>NC_086154.1:132654775-133254775 GCF_035149785.1 Candoia aspera | reverse complement strand
AGCATGAGGTATAGTTCTATGACTGGGAAATAATAGGAATGTGGTATGGTGATGCTAAGCATGAACAAAACTACCTATCATCTGTAAACAAAAGTATGGCTTAAAAGAAAGAAGAGATCTGTGTATGTTACACTGGATAGTAGCACCTGGGCAACCTTGACTGATCTAGAAGAAGCTAAGCAGGGTTGGACCACCTGATTAGTGCTACAGTAGCAAGCCACTTCCATACTGTTGCCAGAAAAACAACATTTTTCCATGGGGATCTCCCAGAGTTAAACTGGATTCAAATAGAGACTTGATTAATTTGCGTATAAATGATTTTGAGATAAGTACCTCGTTCTCCAGTTTAGGAAGATGGTTGTGATGGAGAAATTCTAGAAGAGTTTAGTTTTTACAATCTTGTAGGCCTAGAAGGACTTGAGAGGTTGTTGTTCATTAGGTTTGCCTAGAGAAAATCCTGTGCTACTTCGTTTTGTGCAGAGTTATCCTTTAGAAACTCAAGCTCAAATCAGGAGAGGTCCTAAATTAAATCTGTAACCCTGACATCTTTAGTTCTCCTGGCTTAGCTAAATGTTGCCTTCCCTCGTAGGTTCTTAGGAACAGTAGCTAAGGGGAGGGCAGAAAATATAAGAGAACAAGGCATTTTTGGAATTCAAGCACAGCTCTAAATAAATGAGGAATTTTGTTACTGATCCTCCTATAATTTGCATTTTTATAATAGGATCATCCTCCTATGAAATAAGTCTCTGTAGCTTTAAGGAACTGGGTGATTTCTAACATCTTTTTAGGGCTAGTCTCTGTTCTCCGGAGGATATATTAGGATTGTGTCCAAATGCAGGTCCATCAAACAATGACTGAACTATAAAAAGGCAGTCATAAAATTAACTACACAAAAAATCCTTTGAGTGTTAAAAATAACGTGATGCTTTTTAATGGAGTCTGCACACATTCAAATGCCAGTGATTCAAGTGTTGTGGGATCAAACAATGCTTGTGCATAAATAAAGCCATTTGTAGAAGCCTTGGATTTACAAGTAGCAGAGCCTCCTGTTAAAACTAATACTGGAAAGTTCTATGTATTTTATTAAATTCTATCATTAGAGAATCTCCCAAATAATCTGGCACAGTGTGTTATGAAGAGATCTCTGCAATACCTTGCAGAGTCTCAATTATTTCACCATGTTTCAATTATTTCACCATTGTCAACTATCTCCTCCAGTCTATTCTTCCTCCTCCATCTATAACTAATTCTAACTCCTACATTGCACATTTCCTTTTTCCCAGACTCTGGATATTAATTGGACTGGAATGACCAATCTGTTGGACATCCCTGGACTGAGGTAACTTTTGTACTGGCCTTACATTTCTGGAAAGTTGTAAGAGAAGTACAAAGAGGAAATGAACATTACTGTTCTGGAAAGAACTAAGGGCCAAAACTGCTTGGTAAGGCATCTTCTGTGAACCCAGGTTTGCAGGCCACTATGGAGCTAAATGTATAAGAGAGCCAAGGGTAGCAAGATAGGATGATTTTACAGACCGAAGGAAAAGCTTAAAGAGAAGGAAAATTGAGGGTGTTGAAGGGGAACATTCTGAGAGCCAGAAAGGTATTTGAGGGATATTGGAGGAACTTGTGTTTGCAAAGGGTAACTTGTTGAGATAGCATGATTAGCAGGAGATTAGCAAGAAGTAGTGTGACCAATGGAACGTGTTTTCCTCAACAGCTCGCTGTCGGACACAATGATCATGGACTCCATTGCCTCTTTCTTGGTTCTCCCCAACCGCTTGCTCATCCCATTGGTTCCTAATCTCCATGAAGCAGCTCAGCTCCGTTCCCCAATTCCCAGAGTAAGGCAAACTTTCTGATGAGATGAATGTTATTACTTAGTGGGTCAGAGTTGTGGACCTGATCTACCTTCTCCTTTCCAGGGCGTTGTCCGTGTGTATCTAATGGAGGCTAAGAATCTGCAGTCCAAGGATAAGTACATCAAAGGCATGATTGAGGGCAAGTCAGACCCATATGCCATTGTGCGTGTGGGAACCCAGGTCTTCACCAGCAAAGTCATTGATGAAGACCTCAATCCCAAGTGGAATGAGATGTATGAGGTAATTGTCTGCCAGCTGAGATGATAATTTAAATATAAGTGATTAGTGGGATGCTAGGCCTCTTTTCTGATGTCCCTTCTTGTCTTAGCTTTTCTACTTCATGCCGTGCAACTGTCATTGCTTTCCTTTTTCTGTTGGAAGAAGGCCCCTCTGGCCTACACAATAAGTGATGTCTGCTCTGACTCCCCACCTCGCTGTCCCCACAGTTTATTGTACATGAGGTACCAGGGCAGGAACTGGAGGTGGAACTGTTTGACAAAGACCCTGATCAGGATGACTTCTTGGGCAGGTGAGAAGCTGGGTTCTGTTTCCAAGTCTAGCAGGGAATTGAGGCCTAGTTGAATGAGTAATGGGGGGTTGGAAGCTGGAGCTTCACTGGTGGATTTTTTTTCCCACGGAGATGTTTGGGATAGTACTGAAAAAAGCCGAAGTAGTTAAAAGTCCAGTCTAAGGATCAGCAGCTTCAACCCTAGCGCAAGAAGTTGGTTATATGAGGAGCACTTGATCTGAGCATCTTGATGGTACTCCTTAAAATCCTAGGATTAGTAGATATGCAATTATCACCATCTTCTTTCTTTTCTCAGGATGAAGCTGGACTTTGGGGAGGTGTTCAGGGCTCGTGTGTTAGAGGAGGTGAGCACTGAGGAAGATGGCTGATTCATACCTGGAGCTAGACAGTAGGGTGGTTCAGCTTCCTGCAAGGGTACAGTAATGAATAGAGGATCTTCAGCTAGATGAAGACAAGGGTGATGATGAAGGTTCTTGAGAGCAATGGGTGGACAGAATAGGACAGCAGAGAGATTTTAAAAGTGTCATAGAAGCCATGTTTTGTGGAGCAGCTTGCATATCTTATTAAAGCAGGGATGTACAACCTGAGGCTCCAGAACTACAGACAGCCACAAAAGCCTCTTCAAATGTGGCCACCAAATTGTAATTTTAATAGGAGGTAATTCCTAACAAAAGGGGGTATATACCAATTAATTGAACTGATTTCATTTAAAGAAAAAATAGGGTTTTGTGTTTGCCGCACGCACTGAGTATAAGCCCCACTACATCACTCAAAGGTCAGAGCTTGGCTTTCAGCCCCCCAGAAGTTACGCCTGCCTGAGTTAGAGGAACAAATTGCTGTCAGTAAATGTTAAGGGCTTTCCTATTCATAGAGAGTTTCTAATGTCCTTCTTCGCCTTCCTGACAGTGGTTCCCATTACAAGATGGAGGCCAGTCTCGCGTGCTTTTACGTCTGGAGTGGCACACGCTCATGTCAGACGGTTCCAAGTTGGATCAGGTGAGTGCAAACACTTAGGGTAGGAACAGATGCTATTTAGGGGTGTCTTTGGCCACATCTGAATCACTCCTCTTCATGAAAACAAGGAGAGTATGCCAAGCATGCTTACCCGGATGGGCAGAGTACTCCACAGTCTTGGTCAGAAGTGTTTTTCCTATCTAGTTATTTGAGTTCCTTTTTACCTGGAGAAGCCAAGAGTTGGTGAGTCTAAAAACTTTCACAGTACTTTTAATTAGATTTTTTAGAGGAAACTTTAATTAGAGAGACATATATACTATGAGAACTAGATGCTGATTCTGGATGAAACTTGGACCAAAAATCGCAGATTCATACTCTTGGCATATGTTTTCATTCCCGCAAGGCAAGCAGGATTCCGTGGCTTGGAAGACATGATGAGAAGCTAGCTGGGGAGTTGGGGGGAGTAATCTCAGAATCATGCTCTGATATAAACTGGAATCAGATGAGCAGAATGTTAGAAGAAAGTTAAAATGAAGAATGGTTTGTAGAAATCCTCTCTCTGGGAGCCACAGTTGGGCCTCTTCAGTGAGTTGGGAGATATTCTATAGGATCATGGTTAGGTATTGTGTATAAATGTTAGTTAATGCTGATTTATTTATTGTATGCTGTTTGAAGGTTCTTCAGTGGAACAAAACCATCTCCTCAAAGCCAGATCCTCCGTCAGCAGCCATCTTGGTTGTGTATTTAGACAGAGCACAAGAATTACCAGTGAGTAATCACAAGATACTGCCTCCCCCTCAATGGCTTCCTTTATTTCATCAAAAGTCACCTTTTAATATGAAATGGGGCAGATGCTTGGATATGAGTTTGAAGATCTTAAGTTTGTCCTATCTCAAAATTGGAAACTGGGCATTGCCACAGGTTGGGAAGGCTTGTGCAGAGTGATGTGGGAAAGCGGCCACAAGCAAATGTCTTTCTTTTTTAAAGCACCTTACTTGCACTTGAAATTTATACACTACCTCAACCTGGTTGGACTCTAGGTAGTTTGCAAGTGTTTATAATAAAAATATGATCATAATCATTCTGTTATGCCCAGCAGTAGAGTTTTAGTCAGAGTTTTCTTCTTTCTGTGCATGTGTCTTCTTTGTTTGCATTGTAGCTGATGCTTAGAAATCAGTAGTCAAGGTACATGAAAGGGAGAACTGCTCCTATGAGAGACGTCAAAGAGCTCATTGCAGTGCAAGTTGCATGATGGAGCTTTGTACAGAAAACATTCTGCCACGTGATCCAGATTTGATCATCCTGCAGACTTAGAGGCCGTTTTGCCTGTGCATCAGTTTATGTACATAGACAAAGTTAACTTCAGTGGTGGTCAGCTATTAGTCATCCAAAATTTTGTTTAGTCTCTTCTTAGCTTAAAATTTTACAGATGAAAAAAAGTGGGGTCATTTTTTCTTAGATGTGTTAACCTAAACCTTTGACAGACTATGTTTTTAAACACATGTCCTGCTACCTATATTCTTCATGATAATCTTCATCTCATCCCCAGCCCACTGCAGAGGCAGCTTATTCATCTTTAGCTGTTCTGGTTTTAAAGTAGTAGTTTTCTTCTTCTCCGAACACAAGCCTTGCGTATAAACATGCTATGACACAAAGCCCATTCACCTACAGGCTGATTGTTCATGGAAGACTACTGTATTAGATCTGTTTTTGACATCTTTTAGCAGTCTTTGGGGGGGGGGGAAGGTATACCTGTGTTTTAAAAAGAGGGCTAGCATTTTTCAGACGAAAGGTTGATTTAAATTAGGAAAGACAGCTGTGTTCTGCCAGCTATGCATTGCTGGTTCTGTCCCAAATGAGGGCCTTACAGATTTTGTGCTGTTTCTGCCAACAGAGTTTGTATACCCACTTGTTCTCCTGTTTTTATTACTTGGGGAAGGTGGTGCCATTTTGCATATTTCAGCACCATTTTGTGCATTCCATGGGATACTTATGAACAGGTTGATGGACAGAAGATAGTGGGGTGAAGTGAATTGGAAACTCTGGAGGTTGCATGGCACATGGAGGAAGCTCTTTCCTGCTTCATTCTGGGACTGTCCTCCACTCCACTGATCTGTCAACCAGGCTGTTAACCTGTGTTCAAAAACAGCCTGCATGCCAGAGCACTTCCATACCGGCAACCTGCCACTAGGGCAACTTAAGTGGCCAAAGCCTCTATCCCAGGCTGCTGCCCACATTGCCCAAGCTTGCCCCGTCACACTTCAAGGAGAACAATTGGCAGCATTTTTTCCCACTGGCTGGTGACCCTGGGTGTGGAGGGCAATGAAGCTAGGAGAATCCACCAATCGCTGCAGTTAAATTGTTCCACAATACTGTAAGGACAGGGCCCCTCCCAAGTCTTTTAAGGACTGGAGGAATCTACATGAAGGAAGCCACGAGGAATGGCATATCACAGGTTGGGAACCAAAAGCTTCTGAGGTGTTACTGATCTCCCAAAAGCCCCAGTATGGCTGTGGCAAGGAATGCTATGAGATACAGATCCAAAACTCCTAAAGGATCATAGATTCCCCACGGTGTTGTTCCTGGATTAATACTATCATTTCTCTCCCCTCACTCTACCCAGCTGAAGAAATCTACTAGGGAGCCCAATCCTGTGGTCCAGCTATCCATTCAAGATGTCACTCGGGAGAGCCGGGTAAGGGTGTTTAGTTTTTTCTGGTCTCCTTCCATTTGTAGCCATTTGATGTGTGTAGAAATACTGATAGTATATTGTAGGTTTGTGAGGTGAAATGCATCTTGTCCCATTTCTTCCGTATTGTAACATCTCATAGAAACAGCACATAGGTGGAAAGACTGGTTCTGGCTTCTGTCATCCATTCTGCTATCTGAATTCAGAATGGTAGCAGCTTGCCAGAGGCCTTAGACAAGTTTGAAATTTAGCATGAGATTTGGGTGCCAGGTTGCTCTCGCCTGTCTTTCAGATCATGATAGCAAAGCAGGACAAAGAGGATGAGTGAGAACTAGAAACTAAACCCTGTGAAGATTGAAAGAACTGGTAGCATTTGGCTTTGAGAAGACTGAGGAAGGAAGGATATGATAATGCTATTCCAATGCCTGAAATGATGTCGCACAGAAGAAGGTCAAGACCTGCTCTTAATCTTAATTCTAGGGTGCAGGACATAAAACAAGGACCTGAATTACAGATAGGCAGATGCCAGTTAAATGTTAGGAAAAATGTTCTAGCAGAGAAAGCAGTTTGCCACGAGATCCAATTCCCCAGAGAGGTGTAGGGCTCCCCTTCACTGGATGTCTTTAAATGGAGGCTAGATAGCCATCTGGCAGGGATGCTTTAATTTAGGTTTCTGCACTAAGCAGGTAGTTGGACTCAGTGGCCCCTTCCAATTCTATGATTCTGTTTTATCTCTAGAAACAATGCTGTTTCTAATCCTGCCAATAGAGGGCAGTAGTACTCCACTCTCATTTTCCTCCCAGTACTGCATTGTAATTGCTCCCTCCCTTCCATCCTTCCTTCTTTTCCCCTGCTAGGTTGTCTATAACACTGTCTCCCCTGTCTGGGATGATGCTTTCCGCTTTTTCCTGCAAGATCCAACTGTCGAGGACATTGACATACAGGTAAGGTTCCCATTCTCTTCCGAACCCATCCAGTCATTTTGTGCACATCAGCAGCTGCAGAAGTCTTCTTTTTGACCCCATAGGTCAACGATGACAATCGCCAGACCACTCTGGGCTCCCTCACAATCCACTTGTCCCGCCTTTTAACTGCTGATAATCTGACCCTGGACCAGTGGTTCCAGCTGGAGAACTCTGGACCCAACAGCCGCATCTACATGAAACTCATTATGCGGGTAAAAAGCTTGGGAGTCTGGTAGGGTTAAGGACTTGGGAGATAATAAAAAGATTTTCCTCTCACCTTCAGTTCCAGCTCTATAAAAATGCAGCACGTACATGAACATTTGAAACCCACGAAGCATTTTATTTCAAAAAGGAGTTGGAAAAAATGGAGGAAGCCATTGATTCTAAACAGTTTCCATTTTGAGTGGGAATCCCATATTTGTGTTGTTGTTCTTCCCTGATTCCAATGCTTTGTCATCAAGTTCCCTTTTCCCAACGTGCTACAGAGGGTGACTTCTTGTGGGTATTTAAAAAGATGGCACATTCCCCCCCCCCCCCGAGACTTTGGTTTCCTGTGCTTCTCTCTGAGCAACATCAGGGACCAGCAGAGAGCAATGGGAAAAGAGACCCTCCTCTTAAGCTGTAAAAAATATGATTTGCAGAGATTCAAGTGATCCTTCTAACTGATTCTCACATCCTGGCTTTATGCTATATGGAAGAGCCAGGCCTGAATCTCCCCATGATTCTGTCTGCTAGGCGTAATTGTTTGTCATCCTTATTCACCTCTTCACATTATCGCAAACAAATCTCCCCATTTAGTGCTGATAGCTGCAAAGCAAGGAAACTATGCAGATGCAACACCTTTCTCCTTCTATAGCTAAGAGCAGTTTTGCGGGGGGGGGTGAGTGTGGCAGGGAAAATCAGGGAAATTCTTTGGGGAATCTCATCCTTCTAGTAGCATAAGATCCCTTCCCAACCACAGCTGCTTTGAGGGAAAAAAAAGAAAAAAGTATGGGGAGGTTCTGTCATAAATTTCCTGCATAATATTTTTGTGGCCTTGTTCTCCTAACTAAGTATAAAGGGGGTCCTTTACCTTTTACTGCCAGTTAAGCTTAAATATTGCACTCCACAGGGCTGGGCAGTGTGTCTAGCCTGGCTACATAGGTAACCCCAGAGTTATGCCTCAGCATCCAATCTGACATGATGTGCTGGTCCAACTCCATCAATGACAAGTCCAAGGTTGGGCCTGGCAAGAACTGGAGTCATTAACACAAATCTGGAAGCCAGAGGTTAAACAGGATCAGGTGGTAGACTAGCTGGTGACAAAGGATTGGACACAAGATCCTTGGGACTTCTCAAGGGGCTCACGGAACTTGCCACTTTAGCCAGGAACTAGAATCGTGCCCTGCAGAAGATCTTTGGACACTCCTTTTGAATCGGCACCTCCACAATCAAACTCCTATTTGTCTTAGCCCAGCTCTGTCTGGTTCACTCTGCCATGGGAGGTGGGAATGTCTCTTCACTAGCGATTTTCAAGCAGGGACTGGATTCACATTTTTCAGAAATACTTGAATTACTTGTAATTGGATTCCCGTCCTGATTCCCATTTGGACTTGATTGCCAAAATGGCATCTTCTCATTCTACAATTCAGTGTGCCCAGGTTTGCAACCAGGCTCCTACAACTAATGAGAAGCAGATATTCCAATCTCATTATTGGCTTGAGGGCCAGAGGTTCCTCAGCTTTTCTTTGCCTGGATGCCTATCTTGATTTTCCATGGCATGCTACAATTTCTGCAGGTATTATATCTGGATGCCCCTGAAGTCTGCTTCAATACCCGACCATGTCCACCAGGACATCTGAATGTCACAGAGAATCCCCATCTTGGTAGCAGCGTCGATATGCCTTCTCGGCCCACCAAGGCCAGCCCAGATGCTGCTTTTGGCACTGAGGTAAGGCCACACATTCCCCCCACCTAGCCTTAATAGCCAGTCATGCCTTTTGGTAAGACAGGGGACCCTTCTAAACTATCACTTCAAACTCAGAGGCAGACCAGATTTGGTGTTCTTTATGGATGTTAACGATCTACACATATGTAGCTTGGTGATTAAGATAGGACCAACACAGAAGAACAAACGAATCTGCAACTTGTCAAAATGATATCCCAATTCACTTTTAAAAAGGAGAGTATGGAATTCCCTCATTAAGTCTTGCTATTTTTACAGAAAATGTGGACAAAGTTTTAATCAGCTGAAGTATTAACCCACTCCAGGTATGCTATTCATGTTGTGACCCCAAAGCCTCTTCTTAACTGATCCCAAAATAACCTAACCCAGCTGCCATGCAAACATAAATAGTTTTGCTATTAGTTAAAAATAAGAACATAAGCTTCCTGTAGTCATTTGGCTGGCGCTGTGGGATCAGGCTAAAAGTCTTCTAGTCTGGCTTCCTGTTTCCTACGGTGGGCAGCCAGCTGAAAACAACAGCACTCCCCAACCTGGGTGCTCTCTAAATTTGTGGGTTTCAGTTCCCAGAAGTCCCTTGCCAGCTTGGCCATTGCTAAGAATCTTGGGAGTTGAAGTCTACATATCTGGAGCTGCTCAACCAGGTAGGGGGACTGGTTAACTGCCTCTGAATATGAAAGACATTGGAGAAGGTAACTGTTCTTGCAGTTATCTTTTGATAGTCATAGTAGCAAAAATAAGACAGCTGAATTTATTAGTTAAGATCATTTTTAGAAAGATGAAACTAATAAATAAAAGGAAACAAAATGCATAGTAATAACTCTGTTTACTGCTATAGAACTTGCAAATCTGTTTGAAAGCAGATTTTTAGCTGCAGATTGGAAGTTTTTTGTTGGTCATCTACAACAAGTAGCTTATTTCATATTTAAACTAGGTTGCTGTCTGCAGCATCAGAAGGCTATAAATCTGTAAAGTGTGTCATGCCTAATGTTTATGTATTTTCCACACAGCAAATAGCAACTTCAAAGTTATAGTATGTTTTTAATTGGAGAATTGGATTTGGGGGTGTGGGGCAAGGTAGAAGGGCTCAGTTTCCAAGCACTGTTATTCCAGTGGATGCAGTTGGAGATTAGGCCCTCCTGACCACAGTGCTCCCATTAGAGCCTGCTCCTCCCTAGATAAAGGCTTGTGAAGCTGTATCTCTGATTATGGTCTGATAGTCTTGTTATTGCCTTTTATCACTGCTTCAGTTGCTGTGGTTTTTATTCCTTGTGTTTCACCATTCTAAAGGGGGCAAGGGAAGAATACAGATAAATAAATAGAATAAATAAATAGAATAGTGATCATATTTTTAAGAAATCGTATCATGGGTTTCAGACATTGCATCAAACTTTTCAGCCCTACAAAGTAGACCAGACAAAGAAACCAATGGTGTATAGGTCTGGACTGTTTTTATTGTAACAGCTACAGTAACAGAACCTTGCAGGCCTGAATGCGCTTCCCCCCTCCCTCACCTTATCTTTGTATGGACTGGGGAGGAGCCTATCTGGGACATTTACTCCAACTAGTTTCTTGGAATGGGCTCAAGTCCTGCTTATCTGACTGTTCCCTTGGTAGCGACTCTTCTTCCTGTCCTTCAAGGCCATTCCCTATGCCCTCTACAAAACTTGACCCTTTTTGTTGTTGACAAAATTCTGTCTGATTTTAGGAAAATTAAATATATTGCAGAAGCTGGGCATTCAGAATCTTAACTGATTCTCTTCCTTCTTCCATCCTGCTTGAAGAATGTTGAACTGCTGTAGTTCAAACCACAAAGATTTAAGAAATCCAGGGAAACCAGACTAAGGCCCGTTAGGTTGGATGATGATGATGATGATGATGATGATGATGATGATGATGATGATGATGATAGATGTGGCATGCAAACTGTATCACCTCTCACTGAATTCCATCTTCAGAGTGTAATTCGCATTCACTTGCTGGAAGCGGAGAACCTAATCGCCAAGGATAATTTCATGGGCGGGATGATTAAGGGCAAGTCAGACCCTTATGTCAAAGTGCGCTTGGGAGGCCAGAAGTTTCGCAGCCGAGTCATCAAGGAAGACCTCAACCCTCGCTGGAGCGAGATCTATGAGGTGAGGATCCTCCCCGTCATCTCCCACACGTATATTAAATTGTATCCTAGTGGGCCTCTTATCACTGATTGTTTGGAAGAGTTGGATTTGGTGGGGAAATATATTTATACTATTCTTAAGGACCATATATTTATACTGTACCTGACACTGTAACTGAGATCCTGTCTGGGCAATGGAACATAGACAAATTATTCTTTTTCAAATATGACTGACTGAATATTGGTCAGGTCTGATTTCTGAAACGCAACGTGCTTGAGGTGCCTTTTGGGGGAAGATGGGTATCCAATCACAGAGCAAAGGAGTCTGTATTTCTGGTTGAATGTGCATCTGAATATATTTAGAACAAAGCAAAACAGAATGGGGGAATATCAAAATAATGGTTGGTTTAGGGATTTATCTTGAAAATGTTTCACTTCTAGCTGCTAGAAGCATATATACGTGCATCCTTATAGAAGCTGCAACTCACCCAAAGTTCTCTTACAGTCAAAGAGGAGAACTTGGAAGCCTTGCTCTGAAATGGCTTCAGAGCTGGCAGCTAAAGCATTTAAATCCAGCTAAATTTATATGTTTTAATTGCGTTTACTGTAAACCGCCCAGAGTCCCCTTTTCAGGAGAGATGGGCGGTGATAGAAATTAGATAGATAGATAGATAGATAGATAGATAGATAGATAGATAGATAGATCAATCCAGTTCTGACATTCCCTGTAACTCCAAGAGGGATTTCTTAGATTCAGTTTTTTCAGTGCTTTTTATATGTCAAAAATGCCAGAACAGCTCAAATCTCACTGGAAAGCATCAGGTTTTTTTCTGTAATGCTCTCCCAGCAACAACAACAAAAACCAAATAACCAAATCCAACAAGGTAAATAGCCCAGTAAAGAGAAGTAGTTTTGGACTATCTCCCTGATGATTTCCAATTTTTTTTAATCCATGCAACCTCTGTGCAAGAGTGATCAGAAGTAGAATATTTCTTTCACTATTTTTTTTCATTGGCATGTTAAAAAGTACTTGTAAATTAGAAGTCCTAAGCAGTATCCTCCTCCCTGGATGAACTTGGGTTATTACCACAACTTTAAAGAAATTATATACATATGCAGAAAAGCAGAAACCAGGGCCAGTTCAGAAATCCCTTTTAACAACCAGCACAATGAAAAAAAAAAGGAACCTCTCTCTCAAGTCAGAATCAGCCCCTGATGAATTCTTGGACATTTCCATGTAGTGTCCTATAGTAGTGTTTGCCACTAACTCTTCTGGAATTTTTTAAAAAATGCCCAGGTTAGTTTATAACCTCCAGATTTCTTTATGATCTCCCATGCCTTGTGTAGCTTTTGAGATCAGCCATGCTTGGGTAGGTGCTCCCATCTGCAAAATGGAATAGGTAACAAGTAGTCAGTCACCATCTTCCTCACAAACTTGAACCTTGGGTTGATGATTGGAAGGGATATTTCTTTACTTTACTGGATAGGTATATCTAACCATTTAATTGACTAAACATGCGACTGTATGTCAACCTTTTCTCCTTCCAAAAAAATAGGGCCAATATCCAGGATTTGGGGTTCCTCCTCCTAGCTTTTCCTCTTTTGGCTTAATACACTGAATCATTCCAGAGCTGAAATCAGAACAAAACTTGGCTTTCACTCCTATTCCACTAAAGGCTCCTACTTTGATCTGTGCTGCTGGCTTGTGTTCTTCTCTACAACAGCTCACTTTTTCTTCTAGGTCATTGTGAGCAACATCCCAGGACAGGAGGTAGAGTTCGACTTGTACGATAAAGATGTTGACAGAGATGATTTCCTGGGGAGGTAAGTTTCGAGCAAGGAAGAAAATTGGATGAAAAAGTTCACTGCTCTCTCCCTCTGAATGGGAAGCCAAAAAAGGCACTTGGATATCCCAGATTCCCCATGGGATAGAAGAGGGAATATATCTCCCTATTCCTTTCCTAAAGATTTAATCTCACAGCCAGATTTGCCTACTCTTTCTTGGCAGAGAAGGTTAGTCCCGTAGAGTTGGGCCTCTCCCTCAGCACCCAGTGATGTGCTTTTGTAAGGAGGAGGTGGAAGGAAGGAACACCTTTCCTTAATGCTGTGATCTTCTCTCTTCTAACTTTCCCCTTCCCCCAGGTGCAAGATCCCTCTGAAGCGTGTGCTAAGCAGCAAGTTTGTGGATGAGGTAAGACTGTGTGTTGCAGTGGATAAGAGGTTGGACTAGGACTGAGGAGACCCAGGTTCAAGTCCACCATTAGCCAGGGAAAGCCATTGGGTGACTTTGGACCACTTGGTCTCTCTCAGCCCAATTTGCTTCGCAAGGATGTTCTTGTCTAGATAAAAGGAAGGGAGCTTCCCATGGGAGCCACCTTGAGCTCTTGAAGGAAAGGAAGTATATAAATCTGACCAAAAACTAAATAAAAGGACACTCTCTTTATGGCACTGGGGAGGGCAGGGACATGCTGATCTGCCACCATACATTTTACCTCCTTCATGTTTCAGTGGCTACCCCTGGAAGACGTGAAATCAGGACGTCTCCATGTGAAACTGGAGTGCCTGCCCCCTCTACCCACCGCTGCTGAGCTGGAGCAGGTAATGGAAGCCATCAGGAAGGAGGCTGCCATGTAGGGTTGGCTGGAATTGGGAGGTGGGGAAGAAAGCTCTTCATTTTTAAAGAGGTTAAACTGTTCAGATGCAATAACAATAACAATGTTGTTCCCACAATTTATGGTTCCTTCTCAGATTTTCCTCTCTAGGACAACAAGCCAGCATATTGTGAATGGGTGTGTTTATATTTTCTCATCTCCCTTTGATGGGTTGTGAAAGGCATGGGGAAAACCAGAATCAAAGGTGATGCTGTACAGCATCTGAACACCTTCACAGAGACATCAACAAAACTGTCTTCTTCTTTTGCTTTGCTTGTTTTGCCAGACTGTGATCAAAGCCAGACCTGCTGCTCAGACAGTTGAAAAGCTGAGGGACACTGGAGCTGGGGGAGGGATTATGGGTCCCACAGACCCTCAGCTGCAAAGTTGGGAGGAAGCGTTCTTACTGTCACCTGCCTGGCTTTGATGGTGGATGGAGTTGAGCAACCACTTAGCAACTGATCATCACCTCAGATCCTTCTGCTGGCAGCCTTTTCGCTTGGATATAGAAAGGGCTATTTTATGATGAGCGTTGCGTGATGTGGGTTACCAAGGTCTTGTGTAATAATTGTTGCTTTGAAAGGAACACATGGAAGAAATAAACCCACCCAGTTGGCTCTCTTCCATTGTGTTCTCTGGTGGTGGGTGGTAATATATCTAAATATTGCCCTAACTGTTGATCCCCTCTTGCAGGTTCTGAGAGTGAACAGCTTAATCCAGACCCCAAAGAGTGAAGAACTGTCATCTGCCCTCCTCTCTGTCTTCCTTGACAGGGCAACTGAGTTGCCAGTGAGTATCAGTAGAATATTTCTCTGTGCTCTGCCTCTTAGTTCTACGAGTGGCTATTGCAGCTAGAGAATCCGTGACCAGAAACTCAGTGCTGCGGTTGCCATCTGAACAACACAGTGGAGAGAAGCACCAGCAGAAACTAGTCTGGAACACTGTATTTCATTGACCAGGAACACTTGAATTCAGAGCCCACTCAGCCATAGATTCAGAGCCTAACTAATCCAGAGTTCCCAAACTGCAAAGGTGGCTGTTTTTTTAGCTGAACTGGAGCAGTCCAGGAAGGATGAATGGAGTCTGGTCCTTTCTCCATCTGATTTTTTTAATGCTCATTTGCTTTAATCTAGTCCAGTGTTTCTCAACCTCAGCAACTTTAAGCTGTGTGGACATCAACCCCCAGAATTCCCCAGCCAGCATGGTGGGCTGGTTGGGGAATTCTGGGAGTTGAAGTCCACACAGCTTAAAGTTGCTGAGGTTGAGAAACACTGGACAAGTCCTTCTCAATCTCGTGCTCCCTAGTATAGGGGTTCTGTAATTCCTAGAAGTATCAGCAACTGTAGCCAGTAGGAATGCTGGAATCATAGTCCCAGGACACGTAGGACTTCCACACGAGAGAAGGTTGGTTTGGAGCAGTTTTCTAGTACAAATACAGGAAATGAACTAGGCTGCTAAAAGAAAAAAAAGGTGACTCAAGGAATAATGTACAATAAGATGAGATGAAAGATGGGTTTACTTCTCTGCACTGTAAAGGTTGAATTTAATTGCTTTGTTTGCTTTTAATATCTCAGGTTTTAATTTGGGGGGGGAAATGGGCTAACATTCTTGATAAAGGTATTTCTGGTAGCTGATTTAGAATGTCTGTGGCAATACAAGGGTCCATAAGCCCTGGGGAAAGGGTGGCTGAAAGGGGAAAATTTAACATTATCTAAGCAAGCGGCTGATCCCCCAAAGCTAAACAGGATCAGATCTGGTTAGTACTTGGATGGGAGACTGCCAAGAGATTCCAAGGCTATAGACTAGGCTGGGAAGCTTTAGACTTCCTAGAAGAAGGCACAGGCAAGCCACTTCATAATGGAAACTATATGGATGTACCCATGACTTCACCAGGAGTTGAGCTTGACTGGCACAAGTCTTTATCTTTTAAGGATATTGCATAGAGAGTAGTATCAGGAATTAAGCATTCTTGTGTAATAGCAATCCCTCCTCTTCCGTTCCCATGACTCCCCTAATCCACGCAGTGACAATTCTGCACACAGGCATTTCTCTTCTGCTCTGCCGGTGTCTGAGTAGTTCTGAGCTAATATCAGAGAGACACCAGATTAAAATGAACCACGTGCTTCTGTGTGTACAGAATGCACAAAAGTAATGGTGTATCCTCCGAATACCCTGAATAACAGAGTATCAACCATTTTCTCTTTCCCATTTTGCCAGCTGCGGAAGGGATCGAAACCCCCAAGTCCATACGTCAGTCTCTCTGTCCGTGGCGTCGCCTATAAGACAAAGGTAAGGACGTGGGGAAGAAGGAAACAATCATGCTGAAAGTGGATAGTAAATCATGGCTTTGGAATAGAGTATAGGGGAGAGGAGGGGGTGGGGATACATCCAGGATCTCCTTTGGGGATTTTAGTACAATGCTGAAATTTGCCAGCAGTGTTGGATTTAAAATAGAAGCTGAACAGCATGAATGTGCTTTTAGAGGTAACAAATGGGGTGCTATTGTTCAGCCTAGGAATTAATGATCAGTGCCAGAAGCAGGCTGGCATGTTCTTTCTCCATCCTAGTTCAGAGGAGGGAGATGTAATGCAATTAGCAGGCAATTGCTAATTTACTGCATTCATTAGGAGATCCCCAGTGATCTTTTGCCTCTCTCTCTTTTGAGAAGACTAGCAAAGATGGTGAAGTGAAGGTGTGAAGGAAGAAAAGAGGAGGCCACAAGATGAAAGGGTTTCTGGCATAGGTAGGGTTTGCACATATGTACAGATGTGCAAACACACACGCACACTTTCTTAAAGAAAGAAGATTTAATAGGTAACCTGGAGGATAACTTTTTTCTAGCTTTAGAGCCACAAACAAATAGATCTCTCTCAAGTTCTATATTAACTATACAAAAGCAATTGGTGGTTGGTTCCAAAATAAATTTTGAACTTTTTAGGTTACTAAATATTTTAGTAAACCAAAGGGTTACTTCAGTATTCGTTCTATTAATTATAATTGTTTTGGATTCTTTAATAAAAGGAAAGTAATAGAACAATTAAAAGAAGAAAAGCATCATCCACGTCTCTTTGAGAAATCTGCCTGTTAGAGAAATGCCATTGAAAATGTACTGCAGAAATGTTTTGTTCAAACAAAACTCCTTGCTCAAGGATCATGTTTAAGGAAACTTGTTCAATGTGTATACCACTGAAACTAGCTCTGTACAATGGTGAATTGGCTGATGCCTGTCATATGACAATGATGATACTAGTAATCTTTGGAAAAAAATTTGATTAAAAAAAAAAAAATAAGGTAATGCTCCTCAACTAATGGGTCTTATGTCATAGATAGATTGTGATATGATTGCATAATTCAAAGCTTATTTTCTCTTAATTTCCAGAAAGTTACCTGTTCTTTTACTGAGCCAAGAGATTAGAATGACCCCTTTAAGAGACTGGCTGCCTCCTTCCATGCTTAGATTTTATTTAAATACATTTGGCCTGCATATGCTCCTATTGCTTACTGATGTGATAGTCTTCTGTTCTCTGATCTAAAGAGGGGGACATAAGGTTTAGAATATGGTTTTAATTTTCAAGAGAGGGGGGTCCCACAGATATAGTAAGTTTATAAGTAGTTCCCCTTTCGAAAGCTGAAGAAACTCTGAATCTTCTCGGGTGAATGAATGCTTGTGAGATCCAATAAATAATAAATAAATAAGTACAGTAAGTACAACTCTCTTAATCAAGTGAGTAGGTACAAAATAGAGTTGACTCAAATTGCTTCTTATAAATATACAGTGTATGTTAAATGCATGGCAAATCAGGAAGAGCAGGTGATGGGTGAAGAAAGGGAATGGCCAGAACTCCAGGTTTTACAGTAGTGTATATATCTCTGCCACAACCATCAGTGAATAATTGCAGAAGGAGACTTTTTTTGAGAAACATTTGGAAACTCTGCTACGCTATGGATAATTTTTAATTAAGGACAGTGATGAATTTTTATATAAACAGATTACTTCTTGGTGGAATAAAAAGTATTATATCAAAGAGAAAAATGACCCAGTCAGCCTACCACTTGTAACTCACAAGGTAGACATATTCTGGAGTACTGCCATGTTAAATCAGTCTTGATTATCTGCCCACCCCCCATGCTTAGTGGGACTGAATTATAACTAACTTCTTTTTATTTTGATGGGATGTCATATTCTGTGCAAGTTCTTAAGTCACCACATAGCAAATGCCGTCTTTCTCTCTTTTGTATTTTCTAAGTGTAAGGCCTCTGTCTCTGCCCTCAGGTCTCCCCTCAGACAGCAGAACCTGTGTGGGATGAAGGGTTCTCCTTCCTTATCAAGAGGCCCCATGCGGAATCTTTAGAGTTGCAGGTAGATGTCATGGACGCATCTTCCCCACAACAACCGTTCTCCTGTGCTCCACCATCCACACATGCCAAGCCAAATCAGCTGGACTCAGTTTGCTTGATTATCCTACTGCGGAGAACTTTGGGGTCTCCTGATTTGGTAGCGGGAACTGAAACTTCAAATATGGAGACCAAGCTGTTCAAGCAGTGTGATTGTGGACTAGCTGCCACAACAACAGATGGAATGGTCTGAGGGTATTTCTGTTTACAGGTAGGAGCATTGGCAAGTAAGTTCTCTCAGCCTTTGCTAACTTCCTGGTAGTTTTAAGGGTTACCAAAAGATAATTTTTATCAGTGATGTGCTCTGAATCTTTAGCATGTAGTACCTTCAAGTATTATTTTTCCAAATGTGGCTTGACTACTACATTCATGTAAGGGGGTTCTTTTAAATGAAATACCTTTTCTTTTTTTTCTTTCTGTGAAAGAAGAAAAGGATATTAATGAGACTAAATTTTTTAGAGCGCTGCAGAAGCTAAATGGCTAAAGTTGAGGTATCTAGTATGTGTGGTTTATGTATATGTATTAAGTATAAATGCAAGAAACTCCATGCACCTGTGCTGTCTTCATGGCGCTTGGGAAGGTTGCAGCAGATAACTGTATAGATCTGTGAGGCTTCCACCTAATTCCCAAGAGTGAGAAGCTGGCTGAAGGGAAGCAGAGTCAGCCCATCTTTACCCTTGAGCCCAAAACCTCAAACCAAGCTAGTCCTTGTGCTGCAAAGAATCCTTAACTTGGGAGAGGAGACTATCTTCACAACTCAGTTTCTTTCCCCACAGGATCCTTTAGGAGGTAAGGAGAATAATCTCTTTGCAGCTTAAAGGAAAGGGAGGGAGACTCAGCTGTATCTTCTCAGAAGCTCCTTACCTTACAAAGAAACTATCTTTTTCTAGCTCAGAAGCCTGGAAGCTAGAAGATTTCTTTCTGGACGCACACCCTCTGATTCTCTCTGCTTCACAGCTATGACATGTAGAGGGTCGCCATCTGTTTTTTGTTTTCCTTTCACAGGTCAAGGATGATGGGCACATCCTGGGCATGCTGTCACTCCCACTGTCACAACTGCTGGCCGCAGAGGGGCTCGTCCTCGACCGCTGGTTCCAGCTCAGTAACTCTGGTCCCGCTAGCCAGGTCTTGATGCGAGTGCAGCTTGGGGTAAGTGGATGTGGGGGCCTGTGGAAATGTCCTTGGGAGACAGGAGGAAGACCCGCAGCCTGGGCAACAGCCTGATAAGAGGCAGCTCAGTCTGCAGGTGGGGGAAAAGCCTGGGAAGAGTTTCAGAAGGGGCCCTCCTGAGTTTTCCAGAGACTGAAAAAGAGGAGAGGAGAAACACTTTCAGTCCTGCGAGATTCTGTTAAATGTAACCTTACAATAAAGATAGAGCTTGTGCTTCTGGTTGTGCTTCTTGTTGGGACTACCTCAAAGGGCTAACAGTGGGGTTGTGGGGAAGTTGTGGGGAGAAGCCAGTCTGGGTTATGGCAGAGCAGGCCCTAAGTGCCTTGCTCTCAATCCCACAGCTTCTGATTTCTCAGCACTCTGGGGTGGAGGCTTTCCATGCTGCAGCAGGGGATGAAAATGAGGAGAACTCCCAGAAGGGGTCAGAGACTGAGCTGTACATCAGAGAGGATGGAGACTCTGGCTCCCCGCAAGAGCTGCGCCAGCGGATCCCCCATGCCAACAGGTAAGGAGGGCTCCTTGCATGGAGTACAGAAGCCATGCAGATGGATGACTCCTGTTTGTGTTTAGCAAATTGACTGTCTGCTGTCCCTTCTTGCACACAGTCCAGTATTCTGTATCGAGAAATTATCCTCTCCTCTCAAGATAATTTCTGAAGGAACAGCCATGCTCGTCTGCTGCAGCTCTAAATAAATGAAGCATATGCTACTCTGGGCTACCATCCATTTCATAAGCTGCTAATAGCAGCAGGAAACTTGCAAAATCAATTAAATTGCCTCCCCTGCACACACACATGCACACATAATATTCATGGCTTTCTGCTGTAGGAAATGGACAGCCCCTAAGCAAGAGGCTGGTGTGTGTGCATCTCTGGGCATCTGTAGGTGTGCATGCACATGTTACCCCTGTTCTCCCTCTGAGCACCTGAAGCAGCCTTCAGGGCTAAAAAGGCTGTCCTGTTGTTGAATCATTTAATGCTGATCATTTAAGAGTGTGATAGCCTGTAGGTTTAACTCCTCCCTTGAAATTCTGTTTCCCCCCCTTTCACCTGACTTTCAATGCTAAATGTCTTTTCATGCCTCTGGCTGCTGTGACATCAGAGAAAACTTGTGTGATGTCACAGAGGGCTGTGCCAGTCTCCCATGAGGAAACTCTTTAGAGGGGAGGGGCGATTGAAAGCTGAACTCCATGAGGTCCAGGCAGGGTCAGCGTAGGAGACGGAAGCCAGTGCACTGTGGGCTTTTGAATAACCTCTTGTTGATGCAGATCGGTTGAGTGGAGCTTTTTACCAGAAAGGGAGAGACAACGCTTGCTGTTTATGTACGTAATATATTTGATGCTTTAAAAGGTGAGCTCTCTTCTGCTGTTTCGTCTTGCAGCACATTGCTCATCTGGGCTTTGGGAATTCCAGCAAGTTTACTCCTCCCCCTGTGGCCCTCAGAGCTGCAGGAAGCACCTCAGCTTTGCTTCCCAGCCCTCCTCATCGCAGCCTTACATAGGCTGCCACTGCGACCTGCCACCATTCTCATTGCCGATGCAGTTTGCCATCTCAGTTACACGTTACTCTTACCACGCAGAGAACAAACCCTCCTGCCTTTAAGTCCCCGCCATCCTTTTGGTTCAGATCTTTCAAATGGCATCTTCCCTTCCATCTTTCTGTTATCTTCAGTGTTCCTTGTCGTTACATTACTTTTCTCAAGCTGCATGTGCTACCAAAGGGTCTAAAAGCATTCCCCCTTTCCTCGCACCAGACCCACGTGTTTCCACCTCCAGTAATATTCCTCTGCACTTGTGTCTTTCTGCCCTGCAGTAATCTGGAGCTGCCAGATGCATCCCTGGGACAACTGCACCTCACTGTCTGGTACAACATGGATGCAAGGAAACTGATTGTGATCATACATGCCTGCAGGTAACAGCTGTAGGATGGATTTGACTGGGGAGAGGAGAAACAGAAGGTGAATTGGGTACGAGCCTCCAGAACGATGGCTTGGATCTCCTCCTGTAGCATCAGAACATGGAGATAATTCTAAGCCATCTTTCTGGATGACATTTTCCCCTGATTGCAGAGGATCTTTGTTTTAAACACTCACTGCCAGTGTATCTCCTTCTGGATGTCTGGTATTTTCCATCACCAGGTTCTCTAGGACAGTGTTTCTCAACCTGGGCAACTTTAAGATGTGTGGACTTCCAAGTTCCAGAATTCCCCAGCCAGCCATACTTAGTCCTGAGGACAGTTGAGAGAGGCAGAGCCAGCTTTGCAGTGGGCTCTGGAAAAACGCTTGTGTGCGAATGGTGCGGTGGGCAGCAATCAACTCAGGGGAGGTGGTTTATTTTTTTCTAACAAATGATGATAAAATGGGAGACGTTGATGGATGAGACGGGAAGGGGCTTATTTCATTAAATAGGTGTGGTTTTATCTTGCTTAGCAAGTTGATCCAAGCGGTTGCTTCTCTTTACCAAACTTACCTTTAAATGCTTCCTAGATACTTACTTCGTAGTCGTTTGGGTTCCTTCCTTCTTTAAGAGCCACCTCTTTTGACCACATTCCAGAAACCTCAAGTCAAATGCCAGGGATGCTCCTGACCCCTACGTCTCTTTGATCCTGCTGCCTGACAAATCTCGTGTCACTAAGAGAAAGACTGCTGTGCGGAAGAAGACTGCGAACCCTGAGTTCAATGAGAAGTAAGGGGGAGCACAGCAATCTGGCAGTAGAGGCGTGTTTGAAAAAGTCACCTTTGATACTGGAAAGAATAGCAGGGATCTGGGAACCTCACTGACATAAACGGATCCATCTGATCCATTTGCCCATCTTTAATTAGGGCAACATTAGCTGTTCTTTGTATTTCTAAAAGTGTTCATACACCGAAGGAGGTAAATCTTGATTGGAGTCTTTGTGAGCTTATATTGAATTAATTCATTCAAAATAAATGTTACTCTGGGTTTCTATTCTTGGAGTTACTAATACAAATTAGAAGCCATGTTCCAGTCAGAACTAATATAGGGAAAGGCACACTGATTCTGGCAATTAAAAAAATAATTATTAGAGGTAAGCTTTGTTAAGTGACCCTGGCACTTGTCCTTTTATTTTATTCATTATACTTCTAAACCAACCACCTTTCATGCAAAGGGTGCCTAGTATTATTAAGGATTTTTAAAGCCTATTTCAGAAAGCCAGTAATCGTCCAATCAATGCAATGCACTTGTGACAGGTTTGAGTGGGATCTCACTTTGGAAGAAGCCCAGCGGAGGAAGCTGGAGGCCTATGTTAAAAACAGTGTCTCTTTTATGTCCCGAGGAGAGCCAATTGGAAAGGTATGGAATGAGGCATTGCTGTGCTTGTAGCTTTAATGGCAGTAATTTCTTCTTCTGGGGAAATTCCAGGCATAGGACTCTTCCTTCTTCGTTTCTCTTCCAGGTACACATTGACCTCTCCCAAAAGGACCTCACCCAAGGTGCTGGCCAATGGTAAGTGTAGGAGAGGGTACAGGTAACATAGGAGGTCTTGGGCAAATGCCAAACCACCTCCACTTCTATAGCCCTTACTGTACCCAAGATTCGTGGTCTGGCAGAGAAGTGATCATGCAGGAGCCACATGGGGTGCATGTGTGCATGTGTGTTTTCTCACAGTGTATCCTCTTTGAAAAGGGCTCCCGGGGAGCAGGCATGATTTTTCTCGGAGCTAAGTAGAGTCCTATGAACAAGCTCCCACCTTAACGTTACAGTGGTGGAGTCTCGTCCGGTACAACCCAACTGAGCAACCTTTTGTCAGTTGAGAGTCACATTCTCTAAGCAGCCATCTGTTGAGAGTCGTAAGACTGAAGCAACTGCTCAGAAAGGGCCACCCTTTCTCTCTCTCACCCGCTCTCCTCTGAGACTACGTGTTGCAGGGGGAGAAACGCTAAGCTGGAGACGGTGGATCATAGTGGGAAGCTTGGTTCAGAGGGCGTGACATGGGGAAAATCTCACTCTGAAATGGAACTGGAGAGGTGGATATAAAAGTATTTTGTGGGTCCTCTGTTGAGGAGAACCTGGATGCAAGTACCAGAAACCTACACAAAGGGAATTGGTGGTTTCTTTTTGGACTCATATCCTGAGCTATTTTCCAGAGTTTTCCTCTTTTCTCTCTCAACAGCTCACTTCCATCCATTCCACTGTAAATGGGCTCTTTGGATAAAATTGTTTCCTGCATGCCAAGGCCAGGCTGGGCATATGTATTCATTCTTAAACTTTGTGAGTCATGATAAGAATCAAGGTTGTGCTGAATCAGACCAAAGGCTTGTCCAGTCTGGCCTTCCATTCCTATCGTAGATGTGTGGGAAGCCCGCAAGCAGGACATAAAGCTACTTTCTGTCCAGTAGTCTCAAAGTGACTTTCAGTAGATTTAGCAAATCTACCGCTGGCTAAAACAATACTGAAATTCACATTAAAATATGAATTCTGTGAACAGAACAAAACAAAATGCATAGCCATCTTCACCCTTGAGCGTAGTAGCCATCTGCAGTATCCAAAATCAGGTGTCTTAGAACTTCAGAAGAAGCAGCTGAGAAAATGATTGGCAGTCAACTTGCCTATGAACCTTCAGTAGCATTAGGTATTAGATGCTGGTGGCCGCGATGTCAAGAACAGAGTGTCAGAAAGTAAAGGTGATGGTTGCAGCAGATGGATTGGTAGATGTGTCAGTGTTACTATGCCATGACTGCCATCTTTATTTTTTGACCCTGCTGCAGAAGCTGCTGGCTGGTAGGAAAGGCCTCCCTGCCAAGCAGGGCATGTTGAAAGAGCAGAGCTATTTTGAGCATCCTTTCCTATAAGAAAGGCAAGAGAAATTTAAAACATGGACATGGGGTTTCAAGGAAAAGGAGGTGAGCTCCAAACATCATGTATGAAGCTTTCCTAAATGCTGGGATTCATCTCGCTTCCCTTCCCTCCAACCCAAGAGGTAGCAAATCACTATTCCCATACCTGAGGGCAGTTTAGCATTCTGTCTGCTTCTCCTTGTGGGAGAATGAGAAACAAAAATTCAACAATTTGGTCAACTTGGTTTACAACTTGAGATGGCTTTGGGGATTTTTTTTTTATTCCTGAAGGTCAGAAAAGGCTTTCCTTATCTTGCAGGTATGATCTAAAAGATGACAAAAGCAGCTCCTAGTTTCCCTAGTGCCTCCATGATCCAAGGACTTGAGTTGGCATGAAGACCCCCACCGCTGCTGCTGCCATCCTTCACTGCAAGATTCCAAGCTCATCTTCTGCCGGATGGGCCTTTCAGTGTTTTGCTTTCTTAAGCAATCATAGAATTGTGTTTCTTAAATCTTCTTTTTCAGTGTGAAACCAATAGGGGTGGAAAAATAACCCGATTGGATTTTTGAAGGGAAGATGGACAGAGATCCACATCCTGCATTCACCTTGCATGCTTCTCTTAGCACTGAAAACCATATGCTGCCTTTTATCTTGACCAAAGAAGCAGGCCTTTTTCACCTTTCTGTTGGGGATGCAAGCTTCGCTGTCTTGCAAGCTGATGCTTTCAGCAGATCAAGATCAAGAGCTGCCTGAGCTTATGTCAGGGCATTAGGTGAAAAGATACAAGGAGAACAACCTGGAGGGACCAAGTATTTCTCCCGTGTGATAATGGGCAAATGACCTCCTTTGAAACAAAGGTTTCCAAACATGAAGAGGGCCATAGATGTCTTCAGAGAGGACAAGGACCAGTTATTTAGAAAGGGAACACACGCTGGCAAAATTGATTAAGGTTCTGTCCTAATTCTCCTACTAGCAGGGCTTTCAAATGGCATTCAGTCACCTGGAACAAGAGGAATAAAAACTGGGGAAGTGCAGTGGCCAAGCAATTATTATTTGCAATGTTTATATTTTTCCCACATTGAGCGCTGTGCATTTAGCTGATACTCCAAGATGGGAGTGTCTCATCCCAACTTTTTGCATGTTGTTTGGTGCCTTCTTGCATTCTAGTCTGTGATTTGGTGTGAGGAGTGAAAGCCTCCTGTTACACCAAGTTCTAGGACAGTGTGCATGCTGAAGTAAGGAAATTTGGATTCTGTGCTCCAAATCGGATTTACAGAACCTGTCTACCTATATATAATGACTTGCATGGTTTGCATTTTGATTACTTCCAATCTACTTTGTATGGTGAGGAGAAAGATAGATACAGAAACTGTGAGGATATAATGCTTCAAGGAGCAACAAAAATCACAAGAAATGAGATAGCCAGAAAAGGCCTGTGCTGATTTCCAAACATGAACTATAGGCATGATTTTCCTTAACTAGCATGAACAAATTTTTAAGATGAGCTTCTGGGCTTTCCACATATGTAAACTAAAGAATTTTAACTCTCCTTTTTTCACTGAACAATCACTGTTTGCAAATTTGCAATGCTGTGCCCTACAGTGCCACTTTGGCAGGGATGGCAATTGAATCGATCCCTCTTCAAAAGGAAGACAACCGCACGGTCACCATTTTTGCACCAGTCATCCAACCATTCTCCTCTGGTAGGGAGCACGCTCCTGACATGAGTTGGCAGCTGCACTGGGGTTGGTTTTATGGAGGTTTGTTTTTTGTGGTGGTGTTATGAGAAAGAAGGTACTGTTTTAGTGATTTAAAAAATCATGCTCATAGCCCTGGGAAGGCCGATCCCAGTGGATGCCTCATGGTGGCGGTTGATTTCTTCTCCTCCTCCTGATCTTACAATGGGCAGGATCTGGAGAGCAAGAAAAGGCGGGATGTGCTCCTGGACTTCCCAGCTTAGCGCAATAAAGCATTTCCTTGCTGTGCTACCCGACGTTCCACAGTCGGGCCACTGAGCAAATTCTTTTCCGACTGCCCCACACACACCCCGCCAAGTTCCCAGTCCCTCTCCATGCATTTCTATTCACACCCTGTTGCTCTCACATCTCTGAAATAAACCTAAGATCACTATTTGTAATTTATAGATAGATTTTTTTTAATGCCTTATATCTCTTTGTACAACCATAGCAAATGGATCTGACACAACAGATACGCCTCTCCACTGGGTCTGGTGGTGCTGCCTCCACAAGATTGCTGGCAGTCTGCCTGTGGGGGGCTGAATCACCTGCTGCCTTCCATGCCAAACCAAGGTTTCAGCTTGCTGCCTTCCTCAAGCAGGCTTTACCATGCAAGTGTGTTTCTGGCCCTTTGTGCCTCTCATGGCCACTGCTGTAATTTGTTGTAGCAAATAAAGAGAAGAGGAAAATGTGACCATTGCTTCGTAAGGCTTTATTTACCCTCCCTCCGTTTCCAAAGGGGTGGAAAGAAGGAAGCTGAATGGGAAAACGAGACCTCCCTTTGAGTCTTTGTGCTTTCAGCGTTCAGAACGCTCTTCTGACATTTGAACTGTTGCCTCACACTTGGACAGTGAGGTTCAAAGAAGAGGGCTAACAACATTACAGGTATTTTCATCTAACTGGCAGTGCCAATTCTCAGTGGTTGGGTTGCCTCCTGTACTATGTTCCTCACACTTTGTTGTGATGAAGAAGTACAGTGAGGGTCCAGCTTTGGGTACTAGAGAGGTGCAATTTAACGTAGGGCAAGTTTCTAATACTTTTAGCGTCAGTGACTGCAGATTATGCACCCGGCAGACTAATGGCCTCATCTTGGATTAATCAATTACAGTAATCACTGATTATCATTCTCAGTGACACACCTGTCTGCTATTAAAGAGGCCTGTTTGGAGGCATGATACCAAGGCCCAGCATCTGCATAACGGCACACAGCTGCCCTCTCACTGCCACCGCAGGTGGTTCTGGCAACAGCTGGAACCTGAACGTAGGCAGGACAGTGATAGAAAGCTCCAAGCTACTCAGATTGCCATTGCTCTTGCTATCCAACCCCACTGCATAAACTTAAAAACATTCTAGAGAAAAATGTTTATTGGAAAAGCTGATCTTGTGCGAAGAATTCAGTCTATGACCTACATGTGCCAGTTGCTACATTTTATAACAGAGCAACAGCTGATGCACAGCTAAAATAGGGTGGTGCTGGTCTGAAAAAAACCTGGTAAAATAGAATACTACTTTTCAAAAAAAAAAAAATTGTTTTGCTACTGACCTATATTGCCCTTCCTATTTTATTAATAAAGAAAGATGAAAACCCATCTTGAAGTTCTTATATCACAAACTTGAGATATTGGAGTACATCGTTTAATGAATTACTGCAGTGTGGTGCCCCCACATACTAGGAGATGTACTGTAAATACAATGCATGAAGTTTGGAGGATCTGAATTCTGGAATTAGGAACACATTTTAGTGTTGAGAGTTCTTACTACCCTACATTAGCTATACCCAATCAGTTCATTAGCGAAAAGTCTCTTAAACCTGACTTGTTATATGGATGGCCACCATGAACGATCAGAAGCTGCATGGCACAAATTTCACTACCTGAGATTGAACTGTGCGCTTTCCCCTACTCATTAGTCTTAAATTCATTTCTCGGGATAATGCTTGATTCATTATGTGGAACTGAGTACACGAGGGCTCATGACACAGTAGACATGCACATCTTTCAGCTGTCCCGACAAGACTGATCTTTTTAGTTATTTTCACTCTTACTTTGAAAACATCAGTATTCACTTCCTACCTAACTCAATATAAAGGGACTGCCCAGATACATTTGATAGAGTTTAAAATAGTGTAATTGTTTCTCTTGAGAACAGTATATCTATGGCTTAGCTAGCTGGGATTGCTGCAACTTCTCTGATGTGTACAGATAATGCATACATTCTTTTCTGCGCTGGCATGAAGTCAAAGCAGGTGACTTAATTCCTATTCTGTAAGAAAAGAGGATGTCTGCCCTTCAACAGGAGATGCCATCTCTCCCCCTCCCCACTTCTACTTAATAAGAACCTTTCCAGAATAATCCCCACCCCTTTCCATGTCTACTCTGAAGGTCATCTTCTCCCAAACTGGCATCCCAACACTTAGCTAGCTTGGTGCCAATACTTGGAAGCAACTCCTGTTTCTAGTTCTGAGATCCAAAGCAGCTGACCTTGAGTTCTTTACATCTCTTCTTACTGATGGTACATCTAGCAAATAGATCAAACTCAAGAAGAATCTGAACTTCTGCAACATGACCTCTGGATAAGAGGATTCAGTGCTGTCGATGCCTGCTTATCAGGGCTGAGATGGAAATATAATGAGTCTACAGGAGTTTTTTGGATTAGTATTCCCTATGTGAATATATAATCCCTGCAATAACGAGCAGGTTCTGTGCACAGATGGGGAGCTTGTAGCTTTCCAGATGTTGCTGAATTACACCACTGCCAGCTCAGCCATTTTGGCCAAGGGTGAGGGATGCTAGGAATAGCAGCTCAGTGACACTTGGAGAGCTACAGGTTATCTGTCCCAGTGTAGGATGTAGCATATCGAGGAAAGGAGGAATGTCCAGGAATTGACTTGTTTTTCGTTTCCAGTGGATCTGCCGGGAGGTGGAATGGAGGCTGCCTCCCCCAGTTGCTGAACTGTATCTAAGAGACAGCAAGTTATGTAATGCTGTTGCCAGATGTATTAGCAAAGGGAAATGTTCACCAGTCACTCTTCTGCTGTCTTTCAACAGGCTGACAGATGCTGGCATTGCATTCCCCCTTACCTGTCAAGGGCTGCTAGAATCCAAGGCAGATCATAATAAAATAATAATATTATAATATGCACACATATTTGTTTTTTTAAAAAACCTAAGAAATGTCAGCACAAGCCTAAATCTCCTTTAATAATGTCATAAAAGAAAGCAGTACAGAATGTGGAGGAGGCTATTCTGATAGGACAAGTGGGGCCATCTATCAAATCCTCCTCCTGGCTATCAGCTGTCCAGTCCCACCTCATCTCTCTTGTTAGCTTGGATGGTTGGGTGATGCCTTTGGAGCAGGCATTCGAGCACTGCAAAAGGGTTCATTCGCAATTCCTGAGCCTTGTGACTGGGACATAGCAGGGAATTCATGGCTTCATTTAACCTTGTGGTGGGTAACCTGTGACTCCAAGGTTCCAGGTCCCCTTTTGGCAGTCCTTGGGATCCCCTCCAGCCATGACTGCTGAAAACCTACAGCACAGTTCCCTGTTTGAGTTTGGAAACTAGCATGCATCCCAAAATGGACCTATTGCAGGTAAAAAATAAACCTGCACGCTCCCCAATTTTCCCCCAATTATTTTGCAGCCCCCATATCCATGGTATAGCTCTTGGACACAAAAAGTTTGTTTGCCCCACTTTTACCCAAGGCTTGTAAAATGTCACTGGTGGAACCCCAAATATTCCTACAAAAGTTGCCACTAAATTGTAATCGTTAATGTGGTAGGAAAAGGAAACTGTGAGATACCTTTCATTAAATCAAAGTGAGGTTTTGTCCTGTTCCCTACAGTTCAGAGTGTGTCACCTAGCAAACCAAGTCAGTCTTGACCGCCCCCCCACAAAAAAAATCAAGGGTAGGAAGGACTTAGAATATAGAAAGTGCTTTACCAAAGGACAAAAAGCACCAAAAATTATAGAAAGTGTGTGCATTGGCATCTGGGTATAGCCTGGTTCTTCAGTAGTAAAACAATAGACATACTTACATTCCAAGTGCATTTTCTCAGTAATCTTTACTTTCAAAAGTATCCTCATGGCCACAGGACTAGAAACTTGCCCTATTAAAGAAACTCAGACTCTCTGAAACTTAAATTTGTACTTAATGCTACAGTCAGGACTTTTTCTTCAGTGGCTCTAGAATTACAACTGGCGTTCAGTAGTTCTGCCAATAAAACTAACTCTTTACCACTCAAGTCCTAATTGAAAAACCAAGTTTTCAACAGCAGCTTCCGCTATGTAGAATTTAGTAGGGAAGGAGCCCCATAAGGCTTGCCTCGTGTGCCTAACAAAATTCATCATTCTGCCTACAGTATTAACCATTTGATTTCACTATCACACTAACCCAGCCTTCCCCAATCTCACACCTTCCAGTTGTGCTTAAAGTGCCGTTTATATAATCCCAAGCTAGTCTAACATATCTTGAGGAAGCTGAAAGTGAAAAGGCTAGCATTACAGAAAGAAAAAAGAGGAGGTGGTGGCAGTGGTACAATAATCCAGCAGGCAAGGCCTTCTTTGGACCACAGAGCATAACTGGCCTTGGAGCAATGGGACCCCTTTCCTGAAGTGGGGATGAGCCCAGAAGGACCAGGTCAAAAGTCCAATTCAGTTCAATGGAAATGTAAATTTAACATCATTAAATATAACGATTGATTTGGCAGATTTATCTCACAGCTTCCCTCCAAGAGCTCCCTTCATTTTATTCCCCGCCCGGCAGCCCTGTGAGGAAGGCTGGGCTCAGAAGAGGGACTAGCCCAAAGTCATCTGGCGAGTCTCTCTGGAGAAGGGGAGGCCCTTGAACATTGCTCTCCCCACTTCCAGTCCACCCCCTTAACCCCTGCGCCCCACCGGCTCCTTTTCCTCTGCGTATTTGATATTTCTTCCCTACTGTCAAACAAAACAACACAGTCCGGCAGCAACTGTTGAAAGGCTTCTGGAGGCTGGACGGCGGGTGGCTCTGAAGCCTCCCACTGCAGACCCCCAGGATAGAGAGACGCCTCTCCTGGGGCAGAGCCTGCCCTTGCTTGCTTCTGGCCAGCAGCCAATTGGGAGAAAGGAGGCCCAAACCGTCCCCTCCCTTTCCTTGTCTAAAGACCACAGCCAACAGAACCAGGGACAAAGTCATAGTTGCACAAATCTAAGAGCAACGCCTACAAAAACACAGGACAATCCAGTTGTTGTTGTTTGTGTGTGTGTGTAATGAATGAATGATGGGGAATTCAAGGTTTGTTTGTAGAAAACTCAAGGTTTGTTTCCTGACAAACTGCAGAGCCACCCTCTATTTCGTTTACACCAGAAAGAAAGCTGGGGGGCAGGGGAGGATTTTTATGTCTCAATGCTCTCTGGGAGTGTATCTTGAACCCAGGGCTTCATGGTAATTAGGATAAGATACAAAGCTTCAGGAAGTCTCTTAATAAGAAAATATGCCCTCTATCCAATGAATTTTCAACTGTTTCAGCAAAAAATCAATATTGGGTAGTAAAGACCCCTTTCATATCAAGTTGTCACTTTATGAATTTTTTTTAAGTAAGTGCTTAAAAAGTTTGACATTGGCAATTTCTACTATTCGGAAATCTACCAAAAGCAGACATTTGCAGGCATGGCATTAAGCAACGCTATATATTTTTTTAAAAATGGCTTGGCTTTGAAACTATTTTTAGATTGCTGTATAAAATACAGTGATTAGGTAGGATAAATATGTCATAAATGATTTTCCCTATTATTTCAGTAAATCTTTACTACTATAATATAGTAACTATCTGACACACACACACACGCACGGGCACGCACGCACGCACACACACATATAAACATAGACAATAGGACAAACACTTCCTCTGCTTTCATAGGATATAGGAACCTATTAGTACTCTATGTCTTACATGTGGTACTGATCTGAATTATTTATCATAATATTTAATGGGTCATCATATAAAGCAAATAAATCTGATTTAACTGATCATTAGCATGTACCTAAGTGGTATTGAGAGATACCACAGTGGCGGTGATAATTTGAAGCAGCTGATGCAAAGCAGTCTTCCAAACTATGAAATTTCTGAGATATTATGGGAACCACCAAGAACATTTCTGAAAACCAGCAATTCCATTTCTAGCAATTCAATGCAATTTCAGTTTTTTTAGGAAGGCAGTGGTCTACACTCTGCAAAGGGATATTTCTCTATATGGGTGGTACTTATTCCCAAGTTTCCTGACATCTCCCATGGAAAGGCTTAATTTTAAAAAGCAGGCTACTTTTTAATTGTTTTTTAATAGTGAAATTCAGATAACTACTATGCCAACAGAAACTAAATAAATAAATAGGAGTTATATGGCGAAGAACAAAAAACTAGATATAATGTAATGATAAAAATAAACTGAATGTGACAAAAAAGAGGGGAAAGGGCTAATTAGCAACAGAAAACAAAGAGATAAAACTTCCATGTAGTATCCTCTGGTGGCAATATAAAATTAATTCAGTCCTTAAGCTTAACATTACACCTAGATCATATACTGTAAAACATGTTTCTTCGCCTTCCCATTTTTAGGACCTTTGAAGAATAGATGACAGACTTATTCTGAATCCATTCCTTAAAATCAGGAGGATAAGTTTATTTCTATTTATGTACAATTACCCCCTTTGCCCTGCCCCAGCCAAAGCTTTTCATAAGAGGACAAATTCCATTTTAGGAACATAGTTCCACATCTCAGAAAGGTGCAGGCTGTGCTGAGCCCTCTTCTTGAGTGCACCATTCTTTTGGGGGTCTTCACTTAGGCTAACATTTGCATACAAATGGAGGTCTTTCTGCATGCAGTGATAAGGCTCCAAAAGAAATCATGCAACTAGCTTGGGTCAAGTATTCGTTATATTTTTGTGTCAAAGTATCCACTCCACCAATTATTTCCACCCAACCCCAACAAATGCACGTTTCTTCCCCTCAGTCCCTGAATCTCCAGAACAGAGAACATGGTGCTTATTGGGCTAATCAGGGCACAAGGACTCTAAAACGTTATCTAGCCAAGTATGTTGCCACTGTTTCCCTTCTCTGTTCCATGATAAAGGAGCAGTCCTGATTTTAGTTCCCAAGGCAGAAGGATGGGGTGGGGGGAGCCCAGTGCAAGTACAAACACTGCAACCCTCTTGAATAATTAAGCCTTTGGTAGCTCCCCACCCCCTGGGGTTGGGACAGACACTATCATTTATTTAGAATATCAATCAATCCAGCCCATCTGCATTAAAGTGGAAGCCCCCACCCCACCCCGTTTGCCTTCTGCTAGCCAGTATGGCTGGTGCAGAGAGCCAGAGGTTTTGCTGAGTGAGCTGGCTGGTTGGCTGGCTGGGTGCCATGCAGACCGAGCGAAGGCCTGGCTGTTCAGAAAGGATGCTTAGCTGTAGCAAAGCCCTTGGAGGTTGCTCCGTCTTGAATGAAGGGAGGACCTAGCATTGCTGAAGGTGACTGATGATCCCATTTTTAGATGCATTCCCACTCCAGACCCAGCAATTCCTCTTGGGCTGACATCATTGTATCGACAGAGCTATTTAAGCTGACACAGGACAGAGACAGCGTGAGCCTGGGGACCTCGCCTCCACGTGCTGCTGACCGTGTCTCTGCTCTTGTTCCACAAGGAGACCCCAGGCGGCATGGCCCCCAAGAAGGACGTGCCCATGAAGCGGCCAGTAGCCCCACCTGCCAAGCCAGCAGCTAAACCAGCCGTGGGAAAGCCAGGATTCCTGGCAGCTAAAAGCAAAGCACCGGAAACAGCGCCAGCGCCAGCGCCAGCACCCCCAGCACCGGAGAAGCCCAAGGAGCCACCCATCGACCTTTCCAAAGTGGTGGTAAGTGAGGCCTGGAGGAAGAGTGAAGCTGCAGGGAATCCAGGTCTTTCCTTTGGAAGGAAATGGAGCAGGAGGAGGACATGAGAGGAGCAGTCTCAGTTCCTTTTCTCTCCAACAAAAGCAGTGCCTTAAGATCGCTGTAGTGTTTAACTGAGGGATGTAACACATCAGAACTAGATATGGGAAGGATAAGCACACTAATCATTGGCAGTAAATATGTCAAATATGAAGAACAGGTAGTCCTCGTTTAGCGACCACAATTGGGACTGGCGACTCAGTTATTAAGCGAAGTGGTCCCTAAGTGAAACCGCAACCATGCTTATGATCTTATTTTAGTTTTACTTTGCTTTACAGATCTGAGAAGGTCATAAATGCAAGGATTGATCATAAGGTTACTTTTTCAACAACATCGTAACTGCAAATGGTTGCTAAACAAGGCAAGCGCTAAACAAGGACCACCTGTAATCACATTATTAAGAGGAGATGGCTAAATACCTATTAATGAAAGAAGACATCCTGATTTAGAAGCCATATATGACCCCGTCCCACTGATTCTCTTCACTCTGCCAGATACTAATAGTTAAAATGGTTTGAGAGAGGCATAGCTTCCCATGTTTTGTTAACTTGTTTTTCTTCTCTAGTCATGAGGTTCTGCAAAATTTTAAAGGGCAAAACCTTTTTATCAGAGGTAGATAGTAGAATAAATACATGCAGCATGAACAGAAATTCCTTTTTTGAGCCACTAGATTTTGGGGGAAGGAGCAGGGGGAGTCAAACGTATCCCCCTCTGGCCCGACATGATGCTTTTCGCAACGTGTCTACTGTAGTTTCTTTGAAACATTGGGCAGAGGAGCTGATGGTTTCAGAGCAAACACTGACTGTTCTAGGGCCTGCTTGCTTGAGAGAAAAGAAAAATGTTGACGTGTGCGCATCCACCAGACATCCATGATGGGCCTTCCCTGGGTGCGCTGGACTACAGTGTCCATCAGCTCTGACCCTGGTGGTTGGGAGTGTGGGTAGGCACCCCCAGGGAAGCTGCTGTGGTATCTCCAAGACCAGCAAAAAGCATGGCTCATTGGCTCGGTTCTTGGTTGTTTATAACCCAGAACCAAGCCAATGTCAGGTGCAAACTGAGCCATGCTTTTTCTAGGTGTAAATCTAATCCGGTTTTGTTATTATGGCTAAATTTTTATCTTCATTTTGTGAGAGCTCTGTCTTTGTTTAACTTTTGTCTCACTAACTTTCCATTGGAAGCAGTCTGGTCTCTCTGACTTGGAATTATTAAGAGTCAAGTAGCTTCTGAACTTCCTGTGACATGTCAAAATAATTTCTTTCATCTGTATAGCTATTGCCCCCATTTCTCAGAAAAGCAAGTAAGAAAGAGGGCAACTTTCTGAATTTAGTTTTTTGTGGAAGGAAGGGAGGGAGGGAGGGAAGGGAGTTGGGGGTACAAGGAGAATGAGAGTTGTAATAGACATTTTGCTAGAGACATTTTGAGATCACTTTGTAATTTATAAGGTAAAAGAGAGATTTTGTTACACAGCAGCTAGAAAATTACAGGGGAGAAAGTTAAATGGCTGCATTCCTTTGGATTTTTGTGCAGCTAGTGGTGTTCCTTTATTACATCCTAGATAAGTTAACCCTGCTTACTTAATATATCCCACTTCTAAGAGGCTGCATGAATTGGAATAACAGACGCCACAGGACATTAATTACCATTACTACAGTGGCATAACTGTTTGCTTTTCAAGGCATCTGGCTGGCCAGAATTGGAAAGAGAACAGAATGCTGAACCCAGAGTTGATCTTTAACTTAAGCTCAACTCCAGAATAAATTGAATGAGATGTACAAATAGTAAAAACAATTATATACACCTATCTGTAGAAACAAGGACTGTCACCATTTTTTTCTGATGCAAGATTTATACAGACACCTGCTTAATTTTTGTCTGTATGCATCCATGAAATGACAGAGATGGCTATTAAGAACTCTAACAGAAATTGAGGAACAAATTTTTATGCATAAATTCAGTTGGAAGTAAGTCTTCCTTCTAGTCTCAATTCCTTTACCAAAGGCCAGCCTGCTGCACCAAGGGAGCCCGACAGTTTTACTATATATAATGATAACTTTGATTTGAAATTTATTTTAACACACAGTTTCTTGGTCTCTGCATCGGACTAGATGCTAATGCCCATGGCTTTCTGAGTTTAGACATTTGGGAGTCTTCACGCTACTTCTAAGCAACTGTGGACAATTTATAGATAAGAAAAAAATAGATGAGCTTCCATTGTTGATTGCTTTCTGCAAGCAAGTCAAGATAGAAGATTTCTGGAGAATTTTTGGTAGTAGATGTTGCTGCTCTTGGGCTGTTACGATGTTCTAGTTTTAGGCATGGTTCAATCTTCACATACCATGGAGGTTTTAGTTTTAATTATAGTTCTGTTACTTTGAATCATGTACTATGGATGTTTCATATTATTTGCACTATTTTTATGGCAGCATGTAAGACTGAACAATAAATAAGTCATTTCCCCATCATAACAGGGCCTCCACTACCAGACAACGGTGACTGGGAAGGTCAGCAAGCTAAGGTTAGCAGGTTCGAAGGGCGAGATAAATTTAGCAATTGAAAGGGCTCTTGTTATTTTAACGACAGGTCCAAACAGCAGGCGCAAAAGCCTGGTATTTGGTTTGCATGCTCAGGAAGCCGGGACAGGGACAGGTGGCTACCAGAAGGGAGGAGGCTTAGCATAGAGCGCAGTTATTTCAACCCTACCTCTATAGCCCTGCTTTGCTGGGATGCCACCTTCTGAGAGCGGGCAGATCAAGTTGCGAGAGGACAGGAGTGTTCAATCAACAGCCATGTTCTTGTCATGCTGCAGGATTCCCGAAACAGTGAGGTAGGGGGTCCAGTTAGGATCCCAAACCTAGAGCAAATGCAAGGCCATATTTCAACCCAATCCCAGAACTCTCCTGCTGAAAGGCATCACTGACCCATACTAAGTATCCTCTCCATGCCAACATGCCCCCCAAGACACAAAGGTGAAGGAGCCTGGCACGGCCAAAACAGCACTGTTGGTCCTATATGGCTGATAGCATTTATTTGCAGCAATGTTCTGTGGTCAGGTTCCCAGACAGAGGCCCAGGCCAACATATCTTGTTTGAAGGGCCCACAAATTCAGTGTCACACTACTTCTGCTTCCCCTCCTCCTCCCTCATTTGACCCTCTGGGTACTCTTGGGAGGAACAGAAATGCCAGCTTTGCTGTACAAAACACTCAAACCAGTTTATAATTTAAAGGAAAGCAAGAAAAAAAAAGACATCTATGCCTCTGGCTAGTAAGGCAAGGAGGTGAGCAATAGATCAGAGGCCTGGAAGAGATGAAGCAAACTAGGGAGCGGGGAGAAGCTATAGGGATGTTCTCAGAGATGATCGGACTCAGGGCCCCTTCAACCCTGACAGCAGCATCGCAGGGCTGGACCGCTCATAGGCATCCAAACCAAGCAAATGCTCCAGGTAAATTTGCAAATAGGTATTGTATTAGATTGCAAATAGGTAATAGCAGGAATGCGAGTGCACAATAACAATGTGTCCACTGAAATACACAGCCCAGCTAAACTTTCCAAGGATATCATACCGTGGTTCCTTAGGCCAACAGTATGGAGCTTTGAGAATTTTTCCTTTGGGTCAACTGATTGGTGGGAATGCAAGCACAAGCAGGGAAGGGCCTTGAGAGACTTGGCCTGCTTCACATCCTGAGACAGAAGGGCTAAACGGATTCACACCACAAATCCTCCCTCTCTCTCTGGCCACAGGGCTGTGCTGCAGTCAAGTGGGACTGTTGCAAATGGCCTTCCTAGAACAGCAGCAGCCACTCTAGAAAACACATACTTGTTTCATTTATTTATTCATCATATTTATATAGCCATCCATCTCACAAACAAGTGACGTTGATACTTGGCACCGCTCTGTTCTCATGCTCAGACATGCATTTATGTTCTATTCACAAGACCTCCAGAAGGTTAAGGGCTCAGAACTACCATAGTTTGGACAAAATTGGTCCTTTGCCATCCTTACACAGCAGTCCATCCAGGATAACCTTGACTTGGGCCCAAACCCAGGCATATCCACAGATGTGCTGCATCGTGTTGGAAAAGATGGTCTTGGTCTGGATGAAGTACTTCACAAGGTTGTGGGGAGGGGGAGGAACACAGTTAATTATTTTTACATTGTCTTATGCTCACAGCTAAGTAGGCTAGGACTATAAACAGATATATAAAAATAATAAATTTGGAGGCTTACACAATTTAATGCGTAACATGTGACCTCATACAATATTTTTTAAAAATAAAACATTGACCTGCTGCACTTAAGAAAACAAATCCTCCATACTTGTCCCTCAGTGACTTCAGAACCAAGTGTTTAAATAAATAATAGAAAAAAGATGTTGGCTCTGATGGGCAGAGTTCATTTCTTTTAAAGAGGCAGCAAATGAAATGTATGCTCCGATTAAGCCTTAAAAAAACAGCAATGACTGGTCAGTGCAGAATAAAGAGCCAGTGTCAAAACCAGAAATCTCTCTCTCTCTCTCTCTCTCTGCTTCCCCATTAAAGTTTAATTTGAATTTTGGACTCTGGAATCTATAGTGATGGGTCACCTTTGCCTAAAGAAGAGTGTTCGTTCTAAAGCCTGTTTTTAAAACAGCGTACTTCGCTAACAGTGGGGTTGATGAATCTGAAAGCATCTTGACCCGTTCGATTGTTTACTGTAAGGATTGCTACTTGTTCTGGTAAATGACATGATTTCCCATCGCTTTATTCTTTCTAGATTGAATTCACCAAAGAGCAGTTGGAAGGTGAGTTAATTACACATCACTGGCCACCAAGAGACCTGGATTTATCTTATCATATGTTTATACATAGACCAACATAAACAAAGCAAATGTACAAGCAAGCATTAGCATAGCACAAGACAACTTTTATTTGTTTCTCCACTGTAACAAAATGACCGCTTAGACTTGATTCCTGAGATTAGAAACAGATGTTAAGGGAACTGGTGTCAGGAACAGTAGCCCTGTATCTTTAACAGAGAAAACAGTAACGAAGATATCCCATTTATTCCATCCCCGTTGTTGTAGGTCAAGCAGTATTCTCAGATTTAATCGGATCCACGCAGAGCTGAATTCTGTTGTAAACGTCTGTTGTAATTCAGAAGAGACTAAATTTATTTTTTATTCCTGTTGGGTCCAGCGTGACCAGATTTGGGAAGGAACATGAACCTGATTAATAGGACGGCAGGGATTTTGTCCCTTTAATGATCACATAGACACAGAAATTTCAGCAGGGACAGGTTGTTAGGCAGAGGTGAAGAACGTGGCCTCTTCAGTCCCATTCAGATATTACAGATCCAGGAATCCCACTGTCACACTTCACAGTGGGTCCCTATTGAGTCTACCGTTCCAAAGCCATTAAGGACACAGCTAATTTTACCATATTCACCTATACTTTGTGTCTTTCTTGGTTGTTATCTTGGCCTATTTCTGAATATACCAAGAAGTGTGGGCACAAATTGTGAAGTGAAAGTTACCGGTGAGGCTGTTTGTGAATTTCCCCCAAGATACTTCGTATTAGGGTATAGACACCTGTCAGCCCTACAAGAAAGACCAGACTAAGAAACCAGCGCCATGCAGCTCAGTATGACTTTTCTTGTAACAGAGTCTTGCAAGTCTGCATGTGCTTCCCCACCCCCCAGCCCCGCTTTTTATCTCTGTGTGAACTGGGGAGGGGCTTGTCTGAGACATTTTCTCAAGTTAGTTTCTTGGTCTGGGCTCAAGTCCCACTCGTCTGACCATTGCCTTGGCAGCAGCTCTTCCTCCCATCCTTCAAGGCCATTCCCTCTTCCCTCTACATATCTTAATTAAAATATTAATTGGCCCTGGGTTAAGTAAGCAGAATACATGCATGTATATATAGATATACTATACTGTAGTACCCTACAATATAGTATATTTCAGAGTTGCTCCTTTTTTCAGTCACCGTTTTTTGAGTCGTAAAAGCAAAAGCTGCTATTAAATACATTTTAATTTTTTAAATACATATGGCTAATATGTGAGTATTTTGTGCTCTGATCTTTATATCTAAAGGTAAAGTAAGGTATTACGAGAAGCCATTCTTAAGTTTTTTGGGAGATTTTTCCATTAATATATTTTGATTCAGCAGGCTAAGAATCCTGGGTTGCCTAAAGATTATCACGTTTGCTCTATAACATGAAGAAAAAAATAATTAAGAGTTCTTCTGCAATAAATGTCTCAGGCTTTAGGGTACTACAAGCCTCCTTTCAAATTTGCTGCAACAGACTTTCTTGTCTCTCCTGAACAAGAAAGAGAACACTTTCAAATGACAGCACACCTCTACTAGGGAGTCTGACTCGTTTTGCGGGCTCATCCTCACATCTTGCGAACCCTGACACAACGGTGTGCCACCAGCAACAAATCCTCATGATGTGCCTTTGTCATATCTCCCGCCTATCATGAAGGCAGCCTAAATTCATCTCTAGCTGGTTGGGTTTTAAAGCAATGTTTTCTTCCTTGCTGTATGCATGACCCCTGAGGCCTCACTGAGGTTGGTAATGACCCTGCTCCTCTTGGCCACCCTTACCCCCACCCACCCCTGGCTGAGGCTGAGTTCTGCCTTCATGGCCATCCAGTTTGGACTGCTGGAGAGACCTGATATCTGGCTCCCACAGCTGCATTTCCCCATGTAATGCCCGGACAGGCATTGTGCCAGCTCCTAACAGCCATAGGCTTAGTGCTCTTTTGGAAGAATTTTTAAACGTGTCACTCAGACAACCTGTCACCGTGCCCCAAGCCTGCCCACCCTTACCCACAACACACGTTAAGGACAGGGATAGTTGGCTGCTTTTCCCACTGGCAGGTGACTCTGATGGGGCAGCAAATTTATCCCACATTAGAACTACAGAGGACAGAAACAGTCACCAGTCTTGCTACAGAAACAGAAAAGAGATCAGCTGTTGGGATAAGGCAAACTAGGCCGGCGTACTTTTCAGACAACTCAGAGAGGGAAGGGATGCTCATTAATGTAGCTAGGAGGAAAAGCCCTAGAAGGGCTTTTAATTATTCTTAGAACTGAAATCTTGCTATAAAATTGAAGGCCTGCTTAATTAGCTCAATTATTAGAGAGAGGGTTAGGGTATAAAATCTGAAGAGCTCAGCTCTGTACATGAGAAGCAATGTCTGGGTGCTATAACAGTGTGAAATAGAAAGATGAATTCCCCAGTGACAAAATCCTGGAAACAACAAGATGATGCCCCTTTGAAGGATCACGGAGATCCTCCGTATATTAAGAGTAAGAACAGCCAAACCCTTCCAGATCACTACCATCATCTCTCTAGATGTTTCCCAGACAGAGCTGGCCTTAGGGAGGACTTCTTATGGACTGTGATGACTGACAGAAACTGGGCAAGCAGATGTTGCAGAGGGCAGTGTCCAGTTTCTTGGGATTACAGTATATGAATCCTCTAGTTGACAGCCAGCAGCAGGGCAAGCTTGACACTTTATCTCCACCAAACTCCAGGCCCTCTGCAGCTCTCTGGTCCAGAGGCCACATCACAAAAGAATCATACCAGAGTTTGATTTAACCTCTCTAGATTATAAGGAGGCCTTTGGGCTCTTTGATCGGGTCGGCGATGGCAAAATCCAGCTGAGCCAGTGTGGAGATGTGATGAGGGCCCTGGGCCAGAATCCAACCAATGCTGAAATCCGGAAAGTCCTGGGACATCCGAAGCCTGACGGTAAGTTATCTCTGCAGTGGCACGTGCAGGGAAAATTATAATATGACCACGGGATGGCAGCAGATTCCAGATTTAAGGGATCCTATTTGAAAATTCAGCCTTCATTTAAGAACAACTCCACAGTAGTTAGGAATATAAAACTGGAAAATGTGAGTTACGTAGCTCTTGATAACTGATGAGGAAGAGCTCTGTCTTCTTCTTGTGCCTTAACTGTAATTTGATCTGCAGAAATCAACGAGCCATGATTTCTGAGGCACAGGAATAAATATCTTAACCTTTAAGCTCTGCTAAAGTTATCGGAAGCATACAGCTGTTCTTCCCGAACATGCTAGGAACCTGCAACATCACTCTATAAATGAGTAAAGGAATTCCTTTAGTATAATTTATATTTGCAAGAATATGTTAAAAAAACCTGGCCCCTGACAGTTTGTTAAAAAACAACAACCATAATGGCCAGCTTTAAAGGTAAAGGTAAAGGTTTCCCTCGACGTAAAGTCCAGTCGAGTCCGATTCTAGGGGGCGGTGCTCATCTCCGTTTCTAAGCCTTGGAGCCGGCGTTGTCATAGACACTTCCGGGTCATGTGGCCAGCATGACGACCCGGAACGCCGTTACCTTCCCGCCGAAGCGGTACCTATTGATCTACTCACATTTGCTTGTTTTCGAACTGCTAGGTGAGCAGGAGCTGGGATTAACAACGGGAGCTCACCCCGCCGCGCGGTTTCAAACCGCCGACCTTCCGATCGGCAGCTCAGCGGTTTAACCCGCAGCGCCACCGCGTCCCCCTAATGGCCAGCTTTACATACAGTGTAATACTAAACCTAAGCAGTAGTTTATGGATCACAATAGCTAGGTTCAGACATTATGCTAAATCAGTGCTTCCCAAACCTGGGTAAATTACCCAAAATTGGGTAAAAGTGGTTTTTGTTTGGGTAACAACACGCAAACCCATTAAATTGACTTAGTATTTCACCTATATTGGGTAAAAAGGAGTTTCTGGTAAGTGGTTTTGGGTAATGAAGGAAAAAGTTTGGGAAGCACTGTGCTAAACCAAAATTAAATTTAGCAAAATGTGTGAACTCAGGCAATGTGATTAAGAAGAGGGATTTATAAATGTAAATATATATACTTTCACTATACTATACATATATATTTAATTTATTTATCAAAATTTGCCACCACCCATCTCCCCCAAAAGAGGGACTCTGGATAGTTTACAATAAAGCTAAAAAAATTAAAATACAATAAAACCACAATTAATACATAAAATATAAATACAAACTATAAATATAAAATAGAATCTAGATAGCAGTAAAAAGTTCTAAATTAGTTCATGTATATATGAGGACCACTTTAAGGCACCAGCCATCCCCAAGAATGACTACTCCCCTTCCTGCCCCAAGCAAGATGGCTGTTAAATTAAGTGCACAATGTAACCTAACTGCACAAAATACAGTATATTAAAGATAGAGTATATTTCCCTAATTTAATTTGCATTTAAAATGTACATTTTTCAAATAATTTGGGTTTCAAGGGATCAGACTGAAAAATTACAGCAGTAAAAAAATGGTGAGCCAGTTTGTGTAGTAGTTAAACCGGGAGTTCCAGTCCCGCCTTAGGCACAAACCCAGCTGGGTGACTTTGGGCCAGTCCCTCTCTCTCAGCCCTAGGGAGAAGACAATGGCAAACCACTTTCGAAATCTTGCAAAGAAAACTGCAGGGACTTGTCCAGGCAGTCGCCAGCAGTCAACACCTACTCAAAGGCACACACACACAAAATTGCAAGGCTAGCAGTTGTGCGGGGCATGTACACGCCCTGGAAACTGGAAGAGCATTAATTGTTGTTTCTATATTGTATTGTACTTTCAGCATATTTTGTAATTGTACTGTACTGTTTAAGCCAGGAGTGCCAAAACAGCACAATCCAAGACAAAGAGGTATCCGTAGGTTTCGCCATAGAAACCTAAGGATGGAAACACCTCCCCTCCCCCAACAGCTCAATATACTGTAGTTTGAATATATCAGTTTCTTATCACGCTGAATCAAAAGGTAGAGGCCAGTATTCGCTTTTCTTTTAGGATAGTGAACGACCCCAGCCACGGCTCTGCAGCAACCGGCTTCAAAGAGAAAAAAGTTATTCGGAGCGCGCGGGGGCGCCCCCGGCGCATCTCTCGGCCCTCCTCACAGCGGACGCGCCTTTTCCGGGGCTTCAGGGAGACGCCGAGCGATGCGCCTGGAGCGCCCCCGCGCGTTTCGAATCACCGTTGCTCCTTCGAATCCGGGTTGCTGCGTAGCAATAATCGCAAGGATTCTGGTTGTAAACCCCGTTTAGTAACAGGGAGGAGCAATTCGTGACCTGGGGCCATATATTCCCAGTCCCGTTTTTGTGACCGTTCAACACATCTAATTTAGTTGTTGTTTTTTTAAAGGTCATGCATGCCCCCAACCCTCGGCTAGTTATTTTTTATTATTTGTTTATTTATATAGACGCCCATCTCACAATAAAGGGACTCTGGGTGGCTTGCGATAGAGAACAATCACAAAATCCAAATGTTCAACAGCTTTCTGAGGCCCCAGGGCTGGATGGCTGGGTGGGAAATGAGTGCTGCTGCTCCTTTTGCACCGTCTCTTCCCCCACCTCCTGATCCCCCGCAGAGCTGAGTTCGAAACGGGTGGAGTTTGAAGAGTTCCTGCCAATGCTGCAGACGATTGCCAAGAACAAAGATCAAGGCACCTATGAAGATTACGTGGAGGGGCTGAGAGTCTTCGACAAGGAGGGGAACGGCACCGTAATGGGGGCAGAATTGCGCCATGTCCTTTCCACACTGGGTAAGGGCAGTCCCACCCTCACCCCCACCCCGACCCCGAAAACGCACTAGAAAGCACCAGGAAAACATTACAGTACGTGGAAGGACTGCTGCAGCCCAGGATCCAGAACTTCCAAACAAGAAAAATTAATTTCAATCTATAGCCACAACCTCAGGGTCACCCTGATCTTCATTTAACATTGGCTGCAATTCACAAGCTATTTGAGTGGCTTTCTATTGCCTTAATGTTAACGTTAGCTCCATTGTAACGTCCGGGGAAATATCCTTTTTCCATTGATGAGGGTTCCTGTACTTCGGTTTACTTTAAAAAATATCAGGAGAAATTTGTGCTCCAGGTGTAAAGTGATATCAGCCTATAAAGGCCCTTTTTTAAAACAAAAGTGAAATGTTGGCTTGCCTATGTTTGGAAATAGTGGCCCAATGTCACCGAGTGACTTTAACAAAGAGGGATTTGAACCCAATTTCCCTAATCCAGATATGACACTTTAAAAAAAACCCAATGAGGATTATGTGTCTTTGATTTGCCAGGATAATATGCAGAGTCAATCTACATAAATAACTTTTTCTCTCTCTTTAAAAGGGGCCTATGTGAACACATATTTAGATATGTTGCAAATTGATCCAATTGTCCTAAGTCTGGTTCAGAGTGAGGTTGAATGGGCCTTAAGAAGCATTGCTAATAACAAGGTAGCAGGAGATGACGGCATCCCAGCTGAACTGTTCAAAACCTTGCAAGATGATGCTGTCAAGGTAATGCGTGCTATATGCCAGCAAATTTGGAAAACACAAGAATGGCCATCAGACTGGAAAAAATCAACTTATATCCCCATACCAAAACAGGGAAACACTAAAGAATGTTCAAACTATCGAACAGTGGTACTCATTTCACATGTCAGTAAGGTAATGCTCAAGATCCTGCAAGGTAGACTTCAGCAATTCATGGAGCGAGAATTGCCAGATGTACAAGCTGGGTTTAGAAAAGGCAGAGGAACTAGGGACCAAATTGCCAATATCCGATGGATAATGGAAAAAGCCAGGGAGTTTCAGAAAAACATCTATTTCTGTTTTATTGACTATTCTAAAGCCTTTGACTGTGTGGACCAGAACAAATTGTGACAAGTTCTTAGTGGTATGGGGATACCAAGTCATCTTGTCTGCCTCCTGAAGAATCTGTATAACGACCAAGTAGCAACAGTAAGAACAGACCACGGAACAACGGACTGGTTTAAGATTGGAAAAGGAGTACGGCAGGGCTGTATACTCTCACCCTACCTATTCAACTTGTATGCAGAACGCATCATGCGACAAGCTGGGCTTGAGGAATCCAAGGCTGGAGTTAAAATTGCTGGAAGAAACATTAACAATCTCAGATATGCAGATGATACCACTTTGATGGCTGAAAGCGAAGAGGAACTGAAGAGCCTTATGATGAAGGTGAAAGAAGAAAGTGCAAAAGCTGGCTTGCAGCTAAACCTCAAAAAAAAAAAACAAGATTATGGCAACCAGCTTGATTGATAACTGGCAAATAGAGGGAGAAAATGTAGAAGCAGTGAAAGACTTTGTATTTCTAGGTGCGAAGATTACTGCAGATGCTGACTGCAGTCAGGAAATCAGAAGACGCTTAATCCTTGGGAGAAGAGCAATGACAAATCTCGATAAAATAGTCAAGAGCAGAGACATCACACTGACAACAAAGGTCCGCATAGTTAAAGCAATGGTGTTCCCCGTAGTAACATATGGCTGCGAGAGCTGGACCATAAGGAAGGCTGAGAGAAGGAAGATCGATGCTTTGGAACTGTGGTGTTGGAGGAAAATTCTGAGAGTGCCTTGGACTGCAAGAAGATCAAACCAGTCCATACTCCAGGAAATAAAGCCAGACTGCTCACTTGCGGGAATGATATTAAAGGCAAAACGGAAATACTTTGGCCACATAATTAAGAAGACAGGACACCCTGGAGAAGATGCTGATGCTAGGGAGAGTGGAAGGCAAAAGGAAGAGGGGCCGACCAAGGGCAAGATGGATGGATGATATTCTAGAGGTGACGGACTCGTCCCTGGGGGAGCTGGGGGTGTTGACGACTGACAGGAAGCTCTGGCGTGGGCTGGTCCATGAAGTCATGAAGAGTCGGAAGCGACTAAACGAATAAACAACAACTGGTTCAGCTCAACAGGCCACGAGATCTACTGGAGTTTCAGAGGGCCTTGAAAACCTGGCTCCTCACTCAGGCTTTTGGCTGGGGTGGGTGAAGGTCCTTCTGAGTTGTGTGTTTTTGTTGTTGCCTGGTTTTGCCAACTTTTTGCTCCTTCTTTCTTATTGTTAAACTGTTTTATTGTATTTTTTCTGAACTTTTTACTTTGTGATCCACTCAGAATTGCTAGGAATTGTGGGGTGTACAACTGTAATAAAATTATTATTTTCAGGTGAGAAAATGACAGAAGAAGAAGTGGATTCTTTATTAGCAGGGCATGAAGATGCTAATGGGTGCATTAATTATGAAGGTAAGATGTTATGCCTATTGTTTGTTCAGAGGATACACAAGATGGTTGGTTCAGTTTGATCCTACAGAAACATCAGAACTTTCACATCTGGCAGGGAAATGTGGCCATAAAATTGTGAATGTTGGAAGATTCTTGCATAAATAGAAAACCCCTAATGGACTTTTTGTGTAAAACAGAAAAAAATGAACTCATGATTTATGGTTTTGATTAGATAGGATAGAGTATAGAAAGAAGAGAGTCATGATGTTACTTTAGAGAAAGCGGTAAATTTATAATTGTACTTATAACTGCTGTAAAGATCGGAAGCCACTTTGTATTTTTTTTCTTTTACTTTTTTTCTTTCTTGCACTTTTAACTCTGATTTCTTTCTTTCTTTTTTCTTCCTTACTCTATATTAATTTGTATTAGTTTTTACCTTTGTTTTTAAAACTTTCAATAAAATCATATATAAAAAAGGAACATTGCATAAATAGGGAGCACTAACATTGTGCTGATATGGGATCTACTGTATCTATCCCCCAGTGCTGATGTAGATGTTAGAATTGCCTAAAGGTTAACAATAGCGGTTCAGTAACTCCTGTTATTTACTGAAAACTAAACCTGGGTCAGAAGTGTTTTTAAAAAAAATCCAAAAGAAAGTCATCAGATGCGATGTTTGCTCTTCCAATGATGTTTGTACTTTATCACAGTGTATACAGGCTAGTCGTTGTATGAAGGTAAATAAAATGGTCTGTAGTAATAGTTTGCAGCCAACTTCTATCATCAGACCGAAGCAACTAGAAGTGGCAGGGATGACTTCTGCCTCAAATTATCTCATTTTATGTGACAATAAACCCTAGGACAAAATTAAGAGAGTGGGTAATTTTAATCTCTTAAATTCTCTTTTCTCTCTCACAGCATTTGTCAAACATATCATGGCAACCTGAGCTGGGGTCTATGAGTAAGTGCAGTATTTCCAAGCATCATTTATGTTCTGGATTGGTAGGTGCTGCTTTCTTTCCCTCCCTAAATAAGGTTCTTCTCCACAACTTTTTCATGGGCAATCCTTCAGCTCTCCTTAACTTGTATGGGATATCTCCGAGTATCTGATTGCTGTTGCAGGCTGTGTTATCCAAACTGTAGACACAGAGTTAGGTAAAACATGCCAGGACAATGTTGTCTACCATGTCCCTGAACACTTGTAATGAAGTATGTGCTAACTAGATGCGACAATTCTTACCCAATGTGTAAAGTTCAGGATTAAAAGTAGTTATTAGAGTGCTTGTTGATAAAAAATCAAAGATTGCCACATTGATCCACAACAGAGTAAAATATTGGCCAAGTATATTATAATAATATTACATAATAGAAAGAATACGATATAAAGTTTATTATATAAATCAGATGATTGGGGAAGTTTTATCACTTTGTCATTTTTTTTTCTGAAGAGACATTTGTGCTTTCTTTTAGTAATTCTTGCCAAACTTTGATACTTATGAACATGAGAGATGCATACTGTACTCCCTTCCTTCACAGGGCTGCTCAAGATGCTGCTATATTCTTAGGCACGACTTCTCAGCCTGCAGTCCTCAGTGGGGTCAATTTCCCCTTTTTTCTACACACAATTTGCAACCCAGCATTTTTCCCCCATGTTGACTGTAAAGATACCTTTATACATATTGAATTGGTGAAACATCAATAAGTGATCATTTATGGAACCAGAAGGGAGCAGCAGCAACTTTCACAACTTCTGTGTGAAGAAACCCACTTCCTTGAATCATCGGGCTCTACAAACTACTCGTTTTTTTCTGAACAATAAAATTTTCAATTTTCAGATTTTCTGATCTCTTGCTTTGTCATTCGTTTCGAAGTGCTGAGGTAGGGCCTGCTTAATATCCAGAAAGCACACAGTCATTTTGAAAAGACTGGGGGAGGGGGCAGGATCTGTCTTAAGAATTTTCTGGCACATCTGGGCCACTGTTTTAGAACAAAATAAGGTAACCACAGATTTAAATAGCTGTGTTTTGTTGAAACCCAAACACTGGACAGAAGGTTATTAAGGCAGAACTCCTTAATCACACTTTGTGCTTTCTATTAGCTGTAGGGGAATTTAGGTTTTTGCTCAAACTCAGAAGAGAGGTATTTGGAAGTTCTGTTCTGGCCTCCAGGCACAGAGAGGAGTGCTAGACTCCCTAAAATCCACATCATCCATATCACCTCTTCCTCCTTTTGTAAACAGGTGTAGACAGATCAACAAGAGGTGTGTGTGTGTGTGTGTGTGTGTGGAGTAAGCTTTTCCCCACTCTCTAAATCTTCCCCTTCCCAAATTGCTCTTATCTAGAAAAAGCAGCCAGTGTTTTCTGATATGTGTAAGTAAGCGTAACATGTTGCTTGGCATTCAGACTTCCAGGGGATAAAGTATTATTATTATTTACAGGATAGCTGTATTTAATTGCCTATTCTAGGGCTACTAGAACAGGGCTGTAAAACCACCAGATGTCAGCAAAGAGTTTTCAGTTCATCTTTCTTGTGGCTGCCTGCATTTTTGCAATGCAGATCTGGTAGCCCTAGCCTCAATACCCATCTCTGAAATCTGTATGTATAAAGAGTACTTTCTGTATATAGCACGTGAAGTCTGTTACAACAGTCCTTTTAAAAAATACTTAAAATTGTAGAGAGCCAGAGAGAAGGCCTTCAAGCAAGTATTCAGACACCACTATGTAAACAAAAAGGACAGAAGCATTCCTTAAGTCCTGGGAAAGGAGAGAGTACTAAGAGTGGGCTGGCTCTTGCCTGATTCCCTGGGGTATGAGGGAGGAGAGGAGAAGCACGATCAGATTTGCAAGATTCCGTTATAGCCAATTTCAAAAAGTATAGTTTTGATCTTCCTGTGGAGTGTGTTTCCCAATCTGGTCTACCTCGAAGGGCTGACATAAATATACCAAAAACAGAAAATTGGCTACAGTTGACTAGTCAGTTTCATGAGAAGGGGAAAAGACCAGGTTGGTCTCGTGGTTAAGGCGCTGGGCTAGAAACCAGGAGACTGTGAGTTCTAGTCCCACCTTAGGCATGAAAGCCGGCTGAGTGACCTTGAGCCAGTCCCCCTCTCTCAGCCCAACTGACCTCACAGGGTTGTTGTTGTGGGGAAAATAGGAGGAGGACGGAGTATTAGGTATGTTTGCTGCCTTGAGTTATTTATAAAAATAATAAAGTCGAGATAATTTTTTAAAAAAGGAATGTTAAAGGAAGATAAAGAGATGACAAAGAAGCTGAATTAATTTTTTGTATATAAAGCAGGGAGGGGGACCTGTGAGCTTATTTATTCTACTTACTGCCAGATCAATATGTACCCATGGTGGTTTACAAAATAATCTGTTATTGTTAACAACCATAACAGTTAAAAGGCCCATGGTAGATATAAATAAATTAAAACAATCATTAACTAATCACGTTTACAACAATATGAGGATGAATTATAATAGTAGTGATAAATCATTAAAAAAACACATAAAACAACATCAACAATTAAATCAGTGTAAGTAATTCAAAGTTTAAAAAAGATGGTGATAATAAACAATTTAATCAAAAGCTCTTTGGAAAAAGTTCTGTCTTCAATAGCTTCCAGAACATTAGAAGTGGGGAAGAAATCTTAATTTTAAGAGGAGGATATTCCACAAGGTGGAAGTAGGAACTGAGAAACAGCATCTCCTGGCCTCCGTTTCGAAAACAGCAGTACAGTACACTCAACAAAAGAACCAATAATCCAGTCAGGGTAACGAAGTGAAAATTACAGCAACAAAATAATTTTTTTTAAAAACACATAATCTCAATCATCCCTTCACATATTAAGCAACAGGTCAGACAGAAGCCAACAGTCAGGCAAGCCAGTCATGACAGCCTCCCCACTTTCCAAGATCACTTATACATGCACCCTCTATTTTCTTCCAAACTTTCAATAAATAATCTGGTGAGGGTAGCCTGCTGATCCATACTCCCCAGAAGAGTCACCCCGATCCAACCTTTTTGTAATCCTTTCAGAACCCCTCCATTTCTGGGACTGTAATTCCACTGACCTTAGGGGCCAAGATCACCAGTGAATCCCAACTGAGGGTGCCACTGATCCAGGATCTCACATCCAAACCTTCACTGCCTGCCACTGGCCTGATTCCTAATACCCGTGAAAACACACAGTCCACCTCACCAGTAAGCAGCAGGTCCCTTAGCCAGTCAATCCCGATAAAGGGGCACCAGAAGCCTCCATCCCGTCTCCCCACCTTCCATCAACTTCCATGGCCTCTCCATCACTGCCACTGTAGTTACTCTTCTTAATCCTTTCCAATAGTGCCATAGTCCTGATTTCCCATTCAATTCACAATCCTCCAAAACCATCCCTTCCTTTTCCTGCACTGGCTCTAATGGAGGAGTACAGGTTTCTTTATCCTACTCCTCCACTACTTTGGTCATTCTTCTTCTCATACAAAAAATTGTCCATCGTCTGGTTAGGTCTCTTCTTGGAGACTGTCATAGTTTCTCTGCTGCATGTCATCACTCTATCCTTCTTTTAATGTCCTGTCAGGCTCAGCCCAAGAATGACATAGAAGCAATCCAGCCAAAGTTCAGTTCTTTATTTGCTAACACTGTACATTATAGACAGAATCTTGCCTGACTCAAACCAGCATTACTCTACCCTCATGGCTATACCCTGAGAGATTCTAGGGAGGGGCTGTCCTAAATCTCTTCTTCTTGCCATGATCCAACTCAGGACTGTGTTGTCTCTTGTCTCGCCCCCCTCCTTGGAAAGTGCTCCCTCTTTCCTAAGAACCAGCTGCGTTACTGCAGTCCATCACACGTCCTCTCCTTCACTCGTTCCCTTCCTTATTCTTTCTACCTTCTTCTCCACCTTCATCTTCTTCTTTCCACATTCCCTTCTTTCTGTAGGCACTTTCTCCCTTCTTCACCATTTCTACCCCTTAACACTCTTAGAATTGTCCATCTAACTTCCTTCCACAGAGGAGTCTTGGCCTTTCTCAACTCAACCCTGCCTCAGTCTATCGGATCCATCCCAGTCCATGGAGTCCGGTCTTTTCCAAAATTAGTAGGTGGAGACAGCCACCTTTTGCATTACTGCACTGTACTCCATTCACTCAGAATGAGGGGGCGGAGAATCCATAGGTTAGCAAAACGCAGTGGGCTCCTGAGCAGTATCACTCTCAGGCTGCCATGATGGCAGTTAGCAATTGGTTGCTGAACTACAATTCCCAGCATCCCTGTCTATTGCTAGACCAGCAACTAGATGGCCAGGTCTCCCAATCCAGAAGTGAGGCATGTTTTTGGGAAAAGAAATGGAATTGAAGCAAAGAGCATTGATGGAGTTAAATTCCAGGTTCTCTTTATAAATTTAAAAGAAAGAGATGGGTCCAGATATTATCCATCCACCTGAACATTCTTAAACATGTTAAATTATAAAAGTGGTAATCTGCAAGCAAAAATATGTAACGGCAGAGAAAGAAAACTCTACCTTCTGCACCCGGTGATCGTCCGGAGTTTTGCGACCAAGATACAGCACCTTTAAGGTAACTCTCAAAAAGCACTCTGAAATGTTGCTTTGGAACGATCCACTGAACCATAAATTAACTCCCCGCATTTTATCTCGGCCTATTCTTCAACCCCAGCCGAACAATTTATGGTTCAGGCTGTGGCGCGGCGCCAGAAGATGGGATCAGTTGGCTAAACCGCGGCTCCGGGCCGCGTTGTGCAAAAAGAGCTGACGATTTAATTTCCATAAAATAATAAATAAAAATAAAAATAAACTCAGCAATACAAGCCAGCCACCCCACCACTTGTTTTAAAGAAAGAACTACGCTCCCCGACGTGCAATGCAACAATCTCGTCCAGCTGCTTCTGCGTCGACACGCGAGATTTTCCCCCTTCCTTGGGCAAAAGTCGCCGCCGTCCACTATTTCTCTTTCTCATTCACCTAAGAAGGAAGGGTGGGAAAGCCCCACCTCCCTGTATAATGTAGCAACTCTCTCAGCGTAACGTGCGAACCGCCGCCTCCTCGCCTCCATTTTTGGCATCAGCCAATCGGGGGCGAAGGCCCGCGCGGGGACTTTAGAGCCACCCCCGGGCGGAGCTCGCACACATCCCGGGCGGAAGGAGTGAACGGTCGGGGCGACGCTCAGCTGCTGCAACAATGGTGAGTGTTTTGCAAACGGGCTGAGTTGCAAGTTCAGGCCCGTCCCGATTGTAGGACAGTCTCGTAATACAGCCAGTTGAGGGGCAGTTGCTGATCCGCAGGACCCCGACTCGCCTGGAGGAATAAATAGACGCCGAGCCGGTAGCAGGGCGGGAAAGGCAGTAGAAGTTTAGGGCAAAGAAACCGGCTGGCCTCTTTCTTCTTCCACAAGTAATAATTACTCCTTTTCCGGATTTGATTTACAGTGTGACTTCTCGGAAGACCAGACCGCTGGTAGGTGCTTTTTGTCTTTCCCGCATTGGGCTACTGGAAGTCGGGGGGGTAATAAGGGGGAGCGATAAGTGGGGGTACATTTATCTTTCCCTTCCCCGCCCCATTAGTCTAAGGGTTAAGACGCTCTTAGGGGCCTGTTTGGGCTTACGATTCTTTTTCCTTCCTTCGATTCTTCCAGCCTCTTTTCTTTTCCCCTCTCTCCTCCCCCCCGCCCCTTGATCTTAGCTCCTCGACGGTGAGTTAAGGAGAAAAAGCAACTCCCTCCGTGTTCCTAACACGTTTCCTGCTTGTATGCTAACGCGCCCGGTCTTCAGTCCGTGCAGCCCGGTGTGTAAACTATGCATTGTAGGCCGGGGTTCTTTCGCAGCCCCCTTGAGCTGGCGATTCTGCCCCCCTCCCCTTCCGATTCATGCCCGGCCCTGCCTTTATACCTGAACCGGGTTTTTTTCCTCCCTGCATGGCTCATGCATGATGTATTTCCTGGTTAAGGCTGCCTGAAAGGACCCACCCAGTGGCCTCCATTTTCTGTTTCTTAGCCAAGTGATACGTTAGGATTTCTGCCTGGAAAGCTGGGCCGGGGGACCCAGGGCAGAGCTAGCTTGTGGAAGCGCTCCCTACACCCAGGAGGATCAGTCCCGGCTTAAGCCTCAGGCGCCCAGTTGAACAAGGCGGATGCAGACAACTGTTTGCCTTCCCCTTCCAGCCGGGCCAAAGGAGCTGCTGAGTTTTGCAAGACGCAGCGTGGGCTACTGCCTGCTGAAGGAGATCCCGCGCCGTGCACTTTTGAACAGCTAGCTCAGCTCAGCTCCTCCTTTGGAGAAAGGTGGTTTCAAAGGAGGGAAGATGGGTGCCGGGATAGCCCGCTCTGCTAGTTTCCTTATATGGGCAAGAAACTCATTTTGGAGCAGGAAGTGTTGGCAGCTGCCACATTAGTACATTCCAATCTGGAAGCGAACAAGAGGGATTCCTTTGCAAGGCTGTCTGAAACTCCAAGTCTTAAGGGCAGCAGCCACAGCTGACCAGCTCTGAAGCTGGTTATTCCTGTTCCAATTGAAATAGATCTGATGACTCTCTTGGTGCAAACAGCTGTGCAAACCCCCAGCCCCACCCCAGGGCCTGGAGAGAAGTTTTGCCAGCCTGAAGTCTGATCCCTCTGGAGTTTTTGTTTGATGCCGGCATGGTTTATGCATCAGTGTGTTGGGAGCACAGCTGTCAAATGGAGCAAAGGTTCCTTGATCTTGGATTAAATCCAATCTCAACTAAGTTTTGGGGATGTGCTTAATTTATTCTGCTGTTAACTAACCAAGACCAGTCAACCTGTTACAAAAACATAAAATGTTTGGGGGGATTTTGTGGAGGAAGAGGGAAAGTTGCTTTCCTAAAAGTAATCTCGCCATTTAATTAAAAAGTACCACTCCCTCTTAGGAAGGAGCAATAATCTTTTTTTCAGAATATCTTGCTCAATTGGGCTCTCTTATCTTACAGGATGGCCAAGTTAGCTTCAGATGGAGCTATATCATGCAAGATCCAGCTTTAAAAAATGTATTAACAACTCACTTCAGTTGAACACCGTAGGAGTTGCCCTTGGCTTTTTCTTAAACACTCATTTCTTCCAGAATAGCTTTCCTATTAACTAGGGGCACCCATGGGGGTGGAGGCAGATGGCAAAAGCTGCCCCTTTTGTACATGCATAGTTTTGATGAAAGCATCGGATCCTGCAGACTCCTCTGGTACTAACTGGCTGCAAAAAAGAGGGTTTGTCCGATTGCTAGTGGGTTTTGATGTGCAATTTGATCAGTTTCACCATTGGACCTTTTGGTCAATTGCTTCAGAAAAGAGGGGTTAATATTTAGTGGCTTAAAAAGTGCAAGACTTTTGTAGGGAAAGCATATAGCTTAGTGAGACATGTCTGCAGCTTGAGACGTGTCTGCTGTACTCCCCTCCTGGCATTTTCGGCTAATGGATCTAGAAAGTACCCTCTACCTGATTCCTGGAGATCAGCTAGGATATCTGATGCATTAATAGCCCCTAGCACTGGCACTCAGGTGAGGAGGGCTGCTTTGGGTTGTGTTACCATAACTGTGAGCCTCTGTCCATATCCTTGGTGGAAACTGTTCATGCGAATCTCTTGATTCCAGGCTGCCTTTTAATTTTTCTACCTTGTTTCTTTAAGGCTTCTATTTCTTCAGCTCAGTGTGTGTGGAGAAACAAGGTCCTGCTTGAAAAAGAATCAGATTGTGTTGCAGGCAATTACATTTTAGCCTTATTTTAGGGGATACTAAATGAACATCAAGCTCTTAGATGCTAAGAAAGATTTTTGGCTACAGCTCAACCCCCCCCATCCCCCCCCAAATAATCCCTACTTGCAGGAAAAGAAATTGGCAAAGTGTTTAATCTGAATTTTAACACCTTCATAGCTAAGTTATCTTGACTGAAAACAATTAGGAATGGGGAAGTGTTCTTTTGAGTGTCACCTTGCATGGGATGGAAACTCTTAGATTTTGTTACTTGGTCTTGCATTGCGTCATGCTTGTTTTGAAGTGCCTCAGCTACTATTATGCTTTTTCTGGATTCTTGACTCCTAACAGATGGCAGTGTGGCAGAGTGGTTAGAATGGTGAGCTGGGTCTAAGGAAGACTGGGGTCCAGATTCCATTTAGCTGTGAAACTAGGGATGACTGTGGGCCAGTCACTCACAGTCTGACTAACTCATATTGCAAGGATACCCTTAGGGAAGTGCACGTTACCCAGAGGTCCTCCAATGAATAGCATTTAAAAAACACTGTCACTGTTGTAACTGTGTATGTTGCTCATTCTACCATGTTCTAAAGAAAGATTCAGATGTGAGGAACTTAGCACTATACAAAATTAATTGGAAGGCAAGACTTTTTTTTTTTTGCTAAAAATCAGCCCTTTGAAAATAAATTGATTTGGACCTCACAAAATCTTTTTTGCATTTTTTTTATTAAAAACAAGCTCTGGGGGGCACTGATAACATTTCTTCCATTTGGACATATCTGATGGAGGTAGGGGTTGGCAGTATAACTGTCCTCCAAGCAGAAGTCAGTGGGGAAGATTGCATTCCTATAACTGTCAGTCAGAATGACCTGAAAACATTGCTTGCCTACACTGAAACATGTTTATTAAGTTTAGGCTGGGAATACAAGCAGAAACAGCATTAATATTTCCCCCAATTGTCCATAGACTAGTCTATCTAGGTGCCTAGGCACACTGGGAAGGACTTAAAGCTTTCTCCAAGTTGAATCAATCCACGTGTTTTGGACTACAGTGCCCTTCAGGCCCAACCAGCATAGTCAATGGTCTAGAGCAGTATTTCTCAACCTTGGCAGCTTTAAGATGTGTGAACTTCACTCCCAGAATTCCTCAGCCAGCATGCTGGTCTAGAGTAATAACTATGGGCAAAACCTCAAGCAGATTGGTGAAAGGTAACTGCTGAATTGTGCTGAACTGGGGTTCCACATGTTGTCTTGCTGGTGCTCTGACCAGACTTATAAGCTGCCACCCATTTTGGCCATTTCATATGGGAGCGACCATCCACAAATTCTCTATCCATCACCTCCCCACAGATAAACTTGTACATTCCAGATTTACTGTGGCCAAAACATGATTTTAAAAGCATTTGAAGCAAGCAGTATAAGACGCCATGTAAATCAGTTGATCTTTCTGACTCAGCTATTCATCCTGTCCCTAGAGCAGGAATGATCAAGTCCTGGACCACTAGCCAATTTCCAGTGGACACAGTGTGATTCTTGCTCAGAATGCTGGACCAGGTAGAAGTTGATCTAATTTAGCAAAGCACTTGTATTCAGTGAGTGTACACTGCAGTTAGCAGAGAGCACATAGACATTGACAATCTGCTCCATTTTTATCCTCGTCTTGGTCCAAGGAGCAGAGCATGGGATATAGGGCTCCTTCATCCTCCTCTTCCTTAAAATAATTCTGTGTGGTAAGTAAAACAGACAATGACTGCCTCAGAGTGAGTTTCATGCTGAAATGAGATTAGGCAATCTCCAGTCTTAGCCTGACGTTCCATCCACTACACAAGTGGATTTTCAAACTCTAGTGTGGTGTAGATTTGGAGCATAAATCAGGGTCTGTTGACTTGGAGCTAAGTCTCATTGTGTTCAGTGGGGCTCACTTCAAAAGAAGTGTGCTTAAGTCTGCAGTTTTAAAAATGTTGAGTTATGTCAAGTTCTAGTAAGTCTGGGGTAGGGGGAGAAAAAGTGATGAAAAATATCATTCCTGACCTTAAGGTTCTGCTTACAGTGGATTGAGTCCCTTCCCCTAAGCAAGGGGAACGGAAAGAAAACAGCACCCCAAATAGGGGTGCTATTTTCTTTCCCTTCCCCTTGCTTAGATGTTCATTTTGCCTTAGCAATTTCCTTGTGACCTTCTGCAGAGTTCAAGGAAGCTTTCCAGCTCTTTGACCGAACTGGTGATGGCAAGATCCTGTACAGCCAGTGTGGAGATGTGATGAGAGCCCTGGGCCAGAACCCCACCAATGCTGAAGTCATGAAAGTTCTGGGAAACCCCAAGAGCGATGGTTAGTGCCTGTTGTGCCCTATCAGTTGGAGTGAGGTGGGGGTGAAAGTGCTCCTGTTCTTGTTTCGAAGGCTGCTTTTCCATCTAGATGGTGTCGATCTTAGAGGCAAACTGGGGGTGCCAACTTGATCCAGTCTAGATTTGATCGATTTTAAAATAGGTTTCTCAGCATTGTGCTTGAAAGTATGTTGGTAGAAATCTACCTAGTGACTTTGCCCAGATCATTGGAAATGCTCAACAAAACTTTTGCTAGTATAAAGGAGGGGAAGGAAAGCTTTTGGGGGCAGGGCAGGGCACCTCAGATTTGGAAACCCTATTATCCCAAAATGGTTGGCCGAACGTATCTTGGCACACTGGCCTTGTTATTTTCTGCCATTCTTCCTGGTGCTCCAGAGTGCTCACTACTGACCCAGCCTACCTTGGCCATCTTCTGAGAGCTTCCAAACATAGCCATAGTTACAGCCAGCCAACATTTTTATCTGTTAAGATACCCGTGGGGAGCAAGAAGCTTTCTTGGAATCAGACTGATGCTAGAGGTTGGCACTTTGCTTCATAGAGTGTCTCTTATTTATTTCTTTAAGATTAAAGGGATCCTTTAAAAAATCTAAATCAGATGTGTTTTCTATCCTTGCCAGAGGGTATTATTAGCTCAGTTTGTTAGTCCATTGCTAGCAGTATGAGCAAAATCGCCAACCTTGTCTAGACCACAGAACGCAATTTTTTTTAATGCAGAGTTTAAATTATATTGAGAAAGGAAGAAACCTGGATCCTAATTCAAAAGGGGGCAATTTGAGATGTGAGGTCTGTGCAGTCCCAGCCTGTCGTAAAGGAGAGGTGTTTCTTATTCTTGGGGAAGAGCCCAACTTGGTAGCAATCTCTAACATCTTTGTCTGCTCAATTCTCTCCCCCGCCCCCAGAAATGAATATGAAAACACTGAGTTTTGAACAATTCTTGCCCATGATGCAAACCATTGCTAAGAATAAGGATCAGGGCTGCTTCGAGGATTACGTGGAAGGACTGAGAGTCTTCGACAAGGAGGGAAATGGCACAGTTATGGGAGCAGAGATCCGTCACGTTCTTGTCACCCTAGGTAAGGCGACACCTGTATTCTAGCTGTGCTTGCTGGGAATTCTGAGATCATGTCAATTCAACATGCCTTGATCAAGAAAAGGAACTTGAACATGTTGAGGATGGTGGTTGCTTTACCCCATAGGGTTTAAAACTTTACTGCTTCTGCTGTGCGTTTGCAAAATGGCCCCATCTGAACCAAGCCACTTCTAAACCTGTCTTTTTTTCCTGCAGGGGAGAAAATGACAGAGGAAGAAGTAGAGATGCTTGTGGCTGGCCATGAAGACAGTAATGGCTGCATCAACTATGAAGGTGAGTCCCAGGGATCTTAGCATGCTTTTGGCCTTGAAGTTGACTTTCTTGATCCAAAGGGCCTGCTGTCTCTTTTCTCTGAGCTGAGTGGAAAACTGAGATTGGGAATGTTCTGCAAGGTTTTCAGTAGCATATGTATTTTCAAACAAAGTGTTAATATGTGTTTTCTTTCCTATTGGTGTAGAGCAAAACTTCTTGGAAGTTCAGGTAAAGTCTAGGGAGAAGGTAGGCAACCTGGTGCCCTCACATACTTTTTAATACATCTCCCCCATTCCTTGCTCTTTATCATACTGGCTGGAGCTGGCGGGAATTGGTCCAAAAGATGTGGAGGGCAGCCGGCTGTCGCTTCCTTCCAAGGTTTATGACTAGATTTAACAATATGGAGAAGTTGGTGGACTTGGATCACCAAGTGAAGGAGCTGCCATTCATGCAGGTGCTGCTGTCTTTGAGTTCTCCTCTAAGCATGTCTCCTTGTAAAAAAAATCTGTCTAGAACAATATATGTGCATACCACATTAACCACAGAGATGTAGCAAGGGAGCAGGGACCTGTGCTATCCCTGCCTTCCATTGCTTTGTGTTGGAGTTTATGTATCCTGTGCTGAACCCAAATGGTGTGGGACTGTTAGCTTTGTTATGGAGTGTGGGTTGGGGGAAGAAATTGATGCATGCGTCAAGCCAGTTTGTCTGTGTGACTCCCTTGCCTCAGAGGCTCCCTGTAACCTTGTCCTGTATCTGCTGCATTTGACTGTGAAAATAAGGTCAGCAGAGACTGCAGTGGTCCCTCATGACGTGCAGGGAGCTGTTGTGTGTTTTTTTCCATGTGTCTGTTTTTATTAATTTGCTTGATCAATTTTGATGTTCTTCCTTTCTACAGCATTTGTGAGACACATCTTATCAGGGTGAATTCAAATGGGGTACGCCTCCTCCAAACCTATCCTTTTTTTTTTAACAGCCTCCCTTTTTTGTTGCCCGAAAAGTAAAGGAAGATGTTTGCGCTCTCCTTTTTTCCCTTCCCAATTTCTCCTGTTCAGCATCTTCCTCCATTTCTCCCCAACTTCTAGCATGTCTCTGCATGTAGCTGACTATATGTAATCCAAGCGAAGGTGGCTAGGAAAATGAGGTGGCTCTGACTGGGTTAAAGCAAGACTGTGCCTTTGCAACCTCAGACTGTCACAGCTTAGGGGGAAAGATTGTTTAATCTTTAAAAAGGTAAAGGGCTGAAAGCCTGGATCTGGGTGTGTCCAATATGCCTTGAGCTGCCATTGGAGATGATAAAGGATCCTCCTGCCATCCCCTTCCTCTTCTAGTAAATATAAGCTGGCCCCCTCTGTTTAGCGGCTCCCAAGATACCCTCAGCCAACAGCTGCCTGAAGAAATAGATTGCTCTCCAGAAAATGCCTAATTGGTGACCATGTTAGAAAGCCCTTACAATCCTTGAAGTGCTTTTTAAGAAGCTGGGGGGAGGGGTAGCTTAATGGTTTCTATTCATCAGAGTTCCCAAGATGGAACAGAGGAGATGCTGTAGAGCTGGGATCCTTAGACATAATTTAGTCCGTCTCCATTGATGCAGGAAATCTAGAGCATTCTCAGTTCAGGGACCTGCAGTCCATACCCTGCAGCCTCCTGAAGGCTTAAACATGGGCCCCAGAACTTTTCCAAATGCTGCTGCTGAAGTAGAACCTTTAAGGTAAAAAGTAAAGCTGTCTTGGAGTTGAATTAGATGTTTAGTGAAGATGTATCTCCATCAGTGGAGTTCCCTTGCCATGATATGGAAATGGTTTGCCATTGCTGCCTTCCTGGGTGGCTTTTGGAGTTCCTAGTCTAGCCTGTAACCCTGGACCTCTTAGGGGGTGTCCTATCCAGTAATCTCCTAGGGCTCTAGTTCAGCCAAAGTTGTCTTGGCTCCTGGAGAACAATCACACAAACTGCATTTCATTATAATTGTAAAGTTAGATCAAATAAAGGTTGGGAGGAAAGGCCAGCTATTCATTTGTCTGGGCTCTGCCTGTGTTGCAGAGTGTGCCCCTCCAGCATGCTTCTCAAAGACCACATGATACCAGGAAAAAATGCCACTTTCCTTTCTTCCCTATGTGCCACCACCTCCTCCTGGTTTTCTCCAAACTGACTATAGTCCTGCCTTCTTAACAGCCTTCTGCGATCTGGGACTCCCAGATAAGTTGGAGTTCAACTCTCAGAATTTCTTGATGTTGGCTGAAAAATTAGGATCTTGAAATACAATACATCTGGAGGGCCCCATATTAGGGAAGCCTGCTTCAATTTTTCCTCTCCCCTCTGCCTCACCAAAAAGTAAATGTGGCAAGCAAGGCTTGTGTTTCTGTAACATCTTTGCTTAGGGCGGTGTTTCTCAACCTTGGCAACTTTAAGGTGTGTGGACTTCAACTCCCAGAATTCCCAGGTGGCTGGGGAATTCTGGGAGTTGAAGTCCACACACCTTAAAGTTGCCAAGGTTGAGAAACACTGGCTTAGGGCCTCAACTCACCTCTGAAGGAGAGTGTGTGTGCACGCCACACAACCAAGGCCCAGGGCTGCTCTCAGGGGAGCCTTTACTGGGTTAGGGCCTCAGCAGGTGTTTGTCTCCTTCTGTTTTCAAATCAGGTGTAAGGGCAAGTACCACTGAGTTTTCCCACATACACAAATCCATGCCAGTTTTTCTCAACTGGCATCAGATAACTCCAAAATGCCTACCTTTTAAGCCTTAGCTTCTTTTCATGACAGTCAAACAATACCTCTCCCCAATCCCACTCTCTCCTTAAATAACTTTCACTCTGGCCTAACCAGTTGTAATGCAGAACACGAAGACAAAACATTGATGCATGAAGGCACTCAGAGTTAAGCAGAATGCATTGTGGGAGCCAGGCTACCATGCTGACAGTGCATCCTGCGCCCTCAGTGGCGTGGGAGACAGACCATGTCCTCAGTGTATCTAAGTGATAGGGCTATACAAGCAGGAGTGTATTAGGGGCGGGGGTGGGGTTTCTGCATTTGGGAATTCATTACACAAGCCAGCGAAACACTCAGATTTATCTGATAGTGTAGCTCTTTCCCCTGGTGAGGGTATTCTTGGCAGGTAAGGCTGGATGTTCGAAAGGCTGTAAAAAAGGGTAGGGGTGGGGGTGGATATTGGCAAGGGGGTATGTATCAAGAGTGGTAGGAAGGGGCTGTGTACCTTTCCTATGGGAAACAAAGCCTATATTCAGGGGGAGGGGTGCGTGCGTCTATATGCATGCACGCGCGCACACAGAAAATTGCCTGAATAATTGCAAGAAATTGGATTGGCTGTGAGAATCTAATAGCCCTCTGCAACTTCTTCAGTTATTCAGGGGCAGAGACAATGTAGGGACCAGCCAACAACGGGTGTGTGATTTTATAGTAAAATTGGATTGGCAACCAGCCAGCTTTCAGCCCTCATCTGGCCACCTCGGCTGAAGGTTAAATGGACAGTCTTTCTGTGGAGCCCTGTGCTGTAGCTGCCGCCTGCCTGCCTTTATTTTTCCTCCCCTGCCCGCTTTCTTCTTAGGTAGGCTCAGCCAGAAAGCTGAGTCCTCCTCTGCTGTAGCTGAGTGCCTCTCCAACTACTTTTCCTCTCTGCTGGAAGCAGATTATCTTCCTAGGATGAGCTCCAGAATTCTAATGCCTGGCCTATAGCAATAGAAACAGCCATAATCTTTTCTGCCCATGTTGCCTTCTTACTTTGTTGCTTTAATTTCAGATTGGGGGGTGGGTGGTGGTGGTGGTGGTGCTGTGTTTACATGGATGTGGGGGCGGGACCTGGATGGGTTGTAGGTAGAGCCCCAGTATATCGCTGCAGGGAAGGGGAGATGTTGCATAATCTGTGCTACTGGCAGGATACAGATTTCAAACTGGACTCCTGAGGAGATAAGAGAAAAAGCATGTCGTTTTGTTGGCCGGTCTTTTGGGGACCAAAAGGCAATCTGTTTCAAAGAAGCCTGATCTCTCAGCTTATGTCATTAGAATACTGTCACATCTCCTACAAGCCCAACCAGCAAGAGGGAGCTTTGGCTGTTCTGCTTCTCAGGAATACCTCTCTATAAAATGGTTCTTTCACAGGGAGCCTGGATTTGGGCAATAATGGGAAGGAATCATCCGTTGTTTAAAAACATAACAATGCAGTCTCTGGCCAGTTCTAAATCCCATGTTCTGGCAGGTCCCATTTTTTCCCCCCAGTAGGATTAGTCTGGCCCCCTGCTGGCTGACCAGTGGGGGATGCTCACACAATGTTTTTTTTCCCCCTCTCTCTCCAGAGTTGGTGCGGATGGTCCTCAGCGGCTGAAGATCGCCTCTAGCTTCTCTGAAACCTTCCTCCGATTTATCCATCACATGATTGTGCCTTTTATCTATGTATAAAACTGCTTTTGGTTCCCTCCTCTCCAGCCTCTTGGTTTAGTTCTTGGACAGTTACGGGAGAAAAGAATGACCCATAAGAAGGGTACTCCAGAGTAAAAGCAAACCCAAGGCTGCCTGGCTTGTATTGCATCACTTGATTACTGAAGTGTGTGGCTGATCCTCCCTCCCGGTTGCTTTAATAAACTGTTCTGGAACTATCTTGCATGGGTTTTGTTCTTTTGGGTGGGTATAGAAGCACCAAAATTGCTGGGGTTCATTTGGTTGCAAAGAGGAGTGTTCTTGCATCTACATTAAATAATTCATTTGGAACAACCTTGCCAAGAGTAGAAACAAGCAGTAAAAAGCATGTGTAGGTAGCAAAAGCTTTAGACTGGATTCCTGGATCATCTTGCATATCATTCATTATTCAGCTTGTGAGCTGTGCTTATGAAACTGACTTGGAACTTGCAGTTTTGCCTCCTTTCTGAGGACTCTTAAACAGTTTATCCTTTGGTCAACTTCTTAAAATTTCTGCTTTATTTAATAAAAAGGGACAAATAGGAAGAAAATAATGAAAAGCAATAGAACAATGATCAAAATAATCCATCCGAGCTTCTACATTGAAATAGGGTCATCCTTTATTGAAAAGGTGTAAAAAATCCCATTGGACCTCTTAATTTTCTTTAACGTAGCCTTATCGTTCTAGACATCTGGTTACATTCTTCTAAAATGTCTTCAGGAGTATGGATGATGTTATAATCAAGACCATTTCTATGTGGTATGCCAGTTGAATAGAGTGCTAGAGAATTCTCAGTAGTTAGATTACTTAAAACAAGGATCAGCAGCCTGCAGCCTTCAATCCAATCTCACCAACTCCCTGCAAAGCAGCCAGTTTGATTCTCTGCCAAGTCATCTGGCCTAGTTTGCTAGGAAGGACAGGGGGGAGAGAATGTCAGAACAAGTTGGAACTTTTTGTTCCAGTGACTGCTTCCTCAAGCCCCGATCATCAGTGACATAACCTTCTGCAAAGGGTCTTGTAAGGGAATTGGCCTCTGGAATACTAGCCTGCTCTGATGTAAAGGACTACTTAAATAATGCAAAGCCGTTTACTGGGAGTTGTGTAAAGAGGGGTTAATGGACTGGATCAGGAAGGTATTCTTTTAATGAACAACATGCATCATATTAGTTGCACTTTTGGACAGTCTTGATCGATTAGATTCTCGAGTTAGGTTGGGTTACACTTTCATCAACACATCCTAAAGGCTCCAGGATTTTTAGCCTAGGATGTCCTAATCCACATCCTGACTAGACAGCAGAAGCTTTGGGTCTGTGTTGTGCTAAAAATCCATTTTACTGAGGAGCATGAGAGAAAGGTTTTAAAGGGGATAATTACATAATTTATTAGAAATAGCATATTTGTTTGAAGTGAGTTTTATTCAATCAGCACTGGTCTACCTGCTACAGCTAAGCTTTTTTACTTCCATATGGAAGAAAACTCAAAAGTCATCTTGTCTTTAGTCACTTAATGTAGGGCAAGTTTTCTTACAAGGAAAGGTTCAGTATGGTGGGGCCCTGGGCCAAATTTATTCACACAGCTTTCAGTTCAGGCTTCTCTTGTTCAAAGCAAGCTTTGTTGCTTTGAACAAGCAAAGGCTACCAGAATAGAGGCTATGTTTTCAATGCTGTCACCAGAGATTTTTAAAAAAGGGCACCTGCCACAATTAAAAACAGGCTCCTAGAAGCAAACCTAGATGTTTGAGACATTATTCTAGCATAGCCTTCTGCTGACACAATTTATCTATATGGAGTTCCATAGGGAAAAGTTGAACATGCCTGCTGGCAGTTTATTTTCTATCCCACCTTTATTACGTTTTTATAAATAAGGCGGTGAACATACCTGATACTCCTTCCTCCTCCTATTCTCCCCACAGCAACAACCCTGTGAGGTATATTGGGCTGAGAGAGGGTGACTGGCCAAGATCACCCAGCCAGGTTTCATGTCTGAGGCGGGACTAGAACTCCCAGTCTCCTGGTTCTAGCCTGTTGCCTTGCTAAGCCTTACTTGTAGGCCTGAGTAAAGGAAAACATTGTCTAGCAACAGCAGGACCATCGTATCTCTTGCTGCTGCCATTCCCTCCCTCAGCTTCCTGGTTTTTATTTGCGCAAGCTGCCTTTTTAACAGCTTAGGAGCATTAGGAAAACCTGGCGTTTAATTGATGCCCCTTTCATCTACTAGGTTCAGCCGTCGAAACAGGATGGCTTTGTCTTTCTCAAAAAGGAAGAGGAGATACTTTTGTGGCCAAAAGAGGCAGCTAATGGGGACAGCACCCACAGCAGCACCAAATAAAGGCAAGAGAGATGCAGGAAGTGCTGACCAGGAAGTGGAGCCTGCTGAGCGCAGGGAGTTCACTTGGAGTACAATTGCCTATGTGTAGTTTATGCCTCCATTAATACACACACACCACATACACCCTTTACAGTAAGAATCACTTTAGAAGTTGTTATATGTGGATATTCAACCAGCTGGTTAATGGGAAGTTTTCAAAAGAACATTAGTTTAAAGCCCTGCTGTAATATTGTCTTCAGTTCAGCTTTATGAAATTAGTATAGCTTTTGTCTATATTAAGATGGATACAGGCCACAACTTTCAGATTCCGTTAATCTGAGGCAACAGGAAGTAACAGAGCCCTACATTCTAATACAGAACAAGAGTGCCATCTAGAGCACCTGGGATCTACTGAAAACTGCAAAAACTATTGGCTACTATTCACAACCCATCTTCCAGGTTTAATCTTCCCACATACCCATCACCAATTCATCTTTAACTTTTTAAATAATTATTTCATGTAAAATAAAATGGTTCATTTATCTGTTATTAATTGTTAACTACTGGCATCACAAACTGCTTCAGGTAATGGAAAGAGGTATCTTTTATTTATTTATTTATTTTCTATCCCTTTATTTTTTTTATAAATACCTCAAGGTGGCGAACATACCTAATACTCCTTCCTCCTCCTGTTTTCTCCACGACAACCACCCTGTGAGGTGGGTTGGGCTGAGAGGGAGGGACTGGCCCAAGGTCACCCAGCCGGCTTTCATGCCTGAGGCGGGACTAGGACTCTGACTCCTGGTTTCTAGCCTGGTGCCTTACAACTAGACCAAACTGCATGCATTAAATGAATAAAAAGCATGGATTTTGTCAATGGCTCAAATCACATTGTCTAAGGAAAGAGGGCAGTTTTCACTGGGATCCCCCCCCCATCATAAAGGACAACCCTTGCCTCCATTAACCATGTTGTCAGATAACCAGATTCACTGTAAGATATTTTCTTTGCAGTCTCAAAAATCTAGCTGTGCTGAAGACAAGTATTTTTCACTGGATTGGAAAAGTATCTCCTACACTTATAAAAATTAGTTTGGCAGTGGAACCAATTGCCCAGATAAACGGTGGGCCTCCATTCATTGGACACATTCAAGCAGAGGCTAGATTCTTATCTCCTTGGAATACTTTAATATGGATTCCTGCACTCATTATTCTGTTGACCTCAAATGCCCCTTTTAATTCTCATCAGATTTATCTGAGGTTTCTTACTGAAACCTTCTCCAAATATTAGATACCACCACCAGCATATTAAAGTTAGTAATATAAGAATATTTTCCCAGGGTTCAATTGAATTTGTATTCTCTGGGTTTTGGAAAAACCAATGTAAATTTCCTTCTTGGGGCTAAGAAAAAGTTCATTTTTAATAAGCTTTTGGAGCTTCTCTCCCTAAAATAGTCGTCACCCGGTAGTTTTTTCAAGCAATAGTAATTAAGTTGGTAGCCTACCATTATTAATTTTAGAACAACTGTTACAAAAAATAGGGGTGCCCATAACAGAAAAAATTGCTGTTCCCTTAAGCTTCCCATACTTGTCAACTGAGAGTATTTCACACATCTGAACTAGAACTAGAGTCCAAAGATATTTATATAATAACACATTTGTTAGTCTTCATGCTTGTTTTTAACAAGCCTAACCTTCTAGCCTGCACTCACGGATAAATGTAAAACTTGACACACAAGTTCCTGTGTGAACTTTCTATTTCATACCAATGCAACTGGAGGACTTTTGTTCTTGTAAACATAGGTGAAAACCTGGGTCTGCTGATTATACTGAAAACTGGAATCGGGGAAAAAAATTGGCTAAATGAATATAATCAAAATGGAGCAGGTAACTACATTTCTATAGCTTTACCTCCAAAATATGAGAGCCGTGTACTCTATCCACTCACTTGCTTCCTTTGCTGGCTTTCTATCTGCTGTTAATCTTCTACTTTTTCTTTCACGGTTCATCAGTGTTTTTGTTACCCTTGACAGGTACTTACTATTAATTTTACTCTGAATTAGTTCAGATGGTAAAAAGTCAAGACAAAGACTCTTCTTGCCAAATCTTCTGGTACTGTAGTTTTTAAAACAGTACTTCTAAACTTGATTCCCTTGTTGTGAACCTTCCAATATGAAACTGGTCTAATTTTCAATGAAAATTTGTGTACTACATTCCAAAGTAAAATGCACTCACTCTTTGTACAAGCAGCAAAATAGTTCCAGTCTTGTTATCTGAAGCCAAGAGAAAACAGAATATTCTCTTCAAAAGGATGCAAAGTTAGTGAGATTGCACATAAATATTCTTATATGGTAGGCAAATACTTGTCCAGCTGGTCCCGATAAAACAAGTACAGGCAGTCCTTGTTTAGCAATCCGTTCCGTCGAAATAGTCACTAAGCGAACCACATGAATGAGACAGAGATGCTACAAAGATCACTGGTTGCTGCCATTTCATTTCGACACGGTTCTCTTGTGCAGCATGCATTGTTGTCAGGTGCAGAAATTTGGTCATAAGTGCGTGCACTGGTTGAAAAATACTTGTTTTACTACTGCTTACTACCATTCACTACTGTTGTATTTGTGAAATGTCGCTGAAGTAGTCACTAAATGAGGACTACCTGTATTTATGCACCCTGAATAACTTCTTCACATCAGAGACTGAACAGAAGCCGTAGACTGCTATTGCCTGGGATATGTCACATGAACTCATCCTTGCCATGAACTCATTTCTGAATTTCAGTTACAAGGAAAGGATAGTTTCATACAGTTCAAAAAAGACATAAGCCAAGTTGTTCTACGAGCACTTAGCACAGGGCAGCATGATAAACAGTAGAAATACTGTTTCTTTGAAGTTTTGCAGAATGGCTTGATAAATCAAGAAGCAAAGCTACAAAATAAATTTCAGAGCTGCCACCCACATATGAGAGTTCCCTAGCTAAGCATGGCCTCATTGATTTTGCTTCAAAGGCAAGTTATGAAGATGACACCAACATTGGAGAAGGCTGGGCTAAACTCAGACTCAGAGTTAGCTGGGTTCTACTGGAGTGCTAAACTGCAATTCGTTTTTTTCAAGCAACAACGGCTCAGCTCACATGCTGCACTAAGCTATAAGCAAACAAATCTTAATATGGCGTGTGAACCCAAGCTGCTTCCTTCCAATCGCTAAGAAAGGAGGATTATGGGAAATTGAAGCTAGCAGTCCACCACTGAAAAGGAACAGCAGTATGCTTTTTGAGAAAGACTGATTTGTCAATTTGTTCAAGCAATAACAATTACAGGTAACGAGCCAGTTCTCATTTTGTTTTAGAAAGCAAAAAATGCTGCTGAAAGCCCTACTGAAAATTAACATGGGGCAATACCATCTGCCCTGTAACATGCCACCCTACCTCCCATCCCAAAAGAGATTGCATATTTCCTGCCTAGGAGATGGAAGGTATTTATCGTATTTTTCTTTATTGTTTTTTTTTAAAAAAAGAGCGAGAGACACATACAAGGAGTTATACTCCCTTTTCAACCAGGTTTAAAATCAAAGCCTTCTATAAATAGTAGTGGCTGTTCTGGAGATAGATTCTTGCCCCCCTCCCCCACCAATTAGAAACTCCTTAAATAAAAAGTCTTGGTATGACTAGATACAAAAAAAAAAATGGAAACAGGATACGGAGCTGAGACACACAGGGAAATGGAATCAGTGGAGCCGAATTCTCTTCCTCTTTGGATCGTTGTTTTGAACCATTTAAAAACCCACCCAAACAGAATCCATGTTTAACACGATTTGGGGTTTCCTGTCCTTCTGGAAAGGTGAGGGCGCATCCAAGAGGCATCCGCAAGAACAGCTCATAGCTTCTCACTGTGAGGGTGGGACTGGCGTAGCTGTGCTGGGGCTGGGAGTGATAGAATCTGGTGGCAGTGAAGGTCCTTGATCTGGGTCAAGGGGAGAAGAAAGGGATAAATTATGGAAGGCTTTACAAAGACCCACTGAGGAGAAACAGTACTGTAAACACAATTCATCCCTTGCTGTCATAATTGGTCTTTGCGCAACAAACATGGGCTTTCTAACACTCTCCTCTACTGGAAAGATTGAATAGCACGAACCACCACCTTATGCCTTGTACTGTCCAGCAGTTGCTTTCAAGCTACTGTTGCCTTCTCTGCCACAGCATCATCTGATACTGCCAGGTCCAAACAAGAAGAGGAAAGAGGGCAAAAGCCTCACTCTAATTTAACTCACAGCTGCCCAGCATCCTATTTATGGCCCCAAAACATCATCTGCATCTGGCAGAGTTGGGGAGGTTTAAGACTTATAGATGTTTAAGGCATGACTGACTCCCCCCCCTTAAAAAACTTCAAATAGTTGATTTTTCCTACTTTAGGCATTTCAGGAGATAAATTTATTTTTTTTCCCATTCCTTAACCAAATACCCCAACCACCTTAAAAAAACTAGCCCAAAATTTTAGTTCTCTACCCTTTGTGGACTCCCAGGCCCAAAAAGGTTGTTCAGCCTTTCTCTCAGATCCAAGGTAGGGATGTATAGTTGGGAACTCTTTTATTCACTTTTTCAGCTCAAACCCTAATTAGTTCTAGTACACATTTGTGCAGCAAGGATCCCTTTATACCAGACATTCTCCCAGAGTGGACATAATCTTCATTTGGGGATGGGGGAGGAATACATATACACCATCCACTTGCAAAATGTGATGCATCCCTTTTGTCATGAGAATCTAGGCTGGGAAGCTTCCACAATGAAGCCACCTCAAGGCCATCAACTCACCACAGCATTTTGGAGCTTCTAATGTCAAATAATGACCATAATCAATTTAATCAGAGTTTCCTAATAAACTATAATGGGTAGTAATAAACCACAACCAGATAACTTAAGTCACACATTATTATTTGCAGAACACCATGACTGGGTTCACACAACTTAAGAAGCCCCAGTCAAAAGATCCCATTATGACTCAGTGCAGAATGTAATCAATGTCCCTCCACCATCCCACCAACATCTCTGGGTCTGTTCTCACCTGATCCAAGACCAGCATTTGGAAGTAGGTTGCCCTGCATTGCTGCCACAATAGCTGGGCTCTGGGCAGCCGCAGAACCATGAGGCAGCGGGGTAGCAGAAGGGTGCAGGGTGCTAGAGACGTTGATGATGGGCGGATTAGCCATGCTGCACGCAAGGTTACCATGCACTGGACGGATGGGCGTGTTAGCAGGGAAGTTAATGCCGATGGAGTCTGTTACATTACTAGCCATGCTAAATGGGATGGAGGCAGGCATTCCAAAAGGCAGAGCTGAGGGGATATTACCAGCCATGGCAGGGTGAACGCTTGCTGGGACCGCCCCGGGGAGAATCTGGGATGATGGTTGCTGGCTGGGGAACGGAGGCTGGGCTTCAGAGAGAGGCAAAGAGAAACAGTGTATTGAGTCTGGTAATTATATGCAAGCAAGCAAAGATTTAACATAACAGAGTAGCATCCAACTGGGATTTTAACATTCTACTGCTTTAGGGGCCTAAGAATATAATCAGATAACTTATACCATGCCTTTCACCTTGTTAGAGGCACAGAATAATCAACCAACTGTACATCCTAATCTGGGGACCCTACCAGATGCTTCAGAGCCAAATGTATGATCCTCAAGAAACTCACTGATACTGGGTATCTGATGGACAGGAAAACATCATCCTAACTAATATGAATACTGTCACCTGGAAAAATGAAGAAAGTCCTCCTAAGAAATAAAACTCTCTAGTTTTACAAGAAGCCATGCAAATTAATGGTTACTTTCTCATTTTAAAGACACTCTTTAATGTGCAACTCAGGCCCAATTCATGTACTAGCACAGAAATGAAAATCTGACCTAGTCAAATGCTGCTTCACATTAGTAGCCAACAAATAATTAGTTGTTTTTTTAAATGTCACCTGCCTTCATTTTGGGAATAGACAATTTGGAGGTGGCTTCAAAATGCCATTTCAACAGGCTATGAATTGGGCCTTCATCTTTCATATTATTCTCACAATTTCTAATAAGGTGGGCAGGATACCTTTCAAACCCAAATCTTTCCCTGATTTGAAACAGAACCACATGCTCTACTAGCTTCTTTATTGTTAGTAGAAACCTAGATAGAAGACCAAAGTATGTCTAAGTGGTATATTCTGTGGCAATTCTTAAGTTGATCCCAGTTCTGGAACTTGTTCCATTAAATATACTTTAGCAATTAATCCAAAGTTACAGTTTTACATTCCATTTGTTACTCTCTTTTCCTATGAACATTTGAAGTTGCTTTAATCCATCCACTCCACTAAATTAATCCATTCACCCCAGTAGAATCCATTTGGACTGGAGAACTTCTCCAAGGCTTAGCAAATGCTTGTTTCCAGTTTTGAAAATGAGGGAATGAATCAGGAACTGCAAGTACACAACGCTGGAGTCCCATCGCTGTGCTGGAGGCTTTGGGGCCCTTCTTATTTTGCCCACACAGAACGGAGAGAACACTTGCTCTCACTTACCATGAGAACCTGCAGAAGGCTGTCCAGTCTGACCTGGGCCAGTCTGAGGAGCGCCAGTTGCCGAATGCTGTGGCTGAACTGACACGGACTGCCCCATCTGTTCAGCCTGAGCCATACTGCTGGGCTGTCCTACGGTGCTGGCAGCTGGAACAGATGTTTGGGAGATGGGCATGGAGTGAGCAGCAGGTGCCAGAGGAGCTCCTGAAGAAGGAAGGGGCTGTGATCCCACAGAGAGTGCTGGCGGTGGCGGCGGCTGCTGCTGCTGCTGCTGCTGGTGCATTTGCTGAAAATGCTGCTGGCGAGCACGCATTTCAGCGTATTTCAACTGCTCCATGTGGAAGGCCTGCCGGTCAGCCAGGAGCTGCTGCCTCTGGTACTCCAGCTACAAGGAAGCCAGCAAAGGATTACGCATCTGTTTTCCCTGGACACTACCAGATCCCATATTCTTATTCCATTAACTAACCTTAAATAAATGCAAGATTCCCTGGTCAGGCCCCAAACTAACTCACTTGATGGGATGGCGAAGGCCATGCTGGTGTACATGTTTGTATTTGTACATATGCATGTCTAAGTGTGCATGAACATGTAACATATGGCTTGGCTGGGCCGGTTCTTGGATAAGGCACAGGAGCAGCTGGAGGAGGACTCCAAGCTCAATGGCCTGCATAATACTTATCACTGGCTGCAGGTTGCAGGCACAAGGGGTGCATATTTTTGAAAGTGGGGGTTAGATTCTGGCTTGGATAATAGTGAATCACTGGTGTTTTTTTCTCTTGTGTGTGTAGGACAAGATATGTGTCCTCAGCTTGGGAGACAGAAAAGATTACCCACATTCCAACAACAAACGGAGAGAAGGTAGAGGAAGGAGGTTACCCGTCACAGAAGAAGAGGGCATCGCCATATCATTGTGATCCCCCTTCTTCTGCCTTCCCCACCAACTGAGTGGGCTTTGGAACTTATACAGCAGTCACTGAAGTTTGAAAGTACTACAATTAATAGACAAATATAGTCATAGCTTTTTTATTTAAAGTGATCAAATAATAACAACATGGTTGCTCTGACAATTTATAAATGGGTTCAGAAAATCAGATTTCAGACTTCAGTGCAGGACTGAAGTAGCCTTGATCACTCTTGATGAGGGTCTAAATATATCTCATTGGTGATGCTGAACTTCTTAGTGGCTTTCAGGACCATGTTATCCCTTCTGAGATGCCTGGGGATGCAGAGCTGATAGATACACTACAGGAAACCTGACAGGCAGCTCCCAGATAGTAATGCTGGAGGAAGCTTGTCTGACACCATGGATGCTGTCCTATAAAACCCCTCAGTAGTCTACTTTGTCCTCCGTATTATTTAATGACTAAATGAAACCACTGGGAGAGGTCACCAAAGAGCTAAACTGTCACCAATATGCAGACACTTTGCCAGCCCTAGCCAGAGGGCACAGACTTCCTCAGCGAAGAAGCAGTGAAGGTTAAGAAGCTGAAAGCAAACCTAGACAAGTGGACAATCTCCTGGTTAGGGGGATAAAGCACATCTGGACTGGAACACCTATCCAATTCCATATGGAATCCCGCCTAAAATCTCAGCAAGTCCATAACTTTGGGATATTCTTTCATCCAGCATTATGGTGTGTAAAACAACTGAGTAATGTGGCAAAGGGCATATTCTTCTGGTTTAGGTTGATTTATCAGCTGCTACTATTTCTGGCCTATGCACACTTGCCAAAGTGCTTATTGTAACGCCATCTATATGGGACTGTCCTTGAAGACCTTTTGGGAGCTTTATTTGGCCGAAAAGACAGCTGATTGAGCTTTAAGAGGGTTTAAGAGAGCATATAACATCATTTCAGAGGCATCAGTTTCTGGGTGCAATTCAAGTTTAGGGTTTTGAGTTTTAGTGCCCCCCTAAATGGTTTAGGACACATGAACCTGCCTGTCCCACAAGAAGAGCTCAAGAGGCTTCTCGTCACGTCCCCTCCTTTCACAGCTAGTTCAGTACCCAGCCTTTTCAGCATTTGCAACATACGCCAAGTGCCGATCCTCAGGGTCCACAAAATGGATTGCTCCACGTAAGAAGAACCGGAGCTGTCAGCTGGTCAGATTGCAAAACAAATGGTCACTACGCTACCAACTGGGGCAGGAAGGGGAACAGTCTTCTTTGGGGATGGCTAGAGCCCTAGAGGGGCCCGCTGTACTCACGGGTTGAGTTGCAATCTTAGCCATCTGGATTTTATCATGCTTTATATTTTTACTGTTCATTATATATTTATTGTATTTAATTGGTACTGAATTTTAAACTTTGTTTTATTGTAAACCTGGGGGGAGATGGGTGGTGATAAAATTTGTTAAATAAACAGACAAACAAACAAACTAGTTATCCCAGCTGCAAGGAGGAAATGAATAGTAATAGTAGTAATATAAATAATAGTAATACCTTTTACACATGCACATACATGCATAAAAGCAAAGGTCAGTAAAGGTCAATCAGAGCAAGCAAAACAAATGTCAAGTGGACGCAGCAGTACTCACTGCCTCACGCTCCCGATCCATGATGGTCTCCAGCTCCTCAAAGTGCCTCAATTTGATCTCAAGCTTCTTCATCTGTGTCTCCACCAGCAAGGCAACGAGTGACTTGATTTTACGTTCCTCTACTGCTGCCAAATGCTACCAAAACAAAGAGGACGTATTTGAACTCTGGCAGCACCACATGCCAGAGAACTCCCCCCAAAACCAGAGAGGAAAGTCAAGCACGCTCCAGATGTGTTAAGATTCACAGAATTTCTAGCCAGCATGGCTAATAGCTACCAATTAGTGGAAATAGTATTTATTTACACAGACCTACATGCTATCCCATTCATCCTGGAGTCTAATATATTAGCAAAAACATTACAGAATAGAATATTGAGTATTTCTAATCTGCTGTGTTGATACAGCAGGTGAAAATCTGAGACTGAGGCGGCTTTTTTTTTTTTTTTTTTTAATAGGCTTAGGGATCAGATTGCTGTAGCTACTCTGGCCTGGCCTATGAAGAGAGCAGAATCCAGCCCTTCCCCAGCAACTCACCTTTGCCTTTACTGCTGCAGCAGCCAGAGCTGCAGCTGCTGCGGTGGAGAGGTTACCTTCGCCAATGTCCCTCTCCACCTTGGTCTTCCGCTCGCCCTCAGTGTCCGTGAGGTCCTTGGGTCCCTCTTCCGGGCCGTCCTTTGATTCTTTTTCCTTTTCTCCATCAGCTGTGTGTGAGAGAAATATTTTATGGGAAGGGACAGTGATCTAGTGGGCAACCGTGGTTTGACAGAGATGAAGAATCTCCCAGGGCCTGGAGCTCAGCACTGCATATTTGGACACCAGGGACATGGCAGCAAAGAGAGGGAGGCACCAGGTGCTTGCAACTGAATTAGAAGCAAAACGTGCCCTGCTGGCCCACTCTCTATCCCAGGATGCTCCGCAACCACCAATGCAACCGTTTACAGCATCTTGATTTTTAAGGGCAGAGCTCTTACATGTTCCAAATTTCGGCTTGTATGACCTACTCTGTTGTACTGAAGAGAAAATATTCCTGGCTGAGACTTCGTGACTCAGGGGCACTTCATCCCAACTCAACTTGGGCTCCTACTAAACTAGCCTTTTCATTTCCTGGACTGTGACACTTACCCAAGTGTGTGGTGTCCCCATCACTCTTGTCCATTTCTTTTTCACCATCAGCCTCCTTGCTTTTATCATCCTCTTTCCTAGGCACCTCTCCAGGTTTCTCCTTCAATTCTTCCTCAAGGACTCCTTCCCTTTGTTCCTGCATTGACAGAAAGGCCCAGTTCAGAAAGCTGTCATTTCCACTAAAAGATTCTTACTCCTTTCTAGAACATGCCTGCCACTATAGCAAGAGGGTTACACACATCATACATTGGAGTTGGAAGTCTCCAGACCAGAGAAGAAAAACTGTAATAATTACTCCAGCGGCTTGGATAGCAGAACCAGGAAATTTTGCACTGAAAGGTCAATCAAAGGAACACCTTAGAGATAAATATAAATAGCTACCCAAATGACACAAAAATCTGATCCTACACATCCCAGAGGATTCTTTTAGTTTTCCTCCTCCCCAAAGTATTTTATGGCTCATAAATCTTGCTTCAGGGGTTGAACTGGCCCTATAATTCTTTATGGTTTCATCCATACCCTCTCGTACCTTCAACTCTTTCTTCTCTTCAGATGGTTGGGGTTCTGACCGGTTTTCATCTGTGCAGCTCTCTTCTGAACAAAACGTGGAAAAATGGGACAATAGAAAAGAAACAAGTATTAGGGCCTCCACATATGCCTCCCGCCCACACCCTACGGGAATTAAAAGTTGCAGTGATGAAGGGGGCAGGGAAGGTAAATATTAGGAGGTATGAGAAAACTAGGAACACTTTAACAAACTTTCTCCCAAAGAACAAAGAGGCTCCTTAGATCAAGGCCTGACTCAGCCTTTTTCATACTTAAGGCTGAGTCAGGACTGCAGTTACTTGAGGAGGGAAAGATTTAAATGCTGGCCTTTGCCTGCCCTCCCCTCTTTTAAAAGCCAACACCTGCCATGAAGGAATGCCTCAGAATCTATGCTTTCACACCCTGAATTGCCTGCAAAAGCCAAAAGCCTTCTTCCCACATATTCTACCCTTGATATGCCCAGTGACAGGGTGAGGGTTAGATGAAGTGACAAGGGGAATCCCTTACCCTGTGCCAGGCGATTGAGTGTGAGCTCCAGGCCGGAAGCCAGGCCAGCTCTGGTCTCTTGCGTCTCGGCCCCCTTCTTAGTCCCCACCGCATACTGGGCGAGGTCCAACGAGGGCGCTTCATGGGTTGAAGCGCGGAAGGCGCCCCGCTCGCCCCCCTCACCTATTCTCTCCAGCTCATCAGATGTGGTCCCTGCAATTCCGCTGCTCTCCAGACCAAATGCCGGGTCTGCCTTGCCTGTCATCTTAGCAGCTTCCTCCACCTTGCGAACGTGAGCTTCTACCAGGGCTGTGGGCACCTCCTCCTTCATCTTGGAGAATTCCTCTGCAAAAGGCAGCCTTGGATTCAGCCAAATGTCAAAATAGAGCATTGCAAAATGAATGTAGGAGGGGGGAAAGGGAGCATGGGTATGGAAGTGCAAGGCCAGTAAGGAATGTTGTTGAGCCACTCCCATTTAGTAAGAAATGGCCAAGACAGCAAGAGCTGTAGATCACAAGGAACTCTGGAGTAAGCAGAAACCACTGGAGACCCAGGAGTCCAGATGTAGCCATAAGTAGCATCTTTTTAAAGTACTCAGCACACCAGAGACCCTGGGTGCCAGTGGACACACTTCGAGATCTCAGGACTTTTGCCCATTCAGGACTTCAGCACACACTCTGTGCTGCATCATATACTTGGTTTTTAGCATGCACCTATAAAAGATACATACTAAAAAAATTAGCATGTAATATTTACAAACAATAATTCAAGACGAATACATGCTGCAAAAAGCCAAGAAATAAAAAAAGGCCTCTGAGGAATGTAATTGTATTGACTTTGAGCCACAACAGGTAAAGTGACTTCAGAAAAATAAAATGGTGGAGTGGAGCATCTGGGTACAGAGAAAGGCTTGCATCAAACAGCAGGCTTGAAAAACGTATTACTGGGGTGCAGCGAAGGGAATGATGTTACATGGTAAAACGAGGAGATGTCTGATTTAGACTGAGACTCCCAATCTGTAAATAATCTGATACCTAACAGTGATAACTCTTGTTAACACTTCCCAGGAAGCTGACTTAGAACACAACATCCCAAAAAACTCACGTGTCCTTCTTAAAATTCCAGGTTTCTAGTTCTAGTCCTCTTGGAGAAAATCTATCTATGTGGTTGCTAAGAGTCAGCAATGATGGCACATAATCAATAAAAAAAGGTTCTAGTCCATTTGTATTGTCAAGTGTTAGAAAGTGCAGACTGGACAGAATTTCCTGGAGTTCTGTTGGATAGTGATATGGTGTCCTATCCTTTGCCGTTTTTCTACAACTGCCCTACAGTGCCCCCGATCCCAGGTTTAATATTCTTTCCTTCTCCAAGTATAGGCTGCTTACGGACGTCCTAATTCATTACCCAAGGCTGACTTGGCTGCTGCAGATGCCACACGGGGGTCCACAACTGAAGCCAGAAAGGCCACAGTGCTCATAACAGGGTTGCCTGACTGGCTGAAGGGGATGGGTTGGTAGGCGAGGGGTCCGAGAGAGGCTTCGGAATCCTCCAGGTAAGGGTCTTCAATGGGAAGACGCAGGAAGTGCAGAATGCATTCATCCTGAGTACGACTGCCAACATGCTCAGACACTTTGTTCCAGTCATCCTTGTACATCTCCAGGGCCTAAAATGCAATTCAGAGAAATGGTAACCATTTGGATATAAATGGACAAGGATCAGAAGCTGTAAGCTGGACGACTGCAAGTGAGAAGCTATTCGGAGACCCCTCCTGAATCTGAGCATTTTATTCCCTATGTTTTTGTGTGTGCTGGAGACAGAACTTCAGAAAACGTTGCCTGTGCACAGTTACCCAATATCTCAATTTACAGGGTGGGTGGCTATTTGAGCACAAATCCTTCCCATGCTTAAACTCTTGTAGAAAAAAAAGTCACATTTCAAATGAAAATTTCCACTGCCCCTCCAAGAAGAACATGTTCAGCATGATGTTGCCTGAACTTGGACCATTCCTGAGATTACGATTAAGGCAAAGAACTTTGAACACAATCTGAAATGACAGCTTGTGTTTAATTAGCTTACCTAATCATGCTCCACAGACTGTCCTGGAACTGGAACTGGAAGTTAACGAATGCTTAGCTTCTCCTTACAGCTTTCATGGAGCCAGCTGGCAGAAATGGCTACAAAGTGGAAGCATTCCTGCAGCAGCATCTCCACTGCTCAGCTTTTGGTTTTACTCCCCAAAGCTCAAGGGAAGTGGGTGGGCTCCTTTAGTGAAATAAAAGTGCTGAGGGTGGAACTACATGGATTGGGTCACCAAATACTTGTAGTTTGCTTTTGCTTTTTTAAAAAGAAGTAATAGATGGCCACCGAAAAGGTAATCAGGAGGGTATGCAAACTATTGCCCGCTGTAGTTTGCCATCTCCTCTGGAATACATCCCATGGGCATCCTAAAGGTGCTCTAGCATATTATGAAAATGGATGCATACAAGAAGCCATTATTCTGGGTTCCTAAGTCCAGACTTGCTTTCAAAGATCATGTATAAAGAAATGTCAGTGAGAATCAACGGTCTTGCAGAGAGGCAGGGAAACTACTTTCAGCCACTATCTGCTCAGTACAAATGTAATCCTCGACTATGCCTGTAACTATGTAACACAAACCGTATTTTCCAAACTCACTTCAATGGATTCCAGTCCTGGTCTGTGAGTAATCGTAAGAATATAGGAAACATTTTGCTATTGGCCCATATAACTTAATACCACCTACAAAGTTTACTAGTGACTTTCCAAGGTTTGGGGAAAAGCGGTCCTGGTTCTATATTCCTTTTCAAGTTTAATGTTTTCTCCAACTACTGAACCAGGACCCTTCCTCAATTTGTGGCTGTGGTTTGAATCAGAAGCACACAACATGAGGTCCAAGGGCAGAGTGCATGCCTGGAAATTTCCAAAGTTGTTATCGTGTTCCTTGCAACATAACATAAGGGGAACATTATTAAGTCCACAACCGGATTTTAAGCCACCAATTATTGGTGGGTTTTTTTTCCTGAGGTTATTTGTATGGCTCCTGACACAGCACTCAAAGAACAAATTCTTCTACATTCTTGGTTTAAATATGTTGGAATAGTTTAAGCTTTCACTGTGACTTGTTTCCATAATAATGTTTAAGTGCACTGTCTACACATAATCTCAATTTCTATGTAAGAATAAAAGGATCCTAAGACATTTTATTCATATATTATTTCTGAACAATTGAGGCTTTCTCTTTTACATGCAATGGCTCCTTAAGATCTTTAAGATCTTCTGAAAAAGACATACAATAAACCCATAAAGCAAGAGTACTAAAACATCATCATCCCAAGTTAAGTGTAATGCCCTGGAGAGAACAAAAATTTATCAACTTACTCTTCAAATTTTAAAATTACTATTTCCACACAAGAAAATAAGAAGTCAACGCCCAATATATTTTAGCTGCTGAGAATGAAAAAAGTGGCTCGTGTAAACTTCGTAACATTGTCACACACAGAAGACTCCAACTGGCTGGTCACATCTTTCATACGGAGAACAACCAGATCCCTAAAGTGGCAATGAGTTGGACCCCCCAACGCTAAACGACGACGAGGACGCCCTCGAATAACATGGTGAAGAACACTGACATGCGACCTGAAGGCATTGCATATCACGTGGAAGGACGCCGAAGCACTCGCCCAAGACCGAAAGAGCTGGAGAACCCTTACTGCCCAAAATGCCACGTAGCATTAACTCGGGACGAGAGAGAGAGAGAGAATGAAAACAAGTTGAAGATTTGGGAATAAAAGCAAGAGAAAAAGGAATGCTTAGAGAAAGCTTAGGAGCAATTTCTATGGGCAGTTTGTATCGCAAGCATTTCCGTTCACTCACCTCCAGCAGCAACAGCGTCTCCTGTTCCGTCCACTCACGGGTAGCGCTGGCAGCAGCTTTGCTCTGCAGGAAGAAACCTGTGTTAAGCTGACATGTCACTGGACAAGATGCATTGAGAAAATCCACTCTGTCTTTCCTGTTTTACCTTAGAAGGAACATTCTTCTTGGTGTACATGTCAGTGCGGAGTCCAAAGTTTTGCATGTCTGGTGGCTTCTCCTTGCTCTTGTCTGGGAAGTTTAACATCTGCTGGGAAGCCGTGGTTTGCTTTGAAGAGAGATGAACAAGCTTCATGTGATGTAAAGAAAGCCCGACTCTCAAGACTTCTGAAGTACTATTTGAAAGATCACTACCACCTATAAGGAGAACAAGCAGGCATCCACCTCTAGCTCTCATTTGGGGCCAAGCTACAGCACAGCGTATGTCAACCTTATGCCCGCCCGCATGTCTTGGAATTACAGCATTTCAGCCCTGAGAGCGTCTCTCTTATCTGGGTCTTCAGATACCCCTTACAATCTTCCTTGGTCTGCAACAATGAACATACAGTGATGCAGCCTATAAGGAAATTATAGGCAACAACTCTAATGAAGCTATGAAGGGAGAGATGGGACAATTCCATTCTTGCTCATCCTTAAAAACTCAGCAGATTGACCTAACTTACTGTAGTCTCTGGCTGCATGGAATTCCAGTTTTCCAGAGGAAAGTATCCATGTGACATTCCTCTCTGGGCTCCCACAAGCACTAACCTCCACTGGGAATTCTCTTACCAGCTCCGGTTTCCCTTTCACTGTCTCTGTGACAAGGTCTTCAATTTCTTTGCCCTTTCGTCCAGTCTTGGTATCGCTATCACTCTGACGACCCTGAAGCGTAAGCAAAATTCTGTCCTGTTGCCCTCTCCCATTTATATTAATATTTAATCTGGGAAAGCAAAGTTAGCAAGATGTCTAACATGCACAAATATGGAATTTCCCCTATGATGAAAGTTCCTTTGGATACTTCCTTAGCAGCTTTCAGACATTTATTTTCTGAAGGACTTTTGGAATGCTCTGATTACCACTTTTTCCCTTTGATTCTTCTCATTTAATATAGCTTCTGGTTTATTTTTATCAAATGTTTTAAATGTTGATACATTTTCAGTTGTTGTCTATATATTTCTCTTGATATGCTTTGTAAGCCACCCATTCTTAATTATAGCTAAGAAAATTCTAAAAATGCAAATAAATTAAAGAATGACACATATTTAAATTTCTTCTCCAGGTGGCCTAAGTATCGTACGTTACCTGGGGTGTTTTGGGCTGCAATGGCACCAATCCCGAAGGAGTGTCCGCCAGAACATGGAAATGAGATGTGGGTGGTGGTCCCATGGGTGTTGGTCGACTCTCTGCATCTACTTGGTAATTGATGAGTCCCCACTGTTCTAGGAAGGCATGGACCCTGCAACAGAGGAAAAGAACAGAATCTTTAGCTCACATCAGACATGTGACAAATAAGCTATGGATGAAGATTCAGCTCTGTTCAACAGCCACATAAGAAGGCTGATTGTGTTAAGCCAGAGAAGATGCACTGACCACTGTTTCTTTCTCAGTACATCAGAAAGTCACATTTAACCAATCTTATTGTAAAGTGGTAATTAAGACATAAGGACAAAAATCCAGTTACACGTGCCCAACTGAAAAATAAAAGCAGAGGGCTGCAAACAGCTACTGTGCTTCCGCTTGTTCAGCTAACGTACCTCATGATGGCGCAGACATCACCAGCCAGGTTCCGACGACAGGCAGTTGAGGTTAGGTATTCCTGTGGATTGAGCCGGTACGTGTCAATCATGAAATTGCGGTAAGCCAAGTAGCTAGAGCATGAAACAAACAAAAAAGAAAACAGAACCACTTTCAACTCGAGTCATTTTGCCTTGTAAAAATCTTCCCATGTTAATTAGCTCTATTGGTCCTCTTACTAACACCCCTAAAGGCCAGTGCAGAACCTCTCCAGTCTGAACAGACTCATGCAACATTTAAGATGTAAAATATCCTGATTCTCCTCCTTGCAGAAAAAAAAATGCTGCAACACTTGCTATCCCAGTAGAAATACCAGAGCACATAAAAGCAGTCTTACATTTCTGGAGTCTTTGACTTATTCTTGCCGTTGAAAAACTCAGGAAGGGCTCTCCTCTCAATGGCGTGGACACTGTGGAAGAAACACCAGAAAACATTAGAGCAGGTGGGGAGGCTGGAGGAACTCATGGGGAAAACTCACACTCCAGCACCTGTTGTAATCAAACCACGCTGCGTAACTGGGGATGATAATGTGATGGGTCTGCTCAGTCACATTGTCTTCATGTAGGTCAGGGTTCTTGGTCTGCTCTCCTTTGTTCCCAGCATTATTCTCCTCTTCATCCTGAAACCAGAAGTCTCTTGAGTAGGCATTGTGCATGCTCGTGATGTTCTTACGCCTGTGATTCCTAATCTTCAGTTTTATCAGAGAGGCTGGTATCTTGGAATGGCTCGTGCACACAGCAATCCAAAACCCAGAACCCCCAGTGTAAGACTTAATTCTAATATATTACAGACACCGTTCAGGAAAAGATGGGAGGCTGGTGTACAGAAAAAAATTGCTAAGCAATGAGATAGAAATCAAGGGAGATTTGCCATACAAGAGCACTAAGACGCAAAGGTTACTGTGGGTGGTGGTGCAGGTCTCCAAGGAAGTGCTTGTCAGTATGGTTCAGCATGGGCATAACGGAATTGGGGCCACTTCTGCTGGGATCAAACTAAGTAAAGCAGAAGAAAGATGAGCATGCAATGGGGGAAAATAGAAGTGGACCGAGCCAAAGCTGCATCCTCTTTTACTGATTACAGGTAGTCCTCACTTAACTATCATTTGTTCAGCGACTGTTCGAAGTTGCGGTGGCGCTAAACAAGTGGTACTTACACCCAATCCCCAAAGTTATGGCCGTTACAACACCCCTGCAGTCAAATGATCAAAATTCGGGCGCTTGGCAGCCCACCTGCACTTACAACCACAGGGGCACCTCAACCTCCCCCCCACACCTATCCCCCCCCCACAATCTCTGCCCTTTTGGCAGCCCTTGCACAGCAGCACTCCTTGGTGGCAGCAGCACTGGGCTGAAGCAGAGGCCCAGGGCCTTCAGCAGTCTGAAGCCAATGCTGCTGTGCAGGGCTGCCAAAAGGGCAGAGATGAGGGGGAGATAGGCAGGTGGGGGGAGTTGAAGAGGAAGCAGAGGAGGCAGTCCCTTACCTTACCGAGGCTCAGGGCTGGGAGGAACCAAGCTGGAAATTGCTTGGATCGGGGTGGGTCTTTGCTGAACAACCAGAGGAATTTGGTTAACGATGGCAACAGGGATTGCCGTCGCAAAGTGATGTGGTCATGTGATGTTGCGCTTTACGACCGCATCACTTAGTGATGGAAATTCCGGTCCCTATCCCCGCTGTAACTCAAGGATTACCTGTAAGGGTCATTTTGTTCCCTTATCACCACCTTATCTTTCCCACCCTGCCCCCGTATGAAGGGTAGGACTGTTCTGGCAGTTAAGGTATAACAAGAGGCAACAGCAGAATGCAGCATTTGATTCACCTTGCCTGCCGTCTCCATGCTCTCGTCCTCTGGCTCATCTGGAACACAAAAAGAGCAAGCACCCCAAGTCAGAAATAGAAACCTCTACGTTCTCCATTTGCTCTTCCATAACTATCTGGAGATTCATCAAGGATGAATGGGGTATTTATGAAATGGTGTGCAAGTACCTATATACATGTATCAAGCCATATTAACAAGGGTAGAAGAAGAATAAAAACATCTGAATGAGCATACAGCAGCATTTCCCGGCTTTCTGTCCAAACAACTGAAGAAGCTTGTGCAAATAACATAATAAAACAACATTCCTTAAAGTCTATTTCCATATCCTTCTTGTAGACCTTTTCTGTTTCAAAAGCAAATGAGAGACTGATTTTGAGAAAAAACTAGTCTCAAGCTCTTTCAGACTTATACAACTACAATGTAGTTTTCTGGATTCTGGTCAATAACTCTAAATAACCTTGTCTGTTCTGGAACTCCTGGCAGATTCTGATGCTTTACTGAAATTATGCAGATTTATCATTCTAACTTTTTTGGATTTGCAGCCCAGTTTGCTGGTATAATTCTAGACACGTCCCTCCTCAGCGTGGTTGGGAGAAGTAAAGTGACTGCCTCTCAAGAATTTGTTTTGCCTGGTTTAAAATCTGCAGAAGACGGTCTGTCCCAAATAAATGTTCAAACATCTGTTATTCTCCCACACAACAGCAGTTTATTTTAAATGAATGCCGGAAGGGAAGGGAAGGGAAGGGAAGGGAAGGGAAGAGGGAAGGGAAGAGGGATAAAGCTGGATGGAGATGAGGCAAAAAGAGGAGGCAAGTGGGCAGGAAAAGAAAGGGAAAAAAAAGAAAAACGCAGCTCAGGCATTCTAAGACTATTCACTAGCAATTTGTTGTTGCTCTTCTCAAGCAACAACTAATCTTTGGGCTAATTTTCAGAGGTATTCATTCTATATGCATCAGGGATACCTGCAGCTTCTTTGTAACTCTTGCTCATTTCTTTGTTTTCAACCACTTCTTCTTATTTATCATTGTAATTTATCTCATCATTTATATTAACCATCTGGAGGCAACATGTAAGCGGAGTCATCCTATTTGGAACTCATCAGGTGTGTGCCCCAAATATGAATCCCAAATATGACAAAACCAGTTGCCCACTGCTTTCTAGTGGCCAATATAAGTAAAAATACCACACAGGATATACACTGTGTGCAAATAGAAAATTCCACCCCCCTGCCAAGAGGAGGGGGGCAGAAGCCATTGAAACCTCACGCAGAAGGACATGAGATCATTCATATGTTTCTGCTCGGAGAACTTAAAGGACGGTGGACTGTCTCCACCATCTTAAAGACAGACTCTGTTCTTATCAGAGGGTGTAAGGTGACAACTAATCATTTGGAGGGGGAGAGGGAATCTGTTCTTCCTATTGCATAAGTACTATTGGTCTGTCAAGACTAAGAACATATTCTTGCTCCTGCAGTAAAAGGAGGATGACCAAAAAAAAAAAAAAGAGCATCCCTTACCCAAATCAGTCATGGTGCCACCCTTCACAGGAGCAGATTCAGAATCTTTCTTTGTGTTGACTATGGAAGAGATAACAAGGAAGGAATGCTTCATTTAAAGAAACCCCCCAAGAACCGTACTGCAGGCATGGGCAATCTTTTCTGGCCTGGGAGCTGCGCCTCCTTCTTGTCCTCAGCCTTAGGACTGCACTGTAATATCACCGTGGGGCATTTTTTTCAACGTGGGGCTTAGAAATTGGAAGTGCTTGAAATGTCTAAGGAGTGCGATGGGTGTCTTAAGTCTCTACAAGGTTTAAAGCCCCTATTTTTCTGCTTAATCCCCTCCAAAAGGATCTGAAAATTTTGGCACTGACCACTCTGGGAGCCTTTGGGGAGGTTTGGAGGGCTGCATTTGGGGGCTACGAAGGCAACGTACAGTATGTACACTGCAGGTTGTCCGTCTTTCACTGCCCCCTGTAAGGAACAGAGGTACACAGACTAAAAGAAAAATAATCCTCTACTCATCACACTGATGCGACAGTGGCACTGTTTTTGAGGGAGCTGTAATGGGCACCCACTGCACTGACCAACTCCAACACATGCAGTATGACAAAGAGCAGTGGTTACGGAATCCGTGAACAGCCTTAGATTCTGACCTGTTTTAGGCAGTGTGACTTCTTCAACATTAGGAACAGGAGAAGGTTCATCCATGTCTTTTGTGAGGTCTTCCTGTTCTTCCTCACGGTGGCCACGTTTGGATTTGGTGTAGGGCGTGGAAGGCCTGCAGACGGAAAAGAAAAGACGGAGATAGATCCAATAAACAACGCTAAGGACGTTCAGTCCTGGATACTATTACATCAAACTATAGTCAAATCATCATTACTTCCGACCAACGGAATAGATTCTGTTCTAGCTTTCAAGTAAGAAAAACTGAGTTGAAAATGTCAGATGAATGATGACCATGAAGTGAATCCACAGAGTGGAGTCAGCAGTGGTGCTAAAACTGCTCCTGGAGTTGGCGTGTTCAAGGGAAGGACTTCCAACAGATACTTCACCCTTGGCTATTCCAAGCCAGCCTCTCTTAAGAAACTGGGACTGCCCTCAGGATTAGGACAGAAGGACAGGCTACGGATTTCTCTTAAGAGACGAGGCACTTTAAGGAATGTGGTAGGAACCGGGTAGAGTTGCTTCATACGCAGACACTCAAGAAAAGCCTATCCTTTTCCTCACCCTTTCTTGGCATTTTTCTTCTTTGCTTCTGGAGTAGGTGAAGGGGAAGGAGAACGTTTCCGTTTCTTATAATTTCCCCCTTTCTTGTCCCTTCGGTCTGAATCAGGACTGTTAACCTGGAAAGAGAGAAGTCAACTCAGTTAGCTGGCAGCCTTGAAGTGTCTCCTGAAAGCACACTGAGAATCCCTGTGCTCATCACTGAATATTTTAAGTATACAGAGGAAGACTACCAGAATCTCTTAGGAGCCAAGGCCTAACTAATTCCTGTGATTAATTCCAAACACATTGATTTAGAAATACAAGTACCCTGCTGGATTTGAACAGTCTAGCTAATCCATCACCCATGGCAAAAATTCCATCAGCCATCACGTTCTTGACAGTCCACTGGGCATCAGCCTGTATTCCGATGAAGACTGCAATCTCCCTTCTGCACCGTAGCCCCTGCCTCTTGCCCATTCCACAGATGGGACAACTAGTATGTTGGTCTACTTTGTCCCTTCCCCTTTTAAAACATTCAGTCCAAATACCCTTAAGAAAAAGGACTAAGAGTTCCATTAAAAATACTACACCTCGTCAGTGAGAGTCTTGGCAGAGATTTTCTTCCTCCTGGAGACAGGGCTCTTCTCATCATTTACCTCATAGTCTTCTTCATTCATCCATTCATTGAAAGTGTCTGTGTCTAGGATCCACTTTGCATGAACCTGGGAGGGAGGGGAAAAGAAGCCCATCATTGGATGCCTTGAACTGAAAAAGGTAAGAAGCTACTTCCCACTTCTGAATTAACAGGAAGGAACTTATTTCAGGAGCATCGTAAAGCTCTTCTGTGACAGTGCCGCAGTAGTCCAACCCCAGAACCCATCTTATCTCATTACCTTACGGGGTTTCTCTGGTGTGGGAGCATCCTCCACAGGGGCTTCAATTTCACTGGCTGGAATCCAAGTGTCATAGCTGTAAAAGAAAGCATACAGTGAATGAAGAATCAATTAAAAAACCTCGCTGCACACCGCAGTCACAGCAAGCAAGTCACATATTTACCTGTGCTGCCTCATACTAAAAGTAAGAGAAAAACTAAGACTCAGCTAGATTCAGTCTTTAATTATTAATTTTGCATTTACAAGTAGTGGCTAAGAAAAGGATATAGAAAGGGATGTAATCTAAAAACTATCCCTACGCATCTCTTTCCAAAACTAAGATAATTACAGAGGATTGCAGCTAACCTGTCAGGGTAGTAGCCCCAGTGAAGAAGAACTTGTTTGTCTCTCTTCATGATTGGCCGAACCCATTCTTCTACAAGAAAATAAGAAGTGGAGTGATTATTATCCAAGTACAACTGACACTTCATTTCACATAATGATACATTTAAAGTTGCTTTTAAGTTCTCACAAGAGTACTAAAATGGGGCAAATCCTTATAAATAGGAATGAAGAACTGTACCCATATGAACCTCCTCATGCATAGAGGTTATCTTCAGATTCCTTATATATATGATTAAAATATTGTAATGCATATTAAAATGAGTTAAAATAAAATAGTAGTAAAGAGTGGTCATTCAGAAACAAAGTTCCTTGAATTAGCTGGGAAGTACCATTCTTCTAGAGATGCCCACTTAACAGACACAGGGCAGCAGGACAATACATCTCTATTTGTTGCCAGGTTTCTACAAGAATACCTTTAGATAAGACAGCCTATTTTCATAAAAATTAAGGAAAGATTTTTAAGTATCAAGAACTGTATTTCACGGTCTTCCCTCTATACAGAGGGCTAATCCTTACAGATGACGCTGTTGCTGATTTGAGGCCCCTTACGAATTCTCTATGTGAAATGCTATTATTATTTGGTGCTTAAGGTCAATTCTACTAGCCTTTTACAAGATAAAATCACAGACAAATTCTGCCTATCGGCATAGTGTCTATATGAAACAGATATAGACAAGAGAGTAGATGAACAATAACTGAGCTAAGGAAAAGTATATAAATAAAAGCTAGAAGTAAATTTGTGATAAAAGCCAGCAGAAAAAAAAGACAGTGTCCTTGAAAACGATGTGGCTAACAACTATTAGGAGGCAGAGCTAGATAACAGCAGTAAAAACAAAATACTCTGAGAATTGTACATTATGGGATATGGAAAGAAAAAATGTAATGCATCTTAGATATTGAAGATATTGTAATAATTACGAGTAATAGCTTAAATATTTAGCTTTAAAAGAACATAAGTATTTCACTTTCCTTTTCTACAACTTAGGCTCCCTCTCTTTTTTAACAAGTTTGTCAGGGTCGCTGCTGTTTTAAAATGGGATTTCTTTCATTGCAATTGTACTTATTTCATTTACCCAGAAAGCCACTGGAAATAAAATCCTTGAAAACATTAAAATAAAGTATAGTAAAACCTCAACTTAACAGATCGTTTGGGGTCAGGGATGTCCATTAAATCCAAAAGTATATAATCTACCTCAATTTATGTCATTTGCATAATTACATGACTCAGGTAAATGGCACCATTTGTTGTAAAACCTTAAATTTACTCTTGATCCATTAAATGGAGGTGAAGTCTGAATAAAAAAAACTGTCCACTGTATCCAAAGTCTGTTAAACCGAGGGTTTACTGCAGTACTGCATTCTGTACTATACAATGACTTGTTTAACGAGAACTGATAGCATAAACCAGCATGCCCAACCAATAACCACTGAGAAAGATTAAGATTACAAACTCACAACTCCACAATTGCTCTGATCAGAAGCAGAGCGCAATCTCACCTTCTTCCAAGCTGCCAGGAACAGGGAAGGCAACATGGGAGGCACTGTTCTTATCTTCAGTTACTGTTCCCTAAAGAAAAAAATAAAAAAGTCAGGCCAACATCAAGATTTAAACCATACAGGGGCCACCTGCAGCTCAAAATGCTTTTTCAGTGCCTTCAAAGTTCCCTGTTACCATGGTGTTGAAGTATGGTCACATACAACCAAAACCTGACAATGTTGCTTTCCATCAATTTTGATAACCAACTGAATAAAACAGTTTTAATCTTAGAAAAGATTTAAAATCGTACCCTTTGTCATTCACCAGTATGACAGAATTCATGCTCTTCATCCCTTCAGCGAGCCCTGCTATGCAGTCCCTAGCCCATGGAACACTGCCCAGCTCATATGAGTCATATATATCCTTAACACTGCTATACTGTTAGCAGTTAATCAAGCACGATTTCAAAGTGCTAGTCCTTACTGTTAAATGGCCAATACTGAAGGTTCAGTCTTTGTGCCATCAGCTCCTCTAAGGGACGATGCTGACTCAACGCAGTACAAAGTGCCATGTCCTGGTACCATTCTGAGGTTCTGTATCAGCTACTCTCTTGAACAGCTATTGAACTGCAAACTTAGGTACGTTTACCAGGATCGAAATGCCAGGGAAGGAAAAGACTGCAGGTTTTTAAAAGGACCTGACATATAGCAACACCTCATTTCTAAGGTGCCATCCTATTCTGCAGATAAACATTTACTGCTTTCCAGTACAACGATGTTGCACACCAGCATCTATAAACCAAACGGTCGCTTCAGTTGCAGGAGGAAAAAAAAATTAAGGGCTCTCTTCAGAGAGATTCAGCAGCAAAACAGTCATACGTCGTTCTACGAGTCAGCCTTATTTCTTATTTTGAAGTGCTGCTGGAGAAACATCATGTAGTTCCATCTTTGTAGACAAGAGGAAACTGCTGTGAATTTGGGGGGTTGCAATCCCATTATACATGCAAAATGTCTAGTTGGGCAAAGGCTGCAATGTGTAGCAAGAGGAACGGAAGGCAGCGAGGTCCAAGATCTGCCACTCCTTCGCTGAGCTGCTGAGCTGCTGTCTTGCCCACCTGATGCCGTTTGACAATGTCTTTCAGCTTGGCTTGCAATTTGGGGTCAATGTCTGGATGCAGATAAATGTTCGGTCGGGACAGACAATTATTCTGAGAAAGAAAAAAAGAAAGAGAGAGAAAGAGAGAGAGAGAGAGAGAGAATTAGTCCCTTGGTCTCAGATAAAAAAGTTTCCTACATGGGATAAAAAAAAAAGGGGGGGGGAGCCACTTTACCTGTACCAGAGATTTTTCAATAGTCATGAACATCTCCACATTTCGGTCCATCCGTGATGGATTCTGGAAATCGAAACGCCGCCTTTTTGGAAGAAAAAAACAACCTTCAATAAAAAACACAGTTCATACCTTGTAAATAACCTATTTTACAGGTAGGCAGGATAGAGGCATTTCATAAAGCCTGGTGTCTGAGGCTGGACATGCTAGTAAGGACACATGTCATGTGCGCCGTTTCAATGTATTCGATGCATCGTAACGTTTCGCATGTCATTAATTGGATGCGTGTTGCATTTGTCTAGGGAGGATGGGAACGATTATATTTTGGCTTTGCTTTGGAATGTGTTTGTGTTATCTACTGCGCTCAAGGTTACTTTCCCAGGCTAGCAACTCTGACGATTGCTAGCACCTGTGCCGGGCGGGGCTGTTATGAGGGAGGCGGGATACGTTTGAAGCAAGGGTTTAAGTTTGTATTTGGCGCGCTTTTGCTCATTCTCAGCTTTCTCTGTAATTGCTTTTAGTACTCTAATAAATCAGATCTCATTTAGCATCCTCTTGTGAGTCTGAGTATTTGGGGCTGGGGCAATCATTACATAAAGCTGAGAATCTCAGTTCCTAACTCCGCTGGCCCCTGTCCAAGGAAGACAAGCGTCTAACTTGTGAGGGAGAGAGCCCGCGATGACCGAGCCCGAAATCGTGATGATGGAGGAAGGGGAACCGGACTCGACCGTGAGGCCGTCCGGCCGACCGTCCCAAGGAGGGGAGCTGTCCGCCATCAGAGAGGAGGCGAGCTCCGGGTCGGAGAGCGAAGCCGGGGGGCTGAAAACGGCCCCGGAGACCACCGTGAATTCTCCGGGTGAGCTGCTCACCTGGGATGAGACCCGAGGAGATGCCACAGCAGCGGGGGGCCCATCCTGGAGGCAGAGATACCCTTTATCCCCCAACGTGGTGCAGGTGCAGCCAACGGAGGGCTCACCCACTCCGGATCGAATCAGAGTGCTGGAGTCGAAAATGGATTCGTTGGAGGCTATTCTGAAACAGCTGAGCTTGGATGTAACCTCGATGCGAGAGCTCCGGGAAGAATCCAGCCAGAGGCATTCAACCCCTTCCTCCCAGGGGCTGACCCCGGAACGGCGACGGGTGGTGCGGAGGCGCGAAGGGGACCAGTCGGTCCAGATGGAAATCGCAGCAGCGCCCGGGCGATCGCCCCGGGGCCCCGTGCCGCTCCGAGTTAGGGAAGCACCAGCCGCTGCAGCCCCGGTGGTGGGGCGCAGCCCGGCGGGAGGCGGTATGCGAGACTTCCCTGTCAAGTTTGATGGGGACCCGACCAAACTCTCGTTCTTCCTGACTAATGCGAAAGCTTATATGGAAGAATGGGGGGGGGGGTTTTCCAATCGGAGAAGGCAAGAATCATCACCATTGCCACCAAACTGAAGGGGAGGGCGGCAGACTGGTATGTCCAGATGTGCCAGTCGGAAGCGCCTGAACTGGAAAATCTCGAGGAGTTCCTCTGGGCGTTGAAGCAACACTTCGAGGACCCCTTAGCAAAGGAGAGAGCAAAGCGAGCCCTGAAAGAACTCAAGCAGGGGTTCCGATCAGTGGCCGATTATGCTTTGGAGTTTAAAGCGCTAGCTGGGAAGGTGGATGACTGGTCCCAAGCAACCATTATCGAGCTCTTCAAAGATGGCTTGAATACCGAGGTGCTGCGCTGGTCCCTGGGGAGGGACGACCCATACACGCTGTATGAGTGGATCCTGCTAGCAGGAAGGGCTGAACATGCCCAAGAGGTCTTTGCCCAGCGGAAGACCGTCAAGTCGGGGCGGGAGATGAAGCCCAGCCGCACATCGACCACCGGGGGAAAACCGGGACAGCGACCCTGGGACGAGGAGCGTGAGAAGCGGTATGCCAAAGGATTGTGCCTGAGATGCGGTAAGGAGGGGCATAGAGTGGCAGCATGCCCGAAGGCAAAGGTGGAGGAACGGCCCGGAAAACCGCCGGCGAAGTCCCCTGCGTTGCCGAGGAAACAGAAAGCTGCGGTGGCTGAGACCGAGGGAGACGATGTGATGTTCTACGAACTTGAAGGGGAGACCGAAATCCCGCAACCGGCGGGAAACGCCAGCCACCTGCTCTAAAGGGCGCCGCTGGGCAGGTGGTAGAAGACGGGCGCGAGCCTCCAGCGGTGAGTGGCACTTACCGCATACTCATGGTGAAATTGAAATTGGGTTCACAAGTCAAGACGGTGGAAGTATGGGCCATGATTGATTCGGGGTGTTCCCGGTGTCTGATGCACCCCGACGTGGTGGCGGCTTTGGAGCTCCCCACTTTTCCCCTACAAAGACCCATCGCATTTACTCAATTGGATGGGTCCATGGCAGGGGGCAAACCGGTCACCCACTTTACAGGGCGGGTAGCCTTGCAACTGGGCAGTCACCAGGAAGGGTTGTCTTTTGTCGTGGCTCCCGTAGGGGGCCCATTGGTGGTGTTGGGGGTACCATGGTTGGTGCAGCAAAACCCCCAAATAAACTGGGTCTACCGGACCATCACATTTAGGGATGGGTTTTATCAAGCGGCAGAGGGGAAGGGTGCCCCAGAGGAGATGGTGGGGGTTGCGGCAGCTGCGACTCCGCCTTACCCGGCCTCTCCTCTGGAGGGCTTGCCGGCCGAGTACAGGATGTTTGCTGATGTATTCGGTGAAAAGGAAGCTGACCAGTTGCCCCCCCATCGAAAGACGGACTGTGCCATAGAACTGCTGCCCAACACTCAATTGCCTAAACCAAAAATTTATTCCATGACGCAAAAGGAACTGACTTTGTTGAGGGAATTTGTGGACAAAAATTTGGCGCGTGGATTCATTGAGCCGGCGAATTCACCCGTGGGGGCGCCGGTTCTTTTCCGCCCAAAAAAGGATGGGACATTGAGACTTTGTACGGATTTCCGCGGATTAAATGCCGTCTCAATTTCCAACAAATATCCCTTGCCATTGATAAAGGACATGTTGTCACATCTGGCCAAAGGCAAGATTTTCTCTAAACTGGATTTAAGAGAAGCCTACTATCGTGTACGAATCAAGGAGGGTGATGAGTGGAAAACTGCATTCAATTGCCCGTTGGGAGCCTTCCAGTATAAGGTGTTGCCGTTTGGGTTGGCTGGGGCCCCTGGGGTATTTATGCAATTAATCAATGAAGTTTTGCATGAACATCTGTTTAAAGGTGTACTGGTGTATTTGGATGATGTATTGATTTATACGGAAACCATGAAAGAGCATGTAGCTCTGGTACAGAAAGTCTTGTGTAAACTCAGATCTGCTGAATTGTATGCAAAGCTATCCAAATGTGCCTTCCATCAGACCCAAATTGACTACTTGGGGTATAGGATTTCTGATAAAGGTATAGAAATGGACCCTGCCAAGGTACAGGCTATCATGGACTGGGAGAGTCCCCGTACCCGCAGGCAACTTCAAAGTTTCTTGGGGTTCAGCAACTATTACAGATTATTCATAAGGGGGTTCGCTGAGATTGCCTTGCCCCTAACGGACCTGCTTCGAACGAAAGGGGTGGGAGATACTAGGCGAGTCAAGAATCCCGGAGCGTTGTTGAGGTGGACGCCTGCTTGTCAGACGGCGTTTGAGCGGCTGAAAGCAGCTTTCGTCAAAGAGCCCATTTTACAACACCCTGATCCTTCAAAGCCCTTTGTTGTACAGGCTGATGCCTCCGATTATTCTATTGGCGCATTGTTGATGCAAAACGACGAGGCAGGATGCCTCAAGCCCTGTGCGTATTTATCCCGCAAGTTCTCCGAAACTGAGAGGCGTTGGCATGTTTGGGAAAAGGAGGCATTTGCAGTGAAAGCTGCATTAGAGGCTTGGCGGCATCTGCTCGAAGGGGCTAATCACCCCTTTGAGGTATGGACTGATCATAAAAACTTGGAGGCACTTAGTACCCCTCGAAAACTGAGCCCTAAACAGGTTCGTTGGGCTCAATTTTTCAATCGATTCAATTTTCAGTTCAAATTTATTCCAGGGAAAAAGAACTTCTTGGCTGATGCCTTGTCAAGGCAACCTCAAGACTCTGGGGCGGCGCCAGATGTGGTGAGCACCCTATGGTCGGCGCCCCAATTGGGCATGCAAGCTGTGACGCGTAGCCAAACGCGCGCGCAACAACCGCCCACCACAAGCGCTGCTCAGCCAAGCTCTTTGTCAATTCCCTCCCAATTGCAACAAAAGTTTTTAAAAGAATTAAAAACGGATACTTGGTTGCTGGCGAATAAAGACAATGTTACTTTTGACAGAGGCTTCGCTTGGAAGTCCGACCGCCTCTACGTTCCTGAAAGCCTCCGAAAAGACGTGTTAACACGTTCACACGATGACAAACTCGCGGGTCACTTCGGTTTTGTAAAAACCTTGCACCTCGTTCGGAGGCAATTCTGGTGGCCCACATTACGTAAAGATGTCAAAGACTACATTGCTTCCTGCACTGTTTGTGCAATGTCCAAACGCAAGGTGGGCAAGCCCCAGGGGCTGTTGCAGCCGGTAGCAAGCCCCTCTTCCCCTTGGGAAGAAATCTCCATGGATTTTATTGTAGAGCTACCACCCAGCCAACGCAAAACGGTCATTTGGGTGGTCAAAGATTATTTCTCCAAACAAGCCCACTTTATTCCCTGCGTGTCCATTCCGTCAGCGCGTCAATTAGCCCGCCTATTCCTTGTACACGTGTACAGGCTACACGGATGTCCCTCCCGCTTGATTTCAGACAGAGGTACACAATTTACCTCTCAGTTTTGGCGGGCGTTTCTCAAGCTGTTAGGCACGAAGCAAGCCCTCTCCACGGCTTGGCATCCTCAAACGGACGGGGCCACTGAGGCGGTTAACTCCACTCTAGAGCAGTACCTGCGCGCTTTTGTGAATTATCAGCAGGACAATTGGGTAGACCTTCTACCGTTTGCTGAAGTGGCTTACAACAATGCCGTGCATCAAAGCACTGGACAGACCCCGTTTCGGGTGGCTCTGGGTAAAGACTTTGTTCCTATCACTGATCTCCCACAACCTCCTGCAGGTGCGGTCACTACAGATGATTGGGCAACACAACTGGCTGACTCTTGGCCAATGATTCAAAATGCATTGGCTGATGCTCAAGCGGATTATAAATTGTATGCTGATCGGAAGCGGGCCCCCCAACCTGCATTCCAAGTTGGGGACTCAGTGTACCTTTCTACCAAGTTTATCAAGTCATCACAACCTTCCAAGAAACTTGCACCTAAGTTTGTGGGTCCTTTCCCAATTGTAGCTCAGATCAACCCTGTGACTTTTAAACTTGATTTGCCTCATAACCTGAAACGCTTACACCCTGTTTTTCATTGCAGCTTACTCAAACCGACTATTCCTTCTGATCGTTGGCATCGGCAACCTCCACCTCCCACCCCCATCATGATTGATGGTCAGCAACACTTTGAAGTTAAAGAAATTTTGGACTCTAGACGCCTTCGCAATACTTTGCAATATTTAGTTCGTTGGAAGCATTTCCCTCATCCTGAGTGGGTCGCTGCATCAGATGTGGCTTCCCCGGTTTTAGTGGCCCGTTTCCACTCCGCTTATCCCTCGAAACCAGGTCCCTAGGGGTATTTTTGGAGGGCGGTATGTCATGTGCGCCGTTTCAATGTATTCGATGCATCGTAACGTTTCGCATGTCATTAATTGGATGCGTGTTGCATTTGTCTAGGGAGGATGGGAACGATTATATTTTGGCTTTGCTTTGGAATGTGTTTGTGTTATCTACTGCGCTCAAGGTTACTTTCCCAGGCTAGCAACTCTGACGATTGCTAGCACCTGTGCCGGGCGGGGCTGTTATGAGGGAGGCGGGATACGTTTGAAGCAAGGGTTTAAGTTTGTATTTGGCGCGCTTTTGCTCATTCTCAGCTTTCTCTGTAATTGCTTTTAGTACTCTAATAAATCAGATCTCATTTAGCATCCTCTTGTGAGTCTGAGTATTTGGGGCTGGGGCAATCATTACAACACAGAGCAAAACTTGTTACTATGGATCCTGATTCATCCTGGATTATAGACTGACTTCTACATGAAGACTGTTCTTTCTATTCCTGATGCAAAAGTAGGTGTGCATTACGCAATTCCAGTATCATAAAATATTCTCATAAACACAGCAGCCGTAGAACCACCCTACCCATTACTACCTGTGCCACAAAAATAGCCTGGTTTGAACAAGGGAAGTTTGCCAGTGTAGAGATAGCATTGGACTGGGGAATTCTAGGTTCAAGTCCAACATTCCACTGGATGACTTTGGACAGCCATTAGGAAGACAAAATACACAATTTCAATTACAACCCAGGATGCCCTTGCTCAATAGCCCCAACTTCCAATAAAATGAAAATGAAAAGGAAGTGTAAAGCAATAATGCAACAGTCCTAAGACAGATACAATTTATCCCTTCTTCTTAAACATTAAAATTTTCCAAATATATCATTAGCTTCTACTTGAAATGGGATCATTATGACAGGATATAAAAGCAAGACTGCTATTATTTCATGACACATAGTGGGAACAATAAATGGAAGGCTTACCATCCTTGGTCACTCTTGAATTTATAAGCTGCAGCAAGGATGTGACATAGGGCACCACCAGCTTTGAAATCTAAGAAGCATTTAATCTATAAAAGGCAGAAAAGCAAAACACGGAGTTAATTCAGCTTCATCTACTCCAAAAGCTACTTTTCTCTCTCTTTCCCCTTTCTCTGTTCAACATTTTCATTCTTTTACTCCCTTCTGTCCCTTTCTATTGCCTCTTGCTCTTCAAGCAAATGGAGCATTTGTTTCCCAAAGCTTAATTACCATAACAGAAAGGGAAATGTTCAGGAGACCACATTATACAGGGAGGCTAGAATTAATTTTATTTTCCTAATTGCCAGGCCCTGATCCTTCCCTGGTTCTATCTAAAAAAATAAAGCAATTCCACTTTGCACAAACTTGCACTTTGCAAGTTGAATTTGCACAATGTCTTTCTTCCTTTTTGCTATGCCTAATCACTATGTGTTAGAAAGGAAGAAGAGAAGGCTGTAGCCCAGATTCAAAGGTCATATCTAGTCCATGCTGTAAATGATGCTCCCTGAAAAGTTCGTTTTCTATTTTCACAACAACCCAAAAATTAAACTGCAAAGACTTAAAGGAACTATCAAAGTACAGCAGAAATAATTTTTCAGCATCAAAAATCTGTCAGCCTGGATCAAAACATAAAACAGTTCTGTTCTGTACGAATACAATAATTAATAGGGTATTTTTCTCTTACGAGTAACATCACACAATCGCAGGCAACATAACTGCACTGGAAGGTATGCACTACGCTATTCCACAAAGAGCTAACAACCAGTAAAGTACATGGTTTGTGTCTGCAATCTGCAAAGGGAAGAAATGATGCTCCATAGAAGACCTCAGAGCTATTCCATACATTATGCAGAATGTAACCCTAAAATTCTGGCCAGTGCCATTTCGTATTACAGGTAAAATTTTGTTTGGTGATGTTTCTTTACATAAACAGCTCTACAGCACATCAGGTAAAAAGGTTTAATATGCCTCTGCCCCCAACGTACTTATTTCCTACGTACACAGGGACTTTTACATAGAGAAATGTCTTAAAATAACTGCTGAAGATTCTCATGGAATATCACTCAAGCCTCATAGTATTAGGCTATGCAAGAGGCTACTGCTCTGCTGACTAGAATCAATCTTTCTATTATCTTCTACATTACGGAAAATTGTTTTCTTAAAGAATGAGAACGCTCTGGCACTTACTGGCAACTTTGTGAGTGGTGCATTGCTGACATGCTTCCCAAATACCTCCTCTTGGAACTGCAGCAGCTGTACTACTAGGTTGGATAATGACTTATTGGTAGGGGGTTCTGCTTGAATGTACTGCGGGAATAAAAAAGATTGAGCCTTTAGATAAATCCAAACCAAGTCTCCCTAGCAGCTACCCTTTTAAGCCATAAGCAGTGCCAAGAGAGCATCCACCTTCAATCTGTGGCTTCCAACGACTAATAGTGGGTTAAACCCTAATCTAAAATGGGTTTTACAGGGAACATCAGAATTTTTTTCTTTACCTTGAAAGAGAAAGGAAATAGAGAAAAGGAAACACAGGATAATATAGGAAAACATTAAAACTAGATCCCACTTCACTAACTAGGATTAAAAATAGATTCCAGGTGTTATTATCAAAGGGAAGAAATAGCACTCCTCAAGAGATCCAGTTCCACACAAAGAGCACCAGAATTCCCCTTTCTAGAATTTGTAAGTATTAGGTATACTGAAGCTGCAGTCACTTAGTACACTTGGTATACTTTCTAAGAAATCTTAGTGGACCCCTTACAACAGATTTTATTTCACAGTACATGTGAACAAAACTGTGCAGACAAGCAACATCTAAAGTTCTCAATAGGACTGTGGACATTGGTCCATGTCTCAAAAGAAGTTGCAATCAACACGAGTATCTCGGGAAGGGAGGGGAGGGGAGGGGAGGGGAAGGGAAAGACAAGACCCTACTACCTAAATAATACTACCAGCCACTTGGACTTTATTTTTTTACCCTTATTTATATTTATCTGAGTAATTTTATATTTGTATATTCTATTTATATTGTATGGTTGTTGCTTTAATCGATTATTGTAAACCGCCCAGAGTCCCCCGATGGGGGGAGATGGGTGGGGACAAATCAATTAAATAAATAAATTAAATAACTGCTAGCAACATTTTTTATTTAATTTATACTGTTTGGTATTTTACAACGTGGATAGTGTATCTCCCAGCTTTAATTCTGTATCAGGTTATGTAGGATACAGACTTTTTTTTTTTTAAATCCATTAGTCTAGGCCTCAGGTGATACTTTTGCCACTGATACAAACTAGTTCATAATGTTACTCAGTTATCACTTCATCGCTCAGTAGTTGAAAGAGAAGATTTCTTTTGCATCTCAACTCTCAGAAATCTTTTCCCAACACGAAAAGAACAGAATCCAGTGTCATGTGGAAGTATATAGACTTCCTCCTTTTACAGCCCATCCTATATCCTCAATTTGCTCCAGAGGACTGGGGGACACTGATGCAAAATCTGGGAGTCACAGGAAGGGAAGTTCTCTTCCGGTTTGTTAGTGGAACAGCTTCTGCTGGTATTAGCATACCAATGGATTAGGACTGATTAGTATGGAGACATTGCAAATGCTGACAAATTGCCTATTATATTCCTTGGCTTTCAAATTCTACTCCTTAGTGGCCTTGCCTACTATCCTATTGGTTTTTAAGGAAGTATGTTAGCTAGGGCAGAATGAGATGCATGGGGAACTTTCTTCTCCTCTTCAAAGAAAAAGAACATAATTCTCAATTTGGGGCATGGGAAGGAAAAGAGTTATTGAATATAATTAGACCAAAAACTAATTCTGTACGTATTTATTTAGAGTTTCATCCATGTTCAAAGATGTTTATTTACTTCAAGTGTATATTGGACTACAAATGTTAAAAAGTAGTGTATTTTAAGAAAATGTGGTGGGTTTTTAAAATAGAACTGTTTATAACAATTATATATCACTATTACATAGCAGTGCACTATTATATTATCCTTGACAAAGATCAAGGATCTGTAACTTTCCTTTATAAGTAGGATATGGGCTTACCTATGTATAAAAATCGCTCAGCTGTTGATTTGGCCATAAACAGGAAAGTGTGTATGTTGAAAGGGGAAATGCCTAAATGGAATTTGCTTAGCAAAATATCAGCTACCATTGCTGGACTGCCTGTTACTAGTTTTCAGTAATATTAGAGGACCGAGAAAAAGTGTTAATCAGTGTTGAGATTCTTGAGTTTAGGATACAAACAGGAAAGGAAATTGGCAAGATATGAACTTCCAGGGAACTGGTGAACTCTCAGGTCACCAGCTGTCACTCTAAAGGGCTGCCTGATGATTCAGCCACTCTTCTTCTCTTAGAAGGTCAAAGGTAAAAGCCTGGGAACCAAGGCTCTACGCTGCTTGCAGAAAGGAAGCACTCATCAAACAGAAGAGACCTGAGGACATAAAACAACCAGGAGTATTTCCTCCTGCCTCACATCTAGCTTAATAACATTGGGCCAGAGTCCCTCCTTCTATACTGTTTAGAAGCATAAATGTATGGGTATGTCTGTGTATATGTGAGAATATGCCTATAAAATAAATTCCATGGATTTTAGTACTAACATTTGGGCTTTTAGCTCCTTTCACTTGACTAGAGGCTGAAAAGAAATCTGAAAGGAGCAACTAACTGAACATGCAAATAGCATGGAAGAACAGAAGTAGTAATTCTGATTGTTTCCCTAACTAGAATTTCCTTGCAAAAATGAGGCCAAGATATAAAACTGCAAGCAAAGCATCGCCAAATTTTGTGAACAAGGAAATAAACAAAAGCAAAGCTGAGTATATGAAGGTGATTAAAGGGAGGATTAAAGAATTTCTCCTGGAAAAATAAGAACAAGCACAACACATCCATCTCCAGAAGAAAGATGCTTCACAACTTGTAAGTCTTTGCAGGCCAAAGGCCACAGTTATTATAATTAGGAAGGATTATGCATATGTAATGACTTACAGGTGGAAGATCTGAACCATTACTTATTATTTTGCAAATTATATCAGGAACTAGATCTAGATTCATCATGCCTTTGTTAATCTAACTGAATCATTCTAGTTTAGAAGAAAAAATCTATTTTCTGGTGACTGATGTTAATGAACATGTAACTAAACAAGTTGCATTGTTTGCAAAGACTGCAAGGAAGATACAAAAGCAGATGTTGACAAATAATGCTGTTAATATTAGAGGGGATGTATTGAACTAATATGGATTGTTACAATTTTATATGAATTTTGCTAAAACCTATGGTTGCAAATAAATGTATATACATTCATTAGGAAGGAAATTATTGAAGTCAATTATGGGTTGGTTATACAAGCTAGAGTGTCAACGAATGAAAGTTTCAATGGAAAGGGGTAGCAGTCCACAGGACAATAGGGCAGCAGGTGAAACCAGCCAGATGCTAAAAGGTCAAGGGGGGGGGGTTGTCTCTAATTCAACCAGTCTGGAACTGAAACAACCAGAGATAATTGCATAAAGGGAGGATCTGCTAGGCTATCAGGAATCACCAGCTCCGAGGAGCAGATTGGATTCAGAGATCGACGGTTTATTTTGGCTGAGAAAAGCGGGATCAATAGCGGGGTGGGGTGAAAAGGGGCATTTCGAAGAAAGGGGACCGCGGCTTTAAAGACCCCTCCAGGGCGGTGGGGTGGGGTCAACAGAAATCCCACCATCTGCCTCTACGGGGAAGGCGAATCTTGCCTCCCTTCAGGTCCCTCCTTCCCAGTTTGGCAGTGCCATCAGCACCCACCCCGCCTCCTCCCCCCGAAGGGGCCCATCCTGCTGGGGGGAAAAAAAAACAGGAAAGGAGAGGCGGTGGGTATACGCGGGGCACCTCGGCCTGGGAGGAGGAGGGCGAGCGGGGTAGCTCCTTCGACGGGGTGCAGCTGCGGCGGGAAGGGAGGAGGAATGGGGGGAAGAGAAGCGCCCTTTCCCTCCCCGGGAGCTTCCAGAAGGTGTCGCCTAAACGGCGGGGAGGAGCACCGGCAGGCCCAGGCCTGGCTAGGCCGGTACCTTCTTGTAGTTCTTGCCCAGCCAGACCCGCGCGCTGTCGAACTGACTAACGGTGTCCGAGGCCTCGTAGTACTTGACGTTGGGGCCGCCGTCCTTCTTCCGCACCGCCATTTTCCCAGAGCCGCCGGCCTGGGCCGCGCCGCTCTCTCCCTGCGCGCCGCCACCGCGGCCTCCAGCGCCTTGCTGCGCCCTCTGCCGGCCGCGCGAGTTCCCTGCCTCCCGCCCTGGGAAGCAGCGGCCCCTGCCGGCCAAAGGGAGGAGAAAGCCTGGTCGCTCCGGGCAGCCTGGCTCGGCGCGCCCCCTGCTGGCCGAAGGTCGCCTTACACGGAGCGGAAGGCGGGAAATGCCTTAGCCGAATGAACAGCAGTGCCAGCCGGTCGCTAATAATAAAAGGAATGTGTTTGTTCTGTGTGCTTTTAATTCCAGAGCGGGGTGTGTGTGCAGGCAGGGGGCTAAATCAGGACGGTTTCGCTAAGTGCAGGCTTTAATGGGAGCCACCTACATTTCTATCATCTTTGCTTTCTTCTGATACTCCGCTATAGAGCAGGAGGAAGAACACCGTACTACTGGGACGATCGCGTTTGGACGGGCTCAGGGGTGAGTTTATATTTCCACCTCAGGAAAGAAATGCTGATCTGGAAAATGACCATTTGACAACTGATGAGGAGGAAGGTGATCATCCAAGCGTCTAGGGTGTGTTTAAATATCTGGGCTGGAAATCGTCTGCGGGGTGATGATCCCAAGAAAGCCTTCCGCCTGTCTCGGCTGCGATCCCAAAAGGTCTCCTTCAGGGCGACGGAATCGGGTTATGTGAAACACTCGTGTCTGTCGTTTCAGGAAGACTTGGCGCTCGGGTCGGCTTGTCTTCACGTCCCTTCCCATCCTTTTAAAATAACCTCTTTCATATTGGAAGCCTGCGGGCGGGGACGGTCTTGTTTTGTGTAGAAAACACATCACATTTTTTACGAAGTGTTTTATCACCAAATAAACACGCCCCCCTTTATTGTTTATTTGCACCTTTTTCGGCTCAGTTGCAAGGGACCAGGGCTTCCCTTGGCCAGGCAGAGAGGATGGGAAATCTTTCAGGGGATGTCCTAAAGATGTGGCAACGTCATTGTCAGGTCATTTCCTTTAATACTGTACCATGATTAGAAAGAAACTCTGTACGTGCGCAGGAGCTTTTCTTAAGTAGTAATGCACGCTTCCTAGAGCTGACAACCGACCGTTGGGGGCGGGGGGGGTAACCTCAAGTCTTCTGCAAAGAGGAGACCAGATCAGGCTAGCTTGGGGCGGGGGCGGGGGCATAAGACGACGGGAAAAAGGTTAAAGAGGGGCGAGTTCGGAGAAGAAGGATGAAGTTCAAAAATGGAGCCGGGTTGCGACTGCGGCGGGAGACAGAGAAGCCGTGCAAGCGAGAAGCAGATGAGCGTCAAGGCGAGGCAGGTCGAGAAAAGAGCCTCGGCGCTTTGTTTTGGCTGGGCGCTGAGTTGGGTTGGCGGGAAAGCTTTTCGCCTTCCCCCCTTCCCCCTCCTCTCCCGAAAAGAGGGTTTCCGCCGCGGTGGTCTCTTCCTTCTTCCCCACTTTCTAAAGAGGGAAAAAAAATTGTCCAGCCTCTCGGAAGGTCTGTCTAGCTGAAGCTCCACGAAGCCCTGGCCCGAGAGTCACGGTGGCCGAGTGGTTAAGGCGTTGGACTCGAAATCCAATGGGGTTTCCCCGCACAGGTTCGAATCCTGTTCGTGACGACGATCTCGTTTTGATGGCGCGCGATCATCCCACCTGCTTTTGACGAACGCCGACTGAAAAGGACACCTGGTGCGAAGGAACGGAAAAGACGCGCGGCGGTCTGTCCGGAGAGATAGCGAGTCGTTCCGTCGCTCAAGGCCGCCCGTGTGAAAGAGCTCGACTGGGCGGGCCCCGGTTGGAGGAAGAAAGGAGGACCCGCGCTGGTGGAGCTCGCTAGCTTGCGGATCATGCGCTTACTGTAGAAGACTGAGATCCTCCCAGTCGAGGCAGGGCGTGGATGGAGGACAGCTACGGCGCAGCGCATTTTCCTTTTCAGCTCGGGAAGCAAGCTCGCTTTAGGGTGGCTTTATAGCTTATATATGGCTAGGGTTGATTTTAGTGGTAGCTACAATTGCAAAGGGTAAGAGAGAAGGAAAAGAGCTCAACAAACCATTTCTATAACTTTGCCAAGCTAAGTATGTGGACGTGACCTGTCCACCTAGATATCAGCTCGTTTGTTGGAGCCTTTTCCGTTGAAGAAAATGTAATACTCCACGTTTCATAAATAAATCTGGCAAAGCAATGACATCTCCTCCTAATACACAGCATGTTTATAAAGATATACGAAGTGACTGGAATGGGCTGCTGCAAGATACTTTTTGGATGGTCCCCCAAGCCATTTTCACTGTATCACTGGTACCAAATCTGAATGACTCTGAATGGCTTACAAAGGATTAAAAACATCAAAATACAAAACAAAACCTGTCCTGGGGCAAACAAATTCCATTTACGCACAATTTGATGGGTTCACACAACATCTTGGCCCAGACATCCTGAGGGATGAGCCAAGTCTTGAAAGGCCCCCCTAAAGGCCATCAGGGTTGTGAGGTTGGAGGTGCTGTTCCACAGGACAAGGGCGGTAACAGAAGGCATGCCTCCTGGGTCTCCTGTGGGATGTTGTTTTATTGAGGGGGCTGGAGCATGCGGGCCCATCTGATCCTGCGGGACAGGCAAAGACAGTTGGAGACAGATGGTCCTGCAAATCTCTGGGCCAGTGTTTCTTAATCTTAGCAACTTTAAGATGTGTGGACTTCAACTCCCAGAATTCCCCAGCCAGCATGGTTGGCTGGGGAATTCTGGGAGTTGAAGTCCACACATCTTAAAGTTGCCCAAGTTGAGAAACACTGCTCTAGGCTCTTCAGCTTCTCCTAAAATTGCTACTGAATTGTACTTTTCAGCGTGACAGAAAAAAGGAAGTTATTACTTATTTGAATTTATTAGCTACCCAGTCCCAAGTTCAGAATATTGGAGGTATTTCTGGGTAAAGATCAGATCAGGGAAATTAAGTATAGCTTGTTCACTGGGTTCCACTTGAAATCCCATCTCCGGAGGATCCCTGCTGACTTTTGAAAATTGTCTTGCAACAGTGCCTCACCATGGACAGCTCAGCCTGGGTTGTGCTACGCTGAGAATGTAAAGAGGCCCCTGTCTGCCCTGTGGCTTGGAAGAGGGGGTGAAGAGCAGCCATTTTGAATTAAAGAACCACAACCATCAGGAACTGGCAGAAGCCAAGTCTGGTGGCTTTGGGGAAAAGCTGCCTCAACGGAGGATGGCTCAATTTCTATTCCCTTTGTATACTTTGTGGCACAGTCTGCCTAAAGTTCGCACAGTATCTATGCCAGGCCAGGCCTGAAATCCTAGGAAAAGTATTTCCTGTTTTGCTTTCTAGCAGTAGAAGGGAAATTATTTTCCCAATTCCTACACTGCCTTCCTACCTTGGAAAATGCTATTTGCCAGGCCCAGTCTCATTAGGCAAAACAATTACAGTACAGAGCAGCTGTCAGTGAAAATATTCCTCAGGAAAGTAGATTAAATTGAAGCTTTTTTGGCCTGTGAATTGGGGAGAACTTGTTCTTCCAACAGGTATGATAGTGATATTTGGGAATTCTTTTTGTCTGTGTGTCCTCCTGTCAGTGTTGACTCCTGGCAACTGCCTGGGCTAGTCCAGTTATTTGGAAGTGGTTTGCCCTTGCCTGCTTCCTGGGGTTGAGAGCAAGCAACTGGCCCAAAGTCACCCAGCTGGTTTCATGCCAAAGGCGGCAATAGAACTGAGTCTCATGATTTCTAGTCTGGTGCTTTAACCACTACACCAAACTGGCTACTTAAGATTTACAATATTTAACATTGCTTTTTGGTTTTGCATGCCACTACTTATTTGGGTTGGGCAACCTGTGCCCTCCAGATATTGATGAACTACAATTCCCAGCATTCATTACCATTGGCCATATTAATTGCACTACTGGGAGGTATATTTCAGCAACACCAGAGTTCTCCAACCCTGTCCAAATGCCTTAATAAATGTTTTGATGCTGAACTCAGGAAAGAAGCACAGTATTTATAGCAGTCCATGGACCCAGTAACACCTTTATCTCCACCTGCTTTTGAGAATTATCTCACTGATACCAAATAATTATACTATTTTCTTCAGGCTCCATGTGACTCCAGAGACATTTAAAGTAAAGGTGGAAGGCAGCTATAGGCTAGCACTTTGTTATGAAGCAGTAGCAGTCCCCCTCCTACACAAAAAAAAAGGGGGGGGTCAGAGAACGCCACAGCTACTATCTGGTAATTGGCAGAAAGGCAAAGAGGAAAAGACTGACACAACCCGGGAAAGCTGCAGAAAGTAATGGAAGAAGTCAGGGAGCTCTGCGGGTTGACCCAGCTGGGCTGGGATGAAGGGAAGGAGAGCCTGGGGATTTGGGGGGAGTTCTGTGATGATTGGCTACAATGAGAGTTTGTGGATGGTTGAACAGGAGGGTTTAAAAGGAGTGCGCTTGTGTTTGGGAATTTGTATTCAGAATTTTGGACAAGGTACTCACCATTTGACCTTCTGTGAAATGTACAGTGATCTATAGTGGAATGTATAGTGAACACTAACTACTGCAGCCTTTTACTTTTTTCCCCACCTAGGAGTATTAACATTTCAGATGTGCCCACTGGCCCAAAAAGTTTGGAAATCTGCACTGTAAGCCTTGAGATTAGAGCAAAAAACAGGCAGAACTACATCAAAAACTAAGTGCAATGAATATTATACCCAACAGAAGGCAGCAATACACTATAAATGTAGGCTCACACACCTATGACTTTGTAACAGTTACAGTACAGGTAGTCCTTGCTTAACAACCATTCATTTAGGGATGGTGCAGACTTATGACAGTGCTGGAAAAAAAAACTACTTATGACCAGTCCTCACACTTATGACTGTCACAGTGCCACATGGTCATGTGATCACAATTTGGGTGCTTGGCAACCGGTTCACAACCGGTGCAGCATCCTGTGGTCATCTGATTGCCATTTTCGACCTGCCTGGACAGCTTCTGGCAAGCAAAATCAATGGGGAACCACATGATTCACTTAATGACCATGTGGTTTGCTTAATGGCCATGTAATTTGCTTAACCGCCACAAAAAGGTCATAAAATCAGGTTGTATTTCCTTAATGACCGCTTCACTTAGCAACTGAAATTTCAGTCCCAACTGTCATTAAGCAAGGACTACCTGTACCTACTCTTTGAATCTTTTTCTTGTTGCAGGCAAATGAAATATATGGAAAGAGTATGGACATTTATACAAGTAAGAATATTTACACATATGCAGGAAAAGTCAAGTACTACTGAAGATGTACATGGTACATGTTAACTTAGAACGGTCAAAGATGCAATTTCTGTTTATATTGTTTTAGTTCAAACAATATAAATGGAAATCATATCTCTGACCATTCTAAGTCTATAGAGACCTGATGAACAGAAGGGCTACTATATCTGGGTAGCCTAAATCCAGAACACTAGAAGGAATTTTCAGTATCTCCTTGAGGCCATCTAATGTGTCAGCCTTATTGGGTAGACCAGATAGGAAACACGACCAGATGAGCTAATTCTGCTTTATTGTAAGGCTACATTAACCGAATCTTGCAAGTCTGAAAGTACAATTCTCCCACCATCTCCTTTACAGCCCGAGAAACTAGGGAGGGTCCCTTCTAAGTCTCTTGCCCTGCCCACTATCCAGCTGCTGGCTATGCCCTCTCTTATCTGACCATTCCCTAGGCAGCATCTCTTTGCCCCGTCTCCCAAGGTCTTTCCCACATACCATTACAAATGGCTATCTGAATTTCTGCAGCTCAGATACAATTGTACTAATGAATGACGAAACACACTTTGTCATCAACTCTCCAAAACAGCAGACATTCTCCTTGGAACTGAGGATAATCTACTTCAGAATTTAATCATCCTTCAGATGATTTGGACTACAAAAAGTCCAAATGAATATGGCCAATAAGCAATGATGATTGAAGTTACTGATTAAATGTAAGATTTAAAAAACATTCAGAAGGCATCAACCCCTAGTTTAAATATTCTTCCCTAATATAAGTATAATATATGCTCCAGTTTACCCAGTGAGCTAGGGCTCAACATACAGCCATGCTATCTGGGCAACATTATTCTATCACACCTGAAAGGTATTAGTTAGATATTACTGTAACAAACTGATAATAAAAATGCCACTATTATGCATTGGCCAGAAAAATCAACACTGAATATCCCTGATTCATAGATATACACTGTGGGAGCATCTAATTATTTTTAAGCCACATTCCAGCCATTTACATACTCTAGTAGCTGAGCCACAACATAAGCAGCATCAACAATCAATTTGGGTGGGTGGGGGATTTAGGAAATAGTATCACTAAACATAGTTGGGGCAGTATATTTTTCTCCTTGGTAAGAGCTTGAGTGCCTGTTGTTTAGATTTTGAAACAAATTTGGAGGAAAGCAGCCTAACATGCTTCTCCCAACTTTTACTGTTCAGTTTTTGGATTTCAAGGATCTGACATTTCAACTCCAGTAGTGGTAATATGGGACATGCTTTTATTCAGTTCTTATTGCATAACAGACTGGAAAGCAATATTGCAAGAACAAGTCACTTCAGCAAGAGTAGCCTAAAAAAATTCTTTTATATTTTAAATTGAGATTTAACTTCTATGCAAATATTGTAATGTTGGACTGGGATAGGCCAAACAACTAATTCAGCTGATTGTATCAAATGTAAAGGGGAACAGAGGAGAAAGCTGTAAGTGCAGCAGACAATAGGCGGAATCAGTAAGAAATGGCCTCCCATAACAGGTCCTAAGGATAAAAGTTAGGACTGATTCCATCTATAGCTTATCAGTAATGTCTATAACAGAAAACAGGTCAAACCCTATGATTAATCAATTTGGTTTATATATATTCTTCATTGGGTATCCATTTGCTAAACGCAAACCAGTTGACTTGGTAATAGGCACAGAATAATTGATAAGGATATTAATTTGGCTCATTCCCAAGTGGACCATTTCCAAAAAGAAGCCTCCAGAAAAAATGTAACATAGAAGTGGCCTTATTCTCATGGCATCTCTAGCACACCATTTTTAATATCTGCTAATATACCTAGCCACCCTTTCTCCTCTTGCCTATAACATCATAATAATATTGCAAGACACCTTGAATGCTTGTATAAGTAGACAAGCAGAATATAAGTCCAATAAATAAATATATTAGGAAACCTGAACATGCTGTATTCAGTAGCCAGAGCTTGAACTAGAAGCCCTTTCCATTCTGTCAGATTTGGGGCATAAACCTCCTATAGCTCCTTTCTCCCTTGTACATTGGACAAAAGAAAAACTGCCATCTTCTGAAGGGCAGGCAGTCTTTGCTTCTTGCCAGCAAGTTTCATTATTGCAACTGGTTAGTTTAAGTCAAACCCCTTCGTTCTTCTTGTTTTTAGTTTAGCTATTTTAATTCTGCAAAAGCACAGACTGAGTATCTCTGACAATCCAAATAATGTATTTCTCTAAGAGTTAAGTTACAATTTGTATGACAAGCTTAGACCGAGGACCAGGAAACGGGGCAAGCTAAATCCGAACTAGTAATGATCAAAAGGAGCCACTGATCTGCCCAGCTCCTGCTCTGAATGGAAATCATTTGTGGGTCACCTGGAAAGCCTTTGGTGTAGGAATTAGGAAGAAAAAAAAATGGTGGCAAAGAGGCAGGGAACCACTACTAGCAAGGAACCAAGCAGCTTGGTGGAAGAGGTTAATCCAAAAGAAATCAAGCAGTTTTGCAGATCTGTCATGCAAGATGCAGCACCCTATACAATCTGAAGGAAGTATGTGAAGGAGTTGAGAAAAAAAGCAATTTATTAGTGCAGTCAGCACAACTGAACAATAAAATACAAAATGCAACCAATGATTTGGATGCTGGCAGAAGACATGACAAGTTCTATTGGATGTTTCAGAGCACAAGGAAGAGCGACAGCAGGACATCAAGGCGAAAGACAAGGTGTGTCAGGAGAACAACGTTAAGAGATGCAGTTAGCTCAAGATGCAGTTATTAGGTTGGATTTAGCAGCTTTTTTTCAAATTCCTGAGCAACAGGGACTCTTGGTTAGAAATAATTTCCAACAAATACATCCCCTTTCAAAACATGCCATATCACAGACATGAAAACAACCCATTCCACCCCTAAAACTGACCTGATTTTTGATGCACATTCCAAGCATTTTAATATGACTTACAAAGAGAAGTACTAATCAATGAACTTTTAAGATACTTTAAGTAATAATTCACACCACTAGAAACAGTTATCAGAGACACTCAGTTTCTAAAACAAAGCTCTACCATCAAAGGGGTGTGGACGAGGGAGAAGAGAGAGGAAGAGCGTAAAGCAGTACGTCAGCAAAGGTTAAAACTGAAAGGTGGGGGGGAAATAAGGATCCAGCAGAGCTGAAAAACAATGCAAAACCTGTCAGTCAGATTTGCAAAGAAGGCCACCAAACTGAATCTTCAAAGCACAGGCATTTCCCATAAAACAATCTGAAACAGCATCTGCCTGGCAAATACTGAGAATTATTCAGTGTCTTTATTTATACAAATGATGGAAGGAAAGGGGTCGCTTTTGTTAGCTAACTGAAACTGAACTACTGTATCTTCCTCCAGGGTCCCCTCTCTCTCCTCTTTCATAGAGGACAAGATTGCCAGTAACCAACAGGAATGAGAACCGTATTGCTACAACATGGATTCTCCATCTTGGGCTCATCGTGTAGTACTAGGCCACTTACTATTGCACATAATGAAAAAAATTCCCCATGCCACTTCTAAAGAGACAGCACAAGTTGGTCTTCTCAAGCAGCCATTGTTCCTATTGAGGGTTTCCGGGAACAATTTTTTTACCTCAGACATCTGAAGAAGCAACTGTTCATGTGAAGTGATCCAAATTCCGCACTACTGCAGACCTCTTATGCCACAGCACTAGGACAGTGTTTCTCAACCTCAGCAACTTTAAGATGTGTGGACTTCAACACCCAGAATTCCCCAGCCAGCCATGCTGGCTGGGGAATTCTGGGAGTTGAAGTCCACACATCTTAAAGTTGCTGAGGTTGAGAAACACTGCACTTGGAAAAGAAAGTCAAGCCTGGTTTAAATATTCGTACTCAGCAAAGAATATGAAGGCAGCGTAACATATGAAAGCTGCTCAGAATGGAGTTTATAGCAAAATACTTCAATCAGAGCAAGTCTAACTGCTCCTTTATTGATGCATTTATTCCTTGTCCTCAAGAACTCCAGCACAAATGCTTTAAGCAATTAAAAAATATTTAAAGCATTGGAAAGAAGTTGCTATAAAAAAAACCCAAGATGGCAAATAAATTAAATTTGACAGGTAAACTAAACTTGAAGACATTCGTAGCTACTGTATTTGAAAAAGGAAAAACATACAAGCACAAAAATAATACAAAATACTAAACACAATCATCAAGATGTAAAAAAAAAAAGAGGAAAGAAAGAAAATAAATACAGGTAATACAGATTTCTCAAAAGAGGCAACACAACGAGAGGATTCATCTGAGTTCGTTTTCCTTTTTCTTCACAAGGTCGTAAGTTGATACAACTTTAAATGGCACATGCAACTTAGAGGAACCATTTCTGATCAGGTAGAATGATGCGTATGCTTGAAGGCTTGCTTATCAGAAAGGAGGAGTCAGGAAAGCATCCAAGAGGCTTCAGCAACACTTTAAGAGCACGGAGAAGGTTGGCCTCCAGACATTAGGAGGAGAATCATCACATTTCACTCTGTGGAGATGGCAGCAATGCCACAAAGCTAAAGAATGTGACCTCCTTTGAAAACCAGGCCGTAACAGGAAAGGCCTGCTTCCCATACAACGTAAACACATCCAAAATGAGTTGCAGAGATGGTTCTCCCGATGACGCAGCTTTTTGGCTCTACAAGACAGTTTACATTGAAGGATCTACTGATGCATACATTTGGCATGACTTGCAACTCCAACTTGGCATCTGCCTTCTCATGTTCTACTATTCCCTTCACTCTCTCAAAATTCCTCTCTCTATAAAGGCTGAAAAGTTATCTTAAAAGTACTGTGTAAATGCCATATTCCATGGGCCACAATGGAAAAGCATGTGGCTTATACAGAGATGCCTTAGACAAGAGAAGCCAAACAGACCAGGGAGTGGGGGGCTAAAATTCTTCAGAATAACTTTCAGCCTCTCAAAATTTTAAGTCATGGTTTACAGATCCCAAAACTGGAACCAGGCTATCTAGGCCAATGCAGTCGTTTCAGGAGTTCAAAGACTTTATATGACTGAAGACCGCTGCTCTTTTTGGAGCAGCAAGCAATTTGTTGTGCTCCATTGTCGACATTTGGAAATCTCTGACAACATCAGATCAGGCTTAATGACCATAATGAGGAGGGAGTGCAGCATGGCATTTTGCATAAATTGCTGGGCACTTGCCCAGCAGAATTAGGGAACGGCATTTTATTCAACAAAGAGAGGAGTGATGCCCTTGTACAGCACAACAGGACAGAATCAGTGGGCTTAGACACGGAATATATATATATATATATATATATATATATATTTTCAAGCACTCTGTTTTATCTTCTCTGTTAAGTCTTTAAATTTCCTCCACTCCGTGTGCAAATATCATCACCAGGCCTGGCTCTAGCACCATCTCCTCTCCCATGTGCTGATTCTCACAGGCCATCACCACCACAGCCTGCTTGCCTGGGATTCGTTTGGCCACATAGTTTTCATAATAGCGTCGGTTCATCTGGCGAGTTTCTAGGGTGGCCAGACCTTGGGGCCAGTTCCGTTCATGGGCATTTTCAATCAACTCATTGATGATGGATGTGGGGCAGCCACTTTCCACTAAGGAACGCTTGATCACAGCTTGAAGTACAGCATCTGGTGTAGAGATCATACCACCCCACCGGGTCACTCGGGCTGGCTGCAAGGAATTCACCCACCTAGGAGTCAAGGGAAAACACAGATACGTGATGAGGAGAGGAAAGGAGATGAAACTAGTGGCACTACAATATAAGCCTAGACAGCTAGGATTCTTCTGTTGTATTTCTGATCAACTAGATGATAGTTAGCTCCTTGCCATCCAATCATGATGCGTTGTGCTCAGGTCTATTTGGACTACCCCCTGCACAAAGTGTTATTTCCAATATAATATTAAGAACGTCTAGGGAAATGGAAAGCCACAGAGCAAATATTCCAAACTTTTCACTTAAAAAAAAAATTCTTCCAAGCTTTATGCAGTGTTCTTGGATATGTTTTGAAGGCTTATTTTGTTTATGCCAGGCATGAAGAATCTGGGCTCATCCAAGCGCTCCTGATTCCCCCAATAAATCTAGCCTGCATAGCCACAGATTAGGGAATTGACCTATTAGACTTCCGGTTGACCCACATAAATTGTGTACTCCCTAGAACAATCTCTCATCCCCGTGACGGTGCATTGTATAGGATGATCACTTACTATTAACCAATTTTCTGTATGAAGCTTTTATAAAAGCTTCATATATAAAATGCATCAGGATACATCTTGAAATCATAGCTTCTGAGGTTTACTCTTAGGGCTGTGACATTATGAATCCTTCTAGCACTGTTCCCAATTCTGTTAGTCCTAATTTGTTTGGAAATGTATTTTTTATCTATATAATCACTTACATACCATCCATTTCCAGGGTGATTTACATAACCAGGCCCTTTTGAAATGAGAATTGTGAAGCCTCAAAGCTTAATTATTGTAACAGTGGGATACCAAAGTAGTATCCATTGGTAACTGAGACATATTCTTTGGCACTCAACAAGCTCTCTACTCTGTTGACCATTTTTAACATTTAAAATATCTAAGTATGTCCAGTATCTTTAGCATTCTTAATATTCTGGAGTGGCCACCAGTCACAGCTTAGTCTACACTGCGTGCACAATTATTAGGCAAGTTATATTTTTGAGGATGAATTTCATTATTGAACAACTACAGTGCTCTCGGTCAATCCAAAATGTTAATAAACCTCAAACCTGAATATTTAAGGAAGTAAAAGTGAGGTTTTGGCTTTCTTAGGAGCATATCTATGTGTGCACAATTATTGGGCAACTATTAGTGTGCAGAATTATTATGCAACTAAATGAAAAACGAAAATTCCCCCATCTCACTCGTTTATTTTCATCTGTTAAAGTGAGAATAATAAACAACTCAAAATTTACAGATAAACATTTCTGACATTTCAAACAAAAAATCAGTGACCACTATAGCCACCCTTCTTTGCAATAACAGTCATAAGCCTTCCATTCATGGAGTTTGTCAGTTTCTTGATCTGTTGACGATCAACTTTTTGTGCAGCAGCAACCACAGCCTCCCAGACACTGTTCAGAGAGGTGTACTGTTTTCCTTCACCGTAAATCTCCCGTTTGAGAAGGGCCCACAAGTTCTCAATAGGGTTTAGGTCAGGTGAGGAAGGGGGCCATGTCATTATTCTTTCACCTTTGAGGCCTTTACTGGCTAGCCACGCAGTGGAGTACTTTGATGCATGCGATGGAGCATTGTCCTGCAGAAACATCATGGTCTTCTTGAAAGATGCAGACTTTTTCCTGTACCACTGCTTGAAGAAAGTTCTAAAAACTGGCAGCAGGTTTGGGAGTTGATTTTGAGTCCATCTTCAACCCAAAAAGGTCCAACTAGCTCATCTTTAATAATACCAGCCCATACCAGTGCCCCACCTCCACCTTGCTGGCGTCTGAGTCGAAGTGGAGCTCTGTACCCGTTACTGATCCAGCCACGGGCCCATCCATCTGGTCCATCAAGAGTCACTCTCATCTCATCAGTCCATAAAACCTTTGAAAAATCTGTCTTCAGTATTTCTTGGTCCAGTCATGCCGTTTCAACTTATGAGTCTTGTTCAGTGGTGGTCGAGTTTCAGCCGTCCTTACCTTGGCCATGTCCCTGAGCACTGAACACCTTCTACTTCTGGGCACTCCAGGTTTGTTGCAGTTCTGGAATATGACAGCACTGGAGGATAACGGGTTCCTGGTAGCTTCACGTTTGATTCTTTTCAAATCTTTGGCAGTTAATTTGCATCTTTTTTTCTCAACACGTTTCTTGTGACCCTGTTGACTATTTGCAACAAAACGTTTGATGGTTCTGTGGTCACGCCCCAATATCTTAGCAATTTTAAGAGTGCTGCATCCCTCTGAAAGACTTTTTACAATTTTTGACTTTTCAGAGTCGGTTAAATCTCTTTTTTGGCCCATTTTGCCTGAGGAAAAGAAGCTGCCTAATAATTATGCACACCTTGGTATAGGGTGTTGATCTCCTTAGGTCACACCCGCCCTCATTACACAAATACGCATCACCTGATATGCTTATATCCAATAAGCATTCAGGTTTATACAGCTTGGAGGTGGAAGATATACATAAAAATAATATGGTCAAAATACTCACTTGCCTAATAATTGTGCACACAGTGTATGTTCTAAGGTTTGCAGATTTCAAGATAGTAAGAGATCAAAGCTTCAAAAAGAAATGTTATTGTTAAATAAATTATACTTGAATGGTATACAAATCTTTAAAAAAATACAGAAAACAGGATAGCAATTTATCCTCTATCCCATATCTTTGCTCCCCATAATGACAGGTGCAATGACAAGGAAACCAGCTATGGTGGGCTAAACATGATTACAATGCTTTGCCCAATCAGGAGTTCAGACCTATCATTTAATTTTTTGTTCTTAATCTAAACATGTCACCTTGACATTTCCAATTAACCTTAAATCAGCCCCAATTTATCTCCCATTTATTATACTGATACAAGCAGCAATCACCTAGCTGGTGGTCAAGCTGTTTTAGTGGCTCAGGAAACCAAGAGAAACACTGTACGCGCTTGTGATTCCTGTATTCACTCTTATCTCATTAGATCACCAGCTCATCAAATACTTAGATTTGAAATCAATTTCACTTTATGTCTGAAAGCCACTATTACCCCCAGTAACAACTTCCACAACTGAAAAACGATAGCCTATTCTTAGCTAGTATGATGGGAAGTATTATCTTGCTTGTTATGTTTAAACAACTGTACTTTGTAGCATTACATACGAATATACACCGTAATTTTTGCTCTGCTTTTCAATCATTTCCCAGCACTATTCACTATTGCCTTTCCCCATGCCTAAGCCCTCATCACACAGCTCCGTTTGTAACCCAGCACTAGTGAGAGTTCAGCACTTACTCGAGGATTTCGTTATATTCAATAGTCTCCTCCAAATTCTGCAGGTTGGGATTGACGCTGCGTATCGCTCGCATACATGCTTTTAACAACTGTATATCCCGTTTCTGCAAAAACAGATGTTAATCAACCAATAGGACCTAGAGGCTATACTGCATCAACAACAACAACAACAAACTTCAGAATAGATTATAAACAGCTTAATCTACTATAGTAGTCGTCATTCTGCTATTGATTAATGCTCAAAATTTTACACATTAAAGGGAGGTCTGAACTGCACTGGGGGTGCTCATATGACCTATCAGCAACTTCTTCCACAAAGTTACATCTTCCCCCAGGCTTGGACTTCAGGCCCAGGAAAAGGCATATTTGCTTCAACAAGTTACAGGCAGGTGCTATGTGAGTGCCTCCCCACACTCTAAACCATGTCTGAGTCTGGACTGCTGCACAGTCCTAGTACGCCTATCCAATGAAGATTCAGAATTAGCCACATTTTCACTTCAGTACCACAAGATGTACAAAGAGACTTTCTAAAAACACAGTCGCATTCTCATTCCTATTGTTCAGAAAAGCTCAGTGGATCCATATAAGCCACCTGGTCACGTGAAATAACTACAAGGAAAGAAAATAAGTACCTGCTCTGCTAATTGATGCTTATGTTCCGCAGAAGTCTTTTCCAACTCAGCTATTCTTGCCTGTTGCTGTTGCACTACTGACCGTAAGTGTTTTATACAGTTGTGATTCGGCATTTCATCTTTGGGCATTTCCAAGCTACACAGAGAAATAACCACAATTGAGTGCCTAGCAGAAAATGGTTTAGGTGATAAGCAACCAAGAACAGAGGTAAGAAACTCTGCTGTAAGAAAACTGAGCCTGAAATCAACAGCCCCCAAGTCACTGTGCAACTTGGTTACACCTCATGCATCACAAAAGCCATTTCATATTGAGCTTTGACAAAGCAGACTACACAACCATTGCTGCCCTCGCTGATGTTTCCAGATCATGCTGTCACGTGTGATCTTTATTTATCATCAGAGCAAGCAGAGAATTATGACCCTACAGTGTCATGATCAGACATACATACATTTGGCAATACTCACCCACATCCCTGATCACAAGTCACAGGCCGCTTTGGATTGTGTTCGCAGTCATTGAGGTGAGACATCAGGTTGTCAAGCCGCACTACAGCAGTACAACCAAAAACAGCGTTGTCACACGTGATCTGCAGCTTAGATAGCATGTTACGCATGATCCGGGGAACAGGGCGCAGGTGAGCCACAGTCACAACACTTCGGTCGACAGGACACGTCTGCTGTTGGGAGAACCACTGGGTGATACAGGCATTGCAAAAAGCGTGCTCACAATGAGGAGCCTGTGTAGAGAACAGAGTCAAGCATGCCAATTCAGATTACATCAAGTTTGCTGCTCAGGTTGATATGGGCTCTTACTCAGCTTTCCATGCCGTTTCTTTCACTGAATGCTTTTCACTTAGAGAGTTGAAAATAGAACAGAACATCCATTAATCAGTTAATGTAACCAAGCTATCAAGGGCATATGAAAGCACTAGTTCACGCTAGTTGTTAATTTACCAGATTCTGAAGTAGTGAGAACCTAACAGGGAAAAGATATAAAAATCACCCAGCACAATCATTTACCTCCAGACATTAATTTCCGTCCTTCACATCAACCTTATTACAGATCACCCTGTATTGTTCCAGTTCTGGATTTGTATAAATACAGAGATATGAGAAAAGATACATAATTATTTCCTTGTATAGTGCTCCAATGTACTCTCAAAGCAGAGAAAAATTATTTGACATGTACATCCCAAAACAGCTAGCACAAAGCCAACCCTTTAAATAAGGCATAGTTGTTATTCTGGCTCTTTTTCCAGGTATAATTTATTCACAAATTAATACACTTTACAAGCTTAGTTGTCTCACAGCTCTACTTCCAAATACTGCTGTCTGGAGGAAATGAAGATGATTAATTTCTTACAGAATAAATCACAGTTCTCAAGTTCTCATCATGCTTTCAGTTTTACAATAAGGTTCCTACAGTTTTTTCTTGGGCTCTCTTAGGTTCTCCTACGCATATGCTGCAATGATCACTCCTATGCTCAGCTTACACCATATGCTCCCAAGTGAGCCTAGAGGAAGCTGCAGAAGATCAACCAGCTGAAAATCAGGAGACTACAGATTTAATAACCTGCCTCTGCAATAACAACATGTACAAGTGTCTATTTCCTTTGAAAGAAAAGACGCAGCTATATGGCAAGACACTCATAAAACCCAAGTATTACATCAGCGGTAAGGACAGTCTTACCTTGGCTAAGGTACGAACATCACAGAGCCATATTAATACGTTCCCATGATTTGCAATTCAGTTTTTAGCAGGTAAATTTTAAGCGGAGCAAGAACCGAAGAGCTGGCAATGCTCCCTTTGAGTCCCAGCTTCAATCTTCTCAGGCATGCGAGCTATCCGTCTTGATAACCCTTTAGTTACGCAAGGTTGCAACTCCCATCATCCCCAACTGGCTGAAGTTGCTTGTAATAATAGCCTGACATATTAAGTGGGAATCTGGTTGAGGAAGCCAGTGCAGACAATGCTGAGCTGGACAGGACAGTGGCTGAACTGGTGGAAGAGGAGGCATCTAGGGTGATGGTTAGGGCCTTCTCCTGGGATCAGGGGAACCCGGGTTCAAGTCAAGAAGCTCCCTGGGTCACATTGAGCTAATCACTGTTTTCAGCCCAATCTGCCCCTCAGGGTTGTTGCTGTGAGGAAGAACTCCACGAGGAAAGGCAGGACATAAAATGCACCAGGTTCCATAACATGACGAAGAAAAGAAGAAAGCAGCACTTGGATTTCCATTAATAGGGAAAAATCCTACTACAGCCTTCACTGCAGTTCATATAGTGAAGAACAAATATTAGAAATATTCTAAGCATATTTGGGTTAAACCAGCAGATTATTTTTCAGGTTCAGAATATTTTTTAGCTATGAAATTCTGCATCCTCTCCATTAACATGTTCAATGCTTGTCAAATGGGATATTGGGAAGCTGCTATCTACTAATACCTATCAAATTACATTCTTGTGCTCACACTATGTAGGTCTTGGATCATGGCTTCGCAGTTCATCTTACAGCACGGTCCTAAAAACTATTCCTAAGCACACACACACAAAATGTAAATAATGCTACAGAAAGCACCATAAGATAGTAAAGAGTCAGATCAAGTTAACAGTATAAAGGAACATATATTTTGACTTTCACATTTAAGTCTCTTTTGCATGGAGAATTTGTTAATAATTCAGTTGCCCTTATGGACACAAACACCTCCTATAATAACTAGCAGTGATTGGGCCTCGCCCATTTCATTTAATTATTTTTCATTTACCATACAAGACAAATGGAAAATATTTTTTAATTCAGCAAAGCAAAATTAATGTAATCATTAAAAAACTATTACCTTTCTGACCTCATTATCTAGCAACCAAGTATTCACCTTGCTGTACTACGGAACAGATGTTTCATATGGCATTAAACTGATGATAGCCAGAAACGAAGGTTAATATATATTTACAACTCCCTGATAGGAATTCCACATTGCTCATAAATTATACTGGTTTATTCAATTCTGTGCTTATGGTAATGGAAATTTTTGTTATGTCACACTTGATCTTAGCCAAAAGGCCAAGAAGTGGAAGCTGTCTCATACCACTCACTGCATTATTTCCATTAACCTTACAGCACAAGACTTTCTAAAAAATACTGAATGAACAGATTTTGAAGTACAGTTCAGACTGTATAATACTGCAATAACCAAAGAATGTATCTGAGAGAAAAATATTTCCCTCACTCATGCTAAATGATCCTAAGGATGCAGCCGAGTTATTAGCTGGTTACAAGTAGAACAAGAATGAAGCACCCCACCCTTCAAGGTAAACCACTATGATTTCTACCTTGTTATAAAAATGAGAATAAAGGATATAAAGCTTCAGCAGGCAAGTTGTCCCTCAGTGATGATTTGAAAATAAACCTTACACACTTCAAGCCAGATTATGTCTGGTTTTCATAATATATTGAAATGTTAAATAATAATAATTTTTAAAAATGCTACTAGTTTAAAACCCCCAAATCTTTAAAATATTTGATTATCAAAAGATATAAGAGAATTATTTATTAAGCTCCTACACTACATTTCATCCTGCATTTTCACCTTTGTGTTAAAGCTAATTCAGTCAGTTACATGAACATAATATGCTGGAAATCTGCTTGATTATGGGATAAAATCTTCATGAAAAATATTCAGAAACAACCTGGACCTTTGTGCACTGAGCATCCTTGATACCAGGCCAGTAATGTGAGTGAGAACACACATACAGGCCTGAAAATAATTAACACAATCTATGTGTTTAACGTATCCACCCATGGAAGAGACTGTCTGCCCATCGTCCTTCCGCATGAGTGACCGTTTTGGCCCCTACCTCTTTGTAGCCAACTTCTACTGAAGAGAGATCTGCCCATTTCTGCAGCAGATTTCACCAGAGCATTCAAGCACTTTCAGTGCAAAAATGCAAATAGAATTGTTCTTCTGCAGAGATGGCGGCTTGGTGCAGCTTTGCAAAAGTCATTTTGTTTTGGCTTGCCTTCTACTTAAGAGACACACGAAATGAGTAATTTAGACAAATACGCAATGTCGATAATTGCTATTTAGCCTCACTCTAAACCTGTGGTTCATACTTTCAAAATTTGGCTGCAACCCCTACAAAATTCAGCAGCATAGTTCTCCAGGTTTAAAAAAAACACAAGCAAAATAAGCTTAATACTTTCATTTTATGATCTTCCCAACACAAACAAGAAGCCAACATTTTCAGCCCTACTACCTCCAAAGCCACATAAGGGCACATTTCTTGGCCAATTCTTTCTCAGGTAGAAGTTATGTAAGGAGAACAAGTGGGATAAGAATAGTCTCTGCCAGTTCCCTGTGCAAACATAAATCCACAGTCCAGGAATTTTAGCCTCTCATGAAACCGAAGCATTTATTTTGAGCATGGAATTATAAATATCAATAAATCCAGTTATGCAAGTACGGTATCTATAAGGTCACCTTTATTCTGGTCAAATGAATGTTAAGGTTGAATACTGCAGCCACACAATGGTCATATTCACATGGTACGGTGATTCACAAGGTTTGGTTAGCATAAGTATGCCCACAAACTCTTTTTTCAGGGCATCACAGTTATCAAACCAGCTGTCTGTAGTTTGCTTACTGTTAAATTATTGTGCTAACAAGACAGATGCAGCTACAGCTGGTACTCATGGCTAGAAGTACTGTACATCTTGTTTTTAGACAACTTGCTTAATTATAAGCAAACAATACATGGGTGTTTCTATAGCTGTGCCACGTGGAAGGGTGGGGGAGAAAGAGTCAGCAAGTTTATTCACACTCACTAAGCCCTACAGATTACTGTATATGTGGCCATAGTTTTGTTTTGCTTGTAGTATGCTTTTCAGTAAATGTTCTGCCAACAAATGCCATTTTTAAATATGCAAAGCAAGCAAGCTATCCAACACTGGTTAACTTAATCCATCTTTTCAAGGACACCTTGCCCCCCCCAGCTCCCCAAAAGGAAAGGAAAAAAATCAATCCCTACACTATTGGTAAAAAAAATTGACTTAAGGTTAACTTAAGGTTAATTTAAGGTTAAGGTTAAGATTAACTTAAGGTTAATCACCATGGCTGCATGTTTTATTTATTTATTTATCAAATTTTTATCACCGCCCATCTCCCCCGCCCCCCCGTTGCAAAAACTACACTCAAATCCCAGAATAATTCTATACAAAATGGCTTGCTCTTTAATCCTTTTGGATCAGTTACTGTTAACCATTTCATAGAACATTGTTTTGCAAAATCACACTTACTTTTAGATTCCATGGGAGTGATTTAGAAATTGTTTTGAATAACTACCTTACTTCTGAACTTCTAATACAACACAATGCACTTCACAGGCAGAAAATTTGCCTCTTGCAGAGACAAAGAACACATGGATATATAGAAAGACAGTTTTACTCAAATTTGCCCCAAAGGAAAGCAATACCGAATTTAACACACACACACACCTTAGGTACCCCCCACTCCATTGTTTGCATCTGTTACCCTCTTCTCAATGAACTAAAGATAAGTTTCTCACTGCAAAGGCAACTTAACTTGGGAAAAATAAAGGACAACCTGTCTGAAACAACAAATACATTACTACTTCGCTATATGGATATCCATACCTCATCTTAGAGTTTGTATTTTCGGAAGGTAGCAATAAACAGAAATTCCTGTAAGATTAACTTTGCAATATCATGATAAATTCATAACATCTTCTTGACCCAGAAAATTTTGTTAGCTTTGTCTGTTTGTGTGAGTGTGTGCGCTTTCAAGTCACTGTTTACTCCTGATGACTGCATTGCATGAATCATTATCAAGATTATTCAGAGGATTATACAGTTATGGCTTGCTTTTGTATAATATCCACAACTTTAATTTCTTATATACCTAAGTTGACATATACACTCATGAACATGTATCCAAGCTTTTCAAGAGTAGCCATACGTTCTCTCTATAGTATTAACTAGCTTAGTTCTGCATTTTGCTTTGGAAAACTAGTGCTGATAATCTAAATGAGCATCATAATGATTAGCACATTGTGCTGCCTTTTTTAAAAAATATTTATTTTGTTTGCACAAATATGTTCGTGTTCATTTGGCTGAAACAGCTGAACTGAACTAGATCATAATAGTACAAGAGTGTTTAAAAATTAACCTTTAACCTATTTATTTCTTACATTTATATTCTGTCTTTAACCCAGGAGCAAAAGCAGCATGCCTAGTGCTCCCTCCTCCTATCCCCCCCCCTCAAAAAAAGAAAAGCTTGTGGGAGAGATTGGGCACAGAGAGTGTAACTAGCCCAAAGTTCCTCAGGGTGTTTTCAGTGGCTGAGAGTGGACTACAGCCTCGGTCTCCCCATTACTGGTCCAACACCTTCACCACCACACCACACGGTGCTATATTCCTCTATATGAGTGAGAAGTAAGGACCTAATACATGCTTGCTATATAAAACCTGTATGTGAAATACGTATTATTTAAGTTAGTCTTCAATACCTACCTGCACTGGCTCCTCCAAAACCCCACTGCAGATGGGGCAAATAAGATCTTCATCAACATCCCCTTGAAAACGTGCTACATCATACCCCATTTCTCATTACCGATGCCAAAATGCTAGGAAAAAAGCAGAAGGAAGAATTATGCATAATCCAGACAACGTTTGGATTTTCATCACAAGAAGCACTACGAATATATTTCAAAGTGTTGTTTGGATGGAATCAGTTAAAAATCATTCTTCTAACCAGGCTGCCTGCCTACTAACCTGATATGGCTACATACCAAGTCACAGATTTACTTTTATTTATTTTCTATCCTGCCTTAATTATTTCTATAAATAACTCATGGCAGGGGAACATACTTAATACTCCTTCCTCCTCCTATTTTCCCCTCAACAGCAACCCTTAAGGTGAGTTGGGCTGAGAGAGAGTGACTGGCCCAAGGTCACTCAGCCTCAGGTGGGACTAGAACTCACAGCCTCCGGATTTCTAGCCCGTTGCCTTAACCACTAGACCACACGGATTCACAGATAAGCTCCAAGCCTCCAAGGAACAGGATGTGGCACAACAGAGAAAGAACAATTGACCCAGCCCCATTTCTCTAGGATTAATTCTCCACAGTTTTACCAGGCTATTACCACCAGATTGGTCACTTTCCTCCATAGTATGTTATTACTCATTTCTTCACTTGCATTTTTATATATTCCACACCCTTCTTTTCTATTTCTGCAGCAACCTGAATATATAGCATTAAGTCCCTAGGCTTTAGAACAAATGACAGTGTAAATCCTGAAGGAAGGGGGGAGTTCTATAACTCTGAAACTAAAACATCAAATGGTGGATCAAGCCATTGCTCGCTATCACCTTGGTGAAAGAAAGAATTACGTCAAGCTACTTCCAATGTCAGAGTGAAATAATCTGATATATCTTTGCTCCAGCGAGACTAGATAATTCACTCCTCAAATGTATACACGGCATAAATATCTCCCCCAGAATGCTAATTGGAAGATAGCACACTCAATCTCACAACCATCTTTTCATTGCTTCATACAGCATGCAATCTGGGAGTGGCTATCTTAGGAATCCTTCAGGGAGCAGACCATGAACTCTTACAGCCGATAATATAGCATGATCTAATCAAGCCCGTCTTACTTCTTGAAAACAGATAAACAGAATAAGAAGCACAAAGGTGTTCAGTTTTATATAGGGCTGAAACAGAAACTGCCTTCCTCTGAACGAAACTATAATCCAACTAGCTCAGAACTATCTATGCTGAATGATAATACAAATCCAACATTTAATTTAAATCACATGTCTATCTGGAGATGATAGAACTGAACCTGGAGTCTTTTCAAGGACACATGCTCTATCATTGAGTTGCAAGCCTTGTTCATTGTTAGCATACTAACTAGACCAAAGTTGTCAGACGACAAAATGGACTTTCCTAGAAAACTGCTGGGAGAACATAAGAATCTTTCTGATCATCCCATATACATCTCCAAGGTAATCTTTCCAAAAAAGATTTTCTAAATCTCTGATACTTTCAACTTCATCTATCAGTATGTCACTGAATTATAAGTTGTCTATAGTTGTGGCGAATCCCTCTAGTTTATTCTGAATTAGGAAAAAAATCAACTTCAACCATGCACTTTTGTAGAGTTAATGACACATGGAGCTGCATCTGTCCGGTTCTTTATCTTCCCAAGGAAAAGAGAGAGATGAAAATTATACAGATTTTCCCAAGGCTACTTCTAGCAGCTTGCAAGAGTACATCAGAAGTAGGCTTTGTTCATTCTCTCTCCAGGGCAAAAGTTGCTGTGGAGATTCCACTGTGCTCATCACTGGAAGTAAAGGCAGCTTGCTAGATATACATCTATGTTTGAATTATGACATCAAAGAACTAGAAGTGACTGACTCCTTTATTCATCTGCAAAATGGCATATGATTGGTCAAGATGGCTTTTACGGTTTTAAACCAGTGTGGCGTATACCTTACCCTATCCTAACAATAATTCAAGCATAGAATCCATAAGCACAACAAAAATAATATTCTATGATGGACACAATATTGGGTCCCTAAGACCTCAACACACCTCTGATTGTATAGACGGGAAACTCACATGCAGTCTGCACCAGGCCTCCCAGGGCCACCCCCAATCCCCTGCGGCACCCCCACACTCCTTACTGGGGACTCCCTCCACTTCCCAGAATGACTCGTGTGTCTTGGTTATGACAACTGGGACTACCTGGATTGCCATCGCTAAGCAATGTGGTCATGTGACATGCTTCATGTCCTCATTGCTTAGTGACGGCAATCCTGGTCCCAATTGCAGTCGTAACTCGAGGACTACCTGTACAAGTGGATCATTATGAGGAACGAGAAATTTCCAGGATTCCTCTCAGGTGGCATAGGCAACCCCACACACTGTCAAGACTGGGAAGGTGGACATTGCATAGTATTGTCCCTCTTTTGGGGGAGATGGGCAGTGATGAAATTTGATAAATAATGCTTTTAATTTTTTCCTGTCTGCTTTTTTTGTGCGTGTGTCTGAAGTTTGTTGTTTATTCGTTCAGTCACTTCCGACTCGTGACTTCATGGACCAGCCCATGCCAGAGCTTCCTGTCGGTCGTCAACACCCCCAGCTCCCCCAGGGACGAGTCCGTCACCTCTAGAATATCATCCATCCATCTTGCCCTTGGTTGGCCCCTCTTCCTTTTGCCTTCCACTCTCCCTAGCATCAGCATCTTCTCCAGGGTGTCCTGTCTTCTCATTATGTATGTGAAGAGGTTGTCTTAAATTCAAATTACCTTCCTTTTGGACAAATACATTACTAATCAAATACAGTCTTTGGGACACTTTTCACTATTTTATACAGCATAAAAATGAATGTTGAAAAAAAATCAGCCTGGCTGTTCACTTTGAATGGGCAATAGAGAAAAAGACATGTACAATCAGCCACACCACTGAGCTCTAGAATACAAAAATCATAACCAGCCTATTCAGTTTCGAACAATCTGTACAAAAACCAGGCAGCAGCTGTCCAAATTATTAGGTGCTCACAAGTTTTGCAAAGAACATCCAGACGAATCATGTCTGAAAGGAAAAGGACATCAATGGATTTTTCACTGAACTGCAAGCCTACATCAAGACCAAATCTCAATTTAAAAGTGTCCTGATATTAACTATTCTAACTTTATAAAAGCACAGCCACCTCCCCGCCCAGCTGTGCTCACACCGGTCACCTGTGCACCCTCCCACACCTGGCAGCAGCCAACCCCACCTGGCCATGCTCGTGCCACAGCAGCCATTTACCTGCCCACCCACCTGCTTGGGAGGTGCCCAGGACTTGCAACTTCCTGTTGGCTTCCCCATTGACTTTGTTTGTTGGAAGCCAGCAGGAAATCGCAAGGAGGTCCTCACTTAATGACCTGCAATCCTCACTTAATGATGGTAACCAGGGACTGCCGGGATTGCCGTCACTAAGCAATGCAGTCACGTGACATCACACTTTATGACTTCATCACTTAGCGACAGAAATTCCGGTCCCAATTACCATCATTAGGAAAGGACTACCTGTAGCCTTGCAGAAGATGCAGCTGCCTTAATGATTCAAAGAGAGGGGCTTCTTTCATACCAGAATACATTTTTAAAATATAATTTTTATTAGAGATTTTTAAATGAGTAAAAGGTAAACAAGAAAGAATACAGAAAATGAAATTAAAAAATAGAGAAAAAGTGCAGAAAATTAAAAAAAGAAAAGAAAAATATATTTAAAGAAGTGACTTCCGATCTTCTTTATAGCAGTTACGAACAAGCTAAGTATCACTCCACCCACTTTAAGATCACATTACATAGTTCACTTCTTCCCATATTCAACCCTTTTCAATTGACAAATCCAGAAAACATCAACTTATTTCTGTAAGCACTGGCACATTCAAGCATTCATACAATGACAGTCGAGAGGCCAACTCCAATTAGGGGTTCTGTGAACCCTTTGATCGGAGGGATTTGACAATTTCTGTCAATTTTTAGCAAAAAGACCATGAAGGATTTCCAGTGTTCTATAAAAGTTTGTTGTTTATTCGTTTAGTCGCTTCCGACTCTTCGTGACTTCATGGACCAGCCCACACCAGAGCTTCCTGTCGGTCGTCAACACCCCCAGCTCCCCCAGGGACGAGTCCGTCACCTCTAGAATATCATCCATCCATCTTGCCCTTGGTCGACCCCTCTTCCTTTTGCCTTCCACTCTCCCTAGCATCAGCATCTTCTCCAGGGTGTCCTGTCTTCTCATTATGTGGCCAAAGTATTTCAGTTTTGCCTTTAATATCATTCCCTCAAGTGAGCAGTCTGGCTTGATTTCCTGGAGGATGGACTGGTTGGATCTTCTTGCAGTCCAAGGCACTCTCAGAATTTTCCTCCACACCACAGTTCAAAAGCATCGATCTTCCTTCGCTCAGCCTTCCTTATGGTCCAGCTCTCACAGCCATATGTTACTACAGGGAACACCATTGCTTTAACTATGCGGGCCTTTGTTGTCAGTGTGATGTCTCTGCTCTTAACTATTTTATCGAGATTTGTCATTGCTCTTCTCCCAAGGATTAAGCGTCTTCTGATTTCCTGACTGCAGTCAGCATCTGCAGTAATCTTTGCACCTAGGAATACAAAGTCTTTCACTGCTTCTACATTTTCTCCCTCTATTTGCCAGTTATCAATCAAGCTGGTTGCCATAATCTTGGTTTTTTTGAGGTTTAGCTGCAAACCAGCTTTTGCACTTTCTTCTTTCACCTTCATCATAAGGCTCCTCAGTTCCTCTTCGCTTTCAGCCATCAAAGTGGTATCATCTGCATATCTGAGATTGTTAATGTTTCTTCCAGAGATTTTAACTCCTCTATAAAAGTACTTACTATCTTATCCCTGATCAAACAAGTCAATTTTAGATTCTTTTCTAATTATACAGTATGCTGATATTATTAATCCTTAGCTTAGTGTTGTCACAGAACCTGGTTTCTTATCTTCTTCTTGTCAAGATGCACAAGTATATTTCCTAGTACATTTTTTAACTTTTCATTTCTTGTATTAATGCTGTACACCTTGTCCACTTCTACATCCACATCTTCTTCCTTCCACTCTAAAATTTTAGGGTTTCATCAACCCTCTCCTTACTGTCTTCACTAGGTTGTTTTGTAGCTACTCAGTCTGAGGCAAAATTCTTTCTCTTTTAAATCCAGTAGTGTCACATTGTCTGTTATCTTTTTCGTCTCTTGGCTTGTTTTTCACTCATTTGTATTGCAGATTCTTCAATTTTTTTATTCATCTTTTCTTCCATGTCTGCAAATATTTCTTCCATTCTCTCTTCAGATGAAATCAAATCTCTCTTAACAGGTTCAATCAATGATACTGCCATTGCCACTGTAATATTCTTTTCAAATTTTTCCAATATCCTTTGTATAGTCTCTGGAATAATCTCTATTTGCAATATTGACCTTCTTTCTTCCCTTTATTCATTGCTTTCCTAATATTAGCCATTTCTTTCCTTAAATTTGTAATCCAAAAGGTAATGCAATAAAAATAAGAGAGCTTTTTTTTTCTATATATACTTAACTCTTTAGACCAGGGTCTCTCAATCAGGATTCCATGGAACCCTAGGGTTCTGCAAGAGGTCACTAGGGATTTCAAATTCAGGCAACTTCACATTAAAGAGATACATTTCATTCTTCATATTCAGTTTAAGAACACTGTTAATGCATATATACAGGCCTACACATGAAACAAATATAATAATTTTGTAACTCCTGGCCTATATTTGAGCCTGAATGTGCAGGGGTCCCTCGAGGCCGGAAAAATATTTCAAGAGTTTCTCCAGGGTCCACAGGTTGAGAAAGGCTGCTATACACCCATCCAGCTCTCTGCAATCCTAAAGTCACATGATCTTTCACAACTTTCCATTATCTCTTTAAGGAAATCCACCAATCAGTCCTCTTAAACAGTCTTCTTTCCCATGAAGATATTTAATTTGTTTAAGTCCAAAGTACTTTAAAATAAACATATTCCAAATTTAACTGGTCCTTAATTCATTTCAAATTTTCCTAATTCAAACTCTTAATAAGCTTTTTACTTTCAATTAGTTTTAAATTCTTATAGTTATTTATATACATTTCACTTTGATCTTATCCCAGGTCGAAGGAACACTCGCCAGCTGATCTGTTGTTTAGGATCTCTTTAGCTGGCAAAATAATTCAATTCCAAATGTGTGCTAGAAAGTGGGGTCTTGGTCAAGCCCAGCGTCCTTAAGGCAGGCTCCAACTGAGGCTGAGAGGTTGTTTCTTCTTCGGCTCCCAGTGCTCTATTCGCAGTTCACCCACAAGTCCTCTCTGGATCCTGCGGGTTTCCTTGTGAGGAGCAGCCTCCCGGAGCATGCACGGGCGATCTCTTGGCTTCTCCTTGTCCGGAGGAGCAATGCTGGTCTTGGCTCACTGCCTAGTCACCACTGTTCGCCTCAGCACCATCTCTGCTCTTCAGAGACATGTCAGCTTGCCATTTTCCCCATCCAGAAGTTACATACTAGTATAGATTCCAAAGCACCTCTTACAAATGCTTTCCCTGGCTGTAACATGGAGCCTATTTTATGCCCCCAAGCAGGTCCTCTCTCAGGTTTGGGTAGGAATGGGAGAGGTTTGAAAGGTCTGCTACTCCATTCCCCATATTTAGTAGCCCCCAAAGCATTTCAAGCCCAGACCTTCCAGTAAAGCTTAAAACACAGAAACAACTCCCAAAGGACTGTTAGTGGGTCCAAGGAAGTTCTTAGATTTTAATTCCCAGCTTTGGGAAGAGATAATTTAATCAAACCCAATATATCACTTTTGTCGATTTTTACCTAAAGACATTAATCAACTCATTGGATGATGTCCAAAGTCCTTCAGACTGAAAAAAATTGATATCCCCAAAGACCAAAATTACTCAAATTTTAGTGATAATCATAAATAACTGTTGACATATTCTGCAGGCAAAACAGAGAAAAAGTTGATGAAGCTCTTGTAAGTTGATTCTGTAAGGTATCAGAGAGCTCTGGAGGCTTTCCAGTGTAATTATCCAGATACTGGCCCAGTGGAAACATTAATCAAGTTTAACTAAGTTCAAAAAATGAAAGGCCAAGCCGTAAAACATATAGTTTAACACTGTTTTTAAACTGAACTTAAGAGAAGCACTAAGAAACCAATCCCCTTCACTACAGAAGAATGATATGCTCTGATCTTGAAGAAATGTTCACAAATTCTAAGTTCGTATGTGTAGAGAAACCAAGGTTACTCAATAGTTTAGTAATTAGATAACATAATATTATGGAACTAAAGGAAAACCAGAATACACAAGTTGCCACAAGTATTGCAAACACAAGGTAATTTAAATAACCACAAAAAGAACCAGCAAGAAAACATGTGACATGCCAATTTAGAAAGTGTCCACTGGAGTTGGGCAGCCAATAAATTTAAATAAATAAATAAGTAAAGTTGGGAACTATAGCTGTGGATTTCAAAAATATTGATGGGTTTGATATTAGAATGCATTCCTAAGAGATATTTTAGCAAGATATGTAAATCTGCAGAACAGCTCTAGATCTCAATATTCAAACTGACTTTCCAGTTGCAATTTGAATCTCTATCACTCTATCACATGGAATCTCTCACACTCTATATCCTATCACATGAAATCAGTTTCTTGGCCTCAAAATGGAAAAACATACCCACCCCCCAAAAAAATTATAAGCTATTTGGTATTTTTGGGCCAGACTTATGACTCAGACAAATCCACCACTATAAATTGCATTAGATCTGTTTTCAGATATCAAATTACATCACATGCTTGCAACTGGCTCATGTTAACAAAAAGCCACTACTGCTGTGTACAGCTTTTTAACCACGTCAGCAATAAGATGGAAATGGATTAAAGCTACAGGCTATTCCTCTCAGTAGAGTGCAGGGATCTTGCCATCTTTTTTATCCCCTTGTATTTGAAATATTTCTGTACTTCACAGAACAGCATTAACTTTGCTTATTCTTCCTATAGATGCATAACACAGTGCTATAATTTGCATTACTACTTCAAGTGACTATTTACAAACTACAAATACGATTAATTTAATTACATAAAAATAATCACAATATAAATAAGAATTTACTTTGAGAATAATGTCCATCTATACCTATATTTATATTCAACCTACTTGTAGCCTACACCAAAACTGCCCTTGATTAACATAAAAAGGGTAAAAAGCTGTGCAAGTGAACAGTTCAATTTTTTTTTCTTCCTAGCATCTTTCCCGCATGGGCAGGGTCCACTTTTTCTCCAAGCCTTACAGTTTATAATGTTGCCAGAAAAATCTACATGTACACATCTAACTTTGGAAGCCAAATCCGTGATTTGACGTACTGTATACACACATTTCAAAAACTCCTACAGAAACGGAATATTCATATAAATAAGATGTGAATGCATATGTTCTTCTTGGCTAATCCCAGTATTTGAAATCAAAAACATCAAGAAATTTGGATTCTATAGCCATGGAGGAGCACCCAAAAAATTATTATACAACACTGTATCAGATTTGAGGTAGTCGACTGCTGAAATGCACTATTTGCCAACAGTTGAATTAGTCTATTGTTGACAAAGAGACAAGGAAAACAACTTTCAAACAATCTATTTGCATTGTTTGGAGCTGTTTTGTTTGTGATGAAAATTTCCAGAGTTTTTTCATTTTTAAAAGGAATTTAATTCCAAGATAGCACTTGTTTAATGAAGCAGACACATACAAAACAATCTGGGTATCTGAAAGAAGCAATTGTACCCCTCATCTTTGCTGGGGAATATACTCAACTGTAGAAGCAGACTGTTAGGGACAGTCTTAATGAAATTTCTCAGAAAACACATTTTAAATTATTTGTCCTTATATCTTAGGTTTTCTGTTTCCAATTAATTTCCGAATCAACCTGGATTATACAGTTCTAATTAGTAACAAGATCATTGCTGATGGCTATTGTCCTTCCTACTCCCTTCTCTGCAAATACTGGAGATCAATCAGAGGATTCCAAAACCCATGGAATTCAAGCTCCATAATTTTTACCCTTTAGGATGGATTAAAATATTCTACAATCCTTTGAACTTATATTGGTTTATATCTCTTCTACTGTTTTGCAAATATTTTGTCTATTTGCTCTTCCTTAGACTGGAAGATCGTGAAAAAAGAACCGTTCTGTGTAGATGTATCTCACTATATTCCTCAGGAAATAAATGAAATTAGTTCAAGATATTATCTACTGTAGCAGTATTTTCATATTACAAACATAGCAAATATATCCCATCAATAAAAATAAATTGATCAAGTCAGTATAATCAAAACCAACCATTAATTAAATTTAACAATAAAAAAATCAGTGTTCATAACATTTTATCTTGAAACAAACTGCTTCAGAAGAAGTAACACAAGAGAATTTACATACACAATTAGAGATAATAATTTTGGTTAAAATGAAGTATGTCTCATCAAATAATCTCTGTCATGCATATGAAATATAGATGTTAATTCTTGAAAGCCAGATTTCATTATTTAATAGCTACTTCTTCCATGTTTATACAAAGTTAAAGGCATCATCTGTGTTCTCTGCAATCTTTGCATAAAGCATGTTAACCCCTATGAAACAAACCAGAGTTCTTATTTTACAGTATTTCATAAAGATGTATGAAATACATCTCTACCTGCACTCTGTATGAACAGATTATTCCTTTCTTGGAAGAAAATTTGGCACTGAACACTGAAATCAGAAGCTTATTTTCTTCACAGATGAGAGAATGATTTAGAATTTGTGTGCTCCATTATTTACAAGCTGCCAAGCAAATTCCTACTCAAGGAAGAGAAGACTTTAATTACTGTCCAGAGCATCATACTTCTGAAATAGCCATAAAAAAGATAAAATCTCCTTCAAGCCAAGTTCAATTCCTAGCAACTTCACAGAAATATCCATGTAATTTTCTTGCCAGCAAAATGATAATAGTTTGTCACTCCTTTCTTCTGGAATATTTTCTTTTCTTTGAAGATTAGACTACAGAGATAATATTCTTTGGAGAGCTATATAACTAGAGCCAAGCTTGATTAACATCTGCTTAGACCTAGCACCCATTTTTCCTGAAGAATAGGCCACAAAATGAATCTGTTTGGCTAAACGCAGGACTTCAACAGAAAATGAGATGTAAATATTACAATAAAGTAAAAAGGGTGTTGACCTCTGAAAGAAACAGTTATTTTACCTTCTGTAGTAGAATTTCTTCCTGAATAGCAACAAGACAATGCTGATGTTGCGTTGCTCTTCTGAATTGAACTCTCACCATGGCCCATCTTTTCCCCTCTTCTTATTCAGATTAAGTCATCATTTATCTTAACAGCCAGAATCTGTGGTCATAAGGGTATATAAAAGGATAAATAGTTTCAGTCTTAACAGAAAGTTAAAAATACAAATTTATACCAGTGTGGCACGACTGTTAATGCCCTACTATCTTTAATTACAGAGCAGTACACAAAATTATGTACACTCTATTAATAAGGTACTTAGAGCCCCATTTCTAAGTAGTTTACAGTGAGAAGTTACTCTTTCATGTTTAGTTTTGCCAGAACATACCATAAAAATAATGCTTGGGGCTTCTTTAGTGGCAATAGCAAATAGCAATTAGATTAAAGATGATCAATAAAAGTGTTCAATATTCACCATATGAATTTTCATTTCATAATGTTCTGCTTCAAATACTAAAAAAGTGAAAGGTGAAAGGTCCCCTGTGCAAGCAGCAAGTCATGTCTGACCCTTTGGAGGGATGCTGCTTTCGTGACGTTTTCTTGGCAGACTATAGCGGGGGGGGGGGGGTGCCATTGCCTTCCCCAGCCGCCACCTTCCCCAGCAAGCCAGGTACTCATTTTACTGACCTCGGATGGAAGGCTGAGTCGACCTGAGCCAGCTACCCGAGAGAGAATCCAGCTTCCGCTGGGATTGAACCCGGGTCATGGGGAGAGTTTTGGTTGCAATACTGCCACCTACCACTCTGCGCCACATGAGGCTCTTGCTTCAAATACTAATGATGCCTCATTTCACATCAACAGTTGTCTTGCCCATTGGATCTCAACAGTCATTCACCATTTTTGCCACAAATTGAAATCACACATATTACATGATGCTTATATTTTTTAGATGAAACCTTCAATGCCAGTCTTAGGTTCAGCTACAAAGCAGGCTCAGAACAGAAGGCTAAATACAGACACTGACATAAGAAAATCTCTTATAATTTTTCCCTAGAAACCTATTATCCCACTATCTTGGGAAACAGCTGAGAAACTAGATGCACCATACAAAGGTATTTTTGACGTAAGAAGCCCACAGATTCTATTGTGATCCAATGTGCTAATACAAACTTACACAATACAAAGGAGCGGCAAAGAAACAAGAAAGGGCTTTAAGAGATGAGAGTTAAACAGCTGTTCTTCACCTGTTTCACATAAGACATTGCAAGCAGAGACTTGCATCCAATAGTTACACCAGGAATTAGATCAACCATTTTGAAGAAGTTCCCCCAAAAGTTTATTTTTAGAAGAACAGAGACGCTTAGCATATATATCAGGCCACTTCTGCTTGCAGTAGATTCTTATCAAGGTTACATCACAATCCCTGTTTATTTTATGTTATCATAACAGCTCTGGTCAAGGCAAGAGACCAATATGCAATCAGAACATTATAGGAAATACAATTTTATTTCTTTGCCTTGGAAAAGAGCCTGGGCCTAAAATAGCTTAAGTTATTCCCTTGCTTGTAAATTGCACAACTGAACAAAGGTAGCAACGACCTGCTTTACTGTCACAAGCAAGATTTGCTCTCTGCTAACATGCCCTTGAAATATGAACATGCCCTTGAAATTTTAAAGGAAATGTTCTCTAGATTATCTGCTGCCCTTTACCAGAGCTGTTACCAGAGTTGTACAAGGCTTGTAACAAGATTCTTCATCAGATGTGGTTATTTCATCAAAAAGGGTCTTAAATACTTCTTTGCCACTGCACTGTTTCAGTTCATCACACATCCAAGCACTACTCCTTCAGTTGCTCCTTAAGCTAATTTTCCAAACCGTCCACCACTGAACACTCTTATTCAATAGAAACCTAACCTCCAGAACCTCAGAGTGGAGAGGAAACAGGAACACCTGCCAAGAACGCTCATCCCCATAACTAAGTTATTTGAATTCTTCAAGCTGGCTTTTGAATTAAGCCCCGCACAATGACAAGCTTCCATTTCTCTCATGATTTTCAGCCTTCATCTGGATGTGGAAGCCTTCTTCTGGAAGCACTTTTTTCACATAACCAAACTTGTTCTCTTTTACTTCACTGCAGTCCCCTCAATATCATCAAAGCTACCTTAACAACAATTCAACATCGCTAACACTTTCTCCCTCAAAAATCCGTTCTGATACCTCCCCAACTGTAAACCACCCAAAAGATCATATCATTAAAATGTTCTACACCTGTTCGTTTGTTTTTTGAAATCTAGCATGTTCATTTAACTCAGATCTTGAGTCAACACATATTTATGAAAGAAGTTAATTTTTCCAAAGTTTCTTGTTAGTAGTTTACCTTGGCTCTGATTCCCTATGCAATCTGGATCTCAAAGACAGTATTATTTTAAAGATGATCCTCTCTGTTAGCCTTTGGACACAGATGGGAGCTTGTTTCTCTTTTCCCCAATTTATTCCACCTTTCCAAACCTAATCAGTTCCCCTCCTAAAAAACTGCAACTATCAACCATCAGTAACTTAATGGTGATTAGGTTAACACAAAGATGGTCATTATTAATTAAGCTGGGACTGGCTTCAATGTGTTGGGTTGTTTGCAAACACATCAAGGGTTTTGTCTAAGTTTCAATCACCAAGCCTATCTTCTTCTCCCTAAAACACTGCTTGTCTCTCTCATCAGCAAAGGCTTCATTCTATGTAGGTTGCTTTGTACTTTTTTAAAGACTTTAATGTCTTTGGAAGTCTTTTCTGTTAAAAAATAAGAAACAGCATTTAAACTGAGAACTGTAGAATTGTGTACACACACACACACAAATACATATATGCATAACCATCCCATTATTCCCTTTCTGGGTAAGCAACATTATACAGAGCATAGAGGAGGAGTAAGAAAACCTAAGTCAAAGAAATTAAAGGCACAACGTAACAAAAAGAGAAGAAAAGATAACTAAAGCTAATTACACCAACACCATTTACTATACCTCTTGATATCTTTCTATCCTCAAACCATTCATTTCTACTACAGCTATATGCTATCTCATACATTGCCTTTTGTTCTTTAAAATTATTTCTCTCTCTTTCAGGATCTCATCAACTCCATACAACATCTGGTCCACATACCTCTTGTCCAACAGACACACACTGCACTCTACAAATTTTGCTCATTGTCAGTTATCTTACCCTTTCAAACACCTTCCCAGGCACACTTAATAAAGTAATTCCCCTGCAGTTTTTGCAGTTCCTCTTCTTATCCTTCCCTTTATGTTGAAAAACTATAGTAGCATTCTTCCAGGCAAAAGGTACAGATTCCTCACATGTAAATTAAACAAGTTGCATAACCATATCCATATTTTTCCCAGTTTGTACAATCTAATCCTGCAGCACTATCATTTTTCAATATTCTCATAGCATTTACTAGAGTACTTCCCTTTCACCCATTTTTGGACACTAATATTTAGACTTCATTTCTTTTTTACTCTAATAGTTTCAACATCATTTCCATACAAATATCTAAAATACTCCTTCCAGCATTCCCAACTTCATTATCACTTTTATTTTTTTAATTCCATCCACTCTGCTGGAAGCTCCTTTACCTTTTCCAAAGCACTGTTTAATTTCCATCAAAATTACTTTGCATTTCCTCTGCCTCTCTGAACCTTAACTATGCCTTTTTCTGATTACATTCTTTGTAAATATCTTTTTTGCTATATACACGTACATTGTACCTTCCCCTCACCCTTATTTCTTGCAGCAATCGTTCTCTTAGACATATTCCATTCATTCTACCAAGCATCCTTTTGCATAGTTCCTAGTAGTAACACTATACACTTCCGTGGCACCACGTAATTATTTTCATCCTGTTCCAAATATTTTACCCATCCTCTTTCCCTGTGTTGAAGGAAAGAGGATGGGTTTCCATTTATTCTGTTGGAAGATCAATCTAATACTTTTTCATATAGGGCTCATATTTTCATTCTCTTTTCTTTCATGTCCATTTTTTCCTGAGATTCAATCTTGACCCTATCGAAAACTGGATGTCCTACATTTGGGACCTCTCATCATCTCTGCAGCCTTCACTAATTCTCTGAGTCCTTCATCAAAAACAATAAAATCGTGCTTTTCTATTTATTCCTTTGCTATGGGTACGTATGAATACACAGGCATACTCAAAACAGACAGACTTCCTAAGCAGATACTCTCCAAAGAGTCATCATTCTCAGCCATAGGTCTCCAAATGCCCCAGTAACCTTGTCTGTATTCTCTCATCTCATTTCCATCCATCCGTTCATGGCCCCTAGGAAAATAATTGTTTCGACCATTATTCAGAATGTTGCACAATTTTCCCAGACTCATACCTGGTTCTTCTATTATCACATTTACTGTATCATCCCAGGGTTGTTGTTGTGAGGAAAACAGGAGGAGGAAGGAGTATTAGATATGTTCACCGCCTTGAGTTATTTATAAAAATAATAAAGGCGGTATAGAAAAATAAATAAAATAAAAATAAAAAACAACATGTAGCTGTCACCAACTTAGCAATTCCTACTTTCATACGCACCAACATGCTTTGTACTTTTCATTCCTCATTAAACCTTCACATCTTTGCCTGTATTCATCAACTCTTCTCCACAAAATCATGCCAACTTCATTCAGAACTGTTTCACCTCTCCCCCTTAGTTTCACACACATTTTTTCTTTCATTTTATTCTTTAATTCATCTTCTTTACCATTTATTTCTCTAACATTCCATATTGCAATCTTCCATATGCCATATATGCCACCTTGAGTTGTACCAAATAAAGACAGGATATCAATATAATAATCATCTCCAGGCGGGCCTAAACGTATTGACCTCCTCCACCAGCAGTGTCTGTGGGGGCATGGAGACAAAATCGGCAAAGTGGCAAACAGAACATTACAATGCAAGCCCCGTCCCTTTTGAATGCGCATCAATGTCACACATACATTTAGAAGAGGTAGGGATTGCATCATAAGGCTTCCATTGCCATCTTGCGAATTTTGACACACACCCCTGTGGACACTGCTGTCCACCATTTATCACATTTTTCATCAATCAAGGCTTTTGCATAACACGTTTTAGTAACACAGAGAAGATAAACCAGGTTGTCAGCCACAGTCATTCTTGTAACACGCACAACAATTCCTACTAACAGTAAGGATAGTATTGGTCAATACTGGCGCATTTTGGCCAATACAGCTTAAACGTAACCAAAGCCCTGTTTCACTCCAAGCACAGTCACATTATTCTATGCAAGCTACAATCTCTAAAGTCTACCTTTCAGGCCAACACATTGTTGACTACAACCTATCAACCAAGGAGCAAGTATAGTTTATTCCCCCTTTAAAAGCGCTCAAAATGGTAGACTCTGATCTTCTACTCCACTGCCCCATACAGGTCCAGCTCATCTTTTAATCTTCACATAATCACCTTTTCCAAAATGCTGCTAAGTAAATTTTCCAAGAATCTTGCCAATTCAACTAAAATACGCTCCTACTCTTTTTTATCTTAGTTCCTTAGCGCCACACTTTCTTCACCAGCCCAACCACGTGTGTCTTGGAAATAACCCACCAGCTACCCCCAAATCTCACTCAGTTGTGCCATTAAGCTGAAGACCAGAACCGTTTGGTTTATTAAGGCTCCAAATGACCACTCAGAGTGTAAAAGGAGGCAGTGCAACATTTATCCCAGTATTTCAGGACTTTCTGGCCTTTAATCAATTATCATTTAAAAAAAAAACCATCAGGGACAACTAAGGAGCTGTGATTATAGGTTCTGGTGGGTTTTATTTATTTTTTATTTTAAATGTGCCTTCTCTTTTCTACAACAAAATAGAGCTTACTGCCAAGGTTTAGAAACAGCCTGTGTGCGAAAGAGAAGTGAGAAGAGTGGCTATTTTTTGCTTCTGAAAGGCATTCCCATTCGTCACTGTCTACACGGGGCTGTCCGACCAGAACGCCCAGGGGTCATCACCACGCTGCACAGTTCGTTTTTCTCTGGCATTAGTAACCTACTTTTTCTCTGAGAGCTCGACAATGGGAGAGGGAGTCTTTCCTAGTCTAGCCCCACAACCACCACCCTACGAGGTAGGCTGGGCTGAGAAAGCGACTGTCCCAACGTCTCCCAGGGAATTCTGCGGCTGGACGGGACTCCCGCCACCTCCTGGCTACTCTGGCTTTCCCGGGAGCCCCACTCTCTCGCCGAACAATCCCGCGGAACAAAACGCCTCCCCGCCGCCGTCCTTCTACCAAAACGGAGGGCAGCTGCACCGTCCATCCCACGCCGCCCATCCGCCGCCCTTTTCCTACGCAAGCGTCTCCCCTCACCACGGAGCCTCCGAGTTGCCCCGTCCGTCTGCCGGATGTACCCGCCGCTTCCAGCGACGATGCCTCTGAGCCCCTCCGCGCAGCCACTCCTGCCCCTTCCCCATCGCACCCGCAAAACAAGCCACCAGCGCCACCGCTTCCCACTCCCGCAGCCGCTCCGTGGCAGGCGAGCCCAGGCCAGCAGCGCCTCTCCCCGTTCGCGTCCGGCCACAGTCACGGACCTCTTTTCACTCTCTTCTGGGCACCGGCCGCCGCGCCGCCGTTCTCCCCTCCATCCCCTCCTCCCAGACCGCCACCGGAAACACTCCAACCTCAACGCGGATGGAATCCACCCTCGTCGGGCATCAAGGCAGGAACCGGGGGGAGACTGAACCCAGGCCGCTCTAGCCACCGGCCCAACGCCGTGACTTTATGGTTTCGTTTGGTGGCAGACGGGCTGCGTTCACACCTCGCGCTAAGCCAAAACAAAGACATCACCCGCTGACTTAGCGCGAGGTGGGAACGCGGCTTGCTGTATATTGTGGGTGCCTGCGTTACGGGGAAGCGTTTGTAGCGTGACGTGATCCCCAGCCACTCCAAACATGGTGGTGCGTGCATTCACACAATCGATCATCACACTCATGAGTCCTTCAAGTAATGCTGACTTTTTTTAGAGAAAGCAGTTTGAAAACAGGATCGGGTTAAAGGCCAGGGCAACTCAACATTCCTGCACAAAGGCAGGAATACAGACCTGTACGTTTCAAAACTGAATAGAATTTTTTCTTAACCAGAACCTTGAGCTCTGGGTAATAGGTTTTCAGCGTTCTTTTTTCTGAGAAGGAAAACGGGCATTTCCAGTTCTTCTGTGACTCTCATTTCAAGTTTCCCAATTCCTTAAGTTCCACAGGGATAAAAGATGCAGCCTTTGTCTGGTCTTGTTCACCCGCTAAACAATCTAAAGGTACAGTCTGTTAGAACATAGCAAAACGAAGCAGCAATTTTTTTCTCGCTTATGACAAGATTTACATGTTTGTTTATTTATTTATCAGATTTTTATCACTGCCTATCTCCCTCATACAGGGGACTCTGGGCGGTTCACAATAAAATAGTTTAAAATTCAATAAAATCATAAATAATATCATATAAAATGCTTAGTGCTTAGTGTTGCACTAAGGCTTAGTTTGTTTAACTATTGATGGCTGATTAAACCTTAGCTGGGTTCACACAGCACAAAAAAGCAGAAAGCCTAGATTACAAACAATGGCTGGGTTCTTACAAGAGACTAAAGCAAAACCAAACAAACTTCATTTGAATGCAGCCCAGGTGCAGGAAATGGGGCTGTCATATTTAGGTTGCAAGAATTCAAAGGACTATGAGATAGCAGCAAAGAGATTAAAACCCCCAAAACTTGCTGTCATCTAGTGGTCATCTGGACATCCCACTTATGGTAGTTTGCAAAAATATGGATGACCTCTAGATGGCAACAAAAGGATACAGTATATTCTAACAATACTGATTAGCAGTATATTTGCAAAAGAGTAATTATTTATTACGTATGAATGTTGACCTCAAGTCCTGCTCTGCTGCCTCATGGCAGCATTTCTTTTTCTGGAGAAATGACTGAAGAACACCAGGAATGTATGCCAAGAGCATACACTCCCAGCAAGGTCACTCAAGGCCTGAAGGGCATCCCAGCTGCTCAGCTAAAGCAAGCAGGCACCTATATTAGACAGTAGTGATACAGTAAGATGTTGGAGGTAGATAATCACTTTAATTACAATGACAAAGACATAATTTCATGCTGTGTGGGAGAAGAAAATACTGAACCATTTCTGTATTTTACCAAGGAAACCACATGGAGAGACAAGATAAAGATTGACAAATTAGATCCAGGTGATGGGCTCTCTGGTGGAATGGTACCCAATATACTATTGAGGAAGAGCTGAGGACCTTTCAGAGTACTAACGTTGTTTATGATGCAACTAAATTAAAAGCTTTGGAATGTCTAGTTGCTGATGTTGCCATGCAGCAAAAGAAAATCTGAAGCTGCAAAGGTAGGGTTACACTGGGAACCTGGACATAAGGAGCATGAATGTGGGAAAGTTCAACACTGAAAGATTAAAAGTGATATGGGAGATGGGGAGATGGGCGGTTGGGGGAGATGGGTGGTGATAAAAAAGATAAAAAAAAATTAAATAAATAAATAAATAAATAGGCTGCACATTAACATCACAGGTATCAATGAACTGAAATGAATTGGCATTCTGACTTGCAGTCAAAAGATCATACTGTATACTACACAGGACACCAAAAACAAAGATGTGTGTCTTTCAACCACTGATGCAGAAAAAGAGGAGGTTGATGAATTTCATGGTCAAGTTCAATCTGCAATCAACAGTACTTATAAGCAAGATGTGCTTCTTGCAGTTGGAGACTGGAATGCCAAAGTTGGAAACAGTAAAGAGGAAAACATAGCTGGGCTAAATGGCCTAGGAAACAGAAATGAAGCACGAGAATGACAATCCAGTTTTAGAAACTCCATTTTCAAGGGGAACATCAGGAATCACTTAGAAGTCCTGAACTTCACTGATAGGAAGTCAGAGGAAGTGTGAAAATAAATCAAATAAGGATCAATGTGAAAAGAGATGGCCAAAGATCAAGAAACAAAAGAAAACAAACTAGATCTCAGAACAGATGTTGGAAGTACTGTAGCCAAAAAGAGATGAGAAGAGAAGCCAAAGTCAGGAAAGAGAAAGATTTCAGGAAGAAACTAACAAATAATTTCAGAGGGTTGTTGGAAGAGACAAGAACCAGTATTACATCAACATCTATAAAGACCACAAAGATGGAAACAGACACAGAAAAGCAAGTAGTTGTTCAAAAGATCTCTGAATTCAGGAGGTTCCAACCTTGATTTGGTATGCTAAAGGAATCCATTGGAGAGATGGTAAGATCAGAAAAAGATGGAAAAAATATGCTGAAATTCTATACAGTAGACATGTCAACATCCAAGGTACTTTAGAAGATACTCCCTTTTTAGAAGAACCTAGTACTAGAGGTTGAAGATGAAGTTAGATCAATACTCTGGTCATTAGTCAGAAGGCTACAGGAACTGATTAAATATTTACAGAAATATGGCAAGTGACAGATGAATCAATAAAGGTTCTAACCAAACTGTGATTCTGGGAAGCTTTTTAATTTTTTTTTTTATCTGAGCCTTAAAATATTAAACATGTAGTTAAAACTTTAAAACTGGGAATAAAAGTTGCTGAAAAATGCTTCCATGCTGCAGTCCCTCTACATGATATCTATTTTCCATAGGGGAAGGAGTTATGTATAGGACATACAATGAAACCTCAGTTTAATGAACCATTTGGGTGGAGTGTGTGCCCATTAAATCCAAATGCCTATTAAATCCAAATTTGCATCATTTGTGTCAATTTCTATCCTTTGCATAATTACATAATTGAGGTAAATGGAGTCATTTGCAGTAAACCTTGATTTAAAGGACAAATCCTCAGACAAAAGATTTGTCCAAAGTCATTTAATATGAAACCTGCCTATAGATCAAGAAGTGTGAATTACTGTATGACCCTCTGGGATAGAAGCTGAGCTCTTACATCTGGTAACTTTCACTTCTTGTTTTCCACCAGTGTCATTCCAGGCCCGCTCCAGGAATGGCACTCCTTGCAACACCTAGGGTCTCCCGGTAACCAGTTCTCACACCACCTCTCCTGTCCTGGGGTTGCAACTGATGCAGAACAAGAAACCTGGCTGGACAGAAGGGGAAGGGCCCCCCCATGAAGGGGACCTTTACCCTTCACCCAGCCAGGTCTCAGTAATTAAAATAGAGCTAAAATCTCCCTTGGCACAGTCATGTCACATCACGACATATGATATGTTGTGGGGACTGCACAGATAATCTTATCACAGTGAAAACTGGCAAACATTTGCATATTTTTAATTAAATGCAAAAGCCCTAACTATGAACAAGAGAAAATAAATAAGCATCAGTCCAAATCTAGCCCATGACAGAAAATGCATTAAATGGGAGAGATTGAATTAGGAATATTTTGTGGGGTACCACAAGTGCTCATTAATTATACTGTTTGACTCTAATTGTTTCTAATCCAGATTGTGCCATTTAAGAACCCCAAAAGAAGTCATTCAGTGAAGTACTAACTTCAAAAGTGCTGAAACACTGCATGTGTTGAGTGCACTAGTTACCTCCTTGAGTATCAGGAATCGAATTAGTTGCCCATCCTTCTCTGCAGTAGAGAACCCTCAGCTGGCAATCAGTTGTGGGTGGTCAAAGACTGAGACAGCTGTGCTTACCTACATCAATAGGTTTCAGGCTACCTCAGAAGGTCTTAACAAACACAACGGGTTTTTAAGACATTGCAACTGTTAATTGATAAGAATTTGTAATTTGTTCCCAGGCAACCTTCATTGGCGCAGCCACACGGCCTTCCTCTCCCTTCGCCCCCACCAGCCTGCCTGTCTCCCTCCTTCATCCCTCTGTGCGTATTTAAATCGTACGTCCGTTAAGCTGATGAAGCTAGTTGTAGTTCATGAAGCCTTACCCTTGTCATAAGTTCTGTTAATCTTAAAAGGTGCTACCAGACACCATTTTTGGCTGCCGTAGACAAACGCGACTCTCCCCCTACAATGTCTCCTGTTGTTGGTACTTTCACTTTACCGCTTTATCAGCTTGCAATTGGCTGGAAAATTGGAACATTCCTACATGGCGAAGGACTGTCTTGTGCTGTGATTGGCTGGTCTGGACTCTGCAGGATACTTCCTGGAATGTCTGCAAGTGAACGTTCATCTGGCTGTTTCACTGGAAAAGTGGGGGGGGGACTTTCTTTTATACGAGATGTAATTGATAGCCATGAGATTGTAGGTAAGAAGAATATGGGATTTCAGCAACTGTTTGTTGCTTTGGACAGAGCACAAAAAGATATGGGCATGTTGTAGGGCCGGCAGAAACCATGTTCAGTAGGAACGAAACTGCTCACTAGCATATTGACCAAGTTGTTCTATTGTACTTTTCAACTTTTCATTTAATTATACTATTGTAGTGCAAGCATATTCTTTAAGTGTAAGTAAACTAGTATTTGCGTCATATGGAGAGGGATCCTACAGCACAACGCTGCTAGAAGATGAAATTTGCTAATACTGATCAGGATAAATGATTTCCTAAGAAACAATGGAAGATGCTTGTTTGTTTAAAACATTTATATAGCCACCAATCTTATATCAAACTCTGGGCCGCTCCCAGCCAACAATGTATTTTTCTTTTTTACAGTGGGATGCAGCCTTTAACCAGATCAAGGATGCTACATCAGCTCCCTTGAAACTAGCTTTCTACATGTGCTGAAAATTATTCTGTTTTGTTCAAAGCAGGTAACAATGATCAGTGGGAGCGAAAACCTGATAAAACTGCATTAGTAGCTTTTATAAAATACCAGGATGAGCTTATAATTTGTATCAGAAAGGAAAAATTCAGCAGCAGCAGTTTAAACATGGCTGGGATTTGGGAATGAATATGGGGAGGTATATTTTATAGTCATCCTTTTAGATGCTGGGATTGATTACGCTCAAGAATATAGAGCTTAATTTTTCAAGGAGTGTCAGAAGGCTTCTACTCTGTTAGCAATATGGAAATGAGGAATTTATAAAAGTATGTGATTTTATGTATGCATTCTAAGGTTGCAATCAGTGGAAACTCTTACACTGGGGGTTAAAAGTCTTGTCTTTTGTAGTGAGTTGGTTCTGTGGATTGAAAAAAACCTCTCCAAGAGGAGGGACTTGTCACTTAGGTTTTTTATTTTTGTAGAAAAAACAGTCAAAATATGACCAGAAACTGATAATGTAATTCATTTAAACATTCCAAATCCTGAGGGGAAAAAAAATCCTAAAAACTGATCAGCTGCTTTGCATACTTCTAGAGTAATTTTAGTGTTTTATTTTCAGGTCCAGACAATAGCATGGTGGTATGTAATCTTACATGTAAATAGTTAAGACTGTTCAATGCTTCATAAGCCTAGTAACACTTTGTTATCCATATAACTACCTGCAAGTGTATCCAAAATGGGTGGAATATATGTTATATACTACTGACACCTTTTATTGGATTTTGGCTACACTTCAGCCCAATTAATTACTATCTTTTCAGAAATGCCACTAGAAACAATTTCCAAGTGGTAATAATATGTCATATGAAGACCAGTTTGGTGTAGTGGTTAAGGCACCAGGCTAGAAACCGGGAGACCGTGAGTTCTAGTCCTGCCTTAGGCACAAAGCCAGCTGGGTGACCTTGGGCCAGTCCCTTTCTCTTAGCCCTGGGAAGCAGGCCAGGGCAAAACAATCCCAAAATCTGCCAAGAAAAAGAATGACTTGAAGGCACCCCCACTCAAAAAAAATAAATCAGTGAAGACCATAAAGCTTAGAAACTAGTAACCACATGGCTTTGACCTGTACGATGGAGTATTTGGCTGTTTCACACTATAAAAATTATGTAAAATTTATACCTCCATGTACAATAAAACTGCGGGTATTTTCTGTACCTCTTACAGGAATTGTGTGTAAAACATTTGCACACTTTTGAAATCTCTGTCAAGGAAGTTTGTCATAAATGTATAGATGTGTGTTTCTTGGTCAATGGATCATGGAAGTATAAGGTGTGCTTGGAACAGAAGGCCTGTGAGCCTGGGGATGGTATATAGAATTCAGCCCATATTTCTTCCTGCACATGTTTCCAGTAATATGCTGTGTCTTTCTTGATAGGCAAATATTGTAGGAAGTGATTTCTTGTACTTGAAGCCCATGGTGTTGTTTTTTGTTTTGGATTTTTCTCAAAGCATATTTTCCAAATTAGGTAGCTATCTGCAGTTTGGATAATATTAGCTGGGTTCACACATTAAGACATAATTTGCTTAAGCATGGCTTACTAAATAAATGACAGTTGGGTGGGTTCACACAACACACTAAGAAAAAAATCAAGCCAATCACATTATGACAATGTGCTATGAGAACCCAGCCCTTGTATGTTAAAATGTAGGATTTATTTTAAAATCTGGACATCCTCACGTCTGTGTTTTAGAAGCAACTTTCTGTTTAAAAGTGAGTCTTGTTCACTTTCTCTATTGAATAGTTGACATATTAACCTATTATGTTTAAAAACAAATAATATAAAATACTGTTTTTGCAGTGCCATGTGATTTTGTACAGCTTTTCAGTTGCAGAAGTTTTTTCAGCTTGTCAGAATTGCAAGAGCCTAAACTTGATAGTGGGCCAAAATAATATCAACTTCTTGCTAGTGATTGTAGAACAAGGAAGAATGTGATAATGGGTGTGTGTGTGTGTGTGTGTGTAAATTTAACTTATGCATCTTGTACATTGATGCCTTCATAACCTTCCATATTTAGACATGGACTGTGTTTTATATCAGTAGAAGAGAGCATAAGTAATGTCTTTATTCAAGATTAAAATAGAACAGTTTTCTTATCTACTAAAATCAGCATTTTCTTATTTATTCTATCTGTGGATATAAGACTACTTAAAATTATTTGCCAGGTACTGGAAATCAGAAGCCATTTAACATGACAACAGAAACTCTGGTGAAGGATATTAAACCAGGCATGAAAAATCTAAATCTTATATTCATTGTGCTGGAAACAGGTAAGTCATCTGTGGAAGAGAAGATGGGTTTGTTGTTTTAAATCACTATACAAGACAGTTGGGAGTCCAGGCTACATGCCTGTTTCATAGAATGCTTAAATTGTGAGTGAAGTATTATTTCACTGCCTTTCTTTATGCTACATAAGGACTTCCTTTGCCTCATAATCAACTAACAGTGCTATTTTATTCCAAAAAAATGTTCGTTATTGGCGAGATTAGAAATACTTTATATAATTTAAAACAAAGGTGTATTTTCAAAAAAGATACTATATATAAATGGGCAGATAATTACTGAAGTTATACAATGAATGCTCCAAATAACGTTTGTAAAAGATAAACCATACCAAGCAAAGTGCATTGAATTGTTTTCATGTTATAAAACAGAAGTATACAGTTTTGACTTAATGCCAAAATCTCCACTAAATTATAATGTTAAAAAAAGAAGAAAAATTTAAAAAACACCCCTAAAAATAATATAGATAAGTATTTAATTTCTGACTTCCCCTTTTGTACTCCAACCAGTTGGCAGTACCTATTGGCACGTAAGATTAGAAATACTTTAAAAAGTTTACCATAAACTAAATTGCAGTGAATTCAGTGGCATGTACTTTCAACTAAGTAGCTTTAAAACTGCAGTCTTACATGAGGGGAAAGCAATACAGGTAGTAGTTATTTAATGACCACTCGTTCAGCGACCATTTGAAGTTACAATGGGACTCACTTAAGGACCTGCGATCCTCACTTAATGACAGCAACAAGGAGTGCCAAGATTGCTGTTGCTAAGTGATGTGGTCATGTGATGTCACGCTTCATGACCACATCGCTTAGCGATGGAAATTCCGGTCCCAATTACCGTTGTTAAGCAAGGACTACCTGTATGGCATGATTATTGCTGCTGATCATGAAGATGTTTCTGTGATATGGAGCAGCAGACTGAACTCACAGCAGATAAGAGTAATTTTACAGATAATCTGAAAAAGTTACTTCCAGTTTTCTATATACCAGCTCATTATTTAAGTTTCTGGGCTTAAAGCATGTGCAGGTGACTGTGGAGTGTGTTTGGAGCGAAGCAGTGGTTGATGAAAACATTTCCTTCAGTCATGAAAACAGAAAGAGGCTTGTAGTTGTCTTGAACTGTGGTTCTTGTTCTACCCCTAGGCCGGGTGACCAAGACAAAGGATGGTCACGAAGTGCGGACATGTAAAGTAGCTGACAAAACAGGCAGCATAAACATCTCTGTATGGGATGATGTTGGAAACCTAATCCAGCCGGGTGATATCATCCGACTCACCAAAGGGTACGGGGGATTTTTCCAAAAGGAGTGGCTTGGGAGAAGCTGGGGGAATAGATGTTATTTTTGAGATTGTGGCTAAACACGACTTCAAGAAAGCAGCAAGTATGGCTTGGCTGTGTTGTGGAATGTGCTCAAATTGCTTAATACAAATTACTTATTTAATGTGCTTCACCACTTTTCTGAATTCTGTTAGGAAAGTTTAAGGGAGGGGTGGGAAATCTGAGTCCTTCCATATGTTGTTGAACTACACCTTCCAACATTCCTCACCATTGGCCATGCAGACTTGGGCTGCCAGATGTTTTAGGCCAGCAGAGTGAGCTTCCATCAACCCTGGTTTAAAGATGCTGATCCTCTGTATAATTCCTGGGATCGGTCCCATCGAACCTGTTAAATCTGTGTGGTTTAAACTAAATTCTTAGAGTTGTATATTTCCTCCTGAAAACGTGCAAGTTGCTTTTAAGGTTCATTTTTCTTTTGTTTAGGCCAAGGCAGACTTAAGCTTGATTTATGCATTGTGCTTAGTCATAATTTCGTTTGCTTGATTTTGGCTTAGCATGTGGAGTTAAATCCAGCCATAATGGCTCATAAACCATGTTTTGTGGCTCAGTGTACCATATGAATCCATCCAGTTTGGCTTATTCAGTAAATCATAGTTAACCAAACACTGGCGTAGAGGAATGCATGAACCCGCTTATAAAAAGTGTTATACAGGTAGTCTTCATTTAGTGACCACAATTGGGACCAGCAACCCAGTTGTTAAAAGAAGCAGTCGCTAAATGAAATCATAACTGTGCTTATGATCTTACTTCAGCTTTCCTCTGCTTTACAGACCTACGAAGGTCATAAATATGAGGATTGCTCGTAAAGTTACTTTTTCATCACTGTCCTAACTGCAAACAGCTGCTAAATGAGGCAGTTGCTAAACAAGGACTACGTGTATGCAAACAAAACACCCTGTAATGTTGCTCTGACCTCTTTTGATGTTCTGTGCAAAATATGAATGAACATGCTAGCAAAGGCCCACTAATAGGCTTGCCACGCTCTGCAGCCAGCCCAACTAACTGAACATTTTTGTTTGATTCCCAATAACTGGAGCAAACCTAGAATACTTAAAAGCATGATCCCATACATAGCTCCTTGGAAGTAAGTCTGTTGAATTCAAGGGTACTCACTCCTAGGTAAACGAGTTTGCAGTTCACGCATTATTGGTTTCAGTGAGATTTAAGAATGTATAACCTTCTCCCTTGCACCCAATATCATCTGGTTGTGTGGAAGGTCAGTTCACTTCAGTCAGGAGCAAACAAGCACAGTAAAGATAGAAAGGAACTTCATGTGATGCACCAAAAAGACAGATTTCATTTTGAGCAAAACTAGGAATTGTGTGCTGCTTTTAATCATGAGTTTTTCTTTATCAGGTACTCATCGATTTTCAAAGGCTGCTTGACGCTGTACACTGGACGTGGAGGAGATCTGCAGAAAGTAGGAGAGTAAGGCCCATGGTTTATCTCATTGATTCTTCCTGGAATTAGGGGAAGGGTAGGTGGATTTTTTCCGATTTGAGTGCAAAGACAGATTATCGCCAAAGGACAGTTCTGCCCTAGAGGATATAAAGTATCTGAAACCATGGAGGACACCTTCTTTCATTTCTAGGATGGAAGGTATTGGTAACATCTTACAATATTTCAGGTTACATTTAGCAAGTGTGTTCAACTCTGAAATCCATCTCTCATTCACTGCCTGATCCATAGCTCTAAACCTTATGCTATCACTTCTTAATTAACTCTGTAGGATAAACATTCCAACCCTGTGCTGTAGTTAATTTACATTTCTCTTTGTTATCAAGATACATTTTATGTTTCCTCTTACCATGAACCTCTAGTTTTCCCAGTAATATTTCAGTGAGACATCCCACACTGAAGTATTACAGAGTTGTTATTTCTGCTAATCAAGATTTATGTGATTATTTTTTTATTTGTTTAAAGCAGTTTTATATTGCTCTTTAACCACTCCTAGATCAGTTTATAGATCTATAGAAGACATGGCTTGGAAGGAAAATGTAGTGAATAAGGACAAAGAATAATGTTAAGTCTCTGTAGGTCAAAGAGGAAAAGGTGATCAAACAGTTCCTCTTGACAGTTTCATGAAGAAGCTGCATCTTTCTGGGATTGTGCAGATGCTGCTGCACATTCCTTGAAAAATACGTTTTTTTTTCGAAAAGATGTGTTGTCGGCAGGTGCTATGTGCACACCCTAATTTTATTTATTTATTATTAAATTTATACAGCACCCATCTCACCATAAAAGTGACTCTGGGCGGCTTACAAATTGTAATAATATGTAATATTATTATTACATTATGATAATATATTATATTATAATACCATATTATTGTAATAATGCACTCCAAATCACCTTGCCCCCTTCACATCTGGATCTCTGCACATCCTAAAGATGACCTGTACTCAGTTTCAGTGTTAGAATGATCTTGAAGTATTGATTGCAACAGCCACGAGCTGTTCTTAAGTGCCCAGATGAAACAATTTTGTCCAAGCGCCAGAAGATCAAATAAAGCTGAGTGCTGGTGCACTTGCTAGCTGATATCTGAGCCAGAAGTTTCAGGTTGCTCCGCTTTCCTTTTGTCTTTGACATGAGCTCACTGCGAATGACCTTGCTTGACTGCTACTCTCTACCTCTGGATCCCTTTCTCGTTTATTAACAGTATGAACATTAATGCCAGATCAATAGCTTTGCCAATTGTTGGCTGGTCAAGTTTTGATTCCAATAGCTTGAGTTAATGTTTTCCCACCCACCTCCCTTGAAAGTCTATTGTTTGGAAGAGTGGAGGCTTTTAAGTGCATCTTTGCCAGAGATCAGTAGGGCCAAACATAGTTTTCAGGATTGTTTTGCGTGGCTGTTCCACCTTGCTGCAGAGGGTCCATTCGCCTCTTTGGTGGGGCCAGCAGTCTTCCGCTTACCTTCAGGGGAAGCTTAGCAATGACCATTCCCTCCATCAGAGCAGCAGATGGATTTCCATCCCAACTATAATTTCAGTGGTGCCTCATTTTGCTTCCCCCCTTCTGCCTAACTTTTTTTTCTCTTTTGTGTTACCAGCCACTTTGTAAGCCTTGGGGCTTCTTTTTCAAATGAGCTATCAGCCTTTGTAGGAGATACTGTGGTTTCAGTATGACAGGGCAGTATGCGTTATTGGAGAGAGGGAGAAAAAAGAACAGGAAGACAGTTGCATCTTCTGCTCTCTTTCCTGCTCTAGGTTTTGTATGGTTTATTCAGAAGTGCCAAATTTCAGTGAGCCAAATCCCGAATATGTTGCCCAGCAGTCACAAAACAAAAGCGTAAGTATAAGAATTGCCTTAATCTGGTTGTTCTTAGCCAATGGCATGTGGGACTCAGAAATAGTATAGGCAGGACATCAGTTTGGTCAGTGAAACTTCAAATCTTTAAAACTTAACTATGAATAATAGATTGCTTGTAAACATACACATATCCTTCTTGGAAAGAGTGGGCTGTTTTGTTTCTAAGATGGTGGGACCCAATTTCTTCAGTAGAATGCTTTGTGGGAATTAATAAAATCTGAGGACCTCTGCCTGAACTGATGCTAAGTTGTGAAATAAATGCTTAATTATGGATTTCATAGGCCTAAAAACCATTCCTTGACCAATCACAGGATGACTGTACCTTTCTTGTCTATTTCTTCTCCCTCAAGCAGAACCCTTTAAGGATACGTTTCTTATGATAACCAACTCTTGTTGCATTTCTTCTCTTTAAAATCCCATGCTTGTTGTAGATTTTGTAAAAGTTGGGTTTTAACATTTGCCTGTCAAGAGAAAGTTTCAGCAGGTGGCAGCACTGGACCAACCTTGTTTGGATTGAAGCTAAACTGGATGAGGTTTGGTTAGTGCATCCATGAGGCTCCAACAACCAATATTGGAGATATTGTTATTGAGGAAGTTGAAAAAACATTCTTGAAAAAGGAATGACAAAGAACTTCAGTACTGTTGACAGTGACAGATATATGGATTCCTCCGTGAAGTGATCAGGAGTCAATCTCAACTTGGAGAGCTTATTTTTATATAAAATAATGGCTACAACAGAGTTTAAGAATTATACAAGCTAATCCAGGACAAGTGAGCCTGGTGTTTTGGGCTTCACCCTCTGCTAGTCCCAATCAAGGTGATTACTGGTCAGGGATTATGAAGATTCAGATCATCCAGAGGGCTGTCCACAGGGGGTGTCAACGACCTCAAGTGGCAGGTAAGACCGGGGACCAAGCCCCACTCCTTTTTATGTGCATGCAATACACATAATGATACACATTAAGAAGAAACAGGGCTTCAGTTGTCCAATTATACCTGCCATTTTGAAGTCATTGACCCTCCCCATGGACACCCCAAGCTGCATTGCCTATCCTGGCTTTCCTTTCAGAAAAAAGGATGATAAAGTTGTCAGGTCTGTAACCTGAGAGAGCTCTTATACATTTTAAAAAAAAATAATTTTATTAAATTTAAAACAAAAACTACAGAAAAACAAAATACAAAAAGGAAAAGAAAAAAAACTAAAAAAGTGTGAAACACAAAGAAAAAGAATTTTAAAGATTACATACAAAGGTGACTTCCAACTTTCAACAGCAAGAATATACAGCAACTTCCGTAGTCAAACCCTTACTCTTTATCAAACCAGCATCACGTTATTTCTATACATCCTTCCATTGACACATACAAATCACTAATACAGTTGCTCCTTCCCCTTATATATAAAAAAGCAAGTATATATATATAAATTTCTAAATCAACTTCCCTCCCCCTTAAAACAACATCCATTTAATTATTTCCTTCCTACCACTATTCTATATATTTCTGTCCACTATAATAAAAATCAGATTATAAAAACATATAAGTTGTCTGCTTTTATAATTAATAAGGGTACAATAGACTTAAACCCTATTAAGTTTAAAAACCAAAATAAAATAATATGTTTTATCAATACTTTTTAAATCATACAGATCAAAAACCCTGTAAATCTTAATCCAAATCATTAAGAAAATGAAACCATAATAACCTCATTATCAATCCAGTTACACATTCTTAATTTTTATCCCTCCTCAAAATATACCAGGGAATTTACATGTCTCCCTATTACACATAAGGCATTTTTTGTTTACAGAAATCAAATAGCCCCACTGCCACCCTCAAGAACTCAGACTTCTCAGCAAGGAAGAAATTCCCACAAAAAACATATTCTCTTCTTTCCCATAACACTGATTCAGATAGTCATAATATCTCCCCAGCAAAGCAACTCCCGGTGCAAACTTAAAGGACTGTCGCTTTAACCCCCTCAGCACCATACTATAATCTTCCCCTGGCATTACTTTAATCTCACTAACAAAAAAAATCCCCATCTTTTCCAAAATCTTCATTTGCAGCCAGATGACACACTTTAGCAACAACCTCTTCTCCAGTGTCCCGAATGCTCTGCAGAATAGCTTGACAGCACTCTTGAGAGAAGTTCGTTAAAAGTCTGCTTAAGCTCACAACATAGCTCTGGAAGGTCTTCTTTGAAATCTTCCATGCTTCAGACAGTAGGTTATGGTGCCCCCTAGTGACTTGACTTGCACAGAAAGGAGTAAATGAGCTAATTAAAACTTCCCTCTAAAATTGGCAAGAGAAAGTATACTAGCAAACAAATCCCAAAGAAAATGAACAGAAAACTGAAGATTTAAAACAGCAAGCCCAACGTGTAGGAAAATATTCCATCCTTCAAATTCAGTATCAAAAACAGTAACAGGAAGGCAATTATATACTCTTGTTACACTTTAAATGGGAAAACAAGCCAAAACTTTAAAAAATTAAAAATATAATCCAGAAATAATGATAAGCACCAAGAGATTTTGCTTCCTCTTACTGTAGAAAGCTTCTTTTAGGGTATATAACTTTTAAAAAATATATATTGGGTGTTTTAGAAATGGGAAGGCTGCAAGGTGGCTCGGAAAAGATGAAATCCCAGCCTCCCGGTAAAGTGTTGCTGGTTGATTGCGCACACTGTCCATGGTCTCCTGGCTGCAACTTACTGTCCGGAGGACAAATGGGTCAATTCCCAGCGTTTTCCTTGCCTGGAGAAACACTCTGGGCTACAGGAAAAGCCAGCCTGTGCCCCACAAAAACTGCCATGATGCCAGCTCTGCCCATAGGCACAGCTGCTCAGTCCGCCATTTCCCACCGGAAGCCGAGAGCGCTTACATGTTTAAGAGCCACTTTGGTTAAATGTGAAGGGATAAGCAGAAGCTGAGGAGTTTCTCCTGTGTGATTTTTAAAGAGTGGTGTAGTGGTTAATGCATTGGCTTAAACTGCGGAAACCTGGATTCAAGTCCATCCTCAGTCATGGAAACTCACCAGGTGGCTTTAGGCCACTCATGCACACTCTCAGCCAAACATGCCTCATTGAGTTGTGGGGACAAAATGAAGGGGGATCCCCATATTTGCAGCCTTGTGTTGCTGGAGAAAATATGAGAATTGAATCTAACAAATAAAATAATGATACAGAATCCTCTCAGAATATGGATTTGGCAAATCTATTGGTTGCCTGACTGGATCTAACTCAACAGTATGAGTAGGACTTCAGATGGGGGCAAATTTACTGGCTGGTTGGCTGGACTCATCTCCCTGAGATGTTTTCAGATAACAACAGATAATATGCCAGCATGACAGTAACTGGGAGGGAGGTCTATACTGTTTTTTCACATGATTTTGTTGCCTTGTTCCAGATTTTTTTTTTTGTAATAGCTTGTTTATGCAACCTATTATTTACCCTCTTCTCCACTTGCACACATAGTTATTCTGAGTGGATAGTTGGATTGGTTTTCTCCCTGTCCTCTGCCCCAGGGACTTTTATACCCAGAATTTCTGGGCAGGGGTCAAAATCGTTGTTTTGATTCTCTCTCATAGACACCGAATGACAATGCAGCCCCTGCAGCCTCCCAGACTACACCAGGACCTTCTACATCAGCAGGTAATAACAGCTGGATCCAAGCTAGTGAGCGAAATCATAAACCTGGACTTTTTGTTCCTTCCGCTTGCTCATTTTGACTGGTTTGCAGCCATGTAAATTATAATGTGATTTATTTGGTTTTAGCTTAACGTTACATATTAATTCAGATACTGTGGCTTATAAACCATGGTTTATGACAGTGTTGCACAGGAATCCGATCAGTGCTTTGTATGGTCAACAAACCATAGCTTAATGCACTGGTGGGGAGGCCACATGGGTTCTCCCAGCATCTCAAGATTCAGTAGCAAAGAAGCCAATTTTCAGTGGTGCAATATTTGTTGGGTTTTTAAAAGTAAGGCTGGAAAAGGGAATAGGAGGCCTCCAGAAGGCAGATGGCTCCGATTTTCACCTGAGACCTCCTCTCCCAAACCCCCAAAGGGGCATGAAATGGGGCCATTAATATAGGGGTGTGATTCTTGGCCGTTGGAGCTTTTTTCCGGGTGGAAATGGGAGGACTTCACCTTCAAGAGGCTTCCTGCACCCATTCCCCCCCATTGTTAACTCTCCTTGGGAAAGTCAGGAAAGTGAGCTGAAGGACATCCGTCTGCTCCTTCTTGTGGTGCTCTTTGGGGGCTTTCGGCTGCTCAGGAGAGTAAGTTGCTGCCCCTGAGAAGGTTGCCCATCCTTGCTTAGCATGATGTGCAGTCCCAACCGCTGAGCTAGTCTCCCGTTGACTGGCAGGAGTCTTACAGAGCTGTGGGCTGGAGGCCACGGTCTCATTGCCTGGTGACTTACCACAAACGGCAGAAGTCCCTCCTTGGAGAACCATCTGCCAGAGGACCCGGCGTTTGTTCTCCAATCAAAGAAATGAAACCCAATTCTTAAACCAAGCTGCCACAAGCCAAAAACCAACAACAAGAAAACTTGCCCCCCTTTGCTTTCTCTACCTTTTCACCTTTTTTTTTTTTTTGGTAATTCTTCTTGCTCATGCTCTCTCTATGGCCTCCTTTGGGGGTCCTGGTCTGAGAGCTCCAGTATAGGATTTTATATGTAGGAACAAATCCTTCATGTTAACTCTGGTTTTAAAGATTACACTGAATGGCGTAGCTTCACTGGTCTTGCTTCAATCGTATCTTTCTGTGTTCCTTTATGTTATTTGGCTTTAGCTGTGGAGAACCAGAATGGCAACGGGCTGATCCCCTCTGGCTCTGGTGGCTCCCTGCACCCACCCAGCGTCCCAACCCATCCTACCAGTGGTCGTATCACCAGGAGTCAGCCGAACCATCAAGGGGGAAGCTCATCAGGCATAGGGTCCTCCTCAAACCCAGTCAGTAATGGCAAAGAGACACGGCGAAGCAGCAAGAGATAGCAGGTGCTGCAGGTTCAGGAAAGTTTTGGATACTTCTTTCCTCCACTGCCTGCAATACTACTATGTGTCTCCTTCTGAGGCAGAACAGCTGCTGCTGCTGAGAAGAGATGGATACTAGGCTGGAGTAGAGACTATGGGAACAACGTAACTTTTAGCCACTGCAATGTATTTTTAACGTGGGGCGTTGTGACTGGGTGAGTGATCTGGTCTTCAGTGTTTCTACTGAAAGGCCCAACATGCCTTTTAGGAATCCCCATATACTGTAAATTGCACTCGTTCTTTGCTGGAAATCGATACAATTGGACCTGCCATCTGTTTACCTGATAATATTTTATTCCTGTCCATTATCTTCGCAGAGAATAAGCTCCTGTGAGTTGGGCATGTGTCCTTGCATTTAGTCTTTTTTGTTTAGGTCTGCACCCCTTAAGACTCTTTACTCTGGATTTTTAGTCTATGAATTGGAATGAATATGGTTCATAACCTTCCTAGGATGTCCCATACTGAGGAAGTGCAGCTGGGCAACAAGGACTGATGCCGTGCTTTCCCAGACAGCCTTAGAACTGGCCAATGAGAGAGGACTGTCATTTCCCCAAACGTGACACTAGAGTTTACAGCAAACTTTAGAGAAGTTTCTGAAAATGACATGGTAAAAGTACAGCAAAACTGACAAGAAATTAATCCTTGTTTTAAAATCCTAGCTTTTACTTGTTATGAAAGATAATGGTTTTTCAAAATTGATTATTGTGCTGAGATCTTGAGATCTGTTTTATATTCCAGTACAGTTTGCTTGACATCAGAGGCTGATTAGATTAAGCTTCCTGGCTACAGGTCACTGCTCCTATTTTGGGTCTTCTTTGCAGACCCAGCCAAGTGAAAGATATTGCCTGTTCATCTTTGAACTTGAAGCCCTGTGCAGACTAAGAAAGCCAATTAGAATCCTTCTGACATTGTATAAGAGTCTTATGGGGCATTTGTCATGTATATTTTCATTTAATACCTCTTTCCCATATGCATACTTAGAAAACATAAGGGGCTGTCCTAGGCCAAAGTTCTAGGGCTTTACCCTGAAACTGTTGCCAAAGTTAAAACCATTTTAATGCCAATAAAAGGTCAAAATAAATGTCTTACATTTTGCTTGTAATTATGGCTGAATGGCAGCTGCTTAAACATTGAAACATTTTTTGAAATGCTTTGTTATTTGTTGTTTGGCTCCTGCCCCCCTTTTTGCTCCTTTCCCACTGTTCCCCATTCCAGAATAATTGCTTGAATTAATTTTTAGAAGAATATTATTGTCTACATCATTGTCTACTCTAGCTTGATGTGGTTATCGAATGTACTATCTATGAACAATAACATATATGAATATCGGGGGAATAAATTTTAACCTTATCCTTTGAGCATCTTCAAGAAGTGCAAATGCTTAATGGCATGAATCTATGGATTAGAGGAGGGCTTAATACTTACTTATAAGCCAAAGCCAAATAGACAAATATTAGCTATGTCATTAAGTATAATTAATAAGTATCATTAAGCTGATATATGACAGCTACTTTAACATTAGATAACTCAAGATAAAGTAACATGAGTCACATGCAGTCTCTGTTCTGGTTTGTGGGGGACTCAGTTGGTATCATGGAAGGAATGGGGACACTGGGAATTATTTAGGTACTATCTCAGTTCTCTTGTCCCATTTGAAGGAAGTCTATTGATGCTGTCTTGCCAAAATTGCTTCCCTCTCCTCTCACTGTCTGAAATATCAGATTGGTGTTCCCTGCTCAAATTAAAATATATTGCACTCATTGTCTGAAGAAAAGTCACAGTTTGGTTATTAGAAAAGTAAGTAAAAATAAAAGTAAGATTATTACTAGTAAATGAATATCTTTTGAATTGAGAGTTTTGATTCACCTCACTAGATTTTCCTCATCCCTGAGGGGGCAAATTGAATCTCATCTGGCTTATTGTAGGCTCTCACCCCTGGTAGTATCATTACTCAGCCTAGATAAAGCCTTAACTAAACCCAAGATGATTTGGGATTTAGATCTACAATATGACAGGGCCAAAATCATACTCCCCTATTATGGCATCAAAGCACAGACAATTCCTACCCATCTCTAAGATCCTACATGTTCTTCATAGTTTTTTGGCTCAAATTGGTACATTACCAATCATGGTGACTATAGACAAATATACTGGTCTCTCACACAACAATTTGCTCAGATACGAAAGTTGGGTCAATCAGCTATGTATTGACTCATAAACCTAATTATCAGAAATTCTGATTTTCTCTCTGATCAAGAAATTGCAATCTTCCTCCTAAAGACCGTACTTGGAAATCACGATAAAGGTCGCCAGGTTTCTGTAATAGCTATGGCCTGCAGAAGCCCAGTGAAATCCTAATTATTGTTTCAAGTTTGGGAGCTTTTTGTATTTCAAATTTTGGACATGTTTTATTAGTCTGGAACCTAAATAATAACTTCATTTGATATTATAGTTATGCAGGTGGCTATGAGTGCAGATAGGGGCTGCGATAATAGTCGCACCAGCTTTCTCCACCTGCCGGTGACTCATGCAACCACAGACCAGCAGATATGCATCGCCTAAGCCATCCATAATTAATAGTAAAGTGGCTAAAGCAGTGCTTGGATACAACCCAAAAAACGACAGAATGATCTCAATTCGAATTCAGGGCAAGCCATCTAACATCACAGTGATCCAAATATACGCCCCAACCACAAATGCTGAAGAAGCTGAAGTAGAGCAGTTCTATGAGGATCTGCAGCACCTACTGGACAACACGCCTAAAAGAGATGTTATTTTCATCACAGGAGACTGGAATGCTAAGGTGGGCAGTCAAATGACACCTCGAATTACAGGTAAGTATGGCCTGGGAGAACAAAATGAAGCAGGACATAGGCTGATAGAATTTTGCCAAGACAATTCACTCTGCATAACAAACACTCTCTTCCAACAACCTAAGAGACGGCTTTATACATGGACTTCACCAGATGGACAACACCGAAATCAGATTGATTACATCCTTTGCAGCCAAAGGTGGTGGACATCTGTACAGTCGGTAAAAACAAGGCCTGGAGCTGACTGTAGTTCAGATCACGAACTTCTTCTTGCACAATTTAGGATCAGACTAAAGAGATTAGGGAAGACCCACAGATCAGCTAGATATGAGCTCACTAATATTCCTAAGGAATATGCAGTGGAGGTGAAGAATAGATTTAAGGGACTGGACTTAGTAGATAGGGTCCCGGAAGAACTCTGGACAGAAGTTGGCAGCATTGTTCAGGAGGCAGCAACAAAATACATCCCAAAGAAAGAGAAAACCAAGAAGGCAAAATGGCTGTCTGCTGAGACACTAGAAGTAGCCCAAGAAAGAAGGAAAGCAAAAGGCAACAGTGATAGGGGGAGATATGCCCAATTAAATGCAAAATTCCAGAGGTTAGCCAGAAGAGATAAGGAATTATTTTTAAACAAGCAATGCGCAGAAGTGGAAGAAGACAATAGAATAGGAAGGACAAGAGACCTCTTCCAGAAAATTAGAAACATCGGAGGTAAATTCCAGGCAAAAATGGGTATGATCAAAAACAAAGATGGCAAGGACCTAACAGAAAAAGAAGAGATCAAGAAAAGGTGGCAAGAATATACAGAAGACCTGTATAGGAAAGATAACAATATCGGGGATAGCTTTGACGGTGTGGTCAGTGAGCTAGAGCCAGACATCCTGAAGAGTGAGGTTGAATGGGCCTTAAGAAGCATTGCTAATAACAAGGCAACAGGAGACGACGGCATCCCAGCTGAACTGTTCAAAATCTTGCAAGATGATGCTGTCAAGGTAATGCATGCTATATGCCAGCAAATTTGGAAAACACAAGAATGGCCATCAGACTGGAAAAAATCAATTTATATCCCCATACCAAAAAAGGGAAACACTAAAGAATGTTCAAACTATCGAACAGTGGCACTCATTTCACATGCCAGTAAGGTAATGCTCAAGATCCTGCAAGGTAGACTTCAGCAGTTCATGGAGCGAGAATTGCCAGATGTACAAGCTGGGTTTAGAAAAGGCAGAGGAACTAGAGACCAAATTGCCAATATCCGCTGGATAATGGAAAAAGCCAGGGAGTTTCAGAAAAAGATCTATTTCTGTTTTATTGACTATTCTAAAGCCTTTGACTGTGTGGACCATAACAAATTGTGGCAAGTTCTTAGAGGTATGGGGATACCAAGTCATCTTGTATGCCTCCTGAAGAATCTGTATAACAACCAAGTAGCAACAGTAAGAACAGACCACGGAACAACAGACTGGTTTAAGATTGGGAAAGGAGTACGGCAGGGCTGTATCCTCTCACCGTACCTATTCAACTTGTACGCAGAACACATCATGCGACAAGCTGGGCTTGAGGAATCCAAGGCTGAAGTTAAAATTGCTGGAAGAAACATTAACAATCTCAGATACGCAGATGATACCACTTTGATGGCTGAAAGCGAAGAGGAACTGAGGAGCCTTATGATGAAGGTGAAAGAAGAAAGTGCAAAAGCTGGTTTGCAGCTAAACCTCAAAAAAACCAAGATTATGGCAACCAGCTTGATTGATAACTGGCAAATAGAGGGAGAAAATGTAGAAGCAGTGAAAGACTTTGTATTCCTAGGTGCGAAGATTACTGCAGATGCTGACTGCAGTCAGGAAATCAGAAGACGCTTAATCCTTGGAAGAAGAGCAATGACAAATCTCGATAAAATAGTTAAGAGCAGAGACATCACACTGGCAACAAAGGTCCGCATAGTTAAAGCAATGGTGTTCCCCGTAGTAACATATGGCTGCGAGAGCTGGACCATAAGGAAGGCTGAGCGAAGGAAGATAAATGCCTTTGAACTGTGGTGTTGGAGGAAAATTCTGAGAGTGCCTTGGACTGCAAGAAGATCCAACCAGTCCATCCTCCAGGAAATCAAGCCAGACTGCTCACTTGAGGGAATGATATTAAAGGCCAAACTGAAATACTTTGGCCACATAATGAGAAGACAGGACACCCTGGAGAAGGTGCTGATGCTAGGGAGAGTGGAGGGCAAAAGGAAGAGGGGCCGACCAAGGGCAAGGTGGATGGATGATATTCTAGAGGTGACGGAATCGTCCCTGAGGGAGCTGGGGGTGTTGACGACCGACAGGAAGCTCTGGCGTGGGCTGGTCCATGAAGTCACGAAGAGTCGGAAGCGACTAAACAAATAAACAACAAGCCATCCTTTCCGTTTTTCCCGGAGAGAAAAATCAGCAGTTAAGGAGGCGGGGCTTATCTAGGCCCATGCTTTGCGGAGGTCTGGGCACGCCCCCCGTCGCCCTTCAACCTACAGCCCTTTTCCAGTCAAACCCCGCCTGTCACCGCCACCTTGCCGCTTTGTTCGCCACGTGGGCCGGGGGGCCTTGAAGGGTCCTTTTGCGAGAATGAGTCGGCTTGGGAGCGCCTGAGTTTAAAAGTGGCCGTTCTCAGCGTCTTAGAAATGGGTGTTGAAAAAAGAAGAGCGGAGCAGGTATTGGGAGGTCGCTGTTTCCGAGTGCGACCGAGGAAATGAAATTAGTTTGGGCAGAAAAACAGGCGGACGTTAGCCACCCGGGAGAGAAGACTGGGAAAGCGCTTTAGCCGGCACTGAGTTCGGGATTCGAGTACGTGAGGGTTCTGCTGTGCGGGATGCTGGTGAGAGCTAAGCAGCGGGAGCAGAGAACTCGGAAACGGGGCACGTAATTTAGGGAGGAGTAATAGCGGGCAGCATCTACAGGTTGGCGTACTGGAGCGAGTAAGAGTAGGAACTAGGAAGTTTCTGGTTCCGAATTCGGCTCTGCCACGCAGTGCACCGAATGCCTTTGGCAAGGCGGCGGGCTCTAAAGCTTGGCTTCCTATTTGCAAAGTGGGGGCGAATAATAATGGCCTGTCTTTAAGGGTTGTTGTCATAAAGGTCGTTGAGATAACATATGCAGAGTAGTTGGAATACTGAGTGGCTTCTATACGTATATAAGGGGTGCTTCTGTTGTAAATACATGAGGATCGCTTCCTCAACTCGAATTTCGAGGGAGATGTTAGATTGCAAATTTCATCCGGTCTCTTCGGCATGCTGGTTGAGGCTAATAGGAATTATCTAAATCTCTAGGGAAAAACACTGATACGGACTATCCCTCCTAGAATACAAGTGTAAGGGTAATATTTTCAGAGTGTTGGAGGAAAATTAAAGATAGAATTGCTGTTAAAACGGAACAAAAGTGGCAAAAGGTATTAAGGAATACCTACTAAACATCGATCATTTGCCACTTTTGTGTCAAATGATCACGATGTCTACGCTTCCCTTAATATACTTTTTCTACTTGCCTGCAATGCCTGTTTAATACCTTTCCTCGTGTTACTAGATTAAAATGTATACTAGGATTGCCAAGCTTGGTGGTGAGAATTTAATTTGCCCTTGAGTGTGACAGTCAAGCTACGTGTATGATTCAACTCTGCCTTTTACTGAATGCATAACCAGACATTTCTATCAAGCTAAATTAATAGTACAAGCCTAAAATTGCAAGTAACAGCTTTTAGGTTTAGGACTCACCAGTTACACTTCGGAATGCACTTTTCAGCGTCCCCAATTAAAAAAAAACGTAAAAAAGAATTTGTGTGTAGAAATAAAACATTCCTAAGAAATCTTGCTGTCTCCGTGTTATGCTTCTTTCCTCCACATTGCAAAAATGCAGTCCCTTACATGTGCATCTGAACTGGTGTAGTTCTATTTTGGAACTTGTTTTTAGGGGTGTTTCAATATAGGATACTGTGAGGTTCTGGAAGTTTGGTGGTTAGGAGCTTACAGAGGGCATCATGGGAACTGAAAAATTCCCATGACTATAGAAATCAATAAATAAATCAAGAAAGAATAAAGGATTTAATTTGAAAATCCAGTAATGTTTAGTAGTTGAGGTGTGTTCTGGATCATCCTCTGCTAGCATGTAATCAGTTTGATAAGCATGAATATAACCATTCATGGGCTCTGTTGCCTATTCTATTTGGAAACAGTTTAACAGTTTACCATATTTTCCATGTTTTGTCCTTTATTTTTCTTTTATATGTTAGGCATATATCAGAGAGGGATTACTGTGAGTTTGATTCTCTAAAGAAAGTACAGCAAGCTAGCAAACATTTTACTGTAGTTAAAAACAGGCAAGTATCTGGGAACCTGCAGTTCTAACTGCTGCCTTTGGGCTGGTTGCACAAAAGGTACTTTGTATTCTGAACCTGAACTCAGTGACTAAATGCTACCTTTCACGATGCAGCTTCGTACAGTGAATTTTACTACAGTCTGACTGGGCAGGGGCATTGGTCTGCTGGTGTTTTAGCTCATGCATATACTTGTGCTTTGTGAGATGATGATGAGATTCTGAGGCCTTGCAGAAGCTTGCTTTTGGGTTTGATGGTCCACCTCAAAAGAGCATTCATGCAGTCTTGCACTTAACATCTGACTTTATATGCAGGTTGTGGTGCTTGCCCATACCTAGAAAGATGAATGACTGGATTTCAAGCACTGTCTGCCTCTTATTGCTATTGAGTAGTGTTTGCACCCAGAAGAGCCAAGATCTCCGCTGTGGAGGTAAACTAAGCTATTTTAAAAATTAATCTAATTAACAATGGGTTGGTAGAGTTCTTAAGCATTTTAAAACAGAAAAATTTCACAGTGGCTTTTAAAATGTGCACCTTTGGGAAAATGTTTCCACATTGGCTACTGAGGAGTACTAGGGCTGCTAGGTTGAATTATATTTTTGAGTGAAGAGATAAGTTGCTTGTTTGTGTGTGTTTTCCTCTCTCATTACCTGGATATAGAAGGTTGAATCAAGACCTTACAATAGAAGGTGGAGAAGGATGGCACAGGGGTTTAGTCTAGCTCTCAGCAGCTTCTCATGGTCCCTGGAGTTCTCTCTTGTCCTAAAAAACTTCATTTGGTATGCATGTCACTTTTTTTGCAGCAAACGCTATATCTCTTCTTATACAAACATGCACTTCAGCTATTTGCACATGGACCAGCAGCTGAGATAGTTAAGTGAATGCATTAGTAAAGGTCTTCTGCCCATATCTTATGACTGAATAGTTAACATGCATATTAAGCTACAATCACTGTTGCCACCTACTGAAAGGAAAGGATTAAAAAGCCTTGTGCCTAGGCTGACTATATTTCCTTGAGACAAAAATGGGACATTGGGATGGCAAAACGGGACGGGGTTAAACTTATGTAATATTCCGTATTCAAGAAAAAGACGATAAAAAAGGTTATCAACAGTAAGCTGGGAAGATGCAGGAGGGGGAGGTGTGGCAATGGTTGGGTCCAGAGAGGCTGATGCAGGGGTGGCGTTGGGCGGAGAGGTTGCAGGAGGGCTGAGGGTGGTGGTGAGCTGGGACGGGAGGATAGGAATGAGGCGGCAGGAGGCTGGAGAAGTGCAGCAGGGCTGAGGGTAGCGGTGAACTGGAACGAGAGGACAGGAATGGAGGAGTCTAGTGAACGGTTGTCTCTGGCGTGCCCTTTTATTTTATTTTCTTCCCGCCATTTTGGCCTGAGAGCCAATCGGCTTCTTTTCTGCTGGGCGCGCTCTTCCGACCGTCTTCCACTGCATTGATTGGTGGCAGCGACTCTTCCTCTTGCTTACCGCCAATCAGCTGTTCCTGTGGTTGCCACTCTGGGTTTCCCACCGGATTGAGAACTACTGCCAAGTCAGCCTCCTTTTCAATTTCAATTTTTTTCCCTGCTTTTTCCCAATAACGGCTCCAACGTTTTTAAAAAATGGGACAAAACTGACATTTATATTAAAACAATGAGATGGTCGGGAAATGTTAAAAAATGGGACTGTCCTGTTCAAAACGGGATGTATGGTCAGCCTACTTGTGCCTTATGTCTCCACTTATGCTGGAATGAATTTACTTGGCAGGGCTAGTAGAATTTACCCTTCAGGCCTTGCTTTCCTTCACTTAGATAAATTCTTCTTCACCAAAGCCTTATGCACACCTCAGACAAGGGTCTTTCCCATCTAATCGCAGAAGGACTTCACCACTTTTCATTGCAGACTAAATGATTGGCATTAATTCAAATGCATGGCCCATGTGAAAAGGCTGCTGAGAACTGGCTTCCAAATAACAGCTGTTTGAGGGTGCAACCCAAGAGAGTGCCAGTGGTGGGAATTAACAACAGAACTGCATGTCATTGGTAGTAGTTGGCTGCATACTGGACACTTTATGCTATTCATCTTTGCCATTCCTCAGCTGAGGTTAACATAGTCCAGTGTTTCTCAAACTTCTCAACCTCTAGATATTTGGACCTCAACCAAACATTTCCTCTTAACCAGGCAGGCCGGAGCTGGGAACTGATGTTTTGCAATAGAGAGCTATAGGTTGCTTAGTTCTACCTACACACAGAAGTATTTTGGAGAGCTATAGGTTGCTTAGTTCTACTTACACACAGAAGTATTCTTTTGAACTTGAGAAGAGAGATTATTGGGCCTATCCTAGAAAATACCTTCAGGAAGGGATCATATTAACACCATCCTTCTCCTGCTATTCCTTATGTCTTGGATTGCTAGCTCCTGATTTGAAGCAGTACCTGTTGTAATCCTGCTTGCTTATAAGTGGTGGAGAAGAGTAGGAAAAGGAACTTGCTTTGTCTGGTATAGTGGTGATGGTGCTGGCCTAGAAACCAGGAGACAGTGAGTTCTAGGTCTCCCTTAGTCATGAAAGCTAGCTGGGTGGCTTTGGGCCAGTCACTCTCTCTCAGCCCAACCCAACCTACAGGGTTGTTGTTGTAGGGAAAGTAGGAGGCAGGGTATTAGGTATGTTCACCACCTTTGACTAATATATAGATATAATAATAATACTGCTGCTACTGGTACTGAAAGCAAAGTAGAATTTGGCAATCCAACCTGTTTCTTGCTCTTTATATCTCCTTGTCTGACATAGCCTGTAAATTCTCTGCTTAGATACTACTAAATAAATTGTTACTAGACATAGCCACAGTCCCTTGGCATGGTTCCATCTGCAGCATGCTGTGTTTTAAATAATGCATTTGTTCAGCTGCCAAATGTTGAAGGGTGTTCAGAGAGAAATCATGGAGTTAATGCCTGAGTGATGGCAAGCTAGAAAGAAGAAAAAGAAGGGTTAAAATGGGACAGATGGCTACATGACTGACAACTAATGAGAAGGGAAAGCTGCTCTGAAATTTAGTTAATCTGAACTTGCTAACACTAATTTACTGTCCTTTGTTCTTTTGCTGAGATCTTCAGCTGTGATTATAGGTTTATAAAAGACCTGGTGACTCAATCCAGCACAAAAAATGAAAATAGTGAATCCTTGCATTATATACACATACGTTCAGTGTGGAAAATACTTACTAAAATTGTCCCTTAACTGTTTCATATCTGACTGTATTATTCTTCATAAATAATCCTCTCATTAGTATTGATTCCTAAGTGATGTTTGCTTTTAGCATGCCGGGCTCTGGTGGATGAGCTGGAATGGGAAATATCTCAAGTAGATCCGAAAAAAACTATCCAAATAGGTTCCTTCCGCATTAACCCTGATGGAAGCCAGTCCGTAGTAGAGGTAATATATTCTGTAGTTGACATAGATTAGTTGAATCTTTGAAAACTTCCATTATAATTGCTGAGATGGGAGAACTGTGAAACAGTTAAAAAGCTCATGTGAGAGGGAAAAATTAAGATTTAAATTTCTGATGAAAGAGATGAAGTATTCAGAGTTTTTTTCCATTCTGATTTCTCACCTGTATTATGGCAGTGTCATACCCAACATATTGTGAACAATATAATTAAGAACTTTTTATCTCTTAATATTGCTGAAAATGTTGGGGCACCATCCAATAACTGTAGATTATATCATATTGTAAACAACATATAGTAACCTTCAATCAAAACATAGTAAGTGGATTAAAATTTACTGGTCCATTGTCTATTGAAAACAAAGCTGCAAAAATAGTAATAAGTAAAATCTAGCCTCCACCCTTAAACAGTTGTATGAAAAGGTGGCCATGTATGCTTTCTCAAAACTAAAAAGAAGGCCCATTGATTCTTCTTCTTGGAAAAGTAAATCCAAACCCCTGGAGCATTGCTCCATTGTTTGGAACGTTGAGGAAAACTAAGAGTTATACAGGATTCAAAAATGGTGGGTGGGTGTGTAGGTGACTACTCTAGTACCATAGCAGGGGTCCCAAACTTTGCTATTGGTACTACACTGTTTTCTTTGTCAGTCTGTTATTTGAAGATATAAAAGTTTGGACATAATTTTATTTGTGAAGTACATGATGATTAATCATTCTTCTGTGGCATTTGTGATAGTTTTCTGATGTTTACAGATCATACACTGTACCTCCTGTGCCAGAGAGAAAAGGGATTTACAGTTGTCTATGATGAAGACAGGGAGGGCTTCTGTTACCTGTTTAACAGGAGGTATTAATTTGCTGTTAGGTGCCTTATGCCAGATCTGAGGCTCACCTGACAGAACTGTTGGAGCATATCTGTGAGAACATGAATAACTATGGTGAGAAGGTGGAGCCTTCAACTCACAGGAAGAACTACGTGAGAGTGATCTCCTTTGATGGGACCAAGATGGATCTTTCTGAAACTAAATTTGATGGTGATGTGACATCAAGATTGAAGTTTGCAGTAAGTGATCCAGAAGGCATCGTCGGGTTAGGAAAAAGATTACCTTTCTTTTAGATGCTCCTAATTGTGATATATTGCTTTTCTGTAGAATACAAGAGCCATACTAGATCGGAACAGAGGCATTTTTAGTTCATTATTCTGTTCTAAGAGTGGACAGATACCTACAAGTAATCTGTAAGTAAGTAAGACAAGTAAGATATAAGTGCAAACATTCCTTGGAGTAGTTATTCAGCTCCATGTTCAACTTCACCAGCAACTGCTATTGAGAGATAAGCGTCACAACTTAGTGAAAAATTGTTGAACTTGCATACAGCAAAAGATTTCAAGCAATCTCGGAAGGTCTCAAGAGACACAATGGGTTTTTAACACACTGCAATTCTTCATTGATAAAGTAATCTTTCTCACATGTTCTGCATCTGCATAACTGTTCTCCACCTCACCCCAGTTTAAATTTTATATCAGTCTACCTATTTATGCATTTGATGAAGTGAGTGCAGCTCATGAAAGCATATGCATTTTAATAAATTTGTTAGTTGGAAAAGATGCTATCAGGCTCCTTCTAATTTTCTCTCACCATAGACTAACTCAGTTTTCCTCCTATGACAGCTTAGTAGTGATTGGTTATGGTAACAAACAGCTGACATGCTAGTTAAAATTTTATAGTTACAGCCAAATTCTGATTGTATGCTATGCAAGATACATTGAGGAAGCAAAACAGATAGTTCCTCCATCAAAGACTATGCATCACAAGCATAACATAATAGAAGAAACACCCAGAAGGATAAACGAAGACAACACTGATTTCTAAGATATTGCTGAACTCCATGGTAGTCTGTGGTTCACATGCAAAGTTGCCCTATGAAAATACAAGTATATCTTAGGGGAAGCTTTAGAAAATGAGAGTGCCATCTCCCTTCCTTTCTGCTTCTAAAGCTTTGGAAATGTTTTCCTTGCTTAAATCAAGAGCTACATGATTGTCTGTCTTCTTTTTCTCAGCATTGCTCAAGTGTAGGGCTGGCAAATGAGGAGCTCTGCCTGCTTCAAAAAAATTGCTTCATAAAATATAAGAGCATAGCACCTCTTTAACACAGCTGTGCCTTTTAGGATTGAAAATTATATAGCTGCTTTAATAAGCCAACTCATTAAGGTGGCTGTGTCCTTAACGTAACACCTGTGTGGAAGCCTGAAAAATGACACAGCTGCTTTAAGGAAATGCTGCACTAGTGACCTTGTGTGCTGAAGCACCTTCTCCAAATCGTTTTCAAAGCATGCACAGTCCTATTACTCATGTGTTCCTGTGATCATTCTGTTTGTTGAGGGAAATTTGGAGAGATGTGAAGACATACATATTTGACTTCCACATATAGTGAATGGGATTGTGTCCAGAAAGAAGATGTCCTCAGAATAACCTGTTCATGGCTTCTGAAAAGAACAAGCTGTATTATGCCAATTGATCATCTCCCCTTCTTCCTGATGAACTGTGTTTTCTCTCTAGTGCAGTTTGGCAGAAGGAGAGAGTTGTGACAATTGCCTTGGGTTGGGTTGGTCTAGCCTTACTGGGCTTTAGAGTTGGCCTGGCCAGTAGACCTGGGGGAATAAGAAGCAGAGGTATGAAAAAGCTGCTCAGTTGAGTTCCTTGGTTCTCCTCACAGTGTGAACATATAGCTGAAGAGTACGAAGATGAGCTCATAGAATTCTTTTCCCACGAGGCAGAAAATGTCAAGGACCGGCTATGCAGTAAACGAACAGGTAAGCACAGAATCGGTAGAACGGTCAAGATTAAAAAGATATGGTCTGTCATAGCTTTATTTGACCATCTGTGTGGCACATTAGACAGGAACTTGTCTGCAGTGTCTTTTGCTGATTGGCAAATTAAAAGCATGCTGATCAGTTTAAAAAGGGTACAGTCCACCCACAGCCTGGAAGCTCCCTGGGTGTCTTTGGGCAGTCATTTTCTCAGCTCATCCTACCTTATAGGGTGGTCATTGTAGGGAAGATAGAAGAAGAGAACCTTTTGTACACTGCCTGGAGCTCCTTAATGAAAGGTGGGATGTATGTCAAAGGGTTCATTGGTTAGCTGACTTAACTTTAAAATGTTATAAAAATACTTTGAAAATATTTTGGATGGTAGATGCTAGAAGAGTATTTCTCTGTTTTTCAGAATAGTTCTGAAATTTTTATTATTATCCCTTTGTACTGCTCTTAGGTATAAGTACATATGAAATAAAAACACTACTACTGTTACTACAATCACATACATACACTGCTTCATATGTTGTCTTTTGTTCTTTAAACTTCTCACTTCTCTGTTTTTCAGGATCTCTTCAGCTCCATCCAATCATGAGTTTCCTGTCTTTTCCTTCCTCTTTCTTCATATTTTTTTTTGTGACTGAATCCTCATTCATTTTCTCTGTATGACCTAACCATCTCAATGTACTTCTTTAACACTTATTTTTGTATTCAGTAACCAACAAAACATTGCATAATTCAAGCTTGTTCACATTATATGCTTTTTCTAAATCACCAAATGTGTAATAAACTTTCTCACTTTCATAACTTTCTCGGTGACCTGCTGAAGAGAAAAAAAATCTGGTTTGCATATCCCTTGAATAGCAATCTTGCTGATTGTCAATCTTGTACCACTTAATCAGAATTTTGCCAACTACCCTCCCAGGCTATCTTTACAAATTAATCCCCTGTAATTGTTCACTCATGCTTCCTTTTTCTTTCAGTTTTAGACCTATCACTATTGTTTCCAGAAAATTCCTTCCAGCATTTCCTCTCTTGGGTTTCAGCTGAAATCATTTCATCGCTTTTATTCTTAATGCTCTTCACTTCTGGAGGCTCTTTGCTTGTCCCTCTTCATCCACTACCAAAACAATATTTTACTTCAGTCAAAATCACTCTGCATTTCCTCTACCTCTTTTAATTGTAACTGTAACTTTGTGTTATTGGTTTTATTCATGGCATCCCTCAGTCTTTCAAAAGGCTCCTGCAGACAAGTAGTTCAGACCATTGGTAAGAGAAAAAATTCCTCCTTTACCAGAAAGGGGAATAGAGGGCAAACGATGAGGCAGAAGGAAAAGAAAAGTTTTGGCTGTGATTACTTTTGAATCTGGCTTTTAACCCAGATGTGGCCCTCCTGGTGGAAGACATCCCTTAGTAGAAAACAAGGTCCCTGCTCCTGATATTATAGTTGTGCTTCTGCACTTCATTTCAGACAAGACATCAAATGTAATCATTTCAAATGCAAGTCATAATTCTAGCTTGCAACAGACTGAGGACCAGCTCTTTGTAGGGCTATGGTAACAGTTCAAATCCCTTTCTGCCTGTGAATATCTCTGGTAGCTTTGGGCTAGTGATTCTCTTTCAGTCAGACTTACCTGTTGTGTAAAACATAAAGACTTCCTTGAGTTGAGGAGAAAGAATTCATCTATACCATCCTGAGGTCCTTGGAGAGGCAATAGCATACAAATGAATATGACAAGGCAAGAAAGGACACTATTAAAATTAACTTCTGGGTCCAGTGTTCAAAAATATCCTTCATTATGTCCAATGTTAAAATATTTTGCTTCATTCTGTAATTATAAATCGAGTTTGAATGTTCTTCTTTAATTGTAATCTTTAGTTCCCTCTAGATCTCTCTGGTGTCCAGTGTTTAAAGTCTTACTATGTTTTTTTTTAAATCAAAACAAAAGCATTTTCCCATAGGAAGGATTCTTTATAATTAGTTCCAAAATCTTATTTCAAATTTATCTGGAACCTTAGTCCGTTTGTAACTTTCCAAAATCAATGTTCTAATCACCCTTTTGCTGTTTATTCCCCCCCAAAAAGATTTTTTTAAAGTCCATACACTTGTATTTAAAACTTCTTTTGCTAAGGATTGAAGGAAACTCACCTGGTTCTGTAAAACTTGCCGATCCAAAGGTTCCTAATAGCTGAAAAGCAGTTAACAAGCAATTTCTGAAAGTGTTTAGAAAAGGGAGTGTGCAAACTTAGTGTCCTTTCAAAGGCGCCAACTGCAGTTTGAGCAAGATGGCTATTCCCTTGTTTCCCAGAGCTCTAAACCCACTGGAGACCACTATTTTGCAGTCTCCTCGTGAAGAGCAGCTGTCTGGAGCAGTGGTGGGCAATCTCACATCCTCTCCTTGTCCGGAGAGGAATTATCGAAGAGGTGGTCTACTCGTTCCCCTGCGGTCATCAGCTCCACTTTTTGTGGAGCTGTCTTTAGCCCACCATTTCTTCCCCATCCTTTCAGATCCAATGTCTTGAGAGATGTTATGGAATAAGAACAAGTTTTATCTGACAAGATTGAGACTGACTTTAAAGTGGATTTAAAAATGACAGGCTACAAGAATTACATGGTAAAAGTTGTTAAACTGGACATACAAAAGAAACCGGCTGATGTCTTAATGATTAAAAGGGATATACAAACAACAAACCAAGAGAGTGACCTGGATAATTTTCTTCTATTGGATTTACAAAAGAGGCTTGTTAAAGTTTTGAAGAATTTTGTGAGCAGGAACAAAGAAAAAATGAAAAGAAATCAAGTTCTAGGACATTATTTGATGGGACTAAAGATGAAGATTGTTAGAAGTAAAAGGAAAGAATATAAAGTTGGTTTATTTGATCAAGGTTAAAATAGATATGTTGTTATCTCTGGTAACCCTTAATGGGCTTTTGCTGACATCAGGACTGAGATGACAATGCTTTATGGATTTGTTTATAGATAAGAGATGGGATATGGGAAGAATAGATCATTTGCTGTATTTTAAGAGAAGGTGATAAGTTACTAAAATTGTTTATACTTGTGATGAAGTTGGGAAGTCACTTCTTTATATATTTCTTTTCTTTTTCTTTATTACTATTTTTCTTTCTATTTTTCCCCTTTTTTCTTTCTTTTCTGCACCTTCTACTTTTTCTTTTTATTCTTTTAATTTTTTTCAGTTTGTATTAGTTTTTCACTGTTATAATTTAATAAAACTACTATTTTAAAAAAGGCAAGAAAGGAATATACCTTTAAAATCTTTCTCTGTTTTTCTCTTTGGAGTTCTCAGTTTCATCACATGGCAATCTGGAGATAGAGCAATAGCTACTGATTATGGTTTCCAATTCAAATATTGGCTGAAATCACGATAAGCAAACCTATTTCACGTAATGATTTATACTTTTAATTTGCTGATTGCAAATTCTAGCCTGACACACCAAGCTATATTATTTCATGGGAAGTCTGGAGTCTGTGTTCTTGCATGTTACAATTAAATTAACTCTGTTGGCTGCAAAATATGCAACTATATTAAATAGAAAAGAAAATATTTTTCCTATAGAACTGCTGCCTCTGGAATAGGGCTAAGAAAAAAATTATGAATTATCTACAATAAGGGTTGGGGAGCCTTTCCAGCAACACCAGCCAGCATGACCCTGGAGAAGAATGCTGGAAGTTGTAGTTCAGCAATATCAGGAGAACAGTAGATTCCTCACCTTTTTGGTCCTCCATTACAGATTTTACAAAGTGGAGGTTTACCCAGTGTCCTATGACCTTTCTCTGGATTGGGAGGATATTGAAAACTGCTTGCTGTCTTTTATAACTATATGCTGCTTAACATTCTTTGTAGTTTTTTGTTTTTCATAGCTTTTATCTTTCTCTCGAAACTTAATAAAATTCATAATAACTATATGCTGCTTAAACCAGTAGAAGAGATTATTTTCTCTTCTTTCCTTCTGTGTATTTTCCCTGGCTAAGAGAGAGAGGTGACAAACATCCAGTTGCCAAGACACCATTTAGGAAACTGACTTTTTCTGTCACATTGACTTATTTTTGGATTGCGTATCTGGCTGTGCTTGCTTCCACCTGGCCTTTGCCCTCTTGCGTTTGAGGAGTGGAAACTTGCCACGGTGCTACAGCCAAAGAGCAGCAGCCTTTTTCTGACCATTAGAACACTGTGTAGTACTTCCCGTTGCCTGTGATTTCAATTTCATAAGTCTTTTGTAACAGCCAGCTAAGAAATTAACATACAAATCCTTATTTCTGTGCTAAAACCTGACAAAGAAGGAAGTCTATGGAAAGTCATTCTTAAGAGCCATATAATACTATTACGTGTGGCAAGGTGAGAGTGACAGCTACTGTTGGCTTGAAGGAGTGGCCTTAATAATTGACGTGGAGTGAAATCAATTGCCTATTCACCTGATGATCTGTCCGTACAATCAGTTTGCCAGAATCCCTGGAGTTGCGTGGCATGGCTAGACTCATGATGTTCATACTGATTAGAAAGATCATAAGTACAGTAAACTCTGCTTGATCCTCTGGCAATCCTTGAGTCATCAGTGATCTAGCTTTCTATATGAAAGAGAAAATCGACATTGAAGCCCAGACAAAAACTGTAAGTAGGCCTCTTAAGCTAGACCAGGCTTTCAGGGAAAAAAATATGGCTGGCAGGCATGCAGGGAACATCAAGATTCCTGGGTCATAAATTGTGCAGGCATGGGCTTAGGGAACAAATTATTAATTAGAATGTGAATGTTAGACCTTTTTGATGAATTTTCTTCTTGTCCTAAGAGAATAATCTGAGTCATTATTAGAGTTTGGAGGTAAGCTTTAAAATGGATTGATTTATTATTAGCAGAACCTGGGGTAGGAGAAAGGCAGGCAGGCAGGCAGGCATAAATACGATAAGAGCAAAGAAAAGGAGCAAATAGGAACATTTCATCTTAAATACTTGCTTGCTGGAGTGTCCTTGCATGTTATATTGAATATCAAAGTAAAATCTAAATATGTTTATATAATTGTTGAAAATAATTATTGGGAAGCTGTCAAGGTTGAGAAACACTGATTTAGGAGATAGTGTGAGCCCAGGCTTGGAAAGTAATTCAAACTCAAAAACTGCTGATTGTAGAGAGGAAGTATAATTACTATCATTAAATTTTCTCTTGGGAACTGCTACTGATATTGTATTGGGTAAGTGTGAACTACTCATCTTGGCTAGCTGGAAGTTCTAGTTCTTGTAATAATGGGAACTGATGCTTCTTTTATAGATCTCTGTGACCACGCCTTACATCTCCCACATGATGAACTGTGAAGCAAAGGCTGACTGACCTGGTAGAAGACTTTGCCAAATTCTTTGTAGACTGTTTCCCTTTTTTCAAGCACCTGTTGTCCCAGCCGTTGTCTTTCAATTTGGGAGAAAATGCAGAACACCCTGGAAACTGAACACTGTATTTCAGAGGAGAGCAGAAAGTCCCAAGACAAGCTTCTTTATAGAATTTTGTGAAGCAAACACAAGATGATGGATCCATCATTTGACTTTTTTAAGCACACACTAATTAGATTTCTTTCTTTTGTAAAAGGAAAGGAGGGATTTCTGTCTGAGGATCGAAGTCCACTTTCCTACTGCATAGCCATTGTTACTGTGTTCTAATTTTTAAACAAAAAATGCTTTGTATGCAAATTGAATTGTAGATTGACTCAGGCAACCAGCAATAGAATTTCCAGATTCAGTTCCAAACCAGAATTTGAGGAGAAGAATCTTGTAATTCCACTGTGGCTCTTGAACCCATCTTGTTAAGATCTGGGGCAGGGCAATCATTTGTATAACCTTTCTCTGAATGAGGAAGAGAAACAGAACCTATCTAGATGTCCTCATTATAAAGCCAAAGAGAGAACCATTGTATAGAGCCTCCCCCATCTTCAGCACAAACGTGAACTATCCTTGTGATGGCCATATGGAGGCCCATTTGGTTATTACATGATTCAGCTGTGTTGTGTGAAGAGCCACTTGACCTCAGGCAGTGGCTTCTAGGAGCTATTGGCATATTACAGAAATTCTGCACAAAGCATTCAGGTCAGATAGCAAGCCAATCGTGACTATAGTCTGTATATGGAGTGGCTACCACACAACCATCTTTTTTATTGGCTATTAAGTGACTATATAGATTGGCTGTTACCTTGCTCGAAGGCCAGTGTGTGAGATGTGAGATTCAGGAATCTGATTGGGAGCATCAGACACTTGGGGAATGGGGAAAATATTGTACTCTTCAAAGGCCTTTTTACATGTTTTATAACAGTTTCTTTTAACATATGTTTTCAAAGGTGGATAAAATATATTCCAGTGATGGCAAGAAAATAAACTGAAATTGGGTCCTACTCTAATTGGCAGTGTTGTTGTTTTTTAAACTGAAAAGAACATCAGAGCATTACAATACAACTGCATGTTGACTTCACTGCTATGACAACAATTTTATTTTTATTTATTTATTTTCTATCCCTCCTTTATTATTTTTATAAATAACTCAAGATGGTGAACATACCTAATATTCCTTTTCCCCACAACAACCACCAGAACCAGGCTGGATTCATATGTCATATTAAGCCAAAACCAAACAAATCATATTGCAAATGAACCCAGCCTTTGGTTTGCTTCCATTATTTCTTTCAACTTTAACTACCTATCTGTAATACGAAATAATACCACTGGCCTGTCTTCTAGGACTTATCTAAGACAAAGGATGTCATTTGGCTATTATTGTGATTTTTAAGCAACTTTGTTTAGAATTGAGCTTTCCCCTTGCTGTTACTTATTGTAGCCCACTGTATTTTCTGATAGTTTCCTAAATTTGATGGTTCTTTGGGGCTAACTGGGTCTAATGAACACAAGCCTCTAGCTGTGGTGATTAGGACTTGGAAATACGTGTTAGGAGGTGGGAATATTCCTTGTCAAAACACCCTTTCCTTCTTCGCAACAGTTTGGTGCAGCATAGCTGATCTTTCTGAATTTGTCTTTTCCTTGAAACATGCTGAAAATGATTAGTTCAGCAGATTCTGCTGTAATGTTTTGCTCACAGGACTCTGAAATGCCTTCTTCACCAAGAAGCAATAGTAGTTAGCACCATAACCTCAGATATCATAATATACATTACCCTCTTTTACAGGAGCTAAATAGCCATTGTTTTGCAGATTGTTTTTTTTAAATTCACTGAGTACATTACTGTAAAATGATTTTGGCAGAGACCACATGAAGTGTTTAGCCATAAAGTGATTTGTTTGGCTTTGACTTCATATGTTGTGCAAACATGGCCAGCTATGGTTATTCAATAAACAGTTGTTAAATCATGATTTAATGCAATGTGAACCAAATCAGTGTCTTCCATATCACTTCCAATTCCCTTTTTTAGGGAAGCACAAACTTCTCAAAAGCAGCAACTGGTTGCATTTTCTGTCTTTATTTACATTATTTTCATTAAGGCAGAAAATGTTCAGCAGGTCACACTTACAGATGGACAAGGTTCCCTTGCTGTTTCAAAAGGGTTAGGGTTATGTTAGAATGTTAGAATGACATTTTGGTTCAGCATGAGGACTCTGCACTCTGTCACCTGTCTGCTGCATGAGAATACAGGCTAAAGGCAGAATGTGTATTTGGAACTTTGGGGATTTCAGGAAGGTATGCAATAGGTGAGGCACTTGGCCAAATGGAGCAAGAGGCATAGACCAACCCACTGGCCAAGGAAAGGCCTTTGTCCTGCAATATCTCTTGCGTTATCACTCTTCCCACACTCCTTGGATCTGCATTATGTCAAATACTAGCGCAGTGCTGAGTGATGTTCCACTACTGCACCAAAAGGAGGCATATTCCAGACAGAGGCCTTTGTCAAATGCTGAAAGCATGGACTGTGTAAATTCTAATGCTTCAATGCTTGGGCTTTTCCTGTTCTGTTGCTTGAGACAAAGGACAAGATTGTCTTCTGTTGCTGACTGGATGGGACTACTGATTTAATTTTACTTTAACACTGGAAAAGGACAGTACAGAAAAACTGCAGACTTTCTGTCCCTGGGCTAAACAAATACAGCTTATTTTAACTTAGTAAGTTTACCTAGTCATCGTGGTTAGAAACCATGTTTTATAGCTTTTGGCATGTAAGAACCTATCCAGTCATGGTTTGCTTAAAAAAACATAGCTTAATGCAAAGTGTATAGCCTATGATGCTGTAGTCATAATTTGCAGCATTATGTTAAAATGACAAATGGATGTGACATTTTGCTATTCCACTGTACCAGAACAGTATTTACATACTTTACCATTGAACTGAAATATCTTCCAAATACTTTTCTTCTAATATAGTGTCTTATACTGAGTCATCTCTATCATGCTAAACTGAGAACCCTCTTTCATTTTAGTGTTATAAACTCGTGCTTTTCAAATGTTTCCATTTCACCGTCCATCAGCTCTAACCAGCAGAGTCAATGGCAACAGACTGTGGAGTTGTAATCCAAAACAGCTGGTTTAGGTTATCTACTGCACAAATTATTATGCACTTATTCCAAGCTGTTTCTATACTACATGCTCAGTGGTGCTCCTCCGAAGTGGAATTTATACTAGAGATTTTTTACATACAGTATAACAAGTTTTCTTCATGGTTTCTTTGGCAACGTGTAGAAGTAACAACACTGGCGGTTTTGTTAAAGCGTGAAAGTGCCAGTAGCATCACAACCACTGGAGTCACTGTGACTCTCCCTGCGTGAGTGAAATCCTGCTACTTTATTTGTCTATTCTCCTTGACCCAGCTAGGCTCCTCTAAGAGGAAATCCATCTATGTGCATGTAGACGTACGTGTGTGTGTGTACACACACCCTCACAAGCACCTTTCATAACATCCCGACAAGGGAAATTAAAGCCATTCCTGATGGGGGCAGAACCGTTTCCCACCCTCGCAGAACGGGAAGCCCAGGCTAGCCAAGCCCAAGCTGAAGTTCAGGCGAGCGGGAACGCGCCGCGCGTTAAGGCACCTTCTCAGGCGCCTAGATCGGACGCCTCGCTCAACGTTCGACCCCGCCCTTCCCGCCCCTTCGAGCGCAGCAAGCCCTGCCCATCACCGCACCGCAGCCAATCGCGGCGCTCCCTCGCCGCCGGAAAAGAGGCGCGGCTCTTTCGGCGAGAGCGAGTGACTCTGTTAATGCCGCCTTGGGCCTTCTCCTAGCCTTGCTCCGCCCTGACGCTGCCAGGACCCAGCCCGGCGCAGCCCGCTCGTCTTCTCCCCTACCCCCGGTCTTTGCCGCCTGTTTTCTGCCCGCCTCCTGGACTGTCCCCTTTCCGAGGGCGGCTTCTGGTTTCCCCTTCGCCGCCACACCAGTTTGGTCGGTGCTCGCCATGACCTTGTTGACTGCCGGTAGCAGGGCGGCCGCGCGCCTCTTGGGAGCCAAGGTGAAGGTTTTTCCCCTCCCCCCGCTCCTTCCCTTTTTCGGTGGGTGGGTTTGGTGGCTGTTTGCAAGCGCCACGTCCGCTGTGCCGCGACTTGGGCAGACGAGGAAGGAAAGAAGGGCTGCGATCTGTCACCGCAGGGCAGTCTTGCGCGCGTCCGCGTGGAAGTTCTCCGCGCTTCCTCCCACCTCGCCTTGCAGAGCAGTCGAAGCGCGACTTGAACAGGGTGTCCCCGTTTGGTGGGGCAGTCCTACGGGCGCGTGCAGATACGCTTAGCATGCGGAGTTTCTCGTGTCCTTGGGTTGAGACGGGCTGTCTCCCCCACCCTGCGTCTCTCTCTCCAGCAGCTGCGATGATGGGAGAGTACGTTTAAATGTTCTTTATTCTCACCCTTTCTCCATTCTTGTCTCGCTGTCGTAGAGAATTATTATTTTAAAGCTGGGGGGGCTTAGAAATGGGAGGGACAGTTGGTAGTTGGAGATTTGGCTCTTAAAGGGGAAAAAAAACAGATGTAATGGGGTCGGTCATTTCCGTTGCCCCCATACTGCGAAGTTTGACCATCTTCGGCTTTCGTGGTATGCTTTAGGCCTTGGCGGGACGGCTCACTCTTTTTCCGTTCACGTGACCTGTAAAGGGGAAGCTCTTATGTCTCTGTGTCATGTTCAATTTATATATAATATACTCGGCTACAATTTTAAGTTGGTATTTAGGGGAAAGGTGCATGCCGGGTATTTATGTTCCTTTGTAAGGCATGAGACTGATGTGGCTCAACTGCTTCAGCTGGTGGAAATACAGCTTGGAAAGTGTGTGCCTCTATTTCCCCCTCCCCCCTTTCTGATCTTCCTTCCCTATTAAGTAATCTGATAACTTGGAGAGAGTGTCCATTAGTAAATTGCTTAGAAGGCAGTAAAGTCCACTGTTAAATTGAGCTTTTTCTTTGATAGTTTCTAGGGATGTCCACAAAATGGAAAATGAGTTTTGTTTTAAACATGAAACATTTCATCCCAGAAATTGTTTTGACCTTTTTTGGACTGAGTGCAGGTTGGTAGAAACAAAACCCCAAAGGTTTTTACTGTTCTTTATTTCAATAGAATAAAAACCTGAAACACTTTCTGGTGTTCTGACTATGGAAAGCAGTAGGATTCAGAATGAGCCTTTGGGGCTACCAAAATCTGGATGACCACTAGATAGCGGCAAAGAAACACCACCCAATTACAGCAGCTGAAACAAAATATACCATCTGAACAACTCCTTTCAACCCATATCCACAACAAAACAGCTGTTCTGGGCTGTATCTGGAAAAAACATCTGAAACATGCTTATTTTGGTTTGTGCATAAACCACTTGAAATTAGCTGTTCCTTGTACAAGCTATTTTGTGTATCCCTAATAGTGTTTTTTCTGAAGACAGTTGGGCCTGTGTTTTTTCCTTGTGTAGTTTGGAGTGGGAGTGGAGTGCCTCTTAATGCTAGCAGTCAGGCTGTTTGTTGTTGCTGATATTTCTTAATGTGATAATGGTCATCAAGTACATTGAAGGTGGCAGAGTAAACAAGTAGTGCCTTTGAAATGTAGTCTGACTGCCTTGTAAAGGACCATTTTTCTTATCTCTCACAATTTTTGCTGCAAACTGGCAATGTTAAAGCTGTTAAATATATTGGAAGCATTCAATTATATAATCACATGCTGTAATAGTCATTTCTGGGAGCATGTTGTCTAAGTTGGCAATTTCCTTCTTTGCATATTTGTTTGTTTGTTTGTTTGTTTATTTATCCATCCATCCCAGCCCATCTCCCATCGGAGGAACTCTGGGCGGCTATATTTCCTCTTAATATTCTCTTTTGGCATACAATCCCATTATCTGACTTTTACAGAAAGTTCAATAGCCTGTTTGCTCTTGTCTTGCCAGGGTGTCTGCCCATGACCTGTTTGTAGGGCAAACAGATTCTCTTTTTTTAATCTGGCCTCCAGGCCTACTAAGTTCCCTAGCCAATGGATTCAAATGGCTGATCCCAGAGCACTTATTTTTAGATTTATTTACTCTTTTCCATTCCTGGTTTTTCCCCCACCCTGTTGCTGTACTCAGCAATTTTTTTTCCAAAAATTTAATCTGAGCCAATTGTGGGTAGAACAGAGATGTGGTACTTACATGTAGAAGAAACATGGATGGTGAAGATTAGAATGAAAGCCAGATAACTGCAGTTGTAATGACCTGCAAAAACTGCTGATCTTTATGTTCTTAATCCCCTTTTGCTTTTGACTGCTGCTTTTTCCCCCTTTCTTGTTTAATTTTGTGTTTTTTATATCTATGTATTGTCTTCTGTGAGTAAATGCATTTCTACCACTCTTCAGTCTGTTAGATGGAGGTTGGAAGCAGTATTTTCTAGGAGTAGGTTATGTAACATGTTCTTGGGCTCTGCTATAGGGTTAGGGATATTCATAAACATATGGTTCTCCCTCCTATGTTAGCTTTTTATAAGTGGCAGCAGGTATTACAGGAGCAACTAGCCTTGTTAATAGCTTGAAGTTTAGATACCTAGCAGGATTTATCACATGTGCTTTTCCAGAACCTTTGGAAATGTTCATCCAGCCTGCAGATGGTATCCTGTGGTGCCAGTCTGTTTGATGGAATGTGTTCCCTTCCTCCTGCAGGTTCCCACATTTTCTGTGCAGGGCTGGAAGATCCTCAAGAGCAAACATATGGGAGGTTGAAGAAAAAAGAAAAGGACAAGTCTTGTACTACTAGAAATCCACTTTTTGGAGTGTTGCCTAATGGCTCCTATATTTATATGATCATGGACATATTTAGAAGTGCCTCTGAGTGATCATTAAATATCTTTGTGGGTGGGATGTATTTTAATTGGAATGACACTTCATTTAATGCCTTAGTTTCACTGCTAGAGGAACACTGGTCCTGGGAGTAGTTACGTGTTCAGGAAAGTGATGAACCCAGTGGCTGGGTTCATGATTTTAAGCCTGGTTCATTGTGTGTAAAGTGTGAAACTAGGGGTGGAAGTCTGAGTCCCTGGTGCTTAACAGTTTGGGAAAGGCTGTAAGTGTGCTTAGGCTGTTGTTGTGCAATTCGATGCAAATATGATTTATTTGCCTATCCAGCTATAATCAGCAGGTGTCTGCTCACTTTGTGGGTAGAGAGGGGATATGTTGATTAGAAATTTAGCTTTGCTCTAAATTTCTGTTAAAAGCATGTCAGATATTCTCTAACATCAGCCCAGTCTTTACTTTTAACATTATGTTCCCAAAATAAAGATGTTGTGAGTTTACCCTCTGTTTCTGTAGTTAGAGATATAATTGTGCATTAAATGAGGAAAAGAGGGTAGATACTAAAAGCAAAAGAACAGAAAGAGAGAAGGAAGTCCTAAGTGTCAGTGAAGGAAAAACTTTATTAAGCAGGCCCAGGTCATTTTGAATGGGCACCTTTTTCAAGGTCATTATATAGAACAAGCATAGAAATAATAATATATATTGTGATGCTTGTTATACAATAGATAAGTCAAAACTAGAAACATTTACTTGCTGTGTGGTTACAATGACTTAAAAACATTTAAAAGCACTATAGAAGCATTAAAACAAATAGCTTCAGTATTACATGAACTTTGAAAAAGACATATAATCTCAAGGAACTACTAATACATATTCAAAAATTTGCAAATCTGAAAATATAAGTTAAAATATACTTATATAGCTTGTTTTAATTCTAAAAATGTAAAAGGACTTTTTGATCCAATTATACATGAAGGTAATGCTTATGCTGACAAAAAAATCCACATGTTGGAATGGATGAATGAAACAAATTCAGCTTTCCTTCCTTTATTCTATAACCTTTATTTGAAGTCAGGAACATACATTGTTGGTCCTAAGAAGTGATTTTTAATACTTGCTGTTTCTTCAAATCCAAAGGGGCCTGCACTTGAATTAACCAAGCTCTGACCTCTGGAGTTTCCCAAGTTTAGTTTTTGTTGTGTTTAATACTTAGTTTAATAATGATGTGTGTATAGGTAGTTTTTAAATAAAACAAAAAAACCCACAAAAAATTAAAAGCAAATAACACTACACAGGTATGCTTTTTTAAATAAATAAATGTAGTACAGTAAATATATTTGACATCCCTATTGTGTCAGCTTCAAATAAGGAAAGGTGCTTGGTTTGATTATATCTTGTAAGAGACTCTCCCAGCTGTTTAGACAATAACTCTGCTGCTTGTTCTCAGATTTGTCTTGACTCCATGCTGTCATTGGGGCCACTTTTACGCTTCCTTTTGGGTGCAGTTTAAAGCTGTGAGGAGAGAAGGAAGAATAAGGGGAGCATACAGGGCAGGCACTGAACCTGAGTTTGAATTGGCACCCTGTCAATGAAAAGAACAGGAAGACACAGGCACAGAGGTTCTTGCTTAGCCAGTTGGTGGGGTTTCTCCCTGAGTGAATTAACAGCCATGCTCCGATTCATTGGTAAGGTTGTCCTTGGCAGGCTTGCATCATTCAGGTGCTGATATCTAGGTTAAAATGACATAAAGGAATTTGGCTGGCCTTGTCACCTGATTGTACTCATGGTTGAATGGTGTGTAGGGTGTCTGCTCATGGTGCTAAATATTGAGGGCTCTATAGAAGCTAATGGCATTTATTGTGACAGTGTCCTCTAAATAATGAGAGGACCTAAAAATGGGAATAGAATTCTATTTTTCTGTAGATGTACTTTCAGTGTCAACATTAGAAAGCCAAGCAGATCAAGCTTGGTAGTCTTAACTACCCTTCCTGGATTTGGGAAGAATAAAACTGCAGTTGCATGTATCTGTTTGAGGGTCTCTGCATATCCTCTCTTCTGCTACCTTGATTTATATAAGGATCTGATAAGCACTTGGCAAATAATAAACTGCCTTCTGTAGAAAGATAATATTGTCCTGCATGAGGCCCTTTTTTTATTATCATTGACCCTATTTGCAAGGACAGGATGTGTGACAATTGATTTTCAATTTTTTTGTTATGTATATAATATAATGTATATGTTGATTTATAGTGTATGATTTATCTACTAGTATATCTTCCCTTCCACAGACCTAAAGAAATGGAACTTATGAAGGCCATTTTAACCTAATGAATGCCTTCCTCCTCTGCATGTATACTCCAGCCACACCAAAACAGTATATTAAAAAACCAAATCCATGGGAAGGGATTTTTAAAAAGCCCCTTTGAGGGAAGTTTTCCATTTGGAAATACTTCGTTCATATGTACATGTTGGTGATTGTCAGTGTATAATGACTGAAACATAGAGTAAATTTTAGGCCTGTATAGGTGCGTGCGGGTAAGTATGTGCTGATGCTGTGGCATACAGAATCTGGGCACAGGTTAGTTTCTTGGTCTCTCTGACGGTCTGAGAGGCTTAGGAGCATGCAGCTAGTGTTTGTTGAAATTTGCAGACCAAAACAGGCTTCTGGTTTGCTTGTTTACTTTTCAGTCTAGCCTCTTGCCCTGGGATTTTCTGGTCGTCTCACATCTAAGCACTAACCAGGTCCCGTCCTGCTTAACTGATGCCAGAAAGGGTGAGGTTGACTAGATGCTGCCGCCTGCTGTGACCATTCTGGAGAGCAACATCAGAGAGAGAGCACAAATTTCTTCTGATAAGCGTAGAAAGCTCCATCACTGAGAGTTGCTCAGCTAAACTGTGGCTTCTGGAGATTAGTGTAGATTTTGTGTGGGGTACAGTAATTACCTATAGAAATGAAAGAATTTATTGTGTTTACTAGCTCCATGAATACAGGTAATCCTCTTTTAGTGACTGCCTTGTATAGTGACTATTCACAGTTATGACAGTGATGAAAAAGTAACTCTGCGACTAATCCTTGCATTTATGACCTTTGCAGGTCTGAAAAGCAAAGGAAAGCTGAAGTACAGTAAACCTTGACATGGTTATTTTGCCAGAAAGGATCTCTGAATCTGTTAGCTAACAAGGAACATTTCTGTGCTAGGTAAGGAGAAAGGGGATTCCATCTTTTGTCAGCCTGCTTGGTTTCTAGCCTAGACACAGAATGTCCTCTCTCTTTTCTGCTAAGCTGTTTACTTGGTTCCTTATGGCTTAAAAATATGTAAAAGACCCTTGAATCAAGCTTGACTACATGGACACAACCCTGCAGTTTTCTTGCCAATAAGGCAATTCCTGTTACTGCCTTCCAGCAAGGCTTCCTGTTGCCAACAAGACGATTTCCTGTTGCTGCCTTCCAGGATGCTTTTTTTTTGTTTTTACTTTCTACTGTAGCTTACAGCAGGGGTCCCCAACCCCCAGGCCATGGACCAGTACCGGTCCGTGACCTGTTAGGAACCGGGCTGCACAGCAGGAGGTGAGTGGTGGGTGAGCAAGCGGATTTACAGCCTGTGTATTTACAGCTGCTCCCCATCACTTGTATAACTGCCTGAGCTCCACCTCCTGTCAGAGAAAGCAAGCCCATTGGCTGCTATCTCCAAACTGAAGAAAAGGTCAGGTCGGAAAAAAGAGGAAGCGCTTGAATCATCCCGAAACCATCCCCCCCCCCCCCCCGGTCTGTGGAAAAATTGTCTTCCATGAAAGCGGTCCCTGGTGCCAAAAAGGTTGGGAACCACTGGCTTACAGTCCTGAAATTCTCTGGTGGTCTCTCATCCTAGTAATGAACAAGCTTAACCCAGTTAAGGCCTCCTTGGTGCAACCATTGACTGGCAATGCTTAAATACAAAGCTGCTGTGTTCAAATGCAGGGCTAATAAGTGCTGTTCTTGACATAGGCCAGTCAAGGCATAGCTGGTCTTTGCAGCAAATTCATCCATTAAGCTTGTCTTCTCAAAGAAGTAAACAAAGGATATTCTAAAGCAGTATTGGTATTTAGTGACTTGGGCTCACCATTGAGGTATGTTTAGACATTATCTTTTTCCTTTCCTCTCATGCCTTCTGGATACATGAAGGGCCTGAACTTGGAGAGCCTGAAAAAAGGGTTTGGATTTTAAAAGGAAACCCTACAGTAATATATGGCGTGTTGCAAGGATGCTTACTGAAAAAGTATTATTTCTGTAGTTTTTGCCCATGAAGTAAGAGTTGGTTTGATGTTAAACATCTAATCTGGACAACACAGGAGTGGAGATTGTGTAATTTAGTCTGCTTATCCCCAACCTGGTAAATTCCAGATATGTCGGGGCTACAACTCCTAAAATTCCCAGCTAGCATGCAAGTTGCTAATTTGGAGGAAAGCTAATATGATCAGCTGAGATTCCTGACTTCCCTGTTAGATAATACTATTGATAAGGATTACACAGAACCCTATAATAATTATTGTGGTGAATACTTGTATCACATGGAAGCTTGGTATTTCATAGATGTTCCTCACTAAAAGGAAATTTTAAATGAAGAAATGAGAACAAGCCATTCTAGAATTCTCATCAACAGCTTTGGGGCAGGGTGGTTCTGAACTATACAGTATTAGAAACACTAATGTGAGAAAGTTAATGAGAGGAGCCCCTTAAGTAGGAGGTGGTTCTACTATCTGAAACAGGTATTTGCCACACACACATGCTTTTTAATAGTACAGGCGTTTTATTCATCACTTGACTGGCTCCAAGGAATTTCTCCCTGCCTCAAATGCTTGACACTTTCTGTTGTGGTTTTCAGTATGCAACAGTGTGTGCTATTTTGAGAGGCATGTGAAATTGAGAGAGTAAAGCATCTGTGAAAGGAACCTTGAATCCTGGAAATCAGATCAAGCAGGGTCAGAATCTTTGGATTCTATATAAAAACAAAGCATTTTGTGTCGCTAACTTAGTTCATGAAAAACATTTGAAAAAGTATTTGGGAGTGCATGTAGGCTTTCTTCACAATCTACTCATAATCCTGAGAGCTAAGTTTTGGTGGTTTCTGGAAAGAAAAGCTCCATTCGTTTTTTTTTTTAAAGTCAAACTATCCAAAGAAGTAATGGTAAGCAGCCCCTCCTGTATGTAAAGTCATGCTGTTATGTCTCTTGCCAGCCCTATGATCATAGGCTTGGACTATCATAAAGTCCAACTCTTGCTTAATGTAAATCAAAGCATCCCTGATAGAGAGCTGTCAGCCTCTACCTGAACTCATTTAGTGAAGTGAGTCCATCACATATCTGGATAATAGGTTCCATCGCTGAACTATTTTTACTGTTAGGAAGTTCTAACATTCAAAAGGAATCTTCCTTCCTGCAATTTAAATCCATTATTCCATAGCGTGCTAAGGGATGATATAGACAGGACTTGGTCATCTTCTCTATAGCACTCCTTTAGGTATTTGAAGAATTTTTTTTAATCTCCAAGATTTCTCTCCAGATTAATTACCAATTACTGTGTGAAAGATAGCTGATCCTTTTGTGCTGCTTTCTCAGTGTTTGTCCCCCTCCCCAACAGACGTTGAGATAAAGTCCCCCATCACTACTGTCACATGTCTCTTTAAAAGACCTACAATTTGCTTTTTGGAAGCATCATTCACATCTTTTCCTTAACTGGGCAAGAATTGTAGATACCAGTAACAGTACTGCTCCTATACATTTAGACACTTAGTTTACTTCTGATGAGCTCCACACCATCACTAGGTTCATTCACTAGGATTTCTAAGTGTGGATATTTTCAACATACAGGGCCCTTTCTATTGCTTTTGTTTCTATTAGCAAATTATATCATTTAGATTCCCTGTTACATCTATTAAGTCATATTTCAACAGAAGAGAATATCTGTAGCTCAGGAGTCTGAACTGTGGAGTCAACTTGGTGCTCTCTGAGCTTGGTTGTTTGCTTGCAGACGCTTCATTACCCAACTAGGTAACATCTTCAGTGCTGGTGAGTGTGGGGTTTGCTCCCTGTTTATAGACAGTAGCTTGCCCTGCCAGTGCTGGTGGGAGTGTGGTTTTCTCCTTGGTAGTTCCTTGATTGGGGTATTGTTTTCTGCTTGATTGTCTGCCTGGTGTTAATCCCTGCTTATCTGGGCGGTGGCTGCTGGAGAGGCTGTGTTCTAAGTCTTTTTGTTTCCTTCTTAGCTTTTTTACTGTCTCTTTTGAGACTTTTGAGTCAGTCTCTCTCTCTTTCTCTCTCTCTCTCTCTCTCTGAGTCTCTGTTGCAGTGTTTCTCAACCTTAGCAATTTTAAGGTGTGTAAACTTCAACTCCCAGAATTCCCCAGCCAGCAAAACTCTGTTGTCTGCTCTATTGTCTCTTGTGCTCTTTGAGCTTGGTTGTTTGCTTGCAGAAGTTTTATTACCAACTAGGCAACATCATCAGTCCCTAGTTGGGTAATGAAATGTCTGCGAGCAAACAGCCAAGCTCAGAGAGCACCAAGAACCCCACAGCTCAACCACGAGCCCTCCATATTCCTGTTTATTGGAACAACCAATGTACTTGTCAGCATAACACAGTCTAGGGATTGTGATTATGTTGCTGCCCTGAATCTCGAAAGCTTGTTTGTGTTGCTAGCCTAAATGCTTCTTTGACTTTCTTCCTTTCTGCCCTGGATCAGATAAAATACAAGAGGTGTTGTAGATCTTAGATATCTAGAGACTCCACACAACATGCTAAGCTGAAACAAAACAGAACCAAACAGAAGACGTTATAGGACATTGTGCGCTCCAAACCATTGAGGCTTTTAAGCCATAGTTTCTAGCTAACCCTAGTGTGATATATGAATGCAGCCATTGTGGCTCCTTCAAAGTGAAGCAGGCTTGAGAGCTTGCCTGATTTTCAGTTGCACTTCCACTTTGCTAGTGACATTACTATGTGAGAATGCATAGCAAAATTCAGCAGAGCATTGTGTGTGTGTGTGTATATGGTACCATCTGCTGCTACTGTATACAAACTGTAATTCTGGGCCTGTGTTAACCTTGAGAATAGTTAATGATCTGTTGAGCTTCTGGACTCAGCCAAAACCGTTGGAGTAGTACTGCATTCATATTTAGCTTGCTTTCTGTATTTGTGATCTGAAGGCCAGCAAATAGTCTTAAAGAGAAACTTAGAGGAATTTATAGTACAATACAGCGAACTTATTTTGAACCTTAGGATCTTTATTCTAACAGATTTTGTAACAAGCAATATCTCTTTTTTCCATAAAAGAAAGTACAGACAGAAGATTTCTTTTTGTTTGTTTGTTTTTAACTGCTGTAACCAGCTGCAGAAATTGCATCCTACCATTACAAAATAAGAATGAGGCAATAAATGGAAAGAAAAAATGGTGATACTATGGAAGGAGAGCAGTGCAAATATTGAAGTAGTTAGAAGAAACCTTTAACATTTGGGGTCACATGCAGCTGGTGCATGCTTACTTAACATATTGTCTCCATGGCACCTATCGCTAGGTTCTAGTTTGCTGCTTTGTGGCCAGTTGCTTAGAAGACAAGGTAAAGTTATCTAAATTGACTCTGCAAGTTGTTATACAAGTAACAGGCCCAGGTAAAGACCATTTTCATTCCAGAAATGTAGGTACCTGCAAGGCTGTTTTTGGAAAATATACTTGGATTGGATTCAGTGCAGTAATAACAAAATGGAATTTCATTATATTTACATTCTTGTTGTTATTACACTGTCCATTTACGTTATTTGCCTACTTATACATACAAGCTAACCTCTTATAACTGCACAAAAAATGAACTGCTTTATAATAATATCATTGCTTGTAATAGACTTTTTAATGTGCCAAGAATTACAGCTGTTTAACTGCTTCGTAGCTTCCTTTTTTCTGGAACCTCAATATGTTATGTTCATACAAAGCTCATATAATCCAAAGAATTATAGATTTACAGGTAGTCTGATTACATATCTAGATTTTTGGTGAACAAGATTTTTGATTGATCAAGGAGACAGTGAGGTCCACAAGGTTGTGATCTCCATGTTGTTTCTTAATACCTTCATTGAGCCTTGCAAAAACAAAAAGGCACCCTTAAGTTGCCATCTCAAATTTTTTACTAACCCCCCTGTCCACATATCTGCAGTAATAATTCATGGCTCAAAATAAGAAAAACAAATAGGAATTTCCCTAGATCTGACTAAAGTCCAAAGCTTTTAGGATTTTGTAAATATTAATTTGAAATATTGAAGTATATGTAAACTCAAACTCTGCAAAATGCTAATGTAGATTTATAATAACAAAGTATAGCCCTGGAGGTGTATACAAATAAATATTTTTATATTCTGTGCTAAACAGTTAAATATTATGATGGCATAATTGTAACTGTACTATTCCTGATCCTCCAAATAGTGTATTTAGAACAGCCAGTGCTAGTTGGGAATATGAGAATAATCCAGTACATCAGCAGGGTATTTGTTTGAAAAGGAAATTCAATCATCTGCCCATAAAAATGGTGGGAAATGACCATATTTGGTATATTTTCCAATTCATATTGTTTTTCTACAACCTTCCTTTGGGAGTTGTCCCAAGGTACTTCTGTTAAGTCCAGAGTGAAGAAGAAATAGAAGTTGCTTAGATACAGCTCTAGGAACCACACCACTTGCCCCTAAGCTTCCTCCATTTGCTTTAAGCAGTGACTGAGGGTTTTTCTTCTCTGATCTGCTCTAGGAGAAAAGCAGCTTTCTGCTGCAAGCTAAAGTGAAGCTATACTGCTGCCTTTTTAGTGTTGAAATTCCAGTTTTGGCAGTATAATAGATCCTTCAATGGTCCTAAATCTGAAAGTCCCTGGTCCTGGTTACAGCTGGCTTTCTCTGCTTTGCATTATGTAGAATGCCTTTGTGGAAACTGAAGTAACATTTCTGCAATAGCTTGATGCCTCAATATTTCTTTTAATGGGCCTAGCTGTTAGCAGTGTCTGTAGTGGGATATTTTTTTCCAATCAGAGAGGTGTGCGTGTCAAGCCAGATAGCTCAATTGCTACGTGGGCTGCCCGCGATCGGAAGCCTCCGTGTATGTGCTCCTCAGAAGGCATTAGAAGGAAGGCTGTTGAAGAGGTAAGCAGGTAAAAAGACATGAACAAATGTGAGTTCCAGGATGCTCAGAGGAAGTCTCTGCAAGGAAGCTGAAAGTCAGCTGGAAGTAGGCAAAGAGTTGTCAGTAATATTTGTAAGATTGCTTATTAAGGAGCTGTCATTTTATAGTTTGGCTGATTTCTAGGCAGCACTGGTTACTGTTTCTACTTAATGGGGAAAGTAGCTGATCTTGTCAAACCTTTTGCAGAGGTTTGGCTTATGGTAGTGGGCAATAACTCACATAGTCTATTGATGCCTCGGGTCTAGGCAGGAGCATCAATCTGAAGAATTATATGCAAAATCCTCTTGATTAAGGATCACAGCTCAATTCTAGAGCACACATTTTCCATGCCGAAGGCTCTGTATTCAATCCCTGACACCTGTAGGAAAGGCTGGCAAACAGTGCAGTTTTGAAACCCTGAGAGATGTTGGCAGGCAAGGCAGACTAGAGAATATTGGGTTGGGCATATTTGTCTGACTCTGTGGAAGGCAGCTTCATATGTTCAAAGCCTTTCGTTAAACCAGTAGAACTGCCCATCTTGGAAAAGACTTTCACTGTCATTGTGGCTTATTTAGATGCTGGGGCTACATAAAACCAGATCTACTTAAGAATCAAATCGGTTTTAACAACCCTCCAACTTGGTGGTATAAGCTTAGTTTCTGATGGATGGCCCTACCAAACCATATTTTCCTGCAAGCAAAAGGTGTTCAGTAACTCCATTGGTGTCTTGATTCTGTATTTTTTAACTGGTTGTTCACACATTGCACTGAGGCATTATGTGGGTTGTTTGGTTTTTGGCTTAGGATGTGGGGTGAACCAGGCATTCTTATTTGTAGAGCACTGTTGATTTCTTCTTTATTTAACAAACATATTTGCTACCCACTCCCTTAACAACTCCAGGTGGTTTACCAAAATATCATACAAACAATTGTCCAAATATTTCTGTTCTCCAGATATTTGGATTTCAGTTCATAGGATGTCTGACCATTGGGCATACTAGATGAGACTTGTGGGAGTAGTATTGCAAAAGATATAAAAGGTACCATATGATAGAGAAATACATGTGTGGGTTGGTGCAAAGTATGGGCTAATGATGAGAAGGCAATACCTATTCTCCCTCACAGTGAATATCAGCCAGTATTTAAAAGTTAATCTTGCTCCGGCATTATACCCCTTCCTCAGTTTTAGTCTGTTTAGTAATTAAGCTTGCAGGAAACTTGTTCATGCCCTAGGTATGGCATTGAACTGAATTTGAAGATAGGGTTGGATTACAGCAACTAAGCAAAGGTGCAGCACTGTATTATTTCTACCAACAACTGTGGAGAAAAAAAACAACCCAAGCAGTTGCCTTCCCTAAGTTGATTAGACTGTGAAAGTAGGAGTGATGCATGACTGACAGGAGACTGTTAACTGGTGTTGAGCCTCCCCTAGATCCGCCCTAACGTTACTGTCTTTCTGGAAGTCAGGCAGGCATTTGCTGGGGCTGAAGCCAGGGCTGAAAACTGCTGCAATCGTTAGCTTCCTCCAGACTGGGGGTTGTATTAGTGCTGCTGCTGCTTAAAGGGGAGGCCAGCAGCTGATCTCTTTCTTTGCTCAAGTGCCCTCCTTTGGATTTCCAGACTAAAACATTTTAACAGAACCCAGTAGTAGACCAAATAGGCATTTGGGTCTAGCAACTGATGGGAATGCTAATAGTGTATATATAAAAAAGGGAGACTTGGAATGATAAGAATTTAAATCTTTGCTCAACCACGAAAGATGGTCAAGAGGTTCCAAACTGAACTGAATTTGGGTGCTTGCGTGTGTGGCTGCCGCTGACCCATCTTAATTTATTGCGTGAATGCTATATATTTCTTTATGTAGCTCTAAGTTACTGGTTTTAATTTCTTGTGATTATTATATTGCGGGTATTTGATGTTTATATATTTTGGGATTATCTTCGTACACTGCTGAGAGTTGCTTGTGATGGTTTAGAAATCAAATATTTACAAATCTATTTCAAAGGGGAGTGAAAAACTCTGGTGAGGGTAGGTGGGACAAAGTCTACTAAAGGTGCATGTTAGAGCATAGACTGTCAGTGTAGAACTAAAGTTTAAGATGCCACTTCTTTCTCTTTTCAGAATTCATCATGTATCATTTTTGCTGCCAGACATGCAAGTGCTTCTACAGTAAGTCGTTTTTTCATTTCTTTTGGGATGCACAAAATCTGTTGGTTGGCTGCTTTAATCTTTTGGCTAGACCCAAGATCAGCCCAGGTTGGTGACTGCACCATAGGCACCAGACATATACTTGGTGTCAGTATACATACTTTTTTTCAAATTCCGCAGTTGCTTCTCATTGTCAATAAATTTCAGGAGACAGGAATATTTTGCAAAATCATAATGCATCCCACCATTTATGTTTATGGCGTGAGCTTATAGTAGAACCACAAATACGGTGTTGTAGTTGCTGGAGAAGGAAGAAGTGTTAGTTTTTCAGGTTGATTTTTCAGTTAGGCAGACTTCGGGTGCATTTCCATAGCTCTGCCAGAATGTGGTTTTTTTGAAGTTTTGTATTTCCTTTCAAAAGCTATGCCAATTATTTTAACATATAACCAAACCATTGATAATACAGAGTGCATGCCTTTTAACTTGCATGCAAGAAAATCAGTGGAAAAAGAAAAAAGAATGAGGTTATTTATAACTGTGCATCGAAAATTGTCTCCAACCCCATCTCATCCTTTTGTGCTCAGGTGAAACAAGACGATGAGTGAAAATGGTGTAAAACCACTAAATCTTTAAAAAAATTAAATCAAGATTTTTGAAGTCACTTTCATCAGCAAGTTATAAAACCACTAGATTAAAGCATAGACAATTCAGAAACACAAAGAAATTGCAAATGTGAAAAATTTGTAAAAGTGAAGGGAAGAAAGGTATAGAAATAATGAAAAGGGGTTGTGGAATACACTGAGTGCTCCATGAGTGAACCAGATGCCCTGGTACTAGGACAAAGCATCTGTTAGTGCAGATTGCTTCCAGGACCATCGTAAAGTAGGTATAATACAAATAAGAGCAATATTTCACTTCGTATGTCTGATCCTTTAGGACGGCTTCTTTTTCTCTCATCCACCCCTTTCCTAGGCTGGTTTACTACCATTGACAGCAATTGATTTGTTACTATGTAACTTTTGACATTATTTTATTTTCAGAACCTGAAAGATGTTCTTGCAAATATGATACCCAAGGAACAAGCACGACTGAAAAGCTTCAGACAACAGTATGGCAGTACAGTCATTGGACAAATCACTGTAGATATGGTGAGTTCTGTTGCCACGCAAGCAAGACTGGAGAATACATCCATGTGCCAATAATCTAGCTTCTATACCCTGCAGGAAACGAAATCGTTACGTTCAGACAAAATGAATTGGAAATGTGCTGTTCTTCCCTTTAGCAATGCTGCCATCTGGCAAAATGCCTTTAGGGAGATGATGATCCATTGCCAGAGACCACCTCTGTATTCCAGACAATAATATGAGATCTAGACAAAAAATCAGAAAGTGTTTGGAGCATATGAAAAAATGAATAGGGTTCAGATCCACCCGTGGCTTACTTAAGAGCTCCAGATCCAACTTCAGTGTCTAAGCGAAAAGCTGGCAAGAATCAGGACTAGAAGTAACCTCTCTGGGATCTTGGAGAATTGCTTAGTATTTGTTTCTCTATTATCTGCATTATGTAGAAACTATTTTCTTTATATTTGAATGGCAACAACTACACGTTGAACTCCTGTGCTTAGTCTTTTAGTATAGTGGGGGGAGATGGGCGGTGATAAAAATACGACAAATAAATAGAGTGAGGTTCTTGACTTGGAACCTGCTGCTGGTGAATTGATCTTAATTAAGGTTGTGTCCCCTTCTTCCTTCAAGGAAAAGCAATCTGAATAGACAATTATACCTAAGCAGTTCAGAATCTGCATCCTGTGCACATTTGACAAATTAAGGCCGTTGCTTGATTTCTCTTCCCTAATTTATTCTGAAATGTGAACTACTTTGCATAATACTGTTTTTAATTATCAGGGAGGCAACTACCACCCCCAACCTCAACCCCTGGAAATCTTACTTAGTCACCTCTCTGTGTTTTGAAGCTCGTGTTCACATGATGGTTACTCAGTCATATATCTACAGCTGTAAAGGTCTGCAGACTCACAGCTAGGCGCTGCTGATAATAAACTAGTAATGAAGCCGAGTACCATGTTACATCACAGGTACTGGTTGTGGTGGTTGTTTCAACCTTGGTCTAATTTCCTGGCTTAGCTTAAGATTTAACCAGTAATAGCTGGTACTTCTCCACTTCTAAGTATCAAATCAAAGGTTACATGCCCAGCCCGTGAGTTTCACTTTCCTGTAATAAATTGTGTCCTCCCCTTGTTGGGTACACTCGTGTATCCTCTGTGCATTCATCTTGGTTGCATATCCTAGGTTTGCTTATCCACTAGGCCTGGGCCCCCAAATGATGTTGCAAGTGCAGAATGTTCCATGTACAAAGCACCTAGTTTTAGTGGTCTGTGTCTGGACCGAAGCATGTGTATTTGTTCCAGGAAGAAGCAGCTTAGAGGATCGGGAAAAAGCCAAGGACATCCGCATCAACAGCTAAGGGAATAGGGAAAGGAACGCACTGGAAAGATTAGCGAGCAGGGTAGCACACAGGCCAGATGCAGGAGGAGGAGGGGAGTGAGAAGTGAGGCCCAAAAGCCTTGCCCTACTCACCTGGTAAGACACCGCCAGATTTTGTCTTGACCAAAACATGGAGCAACCAAAACGTTCCAGGTTTTGGTTCTGTCAAACTGGAGCTCATTGAGAACTGTTTGCAGAACTTCTGAGACCCATTGTGTTCAAAAGAGAACATGTTTCTGTGTGGAGCACATTGCTAGCAGGCACCTACTTTATTATTTCCCACCCCGGGCATGCTTTTTCCTCTTCTTGCCTCTTCACAAAAACGGTCAGTCTGAGGTTGAGAAGAAGCAGCGGCCTTCAGCGTAAGCTTTATTTCTTAGTGTGTTTCTGGGCTCATGTGGGCACCAAGCTAAAACTGATGCGTGCCCCCTATAAAAAATGAAAGGGTAAACTGGGATGGTAAGACTATACTGGTAGACGGGGGGAATGATCTGGAGGCAGGAAGCCATGATGGAAAACAGGGTACATTTTGTTTTGTATTTTGTCTCTATTCCATGTGTTTCTGTTACCTGGAGATTTTTCATGTATGACTGAGAAATATTTTGCTTGTATATGTTTTTTTATCTGAGCATTTGCTTTTTTTTTAAAATAGGTGCTTTGTTGTGTTTTATGGAGAGAAGGGTGACATTTGACATTTGAGGCTCAGATCCCAGTTCTGTCTTGGCCAAGTTTTTCTTTGACTCATATCAGTAAATTAAGTCTTGAAGTTAAAAAAAAAAAAAAAAAAAAAAGCTTTTGTGTTTAAGAAAATGGTCTTGAGTCTTTTTCCTCTCCACATTTGTTTTTCTTTTGCTTTTCTGGCTTTTAGAAATTTTTCTGAATGAGCATGCTTATCCTCTCCTGCAGCTATTTTATGAGAACCTCAGTGGCAAGCTTTTGAACTTCCAACGGCCTGCAGTCCCAGGCCAAGGAGGAATAACAAGTTCTTCTTGTAGCATTCTGGAACCTCTCCCAAAGGTGCCATGGGAAGGAGAGGTACAGACGAGTGAAATGGTGGGGACCCAGCTAGAGAGGGCCCTAGAGGAAAGGTACTGAATCTGAATTCTTTTCAGTCAGGATTCAGGCCCAGTCAGAGGACAGAAATTGTATTGGTCATTCTGGTGGATGCCCTTTGCTGTGACTTTGATGGGTGGAGTGCCTCTCACCCAGTTCTATTAGACCTTTTGACAGTGTTTAGTACCACCATCAAACATGTCTTGTTCTGACCCATATACAAGGGTTGAGGACACTGTTTTGTGGCAATTCCCCTCCTCTCTGAATAGGCAGTTCAGATATGAACAAGATAAGAAGCCATCTCAGCATTAGCCCCCATGTTGTGGAATTCCCTCCCCCCATAAGTACATGTGGCCCCTAATCTCCTTGCTCTCCAAAAGCAAGTGTTAAGTGTCCTTTAGCCCAAGCTGAATGGGGGATGCCAAGATAGCTTCGTGTTCTTCTGATATTTATTGTTTTAATTTGAATCATCTTTGCTCATTGCCCAGAGTCATTTGCAATTAGGGAGGCTTAGAAATACTGTCAGATAAACGAAAATGTTGACATCACTGCCTCAAAGTCTAGTTTTTCTCGTTCAGCTTTCCTCAAGTTAGTACCTGCTGATGGATAGAATTATATCTCCTGTTATGCATTCCAAGTACATCCGATTGACCATGATGGCTTGGCATAATGAAAGTTGTAGTTGAAAACATCCAGAGAGTACCAACTTGAGAAAGTTATCCTCATTGATACAAACCTCTGGGATACGTTTAGAAAATTTCATTTCTGGCATCACGTATGGTAATTGATGTAAAAGTTTAACTTGTCAGGAAAAGCCTTATCATGATTAAGCAATGCAGCTACATTGCTGATTTTATTTGCAATCCAGTTCTTTCTCAGGCTTGGAGCTGCCAAAACAGTTTTCTTGATTTCTCCTAATTTCCTAGGCTGTGCCAAGCCTCATTTTCTTTGTTTCTGAATTAGAGTTCATCTCATTAGTTGCTTTTAAATTGATGTTCTCTGTAATCTAGTTCAAACGGTGCAAAATTCTGAGTGCCAGCTGGAAAGCTAGCCTTGATGTTTGTAGAAAAGTGCTTTTCTATTTGACCTGATTGAAGCTGCTGTTCTAGACAAAAGAGTGGATGAAAAGAGAAGTAGTTAAGACAAAGCAGGGAGCAAGAAACACTATTAAAACGCATCACTGTGCTTTCCAGGGTGCTGAAAGTGATGGAAAATGTGTAATAAAACTTTGGGAACAATTCACCAATTTTTCCATGATATATCAAAAGTGAAATATTTACAATATTATGTCAATAAGCTAACTGCAAATATGACCTAGAACTTAAATCACCTCAGGCGGAATGGAACAGAGAAATTAGGAAGGCTGTGTACAAGACTCAAACCTAGCTTCTATCAAATATCCAGCCAGCCAGATATTTGTGACAAACAAATATCAAACAAGACAGGGATTTTTCTGCCTTGTACATTTGGGTTGGCTAGAGGGTTATGGTGAAGGCAACTTTCTTCTTGTTTTAAGTAACTCTCTTTGTTCTCCAGATCTACGGTGGCATGAGAGGTATGAAAGGGCTAATATATGAGACCTCTGTCTTGGATCCTGATGAGGTAAGGAGAGCAGAATTGGTGGCATTGCTTACGTACTTAGCTCTTAGCCTCTCAGTTGAAATGTGGTTTCTTATCCTGCTCCTTGGGTTGGTTTTTAGGGCATTCGTTTCCGTGGCTACAGCATTCCTGAGTGCCAGAAGCTGCTTCCCAAAGCCCCCGGAGGTGCAGAGCCCCTTCCTGAAGGGCTCTTTTGGTTACTGGTGACGGGAGAGATTCCTTCCCAAGAACAGGTAATAGGACATTGCAAAGATTGCTAGAGGGGTGTCATGTACAGCCCACTTAAGTGACCTTCAAAGGGATCGGGCAACCTTTTTTCTGTCTAGGGAACTGGTGGGGAAAACACTAGGAGTAAGAGCTCTGTTGTAATGAAGAGAACAGCCCAGAGCATGGAAGGCTGGGGCAGGAAAGCACTTTCCCCCCCTAGCTCTAGATGTGTAACACTGTGGTTTTCTTTGCTCAGGTGACTTGGGTGTCTCGAGAGTGGGCAAAGAGAGCAGCCCTGCCTTCCCATGTAGTGACTATGCTTGACAACTTCCCCACCAATCTTCATCCCATGTCACAGCTCAGTGCTGCTGTCACAGCTCTCAACAGCGAGAGCACTTTTGCCCGCGCCTACGCTGAGGGAATTAGCCGGACCAAGTACTGGGAGGTAAGCCAAGAGCGTGCAACCTTTCCACAAGCATTGGTAGAAGAAGTTATAGAAGTGACTTCAAGCTTGGCACTATAATGAACGTAGACATGTGGTAGGCTTTTCTTCAGCACCTGATTAAGCCATCTAGAATGAAAACCCAGAACTACATGTTGGAAATGTTATGTATTTATAAACGGAAAATGCATGCATGGACCGTTGGACTGTTTTAGATGTTTCATCGCTTGGATTTTTTATTCTTTATTTTTTATTTCTATTTATAGTATTTTTACTGTATAGTATTTTTTGTATTATTCTGATGGTTTTAATCCCTTGTTGTAAACCGCCCAGAGGCCTCCAACGGGAGGAGATGGGCGGGGATAAATTAAATAAATAAATAAAATAAATACATGTGGTCTTGGCTGTGCCAATGAACAATTACAGTACACAATACAGTCACTGTCATGGACTTGATTCTCTGTGAGCTTCTTTTTTTAGGCTGAAAATAAAAGCAGACTTCCAGCACTCAGTGTTGCAGAAGTATGGACCTGACTATTAGGACAATACCTGTTAAATGTTTAGAAACTGGAGTAAACCTTTTGGTAGTTTTTGTTGATGAGAGTTTGATTGTGGTTAATGCACGACTAAAGCCACAGCAAAATCTGAAGATTGTTTCTCCAGGGTCCTCCTACTGCACCTACCCGTTGAGAACTTTGTGTACAGTGTATGTAGATACTGCTGGGATTGCTAAATGCAAACTTTATTCTAGGACTGATTTGATGGTGTTAAGTACTGCTAAACCTATCAAGGTTTTGATAGGGATATAGTCTTGCTTACCTTTAAATCAGCAGTTGCAGGGCAAAGAGAAATCTAGCCACTTAAGTTTACTAAGTTCTGAATGAGTACTACTATATTCCAATCCTTCAGTTGGCTCAGTCATTAACTTTTCTTTCCTGATGATCCTCTAGTTGTTGCTCGGTCTTTCAGATTCTTTGTGACCAAGTGGACATCATTCCCCTAGGGTTGTCTGGTTAGCACATGATAAATGACAAGAGTCAGCTTAGCGTACGACCTTGGTTCTCAGTCTCTGGAATCCAACTGTGGCTGCCCTGGTAACATGAGACCTTGAGCGTAATGACATGTGCTCTGGCCTGACTTACACTGTGTGTGCACGCCCTCTGTACTAAAGCAACGAGACTTTGGTCTGGCTGCCTAGATCTTTATCTGCCAGGAGGTGTTGCTGTCTGATTTGGAAATGAAAGGGGGTGGGGAGACAGTGCTAATTTTGCTGGGGCTGCCCATTAACTGTAATCTTTTCGGCACATGGTCTGAAACTGGGAAGCCTGCTAGAAGCGAATAGGCGGTTTCTTTCCAAAGAAGAGTGATACCTTTGGCTCTATCCTTGCCATTGATTATGTCTTGTGAGGTGAAGAATGGGATCCTGTGGACATTTAGGATGTGATCAGGCTCCCTTCTCTGCCCCATCATTCTTCAGTTTTCCATAGAGGAAGAGAGGAAGCCAAACATTCCTCTACCTCCTGCTCATAGAAAACAGCTGCACGCAGGACAGAGCATCCTGACTGAGCAGCTGCTTGGTCGGTGGAGAACTTCCTACCCAGAGCATTCCCCTTCCTTACTCTGCAAAACCAGAGGCAGTTGCTGCAGAACAAGCGTGAAATCAGTGCTCCTAACCTCATCCCTTGAGGGACAACTGGTAACACCACCATCCTTACAGGAATGCCAATTGGGAGCTGAGCTCTCCAAGCCTTCCTCATCAGAGGTAGAGTAACCAAGAGAGAGCATGTGGGCATGTATTTCAGCTAAGGTACTTCTCTTTGTGGTTCTAAATTACTTGACCTCTTCACATCTTCTCCAAACATGGAGAAAATAAAGATGTGGAGAAAGATATCAGGTAGTCAGAGATGTGGGCAGGTTTGGGCACAGCTGTTTCTAAAATCCTCACTGGATGAATGGGCCAACCAGGTGAGCTGGATTAGGTCCATTGACTGGAGGTTCCCCACCCCTATGTGAAATATGCCCTGAAATGGCTTTCTGTTCCAGCAGCTGGAATAGAAATTGATTGTTAGGGCTGTGCAACCCTTCTAATTTCAAGGCAAGAAGATACTCAGAATACTTGTGGCTGTTCCTGCAGCATCCTTCTGCAGCTGCATCTCTCCCTGGGGTTGCACAGGCGCCTTCTCTGCCGTTGCAGCACAATCTCTGGAAAGACAGATTTGGCTTAAGAGATGGCAACAGGTTCCGTGTATGCCCTCTCACAGCACCTTTTTGTCTTTGCATCCGAAGCATTGCACGGCTTTAGCAATCATCGTGTTACTAAGAAAATAGGACTCTCTTGAGTCTAAACAGGCAGTACTATTTTTTCCTCTGTCCTGTTTCGTTTTTGCAAACCCCTTGTGATACATCATACGGATTATTCAGTTGGCAGTATAATCTGACTACATCATTTTTGGTTTGTTTGTCTGTTTACAGAATTCTCTATATTTTTGACAGAGCCGTTTTAGGCAACCAGTACTGACAGTCTGATTACTAGCATAAATGCTTCTGCTGGCACTCCATTCTGCCATGTCTTCCACTCCAGTCAGCACCGAGTCCTGCAGTTAAACTAAACCTTCTTTGCAGGCTGCAGTGTCACAGAGATGGTGATGGGTTACTCTTTCAGAAGTGCTCTGTATCCAAATCTCTGCTAGAACGACCCTGGGAAAGCAAAAGTAGCTGGAATCTGATCCTTGATTCTGGCACTGTTTTCTTGGATTCCTGAAATAACGCACTCCTGCCCACTTGTCCTCTCATTTCCCTCCCAACCTGTGAGTTGCCTTGACTGTTCTTCCTGCTGCTTCCTTCTACGTCGGAGTCCCTCTGCTGGATGGAGCTTTCTCTGGGCTGTTCACACTCTATCGTGCCTCTGCTGCTTTCTCTCTTTCCTTGCCTTAAACTGCTTTTTGATTTGCCTCGTGCCAGGCCCCTTAGTTATCCTTCCTTCCTTCTCCAATGTATGTTATAGAGCCCAGGAGTACAGGAACAGGAATGTTCACTTTGATTCCAGATGTAATTCTGCTTTGACTTTGTGGTCACCGGAATGTCCTTCCCACATGATCAGGCTACTTGTGAACAGATTTATTTGTCCTGCTTGACCTTGCTGCACCAGTGTTGTGAACTCTTATCAGGGCAGCTGCTGTAAGAAGTAACCTGGCACCCATGTGATGCAGCAGTTGCAAAACCTACAGCTGGGATGCGAAGCCCTGCTTTGGAGAGATAGAATTGTTCAGATTCTACTGTAGGTAGTTTGTCAGTTGTGGGTGAGTTCTCCATTTGCAGTGGGCAGATGGAATAAGTGACAACCATCAGAAGGCCAGGATGGTCGGCACATTTGTCTTGCCAGACTACTCACTAATGCTGGGCAGGAATAAGGACAGAAGGTATAAATAGGGGATGCAAAGCAAAAACCAGGAGATGAAGTGGGGAGACATACTCATTGCCACCCATCCCCTTTGCTGTGGGTGCCTGTTTTTTTTATTATAGGAAGTGACAATCCAATCTGTCAGAGCTAGAAGCGTGTTCTTATTCTTCGGTCTTTACAAAGGCTCTTGGCAGTAGTACTTATTAGCAAACTGCGGGGCTTAAACAAGCATGGAAAAAGAGCCTCCCACCCCTTTAAAGATAACCTTTGCAAATGGCCTTGGAATTCCAGCAGGAAGGCTTATATGAAGAACCATCCTGAAGACTGTGCATATGTGGTGGCCTCAGCTGAAACCTCTGCAGTGGGGGTCTGCTAGCAGATCATGTGCTGCTGGGACTGTAGGGGGAAGAGCCCTGGAAGCAAGTCCTCCCATTCATCTTCCACCCTTGTTTTGCCTTGCAGTTTATCTATGAAGACTCCATGGACTTGATTGCCAAGTTGCCTTGTATTGCTGCAAAGATCTACCGCAACCTGTACCGTGAGGGCAGCAGCATCGGCGCCATTGATCCTGCCTTAGACTGGTCATACAACTTCACTAACATGCTGGGCTATAGTGATCCCCAGTTTATTGAACTTATGCGGCTCTACCTCACCATTCACAGGTAAGCCATGCCTATATGGAAGTCCTAGAGCCTCTGGGTACATCACCTTCTGTAGCTGTGGGGCTGCTGCGTTTGCAGAGTTGAGCAGTGGAGAAAAATAGAGCTTGGATGAAAGCTGGTTGATAATTGTTAAAAAAAATTTGCAAGGAAGTGAGTGAAATCACCACCCAAAATTGCACAGAGAGGCTATAAGCGCAGCTCTGGCTAATGCAGGAATTATTATTGGAATAATCCAAATGCTTCCAGTGGCAATTCCCAATGTGGCTAAGTTTGCAGGTACAGATGTTCCATCTGAGCAGATTCAAGCAATGAATGATAGTACAGGTAGTCCTCACTTACCGACTGCCTCATTCAGCAACCATTCGCAGTTATGATGGCACTGAAAAAGCAGGTTTACAATAGGTCCTCATACTTATGGCTGTTGCAGCATCCCCGCAGTGTGATTGTGATTTGGGTGCTTCGCAATCAACGCACATTTACGATGGCTGCAGTGTCCCGCAGTCACGTGATTGCCATTTGCAACCTTCACAAGCCGGATTCCTACAAGTCAAGTCAATGGGTAAGCCAGCAGGAAGTCACAAGTCTCAGTCATGTGATGTTGTGCTTAATGACTTGTGGTGATATGCTTAATGACCACAGTGGAACTGATGTTGTAAGTCTGACAGTCATGTGATGTCTCACATAATGACTGCATTGCTTAGCGATAGAGCTGCCAGTCCCAATTGCGGTCAGCAAGTAAGGACTACCTGTATGGTTGGGTTTGCATACCATACTGTGTCATGGGTACTTAGGTATGGCTTGTCAAATAAGCCATAGTTGGTTGGGTTCACTCATTGCAGTTAGCCATAAACTTTGGTTTATAAACCAGAGTGACTGAGTTAACGCAACAGACTAAGACAAAATCAAATAATCCACATTATGGTTTTGCATGATGTCTGAAGCTGGTCTGTGTTTTGGTCCTTGAGAACATTGTTAGCCAAAAGGCATAACATTTAACTGTCCGATTTCAATTGTAGCATAAGGTCCTGAGTTCAGTTCACCACGTAGTTCTTTAAAAGCCCTTGGGCTGACAAGGATCTCTGGAAGCTGCAGCTGGTTAGACTGCCAACAATATTGACCGAAATAAACTTACTACTAAAGCTGCTGATGTTCATGAGTAACTCCCCCTAGTGGCAAAGAACATTTTTTCAGCAGAAAATTGTCCAGTACAAATGTTTGAATATTATTTTAAGTTCATAGATGTCTGGTACAAACTTCCATGATGAAAAAAGGATGAAATGTGTCATGGCACAAACCCCAGCTTTTTGCACTTGTTCTGACATCAGACACAAGTGTATAGCTCATGTAGTTTTGCATCATGACACATTTAATTTTCAAGGACCCTTTTAAGGAGCTTTTATGGGGGTTTTCTGCATATATCATTTGGGAAGGTGAGGTGCCACTGTATTCCTTCCTATAGTTCCTAGTTAAATGAGTCAGATAGCTGGTGAGGGAAGGCTGGGTCATACTTGCTTTCAAAAACTGAAGACTGCAATACTCCAGGATTGCCAAGGAGTGTGTGATGCCACTGATCTGTCAAATGCTAAACAGCATTAATATTGCAAAGTACTTCACATTATTTAGGATAGAGTACACAACCTAGGGTCTTTATGTAGCCCCCCCAAACCTTGAATGCAAATTCAAAATCCCTCCAAAAGTTGTCACAAATAACCATTGTTAGTGTGATTTAAACAATAAAAAGCACTGAGTTGAGCTGACTATGTGGCTCATTAGAGAGGGAAACTTTCCAGGAATTTTGAATCCATGGGAAAAAAACTGCTTTCCCCTCCCCTTTTGGGGGGGGGAATGGAAACGTTAAAATGAAATGTATGCAGTTTTTTATTTGTATACCACATTTTACTGAACTAAGTCCACTTTACTATTTTAAGAACATAATAACCCAATATGTATACTTTGGTTTATTCGTACACTTACCATATTTGGTATATTTATTAAATGTAAAATTGTACTTTAGTCTGACAATTTCACTTACTGATTAAATTTACGTTAAAGTGTTTTAAACATTTTCTTTTGGCACTTCTTTGGGCTTCTTCTGTCCTTTGAAGCCTCATCAAAAGCAGATCCACTGGCTTACAGATCAAAATTCAGCACTAGATAAGCCCCCAAGCAAATCAGGCACTGAATTCTTTGGGGCTGAAAATGGTAATGCCCCACCTCCAGGACACAGAAATGTATCTGGTCCTTGCGTTGCAGAATTCGCCAGCATTGCTGATTCTCTAAGTATTGCCAGCTCTGATATTCTCAGTTAAAGACTTCCTATTATGAGATACAGTAATAGAAAAAAATTGGGTAGAATAAAGGATCGCAGTATATGAACACCTCGCCTTTCTGCATTCACTATTTTAAAGGAAAATATTTTATTGCAGTTTTATTTTAATTATTCCCCCCCAAAAAAGTCTGTTTAAGAAAAAAAAATTATGGGAATTTTTTTTCTCCCTAACTCTTCATATTTTAGGGCACATCCATGTAGTGTTTGCCATTTAAATTTAATTAAATTGAGTTTCATTATTTGTGTTGGCCTCACTCACTCTCTGTAAGCCTGGGCTGCACTCCAAAGTCAGTTTGGAGTTGGGCGCCACTGAAATTGAATTAATTAATTTAAAAAATCTGCCCAAAGACCAAAAGTGGATTTCAGTTCTCCCCCTCAAATACTCTTATTCAGGGGGAAGATGTTGGTGAATATTTAATGTATAGATTATGCTTGGCCAAATGCATTGTGAAATCCGTTCCACTTCTGTAGATACGGTTATAAGCTGACTCACTCGGTGCTGATCTTTCTCTTACCTCTTCTCCTTTTGCAGCGACCATGAGGGTGGCAATGTCAGTGCTCACACTAGTCATCTTGTGGGCAGTGCCCTCTCTGACCCTTACCTAGCTTTTGCTGCAGCCATGAATGGTCTGGCTGGGCCTCTTCACGGTCTTGCAAATCAGGTAGGAGGCATGTGGTTCAACAGCCCTAGTTACCTGGCTCTGCGGGCAGAGCTTTCGGGGAGCTGTTCTTTGTTTTTTTTCTTCTTCTTACAATGTTGTCAAATCTCACTATCTTGCAGGAAGTGCTGGTGTGGTTGACAAACTTACAGAAAGAATTGGGTGAGGATGTATCTGATGAAAAACTGAGGGAATTCATTTGGAACACCTTGAACTCTGGCAGGGTGAGTGCTGACATCTCTGCATAATAGACAATTGCAGAGAGAATTTATGTTTAACCCACCCACTAATACAAGTATTGGAGAGAATAGTTGTCAGTGAGGTGGATTTAGATGTTGGAGGAGAAGCATCACTTAGTGATAGAATTCTTGCAGTGGTTAAATAGCTGCTAGTGGGAAAGATTCTTCTCTGCTTGAGACACCGGAGAGTTGCTACCAGTCAGAATATACAAATTTGGGCAGAGCTGGGCACCCCTAAGCTAGTGCCCCTAGCTGTCCAGATGTGGTGGACCCTTAACTTCCAGAATTCGTAGGCAGGTGGTAAGTACAGGTAGTCTGGACTTGTACTGTACAAGATAGTTCTTTATCTGGCTAAATTGTTCAGGTGAGTTCAAGAGGGACACCATTTACAAGTGGTGGATAAGCTGGCAAATTAGTAGGCCATAACTGAAAAACATTCATTTCCCAACCTAAAACAGTAGCTAGGACCTGGGGTATACATTAGAAAAGCTAAATTGTGCATAACTCACCTTAAATTACTAAGAGAGTGCACTCTCCATTTATTGTGATTTTTGAGATTTCAGCTTCCTATCTAGACAGATGAAAAGGCTTGAGGTGATAACAATGGGAGAGAAATAAGTGGTGTAAGGTCAGCTTATCCTGTGAGATCCTTCTCCTAGACACCAATTAGAATATGAGCACTGGAATGGAATAAAATAGAAAAGATAGATATGGTAACCTTAATTATGATATACGTATGTTCTAACAAACTGTGTTTTGTGGTATGTTTTAAAATATGTTAGGACAAGAAATCAAAATTGCAAGTATCAGTGCCCTTAGTTTAAGGAGTAGCTGGGCTCAAACAGTGTGCTAAGTCATGGCTTGTTGTAACCATGGTTTGTGCATGACTGTGCTTACACCAAACGAACTCTGATTTAACCAGCCCGTCTCCATTCATTCCAATAGGTATTTTAGTACAAAAACCTTAAGTTGCTCTGGAGCTTGAGTTCCTTAGTTCCCTGACCTTTCTTGTGATTGAAGATTGATAGACGAACGAACAGACAGACTAGCATTCCGCAAATGCCACCTCTGACATCCTCATAATTTAAGAATGCCTCTAGGCCCCACAGGCATTCTTTAAAAAATATGGCTGGCAGCACTTTGGTAATTTATTTGGAAATATGTCCACCTGCTCCTTCCTCCCCCCACCCCATCCCAAAAGAGGCATAATAAATACTGTTCCTGGGGGTTAAAGAGTTGATTGGAGCAGTATTCCTATGCTCAGTCATGGGAACCATCGTAAGGTAAGCTCAAGGTATGATTCCACGGTACGATGGGGTTTATCCTTCCTGAGACAAAGAAATAAAGGCTTGTGCTGGCAGTACTCACATCTTCTGGCGAGCGGTAGTCGTCAGTGCCCAGTTGTTGGAAAGGAAGTACAAGTACCTGTTGTTCACTGCCTCCCGCATTGTTCTGTACTCTAAGCAGTGCTCATGTTGTAGGTGGTTCCTGGCTATGGACACGCAGTACTGCGGAAGACAGATCCCCGCTACACCTGCCAGAGAGAATTTGCTCTCAAGCATCTTCCCAAAGATCCCCTTTTCAAGTTAGTAGCCCAGCTATACAAGATTGTCCCCAATGTGCTTCTGGAGCAGGGAAAGGCCAAGAATCCTTGGCCCAATGTGGACGCACATAGTGGGGTCCTACTACAGGTGAGTTGCTAGCTTTGGTTTCCTTCCTTCTTGCAGGATGGGATGGAAGACCTGTGCTCATGCATTCAGATGCAAGTGAAAGTGAATGGTTATGCTGGGTGAAATTGTAGTCAAGAAGGATGATATCTGGAGAGTGTATTGCAGAAGGTGCTATGCTATTCTTGTTTCCTAACTCTTTGGAGGGGCCTCTCAGGCACAAACTGATTAGTCAGAGAAATTGTGATCAGGTAGAAACATCTTCAACCAGTGTGAATTTTGCCCATAACCAAGGGAAGTTTGTGTGTGTTAGTCAGACTGTCTCAGCATTTAGCTTACTCTACCTAATTGGTTGCTCCTTTCCTTCTTAATGGCTGGTTTCCAAATATTTAAAGATGAACAACTTGAAGCTCCAGAGCTACATGCAGCCCTAGGAAGCCTTGAGTATGGTCCATAGAGATCCTCCACCACTAGCTACTAATTAGGCGATCATCTTATTAACTTTTGAATTCATTCATTTCTAATTCAATTCAATTCAATTCAGGTTTTGGAACCCAGCCCCCACCTTGCCACATAAAAACCAAGTGCAACCCTCATCTAAGAAAGATTGTGGAGCTCTGATCAGGCTTTGATTGAATGTGGCATGGATGCATTTGCCCAGCAAGGGCAAGTCTGTGTGTTGGTCCTGGGTTGACTTGTCCACCAATGCTGCCTGATTTAGAAGTTCAGTTTGGTTTCTATTTGCTTTTTCTGCAACTCTGCTGCTTGGGACAGTACCGAATCAATTGTGTGTACAATTCCTGGTGTGGGTTTTACGTCAAACTTCTCTATCAAGAGGTCTAGCTTGTTTTCCAGCAGTAGATTGTGAGTCTGCTTCCAAGCATGTGTTCAGGCAGCTGTTCTTCTATGTGTTCAGTTTGGTCTGCACCACTTTCTGCAGTGTCTTTTTAGGACGTGCACTCGCTTCCCACATGCATAGCTGTAGCTGTTCATTAAATGTAAAAAAGAATTTACCAGACTCTGTAGTTGTACATCCTGGGTTCCTAACGTAGACCTCTCCGTTAGTGCTTCTCAGGCTTCATCACACTATTTGGATCCTTTTCATTAAGAAAAATCAAATGGACAGCTTTTGCTACCAGGTACAATTTCTGTTTTTGAGGATGGCCTGGACCCCAGAGGCATTCTAGGAAAATAAAAATGCTAGAGCCCTGCAGCCCATTTAGAAGCATATTCTCCAATCAGAAAAAAAGGACAGAAGTCAGCTGAGGTAATAGTGGGAGTTTGGAGGAAGTGGCAGGGAGAAACCTCCTGGTTTCACTTTGGAGGTAAATGAGTATTTATGATTGGCCATATCCTATCGCAGCCACTTGTTAGGATACTTTCAAAACCCCAAATATGTCCATCAGCACAAAAAGGATTTGGAAATCTTGCCACTAGTTTTCCGTCCCCAATTATTTGGTTATGGAACTCCTGGGTGACACTCTGAAGCCTATTAATGTACAGGATCCAAGCAGGCTGTGGGCAAGTTCTCCAGATGTTCTCTAGCAGTGACTTTGGAGTGCGATAGCTGGGTGTAGAGTGAAACTGAGCTGCCTGAATAACTGGGATCCAAGGCTGGAGGAAAACTTCAAATTTGAATCAAGGGTAAAATTCTTCCCTTCCTTTCTCTGCACAGTGATCTGTTGAAATCACTTGTCTGAAAACTACTTTCTTCCCCCTTCTCATGTTACATCACTCGTCAGATTAAATGAAAATGGCCCTTTTGTGCAGCTTACGTAACATTTATACACATGAACGTAATATGGCACTTTGCTTGTGGAACAGCTTTTCCAGAGAGATGATCTTGGTGTCATCTTTGTCTTGTTGCAGCAGGGTGGCAGCACTAGGCTAATCTTTTCTGGATTTGGAAGCTAAATTAGGGTTGGCCCCAGCTGATACCTGGATGGGAGACCATTAGGAAATTATAAGAAGGCAATAGCAAACCACCACGTAGAGCCGTCAGGTGGTCACCCGGCATCCAGCTTGATGGAAACAGTACTCGATCTCTGTTTTAAACCTAATGCCCCCAGATGCATTGTCAAGGAAACCCAGACCATCCACAAGGAACCTAGTTGGGATGGTTGGTTTAAATCTTGCCAAGCTTCTCATTTTCCACATTTGTTCTGTTTTAGTTTTTCATATTTTCTGCTTGATACTAAGTTTTAATAGATTTATTTTTGTACTTCTCAGACAACCTGTGAGACCCGGTAACTGTTTAAATCTATTAAATAAACAACTTCATACTGCTAGATCAGATCAGCAGTACAGTGTAGCCATGATTTGTCAGATTTTCCTGGAAATTCACAAGCAGATTATAAAGGTGGTAGCCTTCTGTTATTTTCCATGCTTTTGAATTATGCAGTATTATAGCTGCAGGTTCTCTGTTAATTTAATTAAGAATAAACAAGCCAGGGTAGAGCAGTCTCTCAGTGATAGCTGCAAAGATGAGAAGATACACTTAGTATTTTAAGTCCCATTAAGTTCTGCCTGTTGAGTAATATGGAAGTGTGTGTGTGTGTGTATACGTGCATGTACCTGCAGTCAGTGTTGACTCCTGGTGACTGCCTGGCCAAGTCCCTGCCATTTTCTTGGCAAGATTTCAGAAGTGGTTTGCCATTGTCTCCTTCCAAGGGCTGAGAGAGAGGGACTGGCCCAAAGACTCTCAGCTGGCTTTGTGCCCAAGGCAGGACTAGAACTCCCAGTCTTGTGGTTTCTAGCCTGGTGCCTTAACTGCTACACCAAACTGGCTCTCAGTAGGGAAGAAGGGACCAAAAAATTGCATATTTAATAGAAATCACAAAGTAGTTTTTTTCCCCTGTTCAGTTGTGTCCGATTCTTGGATACTGCCTGGACTAGTCCCTGCAGTTTTCTTGGCAAGTTTTCAGAAGTGGTTTGCCGTTGCCTCCTTCCCAGGGCTGAGAGAGAGGGACTGGCCCAGGGTCACCCAGCTGGCTTTGTGCCTAAGGGGGGACTAGAACTCATGGTCTCCCAGTTTTCTAGCCTGATGCCTAACCACTACAAATCGAAGAATAACCTGCCCTGTTCTATAAAATGTACAGTTAATCCAAAACACAGAGACAGAAACAATTCATGGACGGGTTTTTTACAACATGAGAATGTGCAAGTGTTTTTTCCTTAGGATTTTAGGGTTGATATGCTAGCTTGTCCAATAAAATCAGACTATAATGAAATAAAAATGACTGAAATGCTTTTCTGCCCATCTGCCGAAATCCACTCTCTAGGAAGATATTTGCATCTTTCATGTTGCATTCCTTAGAAAGGCAGGCTTGTTTGGGTTAGACCTGAAGGCATGTTGCTGCTGGGAGCTACTGTTGTCTTGAGCAGCCATTAGGTGTGAAAAAATGGGGAGTTGCAAAGGGGAGACTCTGAAAAGAAATGCAGCAGAACCAAGATCCTAGCCAGCTTTAAGTTAATCAGGAGGAAGAGCGTATCCAAAATACATCTTCCCTCTTGTTTGGGTTGTATGTGGAAATATGGCTGGGCTGCCCTCTAACCATGACCCTTTCCTCCTCTTTCTGCAGTACTATGGCATGAAGGAGATGAACTATTACACTGTGCTGTTTGGTGTGTCTCGGGCCCTCGGAGTTCTGTCCCAACTCATCTGGAGCCGAGCACTGGGCTTCCCGCTGGAGAGACCAAAATCCATGAGCACAGATGGGCTGATGGTGCTTGTGGGTGCGAAGTCTGGTTAAAGGCAAGGGAAGTGGCAGGAGTTAGAACTATTGAGGGAATGATAGAGACAATGCAACTTTTTGTGTTTGTTCAAAGGGCCTTGAAAAGATCCTTCCTTAGAGGCACTGGCCATCACTTTTTTCCAGGTTATTTATGAAATAAATGCAGATAAAGCTAGATTCTTACTGCCCCCTCCACTCGTTACCTTAAGTATCACCAAAACCTAGATTCAGAAGGGCAAGGCCTCCCTCCCATGTCCCTTTCTCCACAGGCAGCTCTTCCCAACCCAAGCTGATGCCCAAAGCTAGAGAGAGTGCTCCTTTCATGTTCAGATTTTTTTATTGCCCCAAGCTGTAGACCAGGAGTAGAGGATACTGTCCCTTTCTACAATCATGTCATACCACACGCTGTGTTGTACCACCTTTCATCTCTGTATAGATGGGGTGTTCTGCGTTTGAACAACGTGCTCCTTTTTAAGCCAGTGTGGAGTGTTGCTGTTTTGTGGGTGGGTGGGTGAGAGGGATGGTCCTCTCCCTCAAGGTATCCAGCCTTTCTCCTCTTCTGTGCTATTTTTATTCTGGTATAGTGACGCAGTGGGTTTATGTCCTTAAAAGACAATAAAGACAATGCCGGCAGAGCTGAGGCTTGAGCCGTGATCCTAGTGTGCTGAACAAGTATCCCTTACCTCTTTGTCTAACAAAGAGGGGCAATTTGCTTTTTTCTCCTCAAACTACCACACTTGATAGTATCAATTTCCTTTGGGCACACACTCTTCTCCTGGGTGGACAGTTCCTCCCCAGCTCCTGATTTTTTGTGAGATGGTGTTTTGTTTCCCAAATCAGAGCTATAGTGAACTTTAGCTAGCAACAAAACATCACCTTGCATAGCAACTCCTTTCTTGTATTTTCTCCCCCCATTAACTTCCATGTCAGAGTGGTGAAATTGAAAAAGTGGAGTGGAGGTTGCCTAAAATACTGGTAATGCTTCTTTAATCGCAGTTGTGAACAGGCTGCAAGGTAGCATTAAATCAGTTGCCACAATTTTGAGAGCAGCCATAGTGACAAACAGAATTTGCCTCCAGGCCTCCTTTCCTCTCTAGAAAGGACTTCATACACTCCTACCAATGTTTGTTTTTCTGTGTTTGTGTGAAACCCTTTGTCCTATAACCTCAAAAAAAAGGAAAGAAAAAAGAAAAAACCTCCACCTAAGCTGAAGGCACAGGGCAAGTGCCTGTGTAAGCATCAGCTTCTGTTGCAAACTTCGGATGGTTCTGTACAAACTGAAAAATAAATGTTTTTATTAACAAGTTACAGTCAGATTGTCTGTCCCTTTTTCCTGCAGAACTTGCTGATGTAGCTTCTGTGCCTAGAGCTTTTCACCACTGCTCCCTCACACACCTCCCATTTGACCAGATTTGGTTTCTTTACAATACTGCAGTGATGCAGTAAATGGAGTAACAAAAGCTGCTGTGTGGGCAGATGGGGCAGCTCTGAGGATGACTGGTTAGTTAGTGAGAAGAGCTTTCCTACCTAGTTTCTCCTGTCGTTCCATATCGACCTGCTTTGGACACAGCAGTGATGGGGATCATGCAGATGTGCAACACTGTGCTGTCTGATCCTGCCAGTGGGTGTACCTAAACCAACTCGTTTGTTTTCAGTACTTCCATACTGAAATCTCTGTGACTTCTTGCACTCTGAAGAAGCTGGGATCAGAAAGCAGTAGGGAACCCTGTGGTCCAATTCTGACTTGTTAGCTAAAGCAGGGATCCTACATACCACATAACGCTAAATCATAAGTGGCTTCCTTTGCTTTCATTTGGCTCCTCCTGCCAGTCAGAAGTATATGCTTATGTACTTGCTTGACCCTCATAAAATTATGTCTGGATTGATGCTCTTGCTACTATCTGTACAGATTTGCACAGTTGCTCCTCACCAAGGCAGAAAGATAATGCAAAGTGTTAGATTTGGCTTTCAATTCCTTTGAGGTGGCAGAATTGCCTGCCATTTGGGGCTGGTTGGGGAGAGTTAAAAATGTGAATGGGAGCAGGGGATCTCATCTAAATTAAATTTAGCCCTACCTTTAGTTTTGAAAAAGATTGTACTGCCAAAATTGGGTCATTTGCCCCCATATTTGAGTAGCGCAGTTTCCTGTTTCCATTTTACTCACTGCTGTGTTGTATAAAGCAGTTACTCTTAACTGTCTCAGGTGAGATGGTTTGAAATACTAATTCATCTGAGCCCCAGGTATCAGGCAATCCACTTCGATAAAAACATCTTAGTATGTTGCAGAAGCAGAATCTTCCCATGTTGATGTTAAGAAAGTACATGGAAGTAGTTATGTGTACAACAGTGCACATTGTTTTGTGTGACAAATTGTACATACAGTAATTTTCTACAGTATACAGCATTCTCCTGTTTTATTCAATATTCTGAGTTGACATGCCATATCAAACATAAACTAACATGTGTTGAATGCATAACCTAGGGTAAATGTGATTCATTGTTTCTTGCAAACTGAGAAAAACAAAGTGGTTCCAGATTCTTTTTGCTGCAGGCTTACAGATGTAGTACAAAAGTTGAAATGAGGTATTCCAATCCAACCCTCAGACTTGGGAGCAAACTTCTCCCTGCCCTTGAAGTGCATAGTGCACATTGTGGCAGGAAGTCAACATCTGCTACAGATTGGTGGGGTGCGTGTGTAGGGGAGGAATGAAATTCCCAGAAGTCTTCTATAAATAACCCAGGTCTCTTGCAGACACGCCAGAAAACAGAGGCTATGTTTGAAAACTGAATCACTGTACTTTTTGTTTGATCCAGCAGCATTACAAAATCTTAAAATACATTAATGAAAAAGCATGTGATACAGGTTTCCTTTGAATAGTACCACTTTGCATTACAGGGTATCCTGTTTTAATGTTTTTGCTTTAACGAAGTCATCTATTGCTGAGTTTGAAACCTCCATTGTGGACTTTGGTTTAATAAGCTTAAGGATAGGGATATTTATTTCATTCTGAGATTAGGTTGACTAACCGGGTAAAACACAGCAAAAATGAGAAACGCTTTAAATGCACATAAATATATCAAGTGCAGAAATTAATATCTGTTCAGCTTCTCTTTTAAAGCAGTTTTCTTTGGGAAATATTGAAAGACACTTAACAATAGTTGAAGCAGCCTTTTTTTTTTATGAGTCATTGGGGTGAAATGTATAGCATTTTACTATGGTGTGTCTGTCCAGCAAGTGAGTTCGCTAAGACAGTATTTCAATAAGCAGCAGTATGTTATGTGGCTGAAAATGTATGGACTGGGTCACGTACCACACACAAAGCCATGTATAATGGCTCTCACTGAAAGAGTTAAAAACGGGGGAAGCTGAGCTGTCAATCCAGGTAAATAGGTCCATAAAAATTAAATTTCAAAGAACCAATCAAGAGTGGAAGGATTCTCCTCTTGTGTGGGCTTTTGGGAGGGGGCCAGCTTTTGCTTTATGTCTTTAATCCTCTTGGAGCTCTCTCCATTGGCAGAAAGCCAGGTAAGAAAAGACCCAACTCCAATTTTGAGTTGGGACTGGAAATTTTGCAGCACGCTAAGGACCACTGGAGCTAGATGTTGCATAGGTTTTTATGAACTGTGATCTAAGCTATCAGGATACTTGCCATCTGTGTGCATGCATGTCATTGGGAGTCAGGCAGAATATAAATGTAATAAAAAATAAACATTCTGGGAACAGCTAACCAAGTTCATTTGGTTCAAGTCATTTTTTTCCCTTTGTTTTCAACTTCTTTCTAGTTCTTCGATCTGAATATGCATAACAAAGCCTTGAATTCTTAATGAATCAGCGAGGCACATTCTGGGGAAAAGGTGTTCCCCAGGTTGGTCAGCTCCTGAAGAAAATGTAGCAGGATTGCTACCTGCTGCCTCCTGAATAAATGAAAGCAGAGGCTTATTTCTCTGGAGTGAGGTGGCTGGTGGTAGCATTAACAAATACTTCCTCCAGAAGTTGTGGCGGCTGCTGCGGGATCATAAAGGGTTGAGACACCCCTCTTATGGGACCCCGAAGTCTCAATCTGTCATAGCCCATGCTTCTATGGCTGCGTGGGCCCCGTTACATGGTATACATAGTGTCTTGGCTTATGCAATACCGTAAGCTAAAATGAAACCAATCATATTGTGGCCTATAGTTGCATATGCTAGCTAGCTAGCTAGCTAGCTAGCTATTTATTTATTCATTCATTCATTCACTCACTCACTCACTCACTCACTCAATTTATATTGCCGCCCATCTCAAACTAGTGACTCTGGGCAGCTATATGCTGTAGTTCTGCAATTCTATGCTAAATCAGTGCATCATGTTTACCTCTTGAGATGCTGGTGTTAATTAGCACCACCGGCACTGCAGAGCAGAGCGTGGTATCAATTTTGTCAGCTCAAAAGTTTATCATTTTTTATACAGAGTTTAGGGCATGAAAGAGAGCAAGCACAGAGATATGCCTTCTGTACTTGCAAAGGGTAGTGGTGGCTAGGTGCTATATCCTGCAGTAGATGGATATACGCCTACTCTAGAAGGGGAATTTTGCTGTCCCCGTTCAGCGGCTGCATACTGATGCCTCCCCTTTTCCCACATGACCCATAAGATGTTCTGCTCCCTTCCAGCGCACCCCTGCCCTCATTTAAGCCACAACGTCTGACATGGGGAAATCGCTGCATCTTTTTTGCAAACGTATTTTATTAGTCTATAAAAATGCAGTTGGGATTGTTCAGCTTTTGAATAATCGAATAAGGAAAAAGGATAGGGCAAAATAATTTCCTTTACTGTGCATGATTCTGCCTACTCTTGGTTGTCCACAAACATCCCCTTTCTTACAATTTGAGGTAGCGTGTACCAGGCTAAGGAACAGGAGATAGCTAATTCAATAAGAGTTTGCAGAGGGAAAAGCAGAAGGCACAGCTTTTAAGACAGCTGTTTTGACAAAGGACAGCAGCAAAATTAGGCATTTAATACAGAGTGAGAAAACTTACATTCTTCAGGCTCTTTAGATGGCAGCAAATAAAACACTACAGATATGCTAGGACTGGTAGGAAACTTCAGGAACACCAAAGCATCTAAGCAGGATATACTGCTTATATCTCACTTTATAAATTGATTAAGTACACCCAAGCACCCGATTTCAGTCGTGCCTAATTTAACAACCAATTGATTTCAGTGGGATTCTAGCTCAAGTACCTGGATCAATGTTGATCTGGATCAACATTAAAGATACTTCAGTGGAGGTTGTCATGAATACAATTATAGTAATGATTCAAGGATTTCATTTAGAATAATTTAAGGCAAACAGCAGAGTTAAAAGTCTGTATCCTGCTCCTTGAGAAAAAGGACTAAGTCTCAAGATTAATTTGCCCATCAAAGACTAAAAATAGCCACCTATGCCTTCATTAACAGTAGCCAGACTTGGTCCCCTCTTGGCAAATCAATGGATGCAAGATTGCCTCTCTTCAATTTTAGGGACATCCACCTGTGCTTAAAGGAGCTCCCTGCGAAGTCAGCATTCTTCATACTGTTACTACAAACCTATTCTGTGAAGTACACCTTGTATTTGTGAGCAAACCAGCTTTATGGAGCAGCAGCTATCTCAGCATAAAAAGCAAATAAAGGCAGACAACCCTGGTACAGGAGGGGTAGGTGCCTCCCTGTACCGTCATTCAAAAGTCAAATTGATGCCAGGGCAAGTGTTACTCTGAACTAGAGTTCCATGATTGCTATACCTGAACAATATGGATTCTGCATAATGCTGCACTTTCTCATCTTGAAACTACAGGCAGAAGCAACAAGATGCATAGGGCATAGATCCCCAGGTGGCTGTTTACCTTCTGAGATTCTTAAAACATTGTTGTACCTAGCAACTGGAAACTTTTAAAAAAGAGAATGGCTAGATTTCTCTCTGATTTCTACATACATTGGGCTTTTTTTTTTTTTTTGGTACTCCTGGAGAACAGCAACAGCCACACTTCTTCTTATACAAAGAAGCAAGCCTACTACAGTCAAAATTGCCCTTAAATCTTACCTTTCTCCTGGTTTGTGGCACAGCTATCCTATTGTTCTAAACATGGGCAGTCCTTAATATGATTATACAGAAGTAAGTTTTACCATGTTCAATCCCAAGGAAGCATGAATATGTTGAGCCTTGGTCAATTAAGGCTATAATAATATTGCAAAATCCTTGGGAAAGTGCTTGTTCTTTAAATTGTATTACTGTAATACCAGTATATCAACTGTTTTAAAACACTTGGTTTGGCCTCCTCACAGTACATGCAGCTGAGAAATGCCACTACAGCAGCATTAGCTGGGATTGGAACATGCCCTGTTCTTCCAGACAATAACTGAGCTTCATGAAAATATATACGGTATTCAGGTCTGTAAATGTGTTGCTTACACTTCATACGTGCAGTGTGGAAGTCCACCATGCATTGTTGCAGGTTGTCATGCTAACCATTTTGCTGGGTTTAAATTCAAAGGCTCTTTTCTGTGTCAGTGAAACTTAATATTTTCTATTAGCCCAACTGCTCTTCCTCCTTGTATAACAAGGACAGCTAGTCAGAAAGAGATCTAAAATTGCTAGGTCTTTTTTAAAAAAAATCATAACACAAGACGTCTGCAGAGGAAGACAGAATCCTATCATAACTTCCTGTTAGGTATCTGAAGCCTCCTAGGAGTGGCTTCGCTGCAAGCATTTATGCCTCTTAAAAAGAGAAAAAAGACGATACTTGTTCAGGCAAGTGTTCCAGGCAAGCCTAGTTTAAAAGCACAACCCTGTCTTGCCTGAGAGTTAAGAAAAGACTCCGGCTGGTTGTGCCCTCTGTGTGGAAGCTTGTCATGCATAGCACACAACAACAGAAACTAGGATAAACAGCAAGTCAACAACCTCAAAGCATTTTACAGGAATTAAGCAGTTGGTGAGTTTGAGAGGGCAGAAGGAAGAGGAGCGTATTTAAATAGGAAAGAGGGTAACAGGGAATTTGCCGAGAAAAAGGTAGCCGCTATAGGGCCAAATCCACGAACTCCACCATGGGAGTGGAGCCAATGCTCAAAACCTGGGGAGAGCAGCAGCAACGGACTGATTCATGGGAACTGCCTCAGAGCCAAACTGCCAGCTCTGGAGAAGCAGCAAGCAGTTTGTTTCCAGAGTCAGGCAACAGTTACAGTCCACAGACAGCAGCAGCCCAGGCAGATTGACACCCGTGCATTGGAGGAATCTGCTTCATTGCAGGCACCACAAGTACGTGCTCTCTCCCCCTCTTGGTCTAGGCCAGTGTTTCTCAACCTCAGGAACTTTAAGGTATGTGGGCTTCCACTCCCAGAATTCCCTAGCCAGCATCTTAAAGTTCCTGAGGTTGAGAAACACTGGTCTACGCGTTACCCACCCCTCACTATTCAAACGTGACAGGCTTTTATCTGTGACATACTAAGCCTGGAGATTCTGGTCTTGAATGAGCAAGCTCTGAGAAAGCCAGCTGTAGTCACAAGTGCCTGTTGAGACATTCCCTGAAGAGAATGCTTGCCTCCCCCTGCCCCTGTAAACAGGGCACAGGCTCCCCAAACTGCACAGCAAAGGGGGTGCTCGGATTGCTAAAGAGGGGCTAGTGAAGCAGGGCCTAAGTTTTAGGCATATTATTTTACTTCCCCCAACCAAACATTTATTCATTTTTTATTAGTTACATTTATACTCAGGCCTTTCCATAAAAATGCCTATCGCCTGGTCAATGAGAAGCTATAAAAACCATACATGTATTGATCGCTAGTATTCTCTCACATTCACCCAAAGTGCACCTTCACACACCCCAGAATTTTTAGCATCATGCTGAGGATGACCCAAGCCCACAGGGTAATGATAGCTTGATGAGACACTAGGAGCAGCTTGTTCAGCCCTCCACAGAAGCGTAGCCAAGGTGGTGCACTCTTCCCAGCCTTGGCAATCCTGCACACACGTGGTTTGTGCAAATTGCGCTTTCAACAAAAATAAAACTTCCTTGGTAACTAGAAAGGGGACAGAGAGTTTATACTAAGTTAGGCAACACAAAGAAATGTTAGTTAATGGAGTGGGGAAAGGGAGGGTTTGGGATACCCATAATGGGGGTACAGCAAACGCAGCAGCCAGGAATGGAGCTCTACCACACTTGGAGCTGGTTTCTGAAGATACCAGCTAAGCTCCTTCCTACAAACTGCCTGGAGATGTGATGCTCAATTGCTCGTTTCCCACACTCACCCGGGAAGCTTCATCTCCAACTGAACCACAAGGGACACAGCCACTCTTGGCCTAGAAATGTGTGACGGAAGACAAACCGTAGTTCTGAAGAGACAGGAATTGTTTTTCCAAAGCAGAAGCCCTCAGCCTGCTAATGCCATTTTCCAGTCTCTTCATACAGAGCAGCATACAGTGGTGGAGCTGAGAAAACTGAAACAGCCAGTTAGGTCATAGGGTGGCTCTGCTGACTTAATTACTTCCCAAATGTCCTGGATGCTGAACTTCTGAAGTGCTTGCAACCGAGAACATCCACTGTAGAATGACATTTGAGTTTTGAAATTGGTATAAAATGGGCTTGGAAGGCTGCACGAGCTGGACGTTAAAGAAAATTTCAGTGGCCCTCCAATAAGAAGGACCGCTCCCTTTTCCCCTCACATTCCTTCCTACCTCAAAATACTTTCACTAAGGGTAACATCAACTTTCTAAAATAACCCCAACTCCAAGAGTACGCCTTCCCTTGGCCTTTATGTTGGCACCCATTGTTCCCTCAAAAAGGCAGTCACAGGGTAGCTAACTGGCTGCCAATTCTTTCTGACCTAACCCAGTGATGGAAAGGTGGAAAAGCCTGATGTCCCAGCGAATGCCAAAGCAAGCCCCAGGGCAGCAACTGTAGGCTGTTCTTTTTTATCAAGAGTTACTGGACAGTTATTTTCTTTTAAAACACATGATTTAAGAGGCACAATTTTCAACCAGTCTTCCCTAGGCCCACTGTGAGAACTTGACGAGTTTTTGCTACCTCTTTCTCAAGAAGTTAAGGAACAGCACAAGCTACAATCTCAGGCAGCCACAGTGGTATGTTTCATAGTTGGGGATTTTCTGACAGGGACAGAAAGAAGCTTCAAATAAAGTATGCTAAAAAAAGAAAAGACCCAGCATAAAAGCCTGGTCAGGTAAAATAAAACTGAAGACTGAGTCGTTGTTCCAGAGGTGACATGGCAGTCTGACCCTTTTCTTAGGAATAAGTCTTGGTCATCATACCAGGCCCAGTGGATAAATTAAACAGGATATCAGGAGAAACCAAATAAATAGATAAAAACAAACAGCTGGGGATGCTGCAAGCAAACACCCAACTTCAAGTGTCCGTGTGGTGACCAAAGCAGCAGGCAGCCTTCACGTCTGTTGGACTTTGTGGAACATGAGTTCTTGAGGAATGTGAGTCTCAGGGCCATAATTCTTCGCTGCCCGGCGCTCAAAGGCTGCCACCATCTGCTTTACTACCTCATCGAAGAAAACTGCAGCCAACTGTGAATGCAGCAGGGAACGGAATTCAAAAGAGATCTGAGGAAAGAGAACAGCAGAATGGACTACCGTGAAGGTCCTTTTTCTACAGTGGAGCTAGGGCATTCTACAACGAGAATGCCCCTTCCACTTGCTCCAGAGGAGGGGCTAGGGAAGGTTTGCTGTGGAAGAAGAATTTTGGAATGACAAACCAGGAGGAGACTACAGGAAGCACTCTCGAGAAAGGCAGGAATAAAAGATACACTTGTAAAACTACGTGCAACTGCTTCCTGAAGCTGATGGGGCTCCAATACTTTTCTTTTTTCCTACAGACATCACCCAGGGTGTATTACTGTGAAAATACATTGGGATGGCCCATCAAACATCTAGTTTCCACTGATCCATCTCTAGTTAGTTCTTGGGGCTGAGGCAAAAGGAAAGGAGGACCACAACCTATCCCAGTGGAAGACCAAACTGACCTTGGGCATCAAGAATGGCCCTAGGCACAGAGTGATAGTGTGCAGTTGGATGACACAGAACTCCTTACCTGGCAGAGTACCTGTTTATGACACATACCTGGCTAAAGTTATGACTATTAGAAATGGCACTTTCTCTGGCTAAGAACTAGGTATGATCCAGGCTAGCAATTGCCATGAAGACAATTGACTTGTTCACACATTACTTAGCTCCCTATGTTTAGTCTATAAAACCAAGGTTCTATGGAAATGGACTTGGCAAGACTGTAATCTAATGGGATGTGTGGTACAGGATTTCCATACTCCTCCAGGTGCTGGAATGGTTTCTTGGTTTTACACACTATAGCTCCTGGGACTTGAGATGCCACAGGGGCATCTACTAGGTGAGCTGCCTTTGGAAGGTATAGAGCTAGGAGCCCAGAGAAATGCCTCACCTCACTGACCTTGGAGTTCCCTACTCTGCTTTAAGGACTTTGTTCAACAGCTCTGGGAAAAGGAGGCATGTGGTAGGAATGCTCACTACAGGAAACATCTCTGCCACCAGAAGATGGTTCTAGTTCCTTTACAACTAGGATCTTACAGACTTTCCTCAGTAGTAGTGGAAGGTCCACCTTTTGGAAAAGCCTGGTGGATTCAGGGCCCGCAAATCAGCCCTCATTTATGCGAGAGCTAATGAGCTGGTGAGGAATCCTTTTGGCCGTTGTGTGCTTACTGAGAAGTCCAGTGTACACGTGCGAGGATAGCCTGGAATGCCAGGACTGAAACGCCAGCTGGTCTCCAGATGATTGAAAAGTTTCCCATCAGTGCAGACCGCCTGGGGAAAATGACATGAGAACAAAGATTCATGTTGACAGCAAAGCCCACAGTGTTGGCCAAACTGATGCCCTCCAGATAAGTTGGACTACAACTCCCAGAATTCTCCTCAGCATGGAAGACAGCGGAATGGGGAAGGCCAGCATAGCACAAGAGTTTCCAGCCCCATTCTAATAATAGCAGCTCTGGATAAAGATATACCCACCAGCCTGCATATGAAGCAGATATCTCATGCCTGCCTTGTGAGTATGCTGCTTCACAAGTCATGCTTACAGCAAAGGACTTCCTGTTTAGTACTTTTGGTTTTTTCAATTTCCGTAAAGTGTTCTGTCAATGCTAGAGCCACCATGTTTAATCAAACCTCCCTCCAAACTATCTGAGGCACCAGGACAAATTATTACTTTTGCAATGCTTGTTGCTATTTTGCTATTGCAACACTGAAGTACCCTCAGCCTAGTTAGCCCACAAATAGACAACTCACCTTCACCAAATGGGGTTGCACCAGTGTCACAATAGAGGTATAACGTTCCACAACAGGAGGGAATCCAACTTCCAGCTGGGCCTTCACATGGCCTGTTCGCTTAGAGACCACAGTTGATTTCTTACACCATGGAACAAACTCCTTATATTCATCCACATTGGACACAACACCATACATCTCCTGCATGGAGTAACTGTAAATAAAGAGAGAGTGACTTCTGGTGGTATGTCCACAACGACGTACATGTCCACAACGACATACGTACATGTACACCAAAGGATGTTGGAATGTCTCTTTGTAAAAATGAGCTATCGTGCTCTGAACATCTGAAAGGAAGAGAACTTGCAAAAAAGCTTCTCCACTCAAGTCTAGGATCTTACGTTCTGGAAGAGAATGGAATTAAAGAAAATAGGATGCACTCTTTATGCTTCGTTCACTTATCCCATAAGATAGCTTCAGAGGAGGGAACCAATGTACCAGAAATAAAGCCTGGCTAAGCCGGCTCCTTCTATGGTTAATATTCTGCTGTTCGGAGGTTTTATGCATCCTGTTATTCAAGACAGACAGCTTGTGCAATAATATAATTTAAAGTTAAGAAATGCAAGCCTGCCTCTTTCTGAGTCTTGCAATTCTGAATCTTACTCTTAGTTTTTCCCTACTCCATATAAATCTGGATTTCATAGATATTTATGGTATAAAGAAAAAAAGGAATTTGAAAGAACGTATTATAAGACAAAGTTTGTTAAAAATATGGAGTCTTCTAAAAGCAAGGATAAGTCTGGCGATCTCACCATTAGCTTTATTGTCTATTGTCTTCTATTTCAGGGACAACCACAACAAGAAAGGTTTAATCACTTATGCCAATATGGTATATCTAGACTCAGAAAACAGACTAAAGACACAGCGAGAACTGCTCAACAAAGGTAGGAATTTACCATGGTTGATGTATTTACAAATTGCTGGAAGAATAAAAAGTGATCTCAAGAAAGGACGAACCTTGAGAAAGATGACAGAAGTTGAAACACTTATACAAAACCAAAATAATCTGTTAGAACGTACATATAAATGGTTATTGAAATATGACACAGAGAAGTCACTATATGACACTAAAAACTGTATGATAAAATGAATGCAAAGCTTCAAAGAAGTAATCACAGTACAACAATGGATAAAGCTGTGAAAATAATCAATAAAATGTATTCCAAGCTACAATTTAAATGAAAATTGGTATAATATACTTTGCAGATGATATATAACTCCATCAAAAATTACCAGGATAGACAAATTATATATATGCACCCACCCACAAACAAATGTACTAGAAAGTAATACATCAAAATATACAGAAAACTCTATAAATAAAATTTGAATTGAAACCACAAATATTTCTATTGGGGATAACTCCAGAAAATATAAATGAAAAATATTACAATTTAGAAAGATATATGCTGACAGCTGCAAGGACAACTTTGGCACAACATTGGAAAAGAGAAACTTTGCCAATGATACTAGACTGGGAGACCAAAACTGGAGAGTATGCAAAACTGACAGCATATATCCATAATAGAACCTAACCAAGTTTCAGAAGAAATGGCTCCATTATATATTGCACATCTGGAATATGGTCTCTAGGAAAAGAGTGATGAGACCAGTCAAAAATAACAGATGAAATTACTTAAACAGATATTAGCAATAACTCTCAATGTTCAACATAAAGAACAAATATTTAGGTTAGCAGTTGGGAAACAAATGGAAAAGAAGGGGAGAAAGCATCACTAAAACGTATTGCTAGAATGTTTTTTACTGTCTATTTTTTTTTCTTACTTTGTGCTTTGTATTCTTCACTTTCTAAAAATCTGTTAAAAAGTTAAATTAAAAAAAAAGATAAAAGAAATAGAGCCTGGATACAGAACTGGTAGAGAGAAGGATGGGGAAGAAAATGAGGCAGGAGGAGGATAACGGAAGGAGAGAAAGCAATTAGGACTCTCTTTCGATCAGCAAATACTCCCAAATATTTTCCCTGCTCATGAAACTGTACAAGAGCTGTAGCAAAGGAACTCACAATCTTGGATAGGACTGCAGCAGAAACAAAGACATAATAAATAAAACCCAGCTTTCCAAATCAGTTATCAATTGCAAGCAAAATTCAGCTGTCTTTTGGATGATACGGCGCTCCTTATTGCTGCAAAGAAAGCTAGGTAGAATGGATATGCGGTAAATGGAGAACACACACACTCACCCAAGATAAGGCTATAAAGGGCTACTGGCCACACACAATTACTATATGTTATCTAGAGATTCCAAATATCAGGCAGCAGGGAAGAATAACGGAAGGACTGTCCAAGTTACTTCTTGCCTTCCATGAGTTGGGCAGAAAAATGGCAGTTAATTAATCCCTGTTTGTATATCTGTAACAGCTATTCTCCAAACTGATAGCTGTCCAGGTAAATCTGCACAAAACAGTTCTTTCAGAAAGCTCCCTTTTTCCTGGCTCATGGTTGTACACATCCAGCTTTGCATATGTGTGGGAAGATAATATCTCCTGGAGAAGACAAGTGGGTTGGTGGTATTGTTAAGCTACCGTGGTCAGCCTGCAGTTTCCTCAAGATTTTGCTGAACCTCAACTCCCAACAGTATTGCTTTAGCTTCTCATAAGGTTTGGTTGGTCACTGTGGGAAAGAGGACAGTGGATTAGGCAGACCTTAGCTTGGATGCCATACGTCTTGCCTTAGGATTTTATCCCTTACATTAGAAATAGGTCCCCTTCAGTTATTTTGGACTGTGAAAGTTCTGGCCTATAGTTCTGTACTGTTTATTATTAGCAAAGTAAACGATGCTTGTGTGGGCCATACAAAATGACTGTATGAAAGACAGCATGTACATTTTCCCTCTATCATGAAATCACCCTCCTGCAAGCCATGTCAGCTCACCCAATGATCCTCCTCTCTGAATATTCCTTCCGTTTGTTGATGAAAGGTCCTGTAAAGCTGATAAATGTCCGGCTGTGCTGACCACTGAGATCCCAATCAAGACTGCTGATAGCATGGGGGTCTCGGATCATCAGAATTCCACAGCATGGCATGTACCTGGAACTGAAAGATCCCCAGGATTAGCTGGGCTGAACAGAAGTCTACCAAACTTGCCCAGAGAAAGTTTCCCTTGATCTTGAATAACCTAACAGAAGTATCATCAACTGACTCAGTAAGTTGCACGCAAAGTAAGCTGCAAGCCTGACCCAGCATGGCCTCCTGGACTGAAGTCCTACATGTACAATGTTGTGGGCAAACCCTCATACATACAGTATTGTGGGGAAGTTCTGGCATATCCTCCATTGATTTTCACAATACATAAGCTACAACTCTGGAGTAATTAATTAACTTCTAAGGACAAATGCTCCTCTTTCTCTTAAGGAATGGGGGACAGAGGGAAAGGACTGTGGAAGTCATAGTCTATGAATTCCAGAGGGCACCTGGTTATCCACTTCTGGTTCTGAAGCTCCTGTATCACTTCTATAGATTCCTCAGATTATCATCTCTGTGCTTGTGAAAATTAAGCTTAACAGCATTGTGCAAACATTACCCCTTTCCCCAAAGTGCAAGTTGTTCAACAGAGTTACTGCAAGCTGAAACTCTTGTCATAAATGGCAATGTGTGTTATCAGGATAAACTGTATATATTAATACCATCCTCACTTCTGCAGAAACCATATAAGTGAATCTGATCACAACTGTACGTATTTCTCTAAAGCCTTGACTGCTACCCCTCTGCCCACTTCCTCTAAAACTTGCTACTGAACAGCAATTTTAGATACAAGTTCAGTGCTATTAAAGAAGACCACCAAACCTGTTTTCAAAAGCAGCCTTAACAGGAACAGAGAGCATTGTGCCATGAAGTAACAAAGAGCCAGTTCTCTTCCTCTCACTTCACCTTGCAGCCCCCACCTCTGTTGCCAGCTGTTCAGATGATCCTAGAGGATCAGGCTCAGAGACCTGACAGGAACAGGGAGAGAACCCCATCTGAAGGAATTGGAGTTGCCTGCTGCCCAAGGCAGAATAGCCCAGAAGATGGCATTTAGGGACTGCAGAGGAATCATGCCCAGACTATCTGAACTGGCCAATGGGGGCTGGGCTGATCCCATCTCCCAAAGGTCATCTCTTTGCACCCCTGACAGAACGGTCCACAAAGTGCATCTGATTGTATCCATGGCAAAACCTGTATGAGAATAAAGGGGAAAATGCTACTTTAAGGATGACTTAAGGTTGCCTCAGGTATGGGCTGGGGAACAGAGGAGGCCAATATCATGAGGACACGGTAGAAAAAAAGAGGTTGCTGGACCATAGTTGTGCTGCAGTTAGATGCAACTGAGGAAAGGCTCTTAGACAGATGTTGGCTTCTTCACCTTTGCTTTTGGACTGCAAGCTTTCTGCCAGAAAAACCCTATGCACAATGGCTGACTCCCAGCTGGAACTATTAGACACTCTTATTAAAGAAGAGGTAGCAATTTTCCTCCTCAATTTCCCATGACACTTCCTAAAATTCAGATGGAAGGAATATCAGCCAGAGTAACGCAAAGCCTTTGCATTTCCTTCCATGTTGGCCAGCTTCTGTCTTGCTTGCAGGCCAGCTTAGCTTAGCTTAGCTTAGCTTACACAATTACTGCCAGTAAGCCCTCCCACAGCATCAGCTGAGCTCTTTTTTCAACAAGTAAATATTCAGGATGCCAAGTGGAAAGACTATCTATGGGAAGTGGGACAGATTTCCTGTCACCAGATATTTTTTTTTAAAGCCTTTTGCCTGGGTTGACACGCTTACAGGCTACTTGAAACTGTGACCAACAAATTGAAGAAAAGGCCTTGTATGTTCCCTGTTCCTCTCTTTGGTCTAAATTTCATCATGAGCAAGGTAGATCTATGATAATTTTTGTGCCCTCCAGATGCCTTGGACTACAATTTCTATCAACATGCTGACTGAGAATAATGGACTTTGCAGCCTAACACATCTGGAGAGCTAAGAGGAAGAAGTTGCCTTAATGTCTTTTCCAGAAAAAAGAGGAAAAAAAGTTAAAATGTAGTGATATACCACAGAATAGTATGATTGGTAGTTCAACGGATGCAACTAAAGCTAAGGCAAAAAGAGTTGACTTGCCATATGGAATTTAACTTAGGAGAAAACGTAGAAAGAGTCTATATATTGCAGCATACTCAGGGACAAAAGGACTGTGGAAAGGATAGCAATCACAGAATAGCTGCCCAGCAGGTTAGCAGGGATATTTACTTGGGAACACTGCCAAGCAAGCAATTGTGAATAGGAACGTTATGTAAAAAAGTTAAAGCAACAGAAATCCTGTAGATGTTACAGATGAGCCTCTTCATCAGGCATAATCATTTGAACTGCTACTTTCTGGAGAGTAAGTTTCACAAAGGCCATCAGTTTGTTTCCCACAAAGAAACTGAGAACTCTAAGCTGCATCTACCAGCATCAGCGACTTGTGGGTATCCAGAATCCTTATCTCAAGCTATGCTTTGTCTGGCAATTTTTCACCAGACCCTAACCTTGGCGATGAAGTCTCAGACTGGCGCAACAGGAGAGCACAGCAAACAGTAACAGGGAAAGGCAGGAACACTGCAGAGTGACAAGTCACCAACCTCCTGAACAGACTTTCTGGAGCTGTTAAGCACAAACCCTAACCCTAATACCCATAAGCCCTTGGTGCCACTGCCGGAGAATAGCTCAAATGTTTCCAAAGGTGATGTGGAGGAAGCTACTACACCTAAGTAAGGTTTCTAATTTAAAGGACTGGATTCATGTATCATGCTAAACCATAATGTTGCCTGAGTTTGTTGCATAAGCCATATTACCCTAGCTCACTTGTATTGCTATCATTGTAATCCACGTTACATATGCAACGGTGGTTGAATTCAATCACCCTGCTAAGCCAAAGGTCAACAAATCACACTGTGGCTTAGCACGACATGGGCATGTAAGTCAGCACCTTGGAATTCTTAAGTAATAATACATTTCTATCTTTCTCACCAAAAAAGCCAATTTTTAAAACTTATTTCTTATTTCCACCTAATTTTTTACCCAGGCTTTTTCCCCCCAGTAAAATCAACTCACAAATTAAAGCATTCTGCAACTTAAAAAAAAAAAAAATCCAGTTTAAAAACCTACATATTAATTAACAGAGTTCCAATAAATATCCCAAACTTCTTCAAAGACACATGGTACACATGCTGTGCTTCCAAACTAACCCCCACAATGGCTTGCAGTATTCAGGGGAAAAAGAAGCCAGATACATAAGAAGGGCCACGTACATGGTTTCCTCACTCCCACTGGGTCCCATTTAGGCAGGCTTCGCAAGCACAACCAATTCCAGTTTAAAACTTAAGTTCTAGGTCATATGGAGAAAAAGTCCTTTGGGACGTGTTCATTGGGAAACTAAATCCAAAACCAAATCCTGACTGGGAGTCTTTTGCAAACATTGTTGCAATATCTGCACAGTACAATCAGAAGGTTATATATTCAAAGTATTACAGGACACTCTTCACTTTCAGATTTTTAAAAATATGCTTAAGGACGTTTCTGGGGAAAATGAGTCCTGGTAAGGAACATTCATTTCCAGATCTGAAGTAACATGGCAGATAAACGTTAAGATATCCATCAAGATTTTTAAAAAAGTCCTCCTCCTCTAAAAGACATGTATCCCGTTCATTTCATTAGCCCTTATAAAAGACCTGTGAAATTTACAAAAACAGGTTCATTCCACATAAGAGGGGAAGAAAATTGAAACTCAAACATATAAACTGTATTAAGCTATAGACTGAATAGATGGTTGAATGGTTATTTGAACTAAGGACATGTAGCTCATAGGTCATGCTCCTGAAAATCCTGATAACTCATCACATTAACCTAGAAGAAGAGCAACATCCCAATGCCTTTTCTGTCAAAACTTTGGTTTAAACAGATGGGGAACCTGTGGCCCTCTGGATAACTCAGAACTACAACTCCAGAATCCCTAGGGAGGCTGTTCAATAGCGAAGAATGATGAGATGAAACCGGTAGTTCAACAACATCTGGAAAGCCATATACTCCCCGCCTCCTTGTCCTTACTGAATTACTTGTCCAGATGGTGGCTGAAGACCATTCTGCCTAAAACAAAGTGCCCCTTCCCATTGGGTTCTACATTTTCCACATTTTCATCCATACAGCTCACTAAAAAAAAAAAAATCACCAAAAGACAAGCAATCACCTTTTGCCAGCCCAGTAAACTACTGATCTAATAGTATGTACTCCAGATCTAATTTTTCTATGCTCTGTAAATTCATTGCGTGATGGAAACCTTATTCTGACATGTATCACAGATTGGTCATTAAAACAGTGACAGAAAAGCATGATTAGCCACATGTATGATGCGCACAATGTGCTTGCTGATCGGAAACTCATTTAGTGCAGAAGTGAAGAAATACCAATTCACTAGGAAGAAGTTCAAAAGCTACAAGCATCTGGGCCTAAAGGGAGTCAACGTCTATGATGGAAGTGACTCTACTGGTACTAACTTTTCCTCAACTCTACAGCCCCACAGGGTTTCACCCGGAGGTGTTTGCTAAAAAAGAGGCACCACCAACCAATCCCAGTTTAAAGGACAGAAAGAGCAAAAGGTAGCATTATCCAGCTAGCTCCCTTTTCTAAGCTTGGAAACTTTTCAAGTTACTGCTGGAGCTAAGGCAGGCCTTTGAAGCTTTACCAAGCCAGCAGGAATCAAACCTCAATCTAAAAACCACAAACAACTTTCTTCACAAAAAGTATAGATCTGCACAGAAGTAACTACCCACATTCTGAGTTCTCTCCTGGTTACCCTTTCAAATAAACCACAGTTAAATAAGTGAAAGAAAATTCTTTCAAACTGTTTCACAGAGTACTTCAGATAAAACTATAAATGTCCTCAAATGGAGCTTGACCCTTACATGTTTGGTGTAATGGTCAAGATGTTGGACTAGGACTGAGGAGACACAGGTTCAAGCCCATCCTCAGCCAGTGAAGCTCATTAGCTGACTTTGGTCCAGTTACTGTTTCTCAGCCACACCTACCTCATAGAGTTATTGCTGCAGGGGAAAATAGAGGGGGGAAGGCTATGCATGCCACCTTGACTTCACGAGAAAAGATATACAGATAACAGATAAATAAAAACATATGTCACCCTGAGCTCTCAATGGAAAGGCAGGATGTACTGTAAACCTAACAAAAAATAGGTATGATCCTGCTGTTTTCTTGACAACAGTACAGAAGTGATTTGTCACCATCTTCTTCCAGGAAGTTTTAGATTTCCCAGTGTAGCTTACAGCTCTGGGATTCCCTGGTGGTCTCCCATCCAAAGAGACCAAACAAACTCAGCTTAGCTTCTGAGCCAGTTGCTGCCACCTGCTGAGACTCTACAGGTAACACAAATGCAAACAAGAACTGATACCAAGACCCTCTCCAAGTTACCACCTGCAACCTAATACCACTATTCATCAATAGAAAACACACTTTCCTTATACACCTACACATTCAGAGATGGAAGAATAAAGTATGAACTCAGTTTGGAACAAATTAACAACCACGAGATTTGCACCACTTCCACAGACTTGCTTAATTCTCTACCAAGACATGTAATAAGACATCAGGGTCTCATTTTGGATAAACTGACCCAGGAAAACCTCATGCTCCTGGTTTTACATTCAGCATTAAAAAAAACCAAAGATACATTACTAAAGTAGCCAAAAACACAGTTGTCAGCAGTGTGAAAATGAGCAGAGAATAACAAATTTAAAAACATCTCTAATTGCAATGGTACACGGCTTTCTATCATGTTAGGAGGCATTATTGTTCTGAACTGCAGAAAAGAGGTTGCCACTAACGTATACTGTTCTTTGCTTATAAAAATCCCACTCTTCCCTTGCTGGAGGCATAATCTTTTCCATTTCCTTCCTTCCTTACAGGTACGCATCCATGAATAGAATCCCTTATAGCATTCAGGGAAGCACAATCAGTAGATCGACAGATACTCACTACCTTGTAGCTGTAATGTTCCCACTTTATTGCCCTATGCTCTGATCGTGGCTGTCACCAGTAACTCCCCATAAAATCCCACAGGATTCTTCATCTAACTCAGGACCCTGCCTTTCCCTGAGTATCCATTTAACCTCTATTCTCTTTCCCAGGCCTCTCCTTTTACTCCTGTAATGACCTTCCACAAACTATGCATTTTAGTCCTCCAAACTCCTGAATTAAGGAGCAAGGAGCACAGGTGTCATTGTCCCTGTTGTTCTTTCCTAAAACACTCAGCCCCCCGCCCCCGATTTCCCAGATGCTTGTTCAATTTCATCCCTTTTCCGGAGGGCACATGCTATTGGACCACAGAATCTCAAAAACGGTCAGGGTACCTCCCCCCACCCCCGTCAGAGAAGGAGGTCGATCCTTTCCTACAGACGCCGTGCCAAAGGAAGGGAAGAGGCACCCGCTGAAACTGCTTGCCATACAGCAGCTGGCAAAAGCACAGGAGTCCGGCCAGGAAGAGGGGGGCAACCCGAACTCTGCTCCCTTCTTCTGAGCGGAGGGCTGAGCTGGCCGCCCCCCCGCCCCGCTTTCCTCCAGCCAGGTCCTTCTCCCCAGCTCCTAATCCCTCTGTCGTGCTCATCCTGCTCCTCCCTGCCCCCCCACCCCCGCTTCTTCCCTCGCTCCGCTCACCAGCCGGCCGCGGCCGCCCTCGGTCTCAGCCCTCCCCGCACTCCCAGTTGCCAAATTTCCCGGAGCCAGCGAGTCGCCATGGGGGGCGGGGGGAGACCTGGTGGAAATGCCCCTCTCGGCCGTATCAATTCCGCCAGCAACTAGACAGACACCGGCGTGAACTCTCACCCCGTTTGCGTCACAAGGTCATTGCGTCGCCCTGTAGATGTCACAGAGCGGGAGAAAGGGCTAGAGAGGAGGCGAGCGCGATGCTGTGTGGGAACTGTGGTTCTAAGATAACGCCCGAGTGAATTATGGGAATTGTGGTTTTTCTTCCTTTGAGTACAGTAGTTTTCCGATCCTTGGATTTTTACCATTGTTGGCTTCTCTTACAGTCATCTTTTATCTCCAAACGCTAAGCAGGCTTGGATCTAGTTAGTGCTTGGGTGGGAGACCATCAGAGAATCTCGGAGCTGTGGATGAGACTAGAAGAAAGAAAAAAAAAATGGGAAAAAAATCCTAACCCTAAGAAAAGAATGGGAAAAGGCAATAGTGAACCATTTCTGAATTGCTGTCGAGTTAACATAAAGTATATATACATACATGTTCTTTCTTCTCAGGCTAAGCAACATTTGCATAAAGTGCAAAAAGTAATACTAGGCAAAAAAAATTAAAGGGATAAGAGGATAAGAAAATATAGCTAAACCTACCTTATAATTTACTATACTGCTACATCCCTTTCGATCCTTCAGAGCATCCTTATTTCCATCACATCCATAAACCAATTTGTATGTTGCCTTTTGTTCTTTAAAGATAAACATGCCTTGTAATTACCAAGAGCCCCAAGCACAAGCTGCATTCATTTTCTGCAAAATCAGTGGGACAACATCACAGTCCCTGAGGAACATCACTGAGGGTTAGTGAGTTTCAGTTTGGTCATAAACTGCCCAATTATATTTTGATATTCTTCATTGATAACGTAAGTCTGCACTGTGCAACTGTCAGGAAGTGGGCCCAGAACAGGCCCTTATCATCAGGTATAGTGATTTTTAACATCTGTTGTATCAGTTATTAAATTGGTAAATATAGGGAGCCATGCCTCTTTGAGAAATTGGTCTTGGTAACAAAAAAGCTGGGCAGTCGGTTCAAATTATACTGCAGCTCAGTTCTGGGCAGATCAAGTTTTTAGCCTGAGACCGGTAAAGTTTAGGTAAAATGATCTGGGAAAGGCCAGATGAATGGAGCTTCTGCTTAAGGAACTTCTTCCAAGTGGGCTGGAAAATGTCACTTAAAACAGAGTAGAGCTGCAGGATGGGATGATAGTTAAGTTTAACCCAATAATTAGTTACTAGCCTCATTGTGATTTGTGCCAGACCGCTATGAGAACTACTCATACCCATAACTACCAGGCCTGACCTGCTTAGCATCTGAGCCAAGGGTGTCTGCAGGTTGGAGTCAAAAAAGCCAAGATGTTGGCCACGAAGGTGCAATGCATACAAAAAACAGGTAGAGCTACAATTGCCCTATCACAGCTGCCATCTAGACTTTTGACTGCACCCTACAGACACCCCCAATGTGAGATATTGCCACCTGCTCATACAAAAGGTGAAATAACATGGGAAACCGCCAAGAGACTCCAGGACTATAGAGTGGACTGGGAAGCAACCAACTAACCAACCAGCAAATCCCCAGAAAGCAAACGGCAAATTATTTTCATGTTGTTGCCAGGAGATGGCACAGAAATATCAAGGAGGTCCTCAGGAATCAAGCTCAGCCTAAGGGAGACTTTATCTTTCTTAGAGCAAGGAACATTTCTGTTCAAACATTCTCGACTGGAGGGTTTTCTGGGGAAAAAACACACCCCAAAACTTATGAAATTAAAACTTATGAAATTACAAACAAATCTATTAATAACACATAAACCCTGGAATTTCCATATTTTACCATGCTTTCTGTCCAAGTGCATAATTTAGTCCGTTGTTTTTTTAATGAAACTGTGTGCCTAAGGCTGCAAAATGTATGTAACGATCTTCAATATCAATGTAATTACATATAAATTAACCATAATTACATTTATAAAGCTTTCAAAAGCAAATTATATTGTATACTTAGATATGATAATATGTCATAACAAAAATAAGGACAAGTAATTAAGATACTAATTACCAATAATGAAGTGGAGGTTTGTTTACAGAAAAGTCTATTTTGCATAATAGTGAACAGCTATGATTTGTATAACCGGGATCAATAATTGCAAGGGAGGGGGGTGCTGCAGTTATGACTTACATTCAGTCTTAGGTTTCAAGTTCAGTTCCTGGCTTCTTCAGGGAGAGGCGGAAAAGATTCTTCTCGGAAGCAAAATAGACACAGAGTCCGGTGGCAAGACTAACCAGCCAAGTGAGACATGAACTTCTGTGAGCAGAACCACTGCCTGGACCGCCATTGCCAGGCTCAGGTGGTGGCACACATACCACAAGTGGGGCACAGAGCATGTCATTAAAATTTGATTAGTATATTTAAATGATAACTGCAGGACAACAGGCAGCCTGTAAAATATAAATATCCTTCTCAGAAAAAGTCATCTTGTTTTGATTGTGGCACTACCCAAGTCCTTTGACAGAGTGATTGGCAGGGCTTAAGTTGTGAAATGATGAGAATTATTGGTGTAGATGAGCTTATCCTGCAGCTGTGGTGGAAGGAGAACACTGGAGTTCTCTACACTAGGCGCATGCCAATTCACCTAAAATCAGAAGTTTATAGAATGATGGTCCGCCCAGTAGCATTCTGTGGTGCTGAGTGCTGGCCAACCATCAAAAGTGCTGAGTGCCCTTTACATGCCATGGAGATGTGTATGCTCCATTGGTCATTAGGTGTCTCCCTTCTCTTTCTTTTTTTTTTCAAATAATTTTGAAATTATTTGAATATTTATAATTCAAATATTATAATTTATAATATTTGAACTTATAATATTATATTAAGAATTATAAATGGGAAGAATAAAAGCCAATACAAATTACACAAAATGCGAACAGAAAAATACAAAAGAAAAAAAAAGTAACTTCCCCCTTCATCCCAGCAAGTAAAGACAATTTTAATAGCTTATCACCATCTCTAAATGCAACACAATCTCTCTTCTCCCCATAGCAAATCTCTTAAGTAAAACAAAATCCAAATGCTTGGTCGATTGTTCTTTGTCAGCAAAAGTCCAGTAAAGGCCACCAGATATAACTATTTTCCTCTTTTAGCCCTGATCGAATAAACCAACCTTGTATTCCTTCCCAGAGTTTTAAAAAATATTCTTTAACCCCTTCAAAGAGAATCCCAGAGGTAGTTTGCTGGTCATCTGTGTTTCAGGGCAAAAATCCTTCAGAACCTTAACAGAGCTCTTTTATATATCCAGTAAAATACATTATCAAAATCAATTTCCTGGTTAATATCTGTACATGTCCTTTAGGGTCTGGTCATCCACCAGATCCATTTTTGTTACATTTAAACCCCCCTTCCAGGTAATTTCACAGACATCCATTGCAATTTGTTCTTGTTCTATAACTTGATTACAACACATTCTGTCTATCTTGTCAAGCAATTGATCCATTCTATTAAGAAGCTTAATAGATATTTAAAAGTTTGCCATACAGATTTCTGCTCCATAGTCTTTATCTGCTCCATAATCTTTATCCTCTTGCTCCCTCTAGTGTCCAACCTTCAAGGTCTCCTTATTGTAAAAAAAGCCAAAACAATCTTATCACTTGTTTATTCGTTTCGTCGCTTCCGACTCTTTGTGACTTCATGGACCACCCCATGCCAGAGCTTCCTGTCGGTCGTCAACACCCCCAGCTCCCCCAGGGACAAGTCCGTCACCTCTAGAATATCATCCATCCACCTTGCCCTTGGTTGGCCCCTCTTCCTTTTGCCCTCCACTCTCCCTAGCATCAGCATCTTCTCCAGGGTGTCCAGTCTTCTCATTATGTGGCCAAAGTACTTCAGTTTTGCCTTTAATATCATTCCCTCAAGTGAGCAGTCTGGCTTTACATAAAAAAGCCAAAACACTTGCCATTTTCTCATGAGAAAATACCTTCTAATTAATTCAAAGCTATAATTCCAAATCCCTCTGGCCCCTTAATCCATTGTTAACTTTCCAAAATCCATATACTAATCACCCTTTTGCTGCATAGTCCAAGACATTACAGATTTTCAGAACTTTTAAAATTGAATTTACTCCATCGTCCTCTAAGGAGGAGGAGACTCACGTATTGAATACAGTAAAACCTTGCCAGTCTGAAGGGTCTTAATCTGTCCAGTAAACAAAAAAAAAAATTAATAATCCAAATCCAAAAAAGTGTTTAAGAAATTAGGTTTGGTTGAGCTTAATGTCCATAAAAGGCTGCTTTGTGAGTGTGAGCTTGATGAAATCCTGACTCCCAGCCACTCCACTCATAAGCTGCCTGCAAAACAGTTTCTGCAGCCTACTCATGAGTAGCAGCTGTCTGGAGTCATATGGATAATCTCAATGATTTCTCCTTCTTCCAGATAAATTTTGCTGGTCCAGAGTCAGCATCCAGCCACAATTCACTTGCAATGCTGTCCTGCTAATAAGCCGGATGTCAGCTCACCATGGTGCTCACAGGAAGTCTCATTAGGCGTCTACCTTCTCAATCACATCAGCACTGATACAGTGTGGCAGCAGATGGGTGTTGCACCAATAACAGAGAAAATGCAGGAAAAATGCCTACCAGGGTATGGCCATGTTCTACAAGCAGCACTGCACACTGTTGCCTGCACTGCCTACCAGTTTAGCACCGATGGCAAATGCCCATATGGAAGACCAAAGCAAAGGTGACAGGACACAATGTGGACATGAAAATCATCCAGTTGGACCTGGCTGCTGCGTTTGATCATGTGAAATGGCATTTGTTATCCAAAAAGTGGAAAATGCACCTGAGGGAAAATGCTAGGGAGGAGGAGGAGGAGGAGGAGGAGGAGGAGGAGGAGGAGGAGGAGGAGGGCAGGGAGGGAGGAGGAGGTACAGGTATTACCAGATCCCAAGGTGTTTTATAATATAATTAAGGATTCTGGACTCAGAATGCTTCTCATCTCTTCCATCCTAAATTGTATTCTTGAAATAAAGTCAGCTTGGGATAACTAGGAGAAAAATTATCTGTGAAAAATTTGGAAGAACAAGAAATCCCATTCAGCTCAGATGCTATAAACTCAGCCTTTTCCCCTTTTTTGCAACCAGGTTATGCTTTTTACTTTATCAGTCAAAGTAAACCAAGATTTGTAAGGTCAATTTCCAAACTAACTCAAGCTTTAAATCCAGCACCATTTGTAATGCAGATCTTTATTTACAAGATGCATTTTTTTTTTTAGAAACTGCTCATTTTATTTGTGGCAGTTCAGTTTCATTCCTGGATTATATATAATTCTGACTGCTTAAGGGCAGAAGAATGGGTGAAATGTACAGCAACTTTCCAGAGCATCTCTTTCATCAATGTATGAATTGCAATGTGTCATAGGAAGTAAATTCTAAAAGGCTCTCCCCACTTTGCCTCCAGGAGATCTCCAGAGTAAGAGCCCAGTGATGAACTGAAGTATCAGCATATGATTTTTACTCCTCTGTCATTTCACATTAATTTCACTATTAGGTAACATGGCTACTTATAGGTCCAATAACAGGATTTTAAAAAAAGTTCTCAGCCCCACAGTCCTCCGATCCCTCCCCCATTAACTCATCTGAATCACCAATTCCAGCTGAAATCCAGGCAGGCGCTATCTCATGTCACATCACATGGCAAGATAACCACAACCCGCATTCCTTCCTTGGCCTCAACCCTGTCAACATAATCATGCTTTAGGATTTTATGGCAACATAGAGAAACAACTATTTCCTTCCTTTCCTCTAATTCTAAATGAGCGCATCACAGTAGAGAATGTGCTGTTACTCTCTTACAAGAGGTCTGTGTAAATTGCAAGATATTTTGGACTCTGGCAGTTCTACGTATTACTGCATCCAAAGTGAAAAGCCAGTAATATACAGACTATTTCTCATTTGGAGTGGAGTTTATATGTTTGATGACATACATAACTAATGATAGAAGTTCGAAATAAGCGATCTTTTTGGAATCAAATGCATAATGAAAAATGCATAGAAGGAAGCCCTTATATTATGAAACAAAACTAAGTCTAGTGGTACCTTAAAAATTAAAGCACGATAAGGTTTATTTGTTTTGACCTAATATGCTGTCAGAAACCAGCTAGTTTTCATATGTTATAGCTTAACATGTTGAGCAAAAGAGTCTATTTGGGTTTATTCAATAAACTAAGGCTTAGCATGACATGCAATCCCAGCCTTACATTCTTGGTCTTAAACAGATACGGGCAGCAGCTGGACTGAGTTTGTTTGGTAGACTTCCCATATTTCCAGACAAGGCTTTTGATGCACAACTGTCCCACCTTATGCCCAGAATTTTACTATGGGGAAGTCCAGATGTGTTTTTTTCCATCTAGAGACCCATGTTTTTCCACCATTAAGGAACATACCTGTAAAGGGTGAATAAGAATAGTTGCTTAATGCCCATTGTCTTAGGGTGTTATAAACTATATATCTGGAAAGATCTTTGCAATAAATCAACACAGCTTTCTGAGTCCCTACTATTTAACTGTCCAGCTAGGAGCAGACTGATCTTAAAAAGCTAAATAGGGTTGACCATGGTCAGTACCTGGATGGAAACCAAGAGGAAATACCAGGTTGAACACTAATCTGGGAAGAAAAGTCTGGAATAAGGCATAACAAGCCACATCTCTATTGCTGCCAAAAAATCTACATGGCCATGAAGTCACAAGAGTTAAGCCTACCTCAAAGAAGACTATTCTATGTCAATTACTTGAAAGTCTGAAAAGAAAAAAATCAAGAATAGAGTTTTTTGTTAGCTGTTTGTGAAACTGATCACAAATTCCTGGGCTGAGTATGGACTCAAAGATACAATGTTCCTTAATTCTTAGGCCTGAGCTATGGGTTTGTATCTGGACCTAAACTTTGCCCATCTCTAGGCTACAGTCCAATTCATCAGATGCGTGAATTATTCTCTCAATTGCAGGAATACTTGGGTGGAGTAGGATGAGGGACAGGATTGTAGAAAGCCATACAGAAGTGAAGTGGCAAAAGCATAGAGAGTAAAGATTGCATAGATCTTGCATATAGCATAGTGACTGTTCCTAATAGCACCGTAGGAAGAGAGTTGTGTTAAGACTATTTTTTGATTTGTGTGTGCCTTTGAGTCAGTGTTGATGGCAACTGCCTGGACAAGTCCCTGCAGTTTTCTTAGCAAGATTTCGGAAGTGGTTTGCCCTTGTCTGCTTCTGAGGGCTGAAAGAAAATGACTGGCCCAAGGTCACCCAGAAGGCTTTGTGCCAAAGGCGGGACTGGAACTCCCGGTCTCTAGCCTGATGCCTTAACCACTACCCCAGACTAGCTCTTGAGACTATGGTAACGCAAAATTAGAGGGAGTCTGTAGCGCCTTTTCAGACTAATTTTATTTAAAGGCATACATTTTCATGATCTGAAGTGAGCTGTAGCTCATGAAAGCTTAAGGCCTTAAATAAAATTTGTTAATCTGAAAAGATGCTACTAGACTTTTTCCCAACAACCTCACCTACCATCCTCCAAAGTTGGCTGATATGCATATTGTGATACTGTTGTATGTGAATTATGCAGTAGTGTTATCACACACCCCAATTGGTTTAAAACAAGCTTTTGCCCTTTGGCCATATATTGTAAATGGGAAGCTCTGAAGATAAATTATTCTGAAACTAAAATTCTAGTACTTGCCAAACGCCCTAGAGTCTATGCTTGGTAGATGAGCGAACACCCAACTGAACAATATTAAAATCTTAAATATTTGGGGCTAGTATTTTACTCCCCTGGTGAGCATAAGGCCCATTGAGGCCATGTTCAAAATGCCCCAAAATCACCAATAGCCCTGCAATCTTTGTCCTGTTCTAGAGGGACATTATTTATACTGGCCATTCTTAAGGTATTTGCAGCAAAAGTTCATGCACAGCTCTTGTTTGGTGCCCATTTAGGCCCATATAGCTCTTTTGTCCCCTTAGACAAAGCACAATCTAAATTCCTAAGGGTTATTTTCCAGGTGGCAGGAAATGTGCCTAATGTGGTCCTCTGTCATGATGCTGGTGTGATTACAGTGAAAACCAGCATATGGCTATGCATATTCTGGTTGAAAGTACTGTTTTTCCTGTGGAGCATCTGAATCCTATTCAGCTATGGTTTGGGCCTAGTCACGGATCAGAAACAGCACTAGTCACTTTAAAGGATGACCCTAACTAGGGCCTGAATGGAGGAATCTGCCCTTCCTGGTCCTGTTGGACTCCTTGGATGCATTAAATATCATGGTATCTTTCTGGGCTGTCTGCAATGGTTGGAAAAAGGAGACAATGATCTGGTCATACTCCAAAATCTCAGAGCATCTTCACCAAGCAATTGCACCAATTAAATGACAGCATTCCTCCTTCCCCATATTTTTCATCAATGGCCGAATTAGGAAGGAAAACAAAGGAGGGAAGAAGTCATGCTAGAGATGGTCAAGAGCAACAATGCTTGCCTTGAGCTAGGACTCAGGTTTTGTTGCAGTCTCCAGATTTAATTAAGGACACAATTCATGTGAGCTTGTAATATTGATGCCTTGCCATTTGAACAAATCAAGAAAGCCTTTCCTCCACTGCTGTTAAAAGCACAGGCTGCCCAATCCACGAAACCTAGCTTTCCATCCCACCCATGACAGGTAGACATTTTTAAAAGCAGAGGGATGGATTTTAACAATCTGCATTTAACAGTGATTGCTGAGAAACAACAGGAGGAGAGGGCTACTGCTCTCCAGTCCAAGCTTGGTAGCTTCCTAAAAGCATCCAGCTGGCTATGGTGTGACATAGATTGCTGCACTTTCATTCTCAAAAGCCATCCCCTTATAATCCCTTTCTAGCATACATAGTCTTTGATATCCTGGGCAGACAGTATGTGTTGAAAATAAACATAAACACTTGATTTTCTTTTATAACTTCTGCTCTTAAAACAGGTGGAGAGGGAACCAGTCTCCAAAATCAGACCTTATGTCCATCTTCAGGGATATAACAACATGGCTATGAGAAGTGGCAATATATTAGATAGCAATAATTGCTATGCTAATCTTTTTTTTTTAATCCATTCAATTGTGTCCGATTCAGAGACTGCCTGGAAAAGTCCCTGCAGTTTTCTTGGCAAGGTTTTTTGGAAGTGGTTTGCCCTTGCCTTCTTCCTAGGGCTGAGAGAGAGTGACTGGCCCAAGGTCACCCAGCTGGCTTCGTGCCCAAGGCAGAACTAGAACTCAGGGTCTCCCGGTTTCTAGTCTGATGCCTTAACCACTACACCAAACTGGCTCTCTAATCTAATCTAGCAGTGGCTTTATCAGCAGAAATTAGTGGGTGAAACTTTTCACAGTCTGAAGATAAAGCATCATTACCTGGACATGTTTGCTTATTCAACAAGCATGAAGGGCAAAATGATAGAAGTAGATTCAAGAAAGGTAACTATAAAACTAGTAATTATATGGGGCAATTTTTATCCATGATGCTTGGAAGTAAATGAAGAATGGACAGTGCCCCCTACTGCACTTCAGAAATTCTGCACAAAATTTCAGAATCTTGAAGCAGCAGCTTCAGCTCCCATAATCCTCAATCAAAATGGTGCTGCCTATACTAAATGGGAAATGAAAACTGTAATCTAACTGATGCAAAAGGCAATATTGGTAGCCTTTATTATTTATTGGAGCTTTATCCTGGCCCATTGTACTTTTGGAACAGTAATTGCTCAAACTTTCATATAAGACTTGAAGTTTAGATGCTAATCACAGAATAGTTACATGTCACCACAAGTTACAAGGCTTTAAAATCAAGTCTCTAAATCAAGTCTTACCTGCATTGTAGAGCAGCACTTGGAAGGCACAATACATTCTCCAACCCTTCTAAAATATTATTAAGTATGAATAAGCAGTAATGAAAAGCACACCAAATTTTCTCCAAAATTCAAATAAATTGAAATGAAGTATCATGATCAAATATTCTACACTGCTTTTAATAATAGGAAGTGAAACAATTCTAACCTTATTAAAGATTAATACAGAGAGCAACTCCGTATGCTTTAACCTGAATCTCAGTAAACATGGAATGATAAATGGACAGAAGATCAAAGACTCTGAAAACATGTTGAGCAGAGGTCTACCCTTAAGAGACGCAAGGGAGGTCTGTCATTTTATATTTGGGCAACAGTCATAAACATTTGCCTGCCATTGGCTCACCCAGTTTTAATTATATGCTTATACCAGAGTTAAACAGAAATTATAAGGGGAAGGTTCTCAATTCCTTGAATAATCATGAGACTGTTTTTATGAGTTGTGCAGTGCCTGAGTCAGTAGTGGTCTTCATCTGCATCATGTTCAATTAACAGCGAAATCCTTTATGGATACACAGAAGACATTCAGTAGAACTTACCTTCGCACTTAAATGTAGGCCCTACTGAACACACTTCCAGTAAAATGCAAAGGATTGAACTGTACTTGTATATACAAATGGCATTTTCTCTTCTGCATTTTTGCAACATGTTCCAGGCTGTTTTCTCTTAGATCCTGGAGATGAATGGATGGTATTTTTGTCATATGTATTTCAAAGATGTATGGCCAGGGAGCAGAGAAAAAGTATGCTGTTCAGCATAAACTGCCCATTCTACAGTTTCCAAAACACCAGCAGCCCAGATGTAGCACCAACCTCTGAATAGCACAATTGTATTTATGCTTGCTCAGAAGAACCACCCATCAAGTCTATGGGAAATATAGAATTGCAGCCTCCTTTTCTGGCCAGATTCAAAGGGCAAAACTGTCACCTTCAGCAGCTGAGGTTTATGCATCACAAGAAACCTGGAATAGCTGCTATCCATCCCAGGACATTAAGCAAAAATCCTAATCTATTCAACTATACAACAAATTAGAGCAGAGTTCCTCAACCAGGGTTCCGCGGAGCCCTCGGGTTCCGTGAGAGGTCACTAGGGGTTCCCTGGGAGATCATGACTTATTTAAAAAATTATTTCAAATTTGGGCAACTTCACATTAAAGAGGTAAGTTTCATTCTTTGTTTTTAGTTTAAGGATACTGTTAATACATATATACAGGCCTACCCATGAAACGAAGATCATAATCTTGTAACTTGTGCCCTATATTTCAGCCTGAATATGCAGGAGTTCCCCGAGGCTGAAAAATATTTCCAAGGGTTCCTCCAGGGTCAAAAAGTTGGGAAAAGCTGGATTAGAGAGAAGATCATTTTGTATAGTTTCTGGTGGTTTTTGGAAGTACCTAATGAGTCTTGTGTCTTAATGTAAGGAGTGCAGTTTCTTATAGGCCAAGTAGCAAACTTACCAGAAGACAGATGATTTTAATAGCCATTCTCCAGTTCATAGAAAAGGGAGCTACAAATAATCCTAAAACATCTACTGAGCTAAAAAAAAAATCCATGCAACACCATTTTATTGAGGAATCAATATTGTGGGCAGGGATAAGTAATGAAACTGCTTATTTAGATGATGAAAATTATTTTTTTTTATACTCAAATGTATTTTCAAATGTATTACGTTAAGCACTCTAAAGGGAGCAAGCCTTGGTTGAAATGAATCCCATAAATAGTAAATCCTGTAAATAGTAAAACTTGGAGTTGAGGATGTAGTCTGCATCAATCAATAGAATGCAGAGCTACCACATTCCCATTTTTCTCGTTGGCTTTGCTTCGGATTTTTTTTTTTTTTTGGACTTCCCACTCCAGCCCTGGACTCCCATCCAAGTACTACCCACGCAGAGCCCGTTTAACTTTTTGAGGACAAGATCAACCCCATGCGGCGGTGCCGCGCCTGCACGAAAGGCCACCCCCAGCGCGGCGTTTTTTTTTGCCCTGGGTAACAGACACGCAGAGCCGATGTTTGCACGACGCACGTGCGCGCGTGACCATGCTTCCCGGAACCAGGGTTGGCTCAAGCCCGTTTCTTGGGTTTCACGCCCCGGGGGCCGCCGGCTAGCCACGCAGGCTCGGCGGGCGAAAAGGCGACCGGGCGCGGGTGGAGGCAGGCTCGCAGCCGCAGGGCAGAGCCGCCTTCGGGGGCTCCCCGGCCTTGTCCCCGGGGGCTGGGCGGAGCGGCTGGGCGGGCTTCCCCGGCAGGGGTCGCTACGTCGGCACGGCCGGCCTGCTTTCCTCCCTCCGGTGGGCGGGCTGAGTTCCTCCCCGCCCGCCGCCCCACAGCAGCCGGAGGGCGCCGCGGCAGCCGAAGCGCGATCGATGCCGGGAGCGCGGAGGAGGAGGCGGCGGCGCTGCTGAGAGGGGGGGCGGCCCCGCCCGGAGATGGGGATTCTCAGCATCACGGACCAGGTACGGCGAGCGCAGGAGAAGGCGACTCGTTCGACCGCCTTCCCTGCACCCAGCTCCGGCCCCGTCCCTGCCTGCATACCTCCCTCCCTCGCTCGCTGGCCCGCCGCGTCCGCTACGCCAGCCGGGGGATGCACGGCCTAGTGCGGAGCCGCCCACCTCGTTCAGCGGGAGCAGCCTGGCTTCTCCCTCCGGCGCGCAGGGGTGGCCTCGGGATGCAGCCAGAGCTGGAGAAGCGAGAGGCGGCGGGCTGGCCTGGTCTGGTCCTAGCCAGATGCTGCCAACATCCGAAGAAGGCCGGCGGCGGCGCCCGGGTCGAGCGCGGCTCTTTCCCGCCTAAGAAGAAAGAGTTCTTGCCGCCCTTTCGCCGGCGCGCTCGGCTGCGGCTGCTTCCCCGTTCCCCCAGGCAGCCCTTTCCCACCCCCTGCCTCTGTGTTTGGCCCTCATTTCTGCCTGCGAACTCCTCTCCGTCCCTCTTTTCCTCCTTGCTCCACTCCTGTTTCTGGAGCGCAAGTACTTCTTCCCAACCTAGGCAGGTCCTCGTCTCTAGGAGTGGCCCCAAAGGGGAGAATTTTGCTAGCGCTATAATTTCTCCTAGCATCACACTGTAGGGAAAAGAGGATTTGGGCCTAGTGGAACTTCGAGTATTCTGCATTAGTTCTTAAAGGTACAGAACCCTTCTCAGATCATTTATTTTATATCCTGCCTTTCCTTCAGGAGCTCAAGGTGGCATATAGAGCACTCCCTCCTCCAGTTTTTCCCCACAGTAATAACCCTCTGTGTGTGTGCGCGTGCATGCACCTGGCATATCCAGCAAATTTGCCTCTTACCCTCATTCTCCATCACTGCATCCCTTTCTGCTTGATCCTCAGACTGCTGCATCTCTTCTACCTTACATTAGTGCTTTTTTCACGTTAGGCAAGATACCAGTACAAGATTCAAGCTTATCAGTTGTCAAAATACATTTTTAAACCACTGGATGAGGCCAAATAATTTCTTCTGGGTCAGTATTTGGTCATACTTTTGGTGAAGCTGTATTATGATACATAAAGATATATGCAGCCAGTTAGAGAAGAATGTTTTGGTGGCCCTTTCTGTTTTTGAACACTTTGGAAGTTACAACTTATCTCTTTTTTCTCATTAGGCAGCTGCCATGTTTGCAATTTTTTGTACACTTCTGGTATAGTTTACTGTCCTTCATTTCTCTCATAGGCTGCATTTCCTTTCCTTTGCTCCTTTCCTAGGAGTTTAATCTCATTGTTTCTTCTGCATATCTACAGATCTAGTTAGGTTATGCCTTGGGCTGTTGTAGTACCTGAGTAAATGGAATTGTTTCCATTCCTGGTACCTAAATGGAACTCTTCTTTGGCTTTCCTTTATGTGATGCACTCCTTGGAAAGTTGTAAGATTTGCCTGGTTTTTATTCTCTTGGTCTTGATTATATGTAGCATAATGTTCAGTTGTCTTATAGGATTTAAATAAAACTCCCAAGTTTTGTGATTGCATATTCATGTCATATGATATACTACTTCTCTTTCTTAGTGCAGAAGTGACTGGCTAACCAAGTTTACATGTCATGCTAACCTATAATGTGATTTATTTGATTTTAGCTTAACATGTTATGCAAAGGCAGCCATTTATCCACCAAGCTATAGTTAAACAAGTCATGCTTATCTTCTCCAGGGTTCTGTTACTTTGAGCATTACAGAAACATTTTAATACCAGCCCAGTTTCAGGGGTCTTTCTTTTTCTCTTTCTTGGATGGACATTTTTGCTACAGTGTGGTTTTACTACAGTGTGCTGAGTTTTTAGATATGCTTGAGATAACCATGTTTTAATTAGGATTGTGTTGGAAGGATTTCTTGCGGTCCAGGTCACCAGTGAGTATAAGGTTAGTTCTTCAGAGGCACCTCTGACATTTTCCCTGCGTTATGGTGGAAAATATTGAAATGGAATTTTAACAGGGACACACATAAACTTCTTCATCTAGGAAAAAGAAGTTAGATGTTCAGAAATATAGTGGAAGATACTTGTTTGGCACTAATAAGTGAACACATTTTGGAATTGTAGTTGAATATATAATAATAATAGTAATATATGACAAGTATGAGTCAGCAGTGTGATACAGCTACAAAAAAGAGACATAATTTTCGGCTGCCTCAGTAGAAGCATAATTTCCAAAACACAGGAAATAATTTCATGCATTCTGCACTTGCCAGACCCAATACTGTGCTTCTGGGAACTACACTAAGAAGGATCAGAGAAGAGTAAACAACATGCTAATGAGGCACGAAACTTAATTCTAACAAGAAGAATTTGAAGGAACTGAGTATGAGTTAAGAAGGCTGGATTTGTCCTAACAGTCAGAAATCATGCTGAGACGAGGAGTAGGTCTCTAGTGTTTATTACAGCTACATAAACAGAATCCTAACAAACTGAAGAAGCGTGGGAAACTCTTTGAATGGCTGCTTAATTCCTCAGTACTATGCATGCGTTTTCCCCCCTGAATAGAGGCCCCTTCCAGCTCGCCATCAGTACTCATGACAGGATTGTTGCACCGGTAGGGTCTTGCTTTGGGTTGTCATCCCAAAGCGCAGGATACAAAATAATGGTAGTAAAGATACAGTCTAGTGCAGTGTTTCTCAACCTTGGCAACTTTAAGATGTGTGGACTTCCACTCCCAGAATTCCCCAGCCAGCATCTTAAAGTTGCTAGGGTTGAGAAACCCTGGTCTAGCAGATTCAGGTTGAATATAACAAAACAACAGTAAAAGGTGTTCAGGTGGCGTTGAGCTCTGTTCGGTGAATGTGTTTAACTAGAGGCTGCTTGATCATCTGTTGAGATTGGTTTTATCTATTGGTCTCTTGCACAGAGGAGGTTGGATTCAGTGGCATAAACAGTCCCTTTCAACTTTCTGATTCTAATTCTTATGATCTCATGGCCTCCAGCAGATGGAAGTAATGCCTCAGTTTAGATCTACCTTGTACGGGTATTGATACTGCTTATAGGAATTATCGTCCCAAACATCTGGAAGGTGGCAGGTTATCTCCCCTACATTCAGAGAGTAGGCATTTCCCCTCACATCAGCCAGGTATACAGTATAGTATTCATAAGGGGCTTCTGTGCATTAACAGGAGCGTTGCCTCATCCATTTCTTCGAAATAGAAGTCAGGAAGTGGCTTTTTAAAATACAGAATACATTGACTAATAATCTACACAGCATATTTAATTGAAGAGTGTGTTACAATAACTCTAATTTATCCATATGCCAATTTTGTGAGTTGATTTTTAATTCTCAGGTCTGGAAAAATCCAAGGTTTCTAAATTACTATGTTTTGCTATATTCTCCACCCTCTCCCAATACTCTTTCTGGCTGTCTAGTTGAAAAACAGTCTAGAATTTAAAATATTCTTTTCCAACTCCATTAACTGGATTTATATAGACGGAAAGCTGACGTGAAGTTTTCTAGGTTCAGCATATCTGATAAAATATATGCATTTAATTTAGATTTTTGTGGCCAACATTTACCTTGAGGACAGTGGGTGGTACATCATAGCAGTTGCTCCAGGAGCTGCATGGCCCAAGATTGTAGGGCATAATTGGTTCTCCAGGAAGAGATCTCCTTTTTAAAGAAGGGATGCTGAGTCCACCGCATTCCATATGGATGACTCATCTTTCCCCCTTATGCCTCCCTCCTTTTGCTGTTGTGTCCAAGCACTTGGGTGGAGGGAAGTAAACCTGAGGTTTGCTGGATTGAAAGGCTTTTCTGAAAAGAGATGCAGAGGCTGAAGGTTTTCCTCTGGAAGATGAGATGAACAGATGGGATTAGTTCTGCCTTGTACTAGCCTGTGCTGAGTGTGTAGGAGGACCAGGAGGGTATTCAGTACAGTTCTCTGCTGTATGTTTTTTTTTCCTTTTTGTGGAGGATTGCAGTTAGAGCGATGCCAGGAAGATAAGGGAGTTGTTTTGCTTGTGTTCTTTCGTTACAGTTCTCTTTGGTGTATAACTTGTACACAATAAACTATTCCTTTTTTTATTAGATTTCCAAGCCACCACAGCAACACAACTCCTAGTAGTGCATAGAGATAATCTGTGTCTGTGTGTGTGTATGTATATATGTATGTGTGTGTGTATGTGTGTATGGCATTCCCCAATAAATTACATTTTAAAGCCCTCAAGAAGATCTTTGCTTTCACTTGCTTCTAGAAGGACAATAACATCTAGCTTCTTGGACGAGGCTGTTCCATAATATAGGAGCCATTACTGAAAAATAGCTCCTCCTGGCAAGTAAGCCCCCCCTTTACTTCATGGGTCAGTTATAGCTGAGTGTCAAGCCATGTAGGGCTTTATAAGTTAAAAGCAGCTCTTTAAATTGTGCCAGAAATCTGTTGACAACCAGTGTAGGGCTTGTACCATAAGTGTAATGTACTCAAGGCATCTAGTGCTAATTAACCCACAGGTTGATGCATTTTGTACCAACTGCACTTTCTGGGTGATCTTTAGAGACCTCCCCATTTATAGCACATTGCAGTAGTTTAAGCAGATTGTAATGAGAGCATGAATCACTGATATCAGGCCCTCTCATCCAGATAGGGCTTTAACTGGTGCACTAACCAAAGCTGGGCAAACACTCATCTGGTCACTACCTCCCTCTGCCCATCCATATCCTTTTGAGAAAAACACCCAAGCTGACAGGGAACCTTCCTGCATAAACAGTAGCTTGTCCTGCTTGGATTCAGTCTGTTTCTTCCTATCTAGAGTATAATAGCCTCCAGGCACTGGGACAAAATATTGACTGTTCACTGGTACACCTTGAGGAGGTGATATAGAGTTGAGTATTGGCATATTGATGATACCATACCCTGAGCTGACAGATGACTTCTCCCAGTGGCTTCATGTAGATGTTAAAATGCAGGCAGGAAGCACTGAGCCCTGTTGTGGCATTCCATATATAAGAGGCCACTGGTCTGGAATCTCTCCCTGTAAGGACCATTGACTTGAATGACTTGAACCATTCACAGAGGAAGGCCCAAACCCATGTACTACAGTGCCCCCAGTCCCACAGATGATCCAGAAGGGTGCCATGATTGATTGTATCAGAAGCAGCTGAGAAGTCTAAAAGGACCAGAAGAGGTACACTCCTCACATCTAGGTCCCTAGATAGGTGGTCAATCAGTGCAATTTCCATCCCATGCCCAGGCCTGAATCCTCACTGAAAAAGGGTCCATATAATCAGTTTGTGTGGTGTTCTGAAGTTGCCTCCCCATCACAGCCTCAACAATTTTCCCTAAAAAAAGGAAGATTGGGAACAGGGCAATTGTTGTCTAATGTAGCTTTTTAAGGAGGGTGTTTTAAGGAGGGGGCATACCACAATCTCTTTCAAAGCTGTAGCAAATATCCCCTAATGCTTTCCATATCCCAGATATATATGATCATGCCCCCTCCTGTCTTCTGCAAAAGCCAGAAGGGGCATGGATCTAGGCTACAAGTAGCAGGAGTGAGCATCTTATCCACTTCGTTAGACTCCACAGACTAAAAGAAGTGCCAGTTAACATGGCCAGATGTTGCTCCTTTTTCTACCTTAGATCCTGTGCATGCAGAGTCAAAAGTTTGGTGAATCTGGGTGACTATTAGCGAAGTGTTGTGGATAGGTAAAGCATATCAGTGGATCAGCACTGCTCTTCTTCCCCGGCCCTGGTGTTGAGGTTGATGAAGAGCCCCAAACTCAGGAAGGCAGATCTCTGAGAGTGTGGCATTAGCATCCTTGTCCAACCAAATCTATATATAAAGTAATATATATCAGATCCACCTGCTCATCCTCCATCAAATTCTGGATGACCAGCATGTTATTGCTCCCAGATCTGGCATTTACCATCACCAAACATTTGTGTAAGGTATTACATGCCTTGTATTTTAAGTATTTTATCTGCAACAAGTTAAGCTGGATAGACACATGCAGTCAGAATGAATTTACATTCTGAAATATAAAAGCAGTAGGATTCTGTCTGAGATGGGAATAGTGTTAAAAGGTGCTATACGGGGTATTGCATTTTTAAATCAGTGTGCTTTGTTCTCCAAGACAATTGAAGAATGTCTTTAGGCCAGTTTCAGGTCATTTCTGAAAAAATTGGCATATGAAGGTTGTCAAGAAAGGACCATTTAGAAGAAGTGCTAGAACAGATGCAGTGTTTTAGATATTATATCCTAATGGAGTTCGACTTGGTATTATGATGTTTGAATACCCAACAATGAATACTTGAGCTATTGGCCTGGTCACATAGCCACAAAATCTCTGTTGCTGCAGAGTAGCCATAACTATTCAGCTACCTTTCTGCAGGTTTTTACAATAGGACAGTTGTAACTTACCACTGACAACAAAGGTCCGCATAGTTAAAGCAATGGTGTTCCCTGTAGTAACATATGGCTGCGAGAGCTGGACCATAAGGAAGGCTGAGCGAAGGAAGATCGATGCTTTGGAACTGTGGTGTTGGAGGAAAATTCTGAGAGTGCCTTGGACTGCAAGAAGATCAAACCAGTCCATCCTCCAGGAAATAAAGCCAGACTGCTCACTTGCGGGAATGATATTAAAGGCCAAACTGAAATACTTTGGCCACATAATGAGAAGCCAGGACACCCTGGAGAAGATGCTGATGCTAGGGAGAGTGGAGGGCAAAAGGAAGAGGGGCCGACCAAGGGCAAGGTGGATGGATGATATTCTAGAGGTGACGGACTCGTCCCTGGGGGAGCTGGGGGTGTTGACGACCGACAGGAAGCTCTGGCGTGGGCTGGTCCATGAAGTCACGAAGAGTCGGAAGCGACTAAACGAATAAACAACAACTTACCTTAACTGGCATTGTTCTGGAAAAGAATAAACAAAAAAAATGCTTGTTTTGCCTGCATTTATTTTTGAGAACGCATGAGTGACAAATCTTTAATAGCGGCGTATAGAGGCCTTTTTCTTTGGGGAATTTGTCTAAAGCCTAATCAGCATCTAACAGATTTGGATCTTCATACAGAAACTAAGGTTTGAATATCCCCATATATTGCTGAAGCTATGTCTTGGGCATGCTACTGACCTCTGGGGAGAATTCCAAGCCCCCGGTTTCTTGACATTCCCTAAGCACTTCTTTTTCAAGCAACTATGGTATCTGAAACCTGGTGGTACTTATGGGCATATTTGGCTGCTTGGTTTTACTGAGGAAATGAAGCATCAGAAATGAGACCTGGAGTGCTGGTGGAGAAAGACAAAAAGTAAGCCCAATCGAGCATAGGTGTGTGCCTGTATTCAGGCCTCCGCTGTGATGATATAGGAGGCAAGCCATCTTCATTTCTCCTTTCTTACTGCATTGGCAGATTGTCATCCAGCAGACTTGCTTAGGATGACTAATCCCCTTTTGGAGAGGAGTTAGTATTGGGATCTCCCGCCTGGCTGCTGTGACCAGTTTGCACAGCAGTTTGCTGATGGTCACTTAGGTTGACCATGATCTTGAATCCTCATGGACAGAGTCAGTGGTGCTGATTAAATAATTAGATTATCTTGCCATATTATCTGGAACCTCTTTTGTCCTATGAACTCTGAGGAAGTGGGTGGGGTGCATCTAGGTTCTCCTTTGCCCCTGTGGCTTGAATCCCTGCCTGTCCTGACTTTTGCAATCATGGGGGTATGTGTGACCACCTGGATCTGGGAGATTGTCATTGTCTCTTTATGGGAGGGGGAGTTTTGAAAGAAGCTGTAGTGCGCCCCCTTCCTTCTCAACAGGCCATCCCTGGATCTGGTAGTCTCAGACAATTATTGCCCAGTCTCTGACTTCCACTTTTGTGGGAAGGTATTTGAGATAGTGGTGGCAGATCTGTTGTACAGCAACCTAGAAAAAGTGGATTACCTGGACCCTTTTGAGTCAGGATTCAGGCTTGTGTACAAGCCTAGACAGTATTCATCACTCTCCTGGATGATTTGGACTTAGATGGGTATAGTGTGTCTCTTCTGGTTCTCTTAGATCTCTTGGTGTGTTTTTTTTTGATACTATTAACCATGGTATTCTGGTGGGCTACCTGTGGAGGCTGCGGATTGGAGGCACTGTTTTGCGGTGGTTCTGCTTCTTTCTCAGTGGATGCTTTCAGTCAATAGAAGCGTGAGAAGAGAGGTCAGTGATGTAATACGTCCAACTTTATTTGTAGTCTTTTTCCTTTTCCTTTGGAGCTGGAAAAGATGCGGATGGCTGTTTAAACCCCATTGTAACAATAGTAACTATTGCAGGTATGGAGGTAAGCGGGAGACAGGACGCACAACTAGAACAACCACACAACATGATGGTAAATGTGTGAGTGAAGGCAAAAAATAATTTTGGTGGAAAAATATTCAAGTGGTTATGGCGGGTAAAACTTTTGGCTTGTTTCCAGACCTTGGTGCAAATTGATTGTCCCGTCACAAATCATACAATCTTTTTCACATAAAGCAAGGAAAACGTGTACTGATTTTGACCTTTAAAGCCCTTTTTAGCTTGCCATCTGGGTATGCCTAATCCACCTTGAATTGTCCCAACCTGTTAGATCATCTAGGAGAAAGTTGTCTTAACTCTGTACTTCCAAGAAGCGAAGGGAGTGGAAGGTAGAAGGTGCTGCTTTGGACCAGCCTCTCAACAGAGATCAGACTGGCCCTCTCCTTAATGGCTTTCAGGAGGGTGCTAAAGACTAAGGTGTTTTGAAGAGCATTCTGATCAGTCACTGAACTTTGCCATCTTTTATTTTTTATTTTTATTGTTCTCATTCACAGTTTTTTATTTGGCTTGGTGTTATGATGTGTTTTGTCTTACATTTGTTTTAGACTTACTGTGGTGGTTTTCATGTTTTTCATACAGTGTTAGCTGCTGAGAGTTGCCAGATTGTGGTGGGGTGTAAATGTAATGTAATTAATTAATTAATATAGAGCTATAAATCATTATGTTTCTTTGTGTGATATGCAAATACACCTACTGTGGCATAGCGTTATGTGTGATCGTTGTTCATTCTTTGTGTATGAACAAAGCCATTCATTGGGTCTGTTCAACATTTCTGCAGGATCAAGAGTGCAGAACTTGAGGCCTCAGAGCGACATGTTCCCAAAGCTTTGGATGAGACTTTCACTGCCTATAAAAGTTGTTGCTGAATTGTAGTTTTTAAAGTGATTGAAGAATGAAGAGTAATCATGAAGAGTAATCATGTTAACTATATTGTGATACAATGAGTACATATGATTATTAATAATTATGTATTATTATTCCTCATTTATTTTATAATTCTCCCATCACTTTAAAATTATAAAGTCAAATTGAGGTTTTGTCCAGATCTCTTCCACTTAGTGTGTAACTTGTTTGCAATCCCAAAGTCACGTGCAGTCTGTCAGAAAAAGGTTGGGCATCATTAGTTTGTCCCCAGTAAGAAAATGGGATGTAGAATCAGGCTGCTGCCTCCTGTCTTATGCCTTCCATCATGGAGAAAAACCAACAGCTGCATGGGAGATCTAGTTGTGGACATAAACCTCCAATTAGGTGGCAGCTGTGGCCAGGAGGCCCTTTGCTCAACTTTGTGTTGTTGCCAGCTATGCCCCTTTCCTGGATCAGGAAGCCGTCCGGTCAGTCACTCATGCCCTAGTCATCTCCCGTATAGACTACTGTAATGTGCTCTACCTGGGACTACCCTTGAAGAGTATCCGGAAGCTACAGCTGGTTCAGAATGCGGCTGTGCAAGCAATCTTGGGTGCCCCAAGGATGGCACATGTAACACCTTTGCTGCGCGAGTTGCATTTGGGTGCCAGTTTGCTTCTGGGTTCAATTCAAGGTGCTGGTTATCACCTTTAAAGCCCTACATGGCATGGGGCCAGGTTACCTGAGGGACCGTCTCATCCCCATTACATCGACCCGTCCCACCCGGTCAGGCAGAGAGGGCATCTTACGGGTCCTGTCCATGAGGGTTTGTCGATTGGCAGGGCCCAGGAGGAGAGCCTTCTCTGCTGTGGTGCCCGCCGTATGTAATACTCTTCCCCCAGAGGTGAGGCAGGCCCCCACTCTCCTGGCCTTCCGGAAAGGGATAAAAACCTGGCTCTGCCATCTCACTTGAGGCAGGAAGGGAGGGAGCCAGTCCTGGGGGTGGCTAGCGCCCTAAAGAGGCTCCATGATTTTATGAATTTACAAATTTAAATTAAGAACTTTTAATACTGCCATCTTAGATTTTAGATTTTATACTTATATCTATATTTGTATTTAAGAAACACATTTTTAGCATATTTTAATTTGTATTTATTTTTAGTTTTAATGTAAACTGCCCAGAGTCGCTTCGTACGAGATGGGTGGTGACGAAATTTGAAATATAAATACATTGAAATATAAATTATTCTACTGCATTTGTTCAGGCCAGGTAGCCCACAGTTTGCATAGGTGTTGAGTGTGGGCTGCTGCGTAGAACGGAAGACCTTGTGTTCTCTACTAGCATAAGTATTTGTATTCCTGGAAGGAGGCTGCAAAAGTGAAGTAAGCAGGTGCAAGAGGATAGAAGCTGAAACTGATGAATCTTCACTAGTTTTTGTATCAGGTATTACAGAGAGCTTGAGGGAAATGGCACAGACCCGTCCTGAAATGAACTGTGGTGATTCCTGTTCTGCTTTTCAAAGCCATTTTGTACAGGACCTCAAATATTGGGTTATTGGAGGCAAATTCTTATCTTTCTCTGGCAGGTCATGAATGGATCAGCTTCTTAGCTGTGGTGTCCCAGCTTTCAGAACTATGGCAGGATTTCCCAAACTGGATACCATCCTCTGATAGAGGCTTGTTGACTTTTAGCAACTATTGTGGAGCACTTAAAAGATTTAACTTCTCTGTGATGGCCAAGGGAAGATGTAAAAGATTGGGGTTGGGTTTGTATATTATAGGGACGCGGTGGCGCTGCGGGTTAAACCGCTGAGCTGTCGATCGGAAGGTCGGCGGTTCGAAACCGCGCGGCAGGGTGAGCCCCCGTTGCTCGTCCCAGCTTCTGCACACCAAGCAGTTCGAAAACATGCAAATGTGAGTAGATTAATTGGTACCGCTTCGGCGGGAAGGTAACGGCGTTCCGTGAGTCATACTGGCCACATGACCCGGAAGTGTCCTATGGACAACGCCGGCTCCAAGGCTTTGAAACGGAGATGAGCACCGCCCCCTAGAGTCGGACACGACTGGACTTTACGTCAAGGGAAACCTTTACCTTTACCTTGTATATTATGCCATGGTATTAGCCTGGTTTTTATTTAGTGTGTTATGTAAACTTCGCTATGGCGGTTTAGAGACCGTGACATAGTTTTATGTAATTATTTAAAATATTCATAATTTGCTCACTATCCAGAGGATTTCATGATAGGTTATAGTCTGTAAAAATATGATACCTTAAATTGCAGTATACTCAACAAACCAGCTGATTTACAGGTTCATGCCTCATGGAATTGATAGCAAGAAGTAAGAAAGAAATTCTCCATATTAACTAAAAGATGTTTACTAACAACTTGACCAAATCTTTTGGCTTTCTGGTTCATAAACAGGTGGGAATAGAGGCCAGGTAATTTTGATCTTGTTAGCCCAGTGAGGTAGCCCAGACAATAAGCACAACCAGGAGTACTAGCGCTATCTTTATTGTAAGGTTACATTAACAGAATCTTGCAAGACTGAAAGTATTTCTAGGGAGGGTCACTTCTGAAATGTTTCCCACGTCATCCCCCCTTCTGTGGGCTGAGACATCTTTTACATGCTAGTCTGTGGCTCTCCCTCCATTCTCCCAAGGTCATTCCCGCATACCATTACAGATCTTGATGATGCAGATCAACAGATATAAATCCTACCTTACACCCCACGGTCTTGGCAAGTTGCACAGAATTCAGGAAACTCTATGCTGAAACTTCTGTCTGCTTCAAACATCAGCATGACATGCAACTTCCATTTCCTCTTCTTTAATCTTTTGGCATGAAGAGAGGGTGGAGGCGTTTTATTATACTAAAATCAGTTTTGTGTTTTTGCATGCTCCAAAGCCCAACACATTAAATCTCCCTTTGTACTCTTTGCATGCAGGATACTATGAAAGGGTAAGAATTCATGGTAGCCCCAAATACTGGGTTGCCAAAAATTGTGAATTCTTTCCTCTATAGTGGAAAAATGGCCAGAAGGTCCAGAGTAGTTTTCTCTTCTTCTGCTATCATTTTAAGGGAACTTGTGTATATGTCAGCCATGGACATTTAGTTTACCATACCCTCTTCATCAACTGGTAGTATAGGTTATACTGTGACTAATGGATCATACACTGCACTAAGCCAGGGTGAGCAGGAAAAACTTAGCAGATTTGTTTTCTGGTAGTTGGGTGTTTGTGACTGCGTGCATCCAGCATGCCATTTATTTTGTGTGAGCAGCCATGACATGATCTCAGAAGAGCAAATGTGCTCCCTATTTTGGAAAGCTGAAGACTCAGTCATATCACCAGTTCTGCCTAAGGACCTAGGATACAGTGGGGTTTTGTTTTTAATTCTTTGTTCAGATTTGTGGGTTTCCACTATTAATGGTTGATTTTTTTTCTTCACTTAATTTAATCTGTCTTACTTTTTTCTATCTTTTATAGCCTCCTCTGGTCCAAGCCATTTTTAACCGTGATATAGAGGAGGTGCGGTCATTACTGAGTCAGAAGGAGAATATCAATGTATTGGTAAGTGTTGGAACGACAACTTTTCCTACTAGTGATTCTGCTTCTCTTGGCTTTGCACACATAGTGTATTTTCTAAAAATTGGCACTTCCAGCTGGCTATTTTGTGTCCTCTTTATCCACAGTGTGTAGAGCAGGGGAGTCATCTTTGTATTCTGGCATGAGGTTCAGTCATTAGATATGGGATTTCCAGGTCTTAGGGAGGCCTGAGTACGGAATCCAGTTTGGTTGTGCTTTCAAACAACTTTTCATATCTTGGCATTGATTCCAGATTTGTAAAATGAGTGTAAGTGATTCTAAAGTTGTATTGGGTATAAATAGATAAAGATAGCAAAGTACTTTGTACATTCAGAATTAGTACATAGCACAGAGGCTCGTTCGTTATTAGTAAATAGCGACGTTGTTGGGAATTGGCTGTACAGTACCAGATGTATTGGTCTAGTTGTACTGAGCAGTGGGTGGCACCGGAATTAGCAGTTGTGTTTGGCATGAAGTGTGTTCTGGATTAATCTTGTGGTCTCCGAGTGAGAACAGCTTGTGTTATATGTTTTTCATTTTATTCTTGTATATCCCATGAAACAGTATTTGGCTTTTCATTTCTTTCTGGCTCACTTAGTAGAGACACATAGACAATACATGCCTATTTGACACATCAACCTTGCCACAAATTGTGCTACTTATGAGCTGACTTGATCTCGGGGTGAGGGGATGATATTTGGAATGTCAGAATCCATCTGTATTGCATTTTCTTTGAATAAGATTATTCCTTTATCTGTGGATGGCTTTTGAAAACTTTGTTGTATTCACTTCTAGGGGTAATGAAAGCTAGAGTTGCTGAAGGGAACCCCTCAACACCTGTTACTTGAGACTTAAGAAAAGAATCATTGGGGGTTAGAGGATGATACAAAAGCAATGTAGTGAAATTTTTATTTAGCATAAACTAGATTATATTGCAGCTGTGGCTTAATCTGACAAACCTATTTGATCAATCCAGGGTTCTCTTTCCACCTGCCTCCTGTTTTGCATAATGGCCAATTAGATGCCTGCAAGTTGTAAATGAGGGAACAACTCTTTCTTGCTGTTGTTCCTCAGTGACTAATATTAGAGAAGTATTTCCTACTCTACTGAAAATAACATTAGCCATCATAACTAGTAGCCATTGATAGCATTACTTCCATATATTAGTCTTAACTGTTCAGCTGTATGATTATCATTGCATCCTGGAATACCATGAATATGGTATTCAATACTATTACAATACTTTTTTTAGCCTATCCTAAATCTCCCTCTATTCATCCTTGTTGGATGATCCTAGGTTCTAATAGGATAAAATAGTATTTCAAATCTCTTTACCCATGCAACATGTTATTAATCTCTATTACATTTTTTCCTTAGTCACCTTTATTTTTATTTATTTATTCATTCAATTTATATAGCCACCCATCTCAAACCAGTGACTCTGGGCAGCTAACAGTAATAACAACAATCAGACAATAAAAACAGTAACAAAAAGTTAAATACAAATATACAGCCAAGAGATCTTAAAAACCATTGGTGTTAGCACAACCATGAAATGGGGCCCTTCACACACTTGGGGCCCCAGGCCCGGGCACAAAGCCAGATTTTCAAGGCCTTCCGGAAAGCCAACAGGGTCGGGGCCGTCCTAATATCAGGAGGGAGGATGTTCCAGAGGGCAGGCGCCACAGCAGAAAAGGCACGTCTTCTGGTCCCCGCTAGCTGACATTCCTTGGCTGATGGGACCCGGAGCATGCCCATCCTGCTGGACCAGATTGGATAGGTAGAAACAACTGGGAAAAGACGGTCCCTCAGGTAACCTGGCCCCAAGCCATGAAGTTCTTTAAAGGTGACAACCAGCACCTTGAATTGTACCCAGAAACATACCAGTAACCAATGCAGCTCCCAAAGCAGAGGTGTTACATGTGCCAAGTAGCTGACACTATTTACAATCCAGGCAGCTGCATTCTGTACCAGCTGAAGCTTCTGAATGCTCTGCAAGGGCAGCCCCATGTAGACCATGTTGCAGTAGTCCAAATGGGAGGTCACGAGGGCATGAGTGACAGTGAGTAGTGCCTCCTGGTCCGGGAATGGGCACAACTGGTGCACAACCTGAAGGTGTGCAAAGGCCCTCCTAGCTATGGCTGCCACCTGCTCTTCCAGCAGGAGCCATGAGTCCAAGAGAACCCCCAAATTGCTCACCGGGTCTGTCTGGAGCTGTGCCACCCCATCCAGGACCAAAGATGGAAAAACCTTGGTACTGGGAGGCCCAAATACCCAAAGCCAGTCAGTCTTGCTTGGGTTGAGCCAGAGCCCATTGCATCCCATCCAGGCCCCTACAGCCGCCAGGCACTGAGATAGGACATCCACGGCATCACTCAGCCTGGGGAGGAGATATAAAGCTCACCCCAAACTGCCGGATCACCTCACCCAGTGGCCTCATGTAGATGTTAAATAAGAGGTGTGAGAGAACCAAGCCCTGTGGCACCCCACACAGTAGGGGCCGTGGACTGGACCTCTCCCCTCCTACCAACACCGACTGGAATGGACCACGGAGGAAGGAGGAGAACCAGCACAACACAGTGCCGCCCACCCTCAATTCCCGAAGCCGGTCCAGAAGGATACCATGATTGATAGTATCGAAGGCCGCCGAGAGGTCAGGAAAAGCAAGGATGGTTGCACTGCCTCCATCTCACTCCTGCCAGAGGCCATCCAACAGTGCAATCAATGCCATCTCAGTCCCATATCCTGGCCTGAATCCTGACTGAGAGGGGTCTAGATAATCTGCTTCATCCGGATCCCTTTGAAGCTGCCATGCGACCACTTTCTCAACAACCTTCCTTAGAAATGGAAGGTTGGAGACTGGACAGAAACTATCCAGATTAGTTGGGTCGAGTGATGGCCCGTTCAGGAGGGGGTACACCACCGCCTCCTTAAGAGCCAGCGGGACCACCCCTTCCCTGAAAGAGGAATTAAGCATCACCCAAACCCAAACATGTGTCCTCTCCCAGGCAGTCTTGACCAGCTAGGAGGGGTTGGATCTAACACCGAAGTAGCCGAACTAACAGCTGCAAGAACCCTGTCCACTTCCTCAGGTTCAATGCGCTCGAACTCCTCCCAGATAACCATGCGAGAGTCAGACCCCATAGCCCCCATTGGCCCTGCATCAAGGCTGGCATTCAACGCAGAGTGGATGTGAGCAACTTTACCTGCCAGATGCTCAGCATATTCCTCACAACGGCCCTGAAGGTAGAGCCCCAAATTACTCCCTCCAAGGAGAGTCCAGGTCACCCGAAACAGGACCGCTGGGCGGCTATCTGCAGATGCAGTAAGAGTGGAGAAATAACCACGTTTCACCACCCTTACTGCCACGAGGTAGGCTCTAATAGTGGCTCTAGCTCATATTCAATCGTCTTTGCTTCTCATCTTCCGCCGCCGGCATTCCAGGTGTCTCTTAGCCCTCTTAAGCTTCCTCAGCTCTTCCGTATAGCACAGGGAGCTACAGGAGCCACGGGCACACAGAGGCTGCTCTGGCGTGATCTGATCCAAAGCTGTGGCCGCTCTCTCGTTCCATGTGGCCACCAAGGCTCCAGTAGGACCATGCAGCAGACTTCCTGGAACAACCCCAAGCTCCCTCTGAAACCCAACTGGGTCCATCAGTCACCTGGGGTGGGCTGATCTAATAGACCCAGCCTCCCTGCAAAGTGGGGTGGTGCCAGAGAATTGGAGGCTCACCAGGAGGTGATCTGACCATGGCAGGGGAGAAACCAATACCTCCCCCAATTCAGAACACTCTGCCACTGCTCCAACAGAAAAACCAGGTCAGGCGAATGAGTACTATTATGCATTGGGCCTGGATGACTTGGGACAGGCCGATGACTGTCATGGTGGCCACAAACTCCCGAGTTACCTCTGCCCCCGCCATCAAGGAAGGCAGGTTGAAATCCCCAAGACCATAAGCCTGGGGAACTCCACCGCCAACCTGGCTATGGAGTCAAGGAGCTCAGGCAGGGAGGCTGCTACGTAGCAGAAAGGCTGGTACAATAGAAACAGCCTCAACTGATCCCTCTTAGAGCCCAACTTAACAAATAGGGTCTCATACCTGGCAATCTGAAGAGCACTGCCCCTGGATGTCTCCCAAGTATCTCAGATGACCACTGCCACCCCACCATCCCTACCCTGGGGTCTTGGCTGGTGCCACATCTGGAAACCAGCTGGGCACATCTCAGAAAGGGGAACTCCCCCCTCCTCTCCCAGCCAGGACTCTGTAATACAAGCCAGCTTAGCTTTCTCATCCATGATCAAATCATGGATGAGGGTGGCCTTATTACAACCTGACCTGGCATTTCGTAGCAGCAGCTGACAGCCCAGGGCCGTGAAAGTTTGCCAACCGGGGCCCAGGAGTGAGCTCAAGGAGCTGGAACATGCCACTGGAACAATATACCTCTGGCCCATTCCCCGTGTGCGACCTGCTCTTCATCTCCTGCAAAATTTTCCCATACCTGTCACTACCAGGATGTTACAGCCTGCCTCCACTCCTCCAAAACTTCCCCCTTCCCCCTGCCTAAATTGATCCATGTCCAAGCCTGTAGCGCCCCCCCTTCCCGTAAATACACCTCCAGTCACAGTCTCCTTCCAGGCTGTCAACCCAGGGTGCTTCTGCTTCTACTAGCACTCAGCACCTCCAGAGAAACAGCCCATTCCACCCTCCACCCTCATCCTCCCCCCACCAATCCACTCTCACTCGATTGGCAGGAGCTCATAACCCCAGTCCATCTGTCCACAGAGTCTGCGGATTTGCCAGTCTCTCCACTCGATTCTCCGACCCACAGAGAAGGCAAAATGGCTGCACGGGTGGGCAGGGGGAGGGGAGCCATAGCTGCAAGGATAGAGCTGAAAACACCATCTCAGCCTGACCTCCTATCCACTGCAGCCCATTCCCTACCCCTCAAGATCGCTTGATGTTAGTTTCCAAATTGCCTTTGTTGCCTCTGTTGTCACCACACCGGAACTTGCACTTCTGCACCAGCCAGCTACAAGCTTCCTGTGTCATCGCCAGCACGCTTTCCTCCATTGCTGCGTGATCGAACGCTGCTCAGCGCGCCATAGCTGATTCATGCGCTGCAGCTGCTCCACATACCCAGCAGTCTAGTTTTCCAACTGCTGGTCTCGAGGAAGCAGCACTCCAGTCAACAGTCCAGCCAGCAGCTGCCCAACCAAGGAGGTGAGCCCCCAGTGCCACGTATAATTCTGTCCTAAACTGTGGCCCAGCTTAATAAGGGAAATGAATTGCACGGGCTTGATAAAAAGCATCATCCACCAGGTCCAGTGGGGGAAAAGCCCAAATCCACAGAAACTCCACCACCTCTTCATCCAACTCTCCAAACTACTAATCTCCTGCAACATACTAAAAACAAACTATCATCGGGACCCGCTTTGCAACACACCTGGCCTCTGCGCCATCTTAAAAAAAAAAAAAAGTGATCCTCAGACTGGCCTAATTCTAAGTGTTGTTGTGTCGTGGATTTGGTCTGAAGGAGCACTACACTGAGGAGGAGAACCATGTTTATTGCAACAATCCTTGGGTGCCTGCTTTATAAGAAAGTTGGACCCCCAAACAATGGAAAAGCAAGCATTTTTATAGAAGTTGGGGGCTACAAGGTGGCAAATCCTAGGGATATGATTTGCTGGCCAGTTTGGGGGAGCTAGGCAGGTCCTTGTCAGTGTGCCTGGGATTAATTCTCTTGCTAGGCAAAACAGGCCCTTCAGGAGGGCAGCAGAGCAGAGGAAGTTCACTGTTAAAGGAGATGGAACATTGAAGTCATCAGGCTAATGGAGGATGGAAGGTTGGGGGTTTTCTAGGATGCAGTTTCCTTGTAAGGGCTGTACTGTGAGCTGGTGAGGAGGGTTCTATTCTTTGGTTGATGGGATTGCAGGGAGTTTTGTCTGGGGCAGGGAGAGTCAGCTTGGGTCTGATGGGATTGGGCAAAGAGATGAACTGGGTTTGACCTTGGTCATATCCAAAAGACCGGGTGGGGGGAGAGGGTGCAGCCTCCATTTTGTTTGTAAGATTTATTTTCTCCACTACAGTTCTATCATTTTGGGATGGAGAATACCTATTTGTTTCATTGCCATGGGGTATAAGATTATTGAATATACTTACTTCTGCTTTGTGTAATTATTTCATTGGAGTAGCAGGCAAATGAAAGTATCTATGCTTAAGATAATAGATTACAGGTAACTTGAAATGTTCATGGTTTTGATACACTATACTGAACTTTCTGAGGATCTTGTTGAAGTTCTTAAAGTATACCTTTATCCTCCCCTTCTCAAAATCTGGTGTTTCACTTTTTTGTGTAATTGTTGGTGAATGTAATAGCAGCTGATGTTGGGCTGGCTCATTCAGTGTAGTTTTTGTGTGTGTGTGCAGTAGGTGTGCTCATAATTTGATTTCATAATTTAAAAAATGGGGAGGGAGTGCAGAAATAATTTTAAAAGGAAATTGTGATGTTAAGTTCAGATTGGTATTTTGAACCTACAGTATTGCTTGGAACTCCACTTAGTTGGAAAACACTGTATGATAGCGAGCATATTTAGGATATCAGCTCTGATCTTGTTTGTTTACTTTCTGCATGTGATAGAGATGAGAAATAAATTTAATAACAGAATACATTTAATAACAATAATGGCTAATGGCCTCCTTTCTCATGATTCACAGTATTTATGTTCAGTTGTGTTGAGCCTGAAAAAATGGAACTAGTTTAGTTTGATGCTGTATGATCATTTTGCAGTCTTCCCCCCCCCGCCCCAGGATTTTTTAATACTGAACAATGAACACTCTTGAACACTCAACAAATAAACCTTGTCTTGTTTTTTATTATGAAATCATTTGTTCTTTTATCAGGCTACCTGGTTTTTCATTTGGCCTTAGATCACTTATACCTGTGGCAAATGTCAAGGACTTAGCATCCAGTCCAACCCAGAGGCTAAAGGTTAGCTGATATGATCAAAGATTTAAGTTCTGGTTTCTTTCCTTAATAATCTTCAGTAACAAGTTGGGAAGTTGTGCTTTATTAAGACTACTTTTTCTTAGAGTTTTATTGTTGCTGGCACACAGTTTAAAATGGCCTTCCATAAAGCTCTCAAAACGTGATTTTCATTTGGCAAGCCTGGGGATCCCCTGGCAATAGGGAGCCTGCACACTGCTTCATACTGTATGTAAGCATCTTCCCCCTCGTGGTCCTGTTTTATATATGTTTGTTTTAAGGGGTTTACAAAATGTTTTAATTCTTAGTTTTATGTATGCTGCCCAGAGTCACTTCAGGTGAGATGGGCAGCCATGTCATTTTGATAGATGGATGGATGGATGGATGGATGCAAAGTGTGGCAGAATGCATATATGATATAAAGCTTATAAAACAACATCACAATATTATGTTGTCATTCAGGAAATCTTTTATTCCCAGAGCCTTGAATGCCTTTGTTATTAGACCTTTGAGTCTGACTGTTGCTGCCAAGCTCCATGCAGTGTAAGCGCTCTGACCAAAAAGGATGATCCATAACTTTCAGAACTGTAGGGGGCAGCTGGTATGGTCTTTCACTTAGAAAGCTGGCATTCTTACGTAGTGTTATATGCTGTTGAAATAGCTAAATATTAGCCCTTATTTAGAGATGTTATATTTCTTGAAATGTTGGCATCAAAGGAGAAAAAAGCTATTTTTGCAGAAAAATAAATTTTGGAGGAAGTAACATATCTACTATTTTCTTTGCTATTTTTTGGATATGAAGTATATTTGTTAGCACACATATTTTTATGAATGTAGCTATGAAATTTAAAAGTAAAAGTACCTTATTTTATTAAAACTAAAATTTAAAATATACCACATATGGAGATGTGATGGAAAAGCACTGCATCCTGGGGTACCTGGCAATACAATTCCATACATGCCTACTCAGAAGTAAGCCCCATAATTTTTAATGCACTCAGTGCTTTCAGATAAGAACATACGTAACGCTGTCATTCTCTATACAACTGAGAGTATTTTACCATTTCATTCGGTAAGGATTAATTTGGAGTTGATATATACAGGATTTTACTCGGAAAAAGATTTTTTAATTTGGAGAAGTAAAACTCGAAACTAACAATATTGTAATAATCAAAATTAAGGTTTATTATCAAGATGTATTTAAAATTAATTAAAGTCCACTGCAGTCAGCATGATCATAAAAAACAGAAGAAACATTTTTTAAAGAGTATATCAGCTAAGTAGAATGTAATAAAGATGGAGTCAGGTATATGTTTACAACATACGGAAGATTCATTATTGTACACAGTAGAGACGAAGAATTTCTAGGCCTATAGATAATATTGTATTGCAGTTATCAGGAGACATAGCTGGTATAGCTTATACCAGTGTTTCTCTCTTTTTTTTAAATACGAATTTTATTAAGTTTCAAACAAAGATAAAAGCTACAGAAAAACATTATGGCTTGCAACTTGATCTCTCCCTTAAATTTCTCCAACTCGACTATCCGATCTTCATCCAGAATTTCAACAGAAATCCCAATCTCATTCTTAGAAGAGACATTTCTGTCACTGTTAAATTCCTCAGTTTCATCCATGACATTCCCAGCCAAGTGACACATTTTAAAGAGGTAAAGGTAAAGGTTTCCCTTGATGTAAAGTCCAGTCGTGTCCGACTCTAGGGGGCGGTGCTCATCTCCGTTTCTAAGCCTTAGAGCCGGCGTTGTCCGTAGACACTTCCGGGTCATGTGGCCAGCATGACGACACGGAACGCCGTTACCTTCCCGCCGAAGCGGTACCTATTGATCTACTCACATTTGCATGTTTTCGAACTGCTAGGTGAGCAGGAGCTGGGACTAGCAACGGGAGCTCACCCCGCTGCATGGTTTCGAACCACCGACCTTCCGATCGGCAGCTCAGCGGTTTAACCTGCAGCGCCACCACGTCCATTTTAGACCTCATATTTTCCACACTGTCCTAGATGCCTTGCATAAAAACTTGGTAGGAATCAGGAAGCATCTGTTTAAAATCTTGGTGGAAATCAGAGAAAGTCTGTTTAAAATCCTCCATGTCTCATGCAGTAGATTATGGCACCTCCAGGAGCTTAACCAGCGAAAGTTGAAGATACAAAGGAGTTAGAGAATGTGTTTACAGAAGTGAAAGTGATAAGCAGACAGTTCCCCAGGGAAAGTAGAAGCAGAAAACCGAAAGTTCAAAACAGCCAATTCAACGTGTAGGAAAATGCTAGTGTCTTCAAATTTAATGCAAAAATAGTAACAGGGAGACAGTTATTTACTCTCAATCCTCTTTACTATTTGGATGGAAACCAAGCCAAAACGTTAAAAGAATTTTTTTTTTAAAGAAAATCAATCCCAAAAATAATGATAAGCACCAAGAGAACCCGCTTCTCCTTGCTGTAGAAAGCCTTTCTTAGGGTACGTATACTTTAAAAAAATATAAATTGGGTGATTTAGAAATGAGGTGGCTGGTCTTAGTGTCCTTTCAAGGCTGCAGTGTGGCTTGGAAAATGGTGACATCCCAATCTTCTGGCTATTCTTAGCAGTCGAGCGTGAACTCTGTTTGCAATTTTCTGGCTGCAAGCTGCTGTCCAGAGGACAGATGAGGTGATTCCAAGTGTTTTCCTTTCCCGGAAAAACACTTCTGGGCTTCAGGAAAAACCTTCCTGAGCCTGAAAAAACTTCCATGTTGTCAGTTCTGCCTGCTAAGCCTGCAGGAACAGCTGTTTAGTCTGCCATGTCCCCACCGGAAGTCTATACCAGTGTTTCCCAACCATGGCAACTTTAAGATATGTAGACTACAATTCCCCAACCAGCAAGCTGGCTGGGGAATTCTGGGAGTTGAAGTCCACATATCTTAGTTGCCACGGTTGAGAAACTGGTTTATACCCTCAGAAGCTGTAAATCAGCAACATCTCAGAATCAGTGGCTCCCCAGAAGAGAGATTTGTTTGTAATCTTATAGGGAGTAAAGAGTTATCAAATTCATTTTCACTTGTTATGATGAAGATCGAAAGTCACTTCTTTACATATTTATTTTCTTTTTCTCTTTTTTTCTTTTTCTTAGCACTTTTTATTCTTTCTATTTCTCCTTTTTCTGAGTTTAGTTTGTATTTGCTTTTATTATTGTAACTAAAATCTTTAATAAAAATTATGAAAAAAAAGAATCAGTGGCTCCGCAACCATTAGGTAGAGTGTGTTTTACAAAAATGGTAGAAATCCTTTAAAATAGCAAACTAAATCAAGTTTATTTATCTAATTAGAAGTAAAATCAGAAAATCCATATCTTTTAAAATTTTCACTATGAACTTCATGGACTTTAGAAACAAATTTTCTCCATTTCTTTTAAGTGTTAGTTTTTTTCCAATGGATGTGTATTAATTTCAGACATTCTTCAAGGGTTTCTTTCTCACTTGATGGAGATGACAAAATAACGTGGAGGATTAGGAGATTTAGCAGGATGATACAAAGTCCTTGACACCATGTTGCAGAGTCTATGAATGGCATGCTGTTTGATTGAACTTTTGTATTGCTTGTTTTGCTTTCTCCAACACTGAAACTTCCTTTTTGGACACTGATCAAACCTGGGCCTCCTTAATTTTAGGAAGATGACACTATTATGTCCCTTTAAGGCATTGCACATTATATTTACATTGCTGATCTGCCAAGCAGAATGCGGATAGTCACAGAGCCTCTGCAAATGCTTGTTAATGGTGGGGAGGCGTTTGGAGTTCTTGGGAGGGGTGCCTTAGTTATTCCATCAAAAATTAATTTTGATGTAGTGATACAGGCCTCCCTTCTAAAATCTAATTTCACTCCCGTAAGCAGAGAAGGCACATGCTTAACAGTGACTGGAAAGTTGAATGAAGATCCTGAAAAGAGGATCTTCTCTCCCTTTAATCAATTAGGAATGACAGCCAGTTGCTTTATAGGGAAGGAAACCGTGAGATTCATTTAGGAGAGGATGTTGGAGAAAGGAGAACAAGGAAAATTATTTGAGACGGCTTGAGGAATCAATTTAGAATAGAAATATCTCAAAACATTCTGAATGTATTCTTTCTTTTAACATTCCACTGTTTCAAGGAAGTGCAATTCATCTACTTATTACTTCCATTTATTATTGGTCCAAATCCTCTACCCCTACCACCAATCAATTATATTCCACTCCTTACCTGGTCCTACAATTCACCTTATTGTTGCTCATCAGTACATTTCTGTTTGTTTCTTCATTACCAGTATAACACATGAGAATTTAGATCTGCTGAAATCACAGGCTATATTTGTTCCATAATTATATTTCAGTGTTGAATTATGGGTATTTATTGCAGCATTGAAACTTGGCTCTGCAGCATTCTAAAGCACTTGCTTAAAATTCAATTCACTAATCTAAAAAGTACTTTTGAGTCACTCCCTATCCCTTTCTTAATTTCTATTACTTATCTGGTGTGAAGGGAGTGGAATTCCCTCAATAAATTTTATGAATGGGTGTGTGTCTCTTTATATCACTACTCATTTTTTTCTGACATCTATTTGAGAAATTGATGGCAACAGCTGTTATGTTGAGATTCATGTCATGATTTCATTTCCCATACTTAGCACTTTTAGCCACTGAACTGAGATTCTTTAATAATAGGACAGATACTTCCAAGGCAAGCACATCGTAGAGGCTGAGTGTGTTCAATAACTTAGTATCCTTTGTTTTAAAAATGTTCAGTGCATATTAGGTTAATTATTTGCAACTGAATTGTTCGAGTTGGTAGTTGGTGCAGGATCTTCATTCATTTCCAGTCTAGCCCTCAGTGCTCAATCAGGTTGTTTCGTTGCTTTATTGTCTGTTGCTCAATGTTCTCCCCAATATTGCAATAAAACTAATTTTTCTCTACACATCAGAATTTTTAGAGCTTTTTAAAACATTCTGTTCAAACCTCATAAAATAGGCAAGGGTTTTTTTACATCATATAGTGTAGTCCCAATATTTTACAGACTATAGATATTGAGATGAATATATTACATGGAATAATACTGATTTGCATGGGCAAAACATCTATTTGGGAATTTGTGATGGCAGCATGAAGTTGAAATATTACAGCAACTTATCTAATGATAAGTTACTGTCATGCTTCTGGTAAAATCTAAGTTACAAAAATCGATGGAGGCAAATATTTGAGAAATTTTAACATCAGGACTGCCATGTATCCGATGTGTTAATCTGTGCTGTTGCTTGCCTTACTTTTAGTTGTACTTGCCATTCTGTCTGGTGTAGAAGTCACCAAGTCGAGATTAACCAGCTTGCTACCAGTACTTTTGCATACATGTTATTCATACCCTTGTACTATTAGTATTCTGTTTTCAGGGAAACTTGTGTATATAATCCAGGCACATTGACCGAATGTCACTATATTGCTAAGGATTCTAAGGTACACATTTGACTAATGTCAGGCATTGGCCATGCATTAGCCTTACCCTTATTTTCTTTGAATAGTGCAGTTAATGTTGATTTCTGATTGTGCAAAAAAGAAGTTGTAGACTAGCTGCCTTTCACAAAAAATATGTTCATACTTACTTTATTTTATTCACTGAGGAGCTGTTGGTAAGTGTTAAGGAACCCTGGAATTTTCAGGAACAATTTGGAAGCATTTTTGCAAGATTACTCAATTCTTTGTAGCTAACTTAACATTGAAATTAACTTGGAAGAATAACATCAAAGTAAAAGGTAAGATTGTATATTAATGACAAAATATCTTCATTCTAATTAAGATCATTTAACTTGGCAGCAGCAAAGAACAATCAATCAGATTCAACAACAGCCCAGGCTTTGTGAGCCAAGATCATCTGTGGTTGAAAGAAGAGATCATTATGACTAGATAGTGAGGGCAGGTGGATTAATTTGTACTTTCTGTTGTCACTGGAAAAAAACAACAGTGGGGCATGTATGTAAGACTTCTGCAAGATTACTGTAGTTGTATAATTCAATTTATGTCCTGCCTGCCTACTCAAAGGATCCTCACTTGTTTCTGGCTTGAGGCAAATTATTTCTCTAACCAAACATTACTGGCTTTTGGCAGATACACTGAGTGTGTTTATGGAAGATATGCTAACTGTGTAGGCAGACAAGTTTAATATTTTTGCTACTTAGTATCTGGCATGTTGGATAAAAATCAGTGTGTGTGTCAGATTGATTTTAAGTTTTAATTGAAATCAGATTTTAAATCTTAATTTTTTTTAAAGAAATGAACATATTTCACAGATATTTAGTTGTAAACATAATTTCTACTCCATTAGACTTGCTAATATGCTCATAAGAAATAACTTACCTCCTTCTGAAAGTGTGAATGCAAAGAAGTTAAATAGAGAATTTGAAGTGATGGAGTAATACAGTTTTAAAGCTGTTGATTTTTCCTAATACATCATGGCAAATGTATCCCCCAAACATCCACAATAATTAATTGAACTGAAGCTGGTTCAGCTTCTCATGACTTCACAAATATGTGCTTGTTTGATTCTAAGAGCATCCTTCAATATTTTGACGAAAATTATTCTGAAAGAACTCTGACAAAATTCCTATATATGGTTGTGTAAGGATGGACTGCCTGAGCAGATTATAAGCACCTGTGCTCCTTCCTTCCCCTCCCTTCTTGGCCCTCCCCCAACATCAGGACAACCCTGCTGTCAGTCAAACAGCAGTATGGGGCCCAAGGCAGGGAGGAGGAGGGGAGACAAGATGGCTGCCTGGAAGCTCTGCAGCCCCAGACCTCATGAGGAAGAGGCTGGATAGACAGCCCTGCTGAGAAAGAGGCATCAGGAAAGGAGGCAGCAGCTGAAAGAGGGATTTTTTTCCTTCCCTCAGGTCTGGTGTGAGGGAAAGTTCTTCTAGCCATTTCCCTCAGCTGGAACCAGGATGGGAAGAGAAGGCTCAGGAAGTCCAGCCAGGAACAGACAAACTGAAAAGATGTAGAAAAAGAGTTTGGCAGAACAGAAATAGAAAACAGAAACTGAAAAAGATAAAAGATAGATCAAACTCTAGAAAAAGGAATATAGCTCTATAGGGAATGGCAATAGTCCTATACAGGGATTAAGAAACAGAAATATAGAGGTCAGCAGTAAACAGTTATCTATCTATCTATCTATCTATCTATCTATCTATCTATCTATCTACCTACCTACCTACCTACCTACCCACCCACCCACCCACCCACCTGCCTTTATTATTTTTATAAATAACTCAAGGCGGCAAACATACCTAATATTCCTTCCTCCTCCTATTTTCCCCACAACAACAACCCTGTGGGGTGAGTTGGGCTGAAAGAGAGGGACTGGCCCAAGGAGATATAGAATAGAAAGATAGGAAGATAAAGTCAAATTGAATTTTAAAGAATGTAGTGTAGATAACTATAGAAAACAGTTAAAATAGAATACAGTTTTATTCTAGTTATAGAATTTTTCTGAAGTGAAATGAATATGGTTTAAATTATTGACTCTTTCTGACGAATGAGTTAAATTTGGGTCTAGATGAGTAAAGCCCCCTATTGATTGCTATGATCCATTTTATCAGTTTGCCATTTTGCATATTTGAATAACTTTTTAATTATGGTTTCCATTTTTTTCTTGTTGATTGTCTATTGTTGTTTGCTGCTCAGTGTTACATTGTTTGAGTTGGGTGACCATATAAATGCTTCTAATAAAATTAAATACTGTGAATAAATAAAATCCACCATTGGGTTTAGTCACTGTTTTTGACTCTTCTTATATAAATTGTTGAAATATATTGCAGATCTAAGCACAACAGGTTGATGTCTAGACAAGAGAATCCCTTGTTTATGCAGAATCCAAAATATACAAATTTTAAAATATATATTGATTATCTTTATCTTTTCCCCCCAAATCAGGACCAAGAGAGACGAACCCCTTTGCATGCAGCTGCATACTTAGGGGACACCCCCATTGTTGAACTCCTAATACTATCAGGTAAGAATGGGTAAGAATGGGGAACTGGTCCCATTTTTTGTTTTATTTTGGACATGCTTATCTATCATTGGCCAAATTGTCAGGGATAGTAATGCGTTAGTAATCAAGTTTCTGTTGTCCTATTGTTGGCTTTAAGTACCCAGATGCAGAGTTCTGCAAAGCTTCTGGCAGTCTTTAAAACAGGAAATATAATATCTGTGACTTGGATGGTCACAAAGAACGAATGAGAGCTCATAAAGCATTATAGTGCTTTGCACATTAAAAGTGCTGTAGCTAGCAGATTGCTGTTAGTAATTCTTATTGCTAGTCATGATTCTCAAGCAGCAGAGATTTATGGAAATGTTCTCATTCTGTTCAGTGAAGCTATTTTAAAACTGACAGCTCTGTATACTGTAACTCTTCCTGTGTAGGTTGCAGGGCTGAATTAGCCTTCTGGACAGTGGAGCCCACACAGATGGTTTTTGATGCATGTGCTGAATCTTTCCAAATTAACTGCCATAAAAAACACTGGCTCAAGATCATCTAAAGCAAGCTATAGTCTTTGAAGACTGCCAGCAACATTTGCTCATATCATTTTTCTCTGTTCTTAAAATCTGGATGAAGATAGGAATGAGCTTTAGTCCTTTCCATATCTTTATTAGTCTTGCTTCTTCAGCATGTTACTGATACTTAAGAGGAATTTTGTGGAAAACTGTGGGAGTTAGTTCTCCTCCCCTCCATCTTTGAAATAAATGATGCTGATTTAGCATATTGAATGTTTGGCAGGTAACGGGATAATTATTTTAATTTTCAGCCATGTCTTTTGAAAGACAGGGATGTCTCCTAAATGCAGTACTACTGTTCTTTCCTTATTAATCAATTTGTACTTTCCTTGTGAAACAGTTGTTTGTTAAATAAGCACTGGAATTAAGAATTAAAAGGGTCTTATTGTTAAGATGAAGGTCTAAGGAATGCCTTGCTATTCAACCAGTTTAATATGATGTTTGCTTTCTTCTCTTAATCGACCATGCATGAGAGAACTTGCTTCATCCCCCTTACTTTCTTTGGACAGGTGCTAACGTCAATGCAAAGGACACTCTTTGGCTAACCCCGTTACACCGTGCTGCAGCTTCTCGTAATGAGGTAAGTGTCAGGTGTTTTACAGGGTGCTATAGTCATGCACCTAGTAAAGTGACAAAGTAAACTCCAGACACTGAACATACTAAACTGCCATGTTTAGGGCAAGTTCATTTTCCCTTTTGTATCTTCATTCTTGGTTATACTGAATATTTTGAGAATCTGGTAGAACAGTTTTTATCTCCTTGGACACATTGGGCAGCAGCTCCTTTCAGATGGTGGAGTTGGAAGGACTGTAGAAATGTCTGTAGTACATTTTCTTATGGGATATAGGTGTGAGGCAGGAGTGTAATGGTGATTGCCTTGTAGTGGCTAGTTCCAAAGCCTCTTTGTTTATTGGAGAAGCCTTGAGTCTGCATTGCCAATACATAAAATGTAAAATAAGATCTACTTATTTATTGCATCAATTTATATACTGCCCAATCACAGAATCTATGTGGTATATACAGCAAAAAAAAAAAAAGACCCAAACACCCTTCCTTTGAATATTAACAACACTGTGGTTAAAAACCATACCTTTCAAATACCGTAAAATATATAAATAAAAAAGTCCAAAAACAAAAAACAAAGTTCTGCCTTGTGGTGGTAAAGGCAGTGAAGCACCAATACTTCTCTGCCCTTATTGTGTCTGCAGATAGCTGTCTGGTGGCCTTGTTCCAGGTGACACACATCCTCTTGGATAGAGGGGATTTGGAGATTCCCCTATAAGGCCTTGTAGAAAAATTTGCTGAGCATCTGTCAGACAAAGTCACTCAAGTTCATTCTCAGCTGGATGGGGGCCTTGTTGCAGGTCCTGAGGAGATGCCCAGCATGGAGTCTTGCCTGTTATCTGGGAATGGTTTGAACCTGTTCAGGCTGAGGAAGTGGACAGGAGGTCAGCCACCTGCTGTTTAGATCCATGCCCCTCCTGGTTGGCTAAAGCTGTCCGGGTAGTGTTGTGTGGGTGGGTTCTAGTGGTGGTCAGTTCTTCCTTGAGTGAGGGGATTGTTCCTCTGCCTCACAAGGAGGTGCTGGTTTGCCCTTGCTCATGAAACCATTGCCAGATTCCACCATGCAGGACAATTTTCATCCAGTATCTAATCTCCCCTTCTTGGGGAAGGTGGTTGAGAAGGTGGTCATGCAGTAGCTACAGAGGACTCCAGATGAAGTGGATTATCTGGACCCGTTTCGGTCTGGATTCAGGCCTGGATAGAGGATGGAAACTGCATTGGTCACACTTTTAGTTGATCTCTGGCAAGAGCAGGATGACCATTGTGTGTCCATACATGCTCTACTTGACTTATCAGTGGCCCTTGATACCATTGACCATAGTATCCTTCTGGATTGACTCTGGGGATTGGGGGTGGGCTGCACTGTACTGTGCTGGTTCTGCTCCTTTCTCCGGGGTTGCTACCAGTCAGTGTTTATTGGGGTACTGCAGGCTTTGGTGCTCTCTCCACTTTTATTTAACATCTACATGAAGCCAGTGGGTGAGATCATCCATTGTCATGGGGTGAGGTATCATCAGGTTGGATGATACCCAATTATACGTCTCCGCTCATGGAGAATTAGGCAGTGCTGTTGATGTCCTGTCCCAGTGCCTGAGGGCTGTGGGGGCCTGGATGGGAAACAACAGGTTTCAGCTGACCCTTGGCAAGACTGAATGGCTTTGGGTTTGGGGGCCTTCTGGTTCTGGGACTTTGCCATCTTTGGTACTGGATGGGGTTGCAATGCCCCAAACAGACCCAGTGTGAAATCTGGGGGTCCTCCTGGACTCACGACTCCTACTCAAGTGTTGTGTGCCAGTTGCACCTGTTCCTGGATTGGAAGCTCTGCTCACAGTCATTCATGCCCTGGTCACCTCCTGGGTGGTCTATTGCAATGAACTCTACATGGGGCTACCGTTGAAGAATATTCAGAAGTTTCAGCTGGTACAAAATGCAGTGGTGAGCTTCATTGGTTGCCAGTTTGCTTCTAGGTCCAATTCAAGGTGCTGGTTTTGACCTTTAAAGCCCTTCATAGCATGGGGCTGGGGTATTTGAGGGACCACCCCTTCCCAATTACGTCTGCCCGTCCCATCAGATCCCGCAGAAGGGGTATGTTGCAGGTTCCATCTATTAAGGAGTTATATCTGGTGGGACCCAGGAGACGAGCCTTTTCTGCTGTGGTGCCTTTCCCTGTGGAACATCATTCTTCCCAAGGTGAGATTAGCCCCATCTCTGCCAACCTTGTGGAAGTCCCTCAAAACATGGCTAATTTATTTATTTATTTATTTATTTATTAAATCTCTCTACTGCCCATCTCGTACACAACGACTATGTCAGCAGTCTTGGGGATCTCAGGGAGATGGAGAACTGGTGAGATGGCTATACTGTTTGTAACACTGAAGATGCTCTCTCCGAGTCCTTTAAAATAATAATAATGTTTTTTTACTATGGAATAGTTTTTAGTCTTGGTTTCTTTCATGGTCTGTTTTTATTATACTTTGCCCAGAGTCACATTTGTGAGATGGGCAGCTGTATAAATGTGATGAATGAATAAGTAAATAAAATAGAAGGCAACGAGATTTAACTGTTTATACCTTAATCTGAGGGATTTATTAACTGAGATTTAACCATGCCAATAACTTCCCCTTTAGGCCAATCTTCCTCAATCAAGTGGACACCAAATATGGGATGGGATTGCAACACCAATTGTTCTTTGTGAACATGCCTAAGTTTCAGGATATCTGAGAATTTAGGGAGGGGTACTCCTAATATAACTGAAAGTCTGTTTAAGGCTATTACCCTACAGTAATAGGTTGTTACCCTACAATACCCTACAGTTGCTCACTGTCCTTTCTCAGAGTTGCTAGATCACTGTAAACTGTAGTATCTTATCTCCTCTCAGTACCTGTCATGTTCCCTATTCTCTCAGGTTTTGCAGACTTCTTTTACGTTAAACTGCTTCTGTTCATAACATAGTACTATCTCTGTGCTCATTTGTACTTATTTCTTTTGTAGTAATACTTTGTCCAGGCTTAAAAGCTGTCTTATGTTCTTTCCCTGGCAGAAGGCACTTAACCTCCTCCTAAAGCACTCAGCAGACATCAATGCTCGTGACAAGTATTGGCAAACACCACTGCATGTTGCTGCTGCCAACAGAGCTACCAAGTGTGCTGAGGCGATCATCCCGCTGCTTAGTAATGTTAATGTGGCAGACCGCACTGGCCGCACAGCACTGCACCATGCCGTACACAGTGGGCACATTGAGGTAAGGGACTCCTTTTTTCCTCCCACAGATCTTTTTCTCTGTTAGGCAGTGATGAGCTGTAGTGGAGCAATAATGGAAATCTGTTTTGTCATAAAGACTATTTTCACTTAACGGTAACCACTCAGAGTCTTCAGAAATGAAGCAGCACCTTAGCCAAATAAACAAATAGTTACGCACAAACTCACATGATAGAATTTCCAGCTACTATGATTAAGGCAAAGCCATTTGAAGCAGTCCAGCTTGGCTGTAGATTTGAAGCAAAGAAAGAAGATGAGAGGATACTTATCCTTTTTTTTTTTTACTGGATTTCAACTTTACTGGAGTTCTCTTTTTCCTGCCACCCTGCTGCTGCTTTTCCATGTTAGAAACATGAACGTTTTGTATATGATGTGAATGAAGCTTTGGCTTTTAGAATACTGTAACGGTTGGACCTTCAGCAAAGGATCGTTACCTTGTCGTGGTGCTGGAGCTTGAGCACCTCAGTGATTCCATGAGCTAAACCGTGAAGGGCCACCCAAGACAGGAAGGTCATGACAGAGAGGTCAGACTAAATGCGATCCCTGGGGAAGGTAATGGCAACCCACCCCAGTATTCTTGCCGTGAAAACTAAATGGCTCAGTACAACCAGAGATATGTCTAAAGGCAAAACTGAAATACTTTGGCCACATAATGAGAAGACAGGACAGCCTGGAGAAGATGTTGATGCTAGGGAGAGTAGAAGGCAAAAGGAAGAGGGGCCGACCAAGGGCAAGATGGATGGATGATATTCTAGAGGTGATGGACTCGTCCCTGGGGAAGCTGGGGGTGTTGACGACCGACAGGAAGCTCTGGCGTGGGCTGGTCCATGAAGTCACAGAGTCGGAAGCGACTAAACGAATAAACAACAACAACAGTTGGACAGAAGTCTGCTCTTCTAGCAGTGAAAGATTCTCTTTGTCGAGGACTTTTAAGGTAGTAAGTATGAGAGTACTGGAGAATCAGAGCTCAGTGAGGTTGGTTTTCTTTCTTAAAGAATACATAGCTATCATAGTTTGAAAGAAGCCATCGGGTGCATGTGACCTTGTTTTTTTCCAGAATGGATGTCAGAATAGAACTAATAGTTATTGACAAATGGGCAAAGTATTTACTTGCCCCCTCAGTCCCCATCTTTGGGAGCAGAGAGAGAGACAGATCTAATGTTCCAGGCTTCTTTCTTAAATATATATATTTCAAAAAAATATATTAGTGCTCCCAGAACCCAATTATCAGGAAAATTATATTCAGTTCAGCATATTTATGAGAATAGCAGAGTATGCATAAGATTTCTAAATTTGGGGCTTGGGAGGAAATAGCTAAGGATCCCAGCTTGTTTGTACAGATGTGATGACTTCCACTTAATTGCCAAGAAGAACGCACTCATATACTGAGGGTGGAAGACTTTAATCTGGAGGTCTAGTCAAGTAGAAATAAAAGTGGGTCTATAGCTGTTATTGTTCACATTCCTAATTAAAAGCTTCACCTGTTCATGCACCCATGGATCCTTTCTCAACTCAAATCTAGCTGACTGGGCTGCAAGGCTTGACTAGTCTATCAGAGCTTGGCCAGTCCCACCTGAGCACATTTTTCACATCTCTTGCTACTTTTCTATCAGAGTGCCATTGCCTCATTCAGTTTATGTGAAAGCTGTCTGTTGTTTTGGGAACCATCTTTTGTGGGGTCTTCTCGGACACTTCATTCTGGTACTTTCCCATGTGCTGCGGAAGCCGAAATCTTCCTGGGCAAGGCTTTTTGTTTTTCTGGCCTGCTTTGAGGGGGCTCATGTACTCCATCTGATCAGGTGCATAATTCATTAATTAATATGGTTATGCATGGTTAACATATTCCAACAGCCATAGGCTATTTTGTCTTCCTTTTTTTTAAATAAAGCTTTATTAAGGTTTTCAACAAATGCATAAAACTACAAGAAATGAAATAAAGTATACTACAAGAAAAAAAAGAACTAAAAAGCATGAAAATACAAAAAAGACTACTACATAATACATACATACTAACTTCCGACTTTACAACAAAGATATGAATAAGTCAATATCAGTCTTACTCTAGTTCAAACTGAAATAAGTATTACTTCTATAAAACATTTCCATTCTCAATATAACATTTCCTCTAAAACACTATATTTCCCTTGAAATGGATGGATGGATGGATGTATGAATACACACACACACACACACACACACACACACACACACACTTTTATAACATAAAAAATTTCCCCCCTTAATAGACAGATAAACAAATATTATATTTCCTCATTACAATTTTACTCCTAACCAAAACATTTATATGGTTAAACTTATTATCCTTCTTCATTCCGTTTTTATTCCTCACCAAAGCATTTATATAGTTAAACATTATATCTCCACGATTACATATTTAAACAATAACCTTACTAATATCCTTTTACCCAAGGTAAATTCATTATCCCAAAAGCAAAAACACCAGTCTAAACCTTTAAAAGACCACCCTAATAAACACAAACAGTTAATCCACTTAAAGTAAACTTAGGCATTTATATATCTCACTGTTACACACCAGGCTTTCTCCTTGCAATCCTCGACTTGCCTTGTAAAGTCCAACTCACCTTAACTGACCTATTTTTCAGGAAAAAAAGCCAAATTAACAAATTAATAACTTCCAAAAGTAATGAAAACCACCAAGAGATTCTGCATTTCTTTGTTGCAAAGAGCCTCTCCTTAATAATAATTTAAAAAGAAAAAACTTGGTGTTTTAGAAATGGGGTAGGCAGCTTTTGAGTCAGTTTAAGGCTTCAACATGGCTTAGGAAATGATGGCAATCCCTGCCTCCCAACTGCTAGGTTACCAGTCGATCGCGAAATTTTTATTGATTGATTGATTGATTGTATTTTTATACAAAAAATGCTGTTTTGCAGTCTTCTGGCTGCTTCCAGCTGTCCAGAGGACAAATGGGGTAATTCCTGGGGTTCTCCTTAATCCAGAGAACACTTCTGGGCTCTAGAAAATCCTGACTGAGCTCAAAAAAGTCCGTATTGCCAGGTCAACTGCGGAGCTCGCAGAGTCATGTCTCCTTGCCAATCCCCCACTGGAAGTGCCTACAGCAGGCTATTTTCTCTTCCATAGCAAGCCTTAATACATAAATAGGTAAAATTTGATTTCCAGGCAAAGACAAGTTGTCCATCTAATAAGAATGGACTTTCAGCTTACCCAAATCCAGATCTCTTTGCTCCATTTCTCTTTTGTTCCTCGGTATTCTTGTGAAGCACAGGTCCAGTGTTACCATATATAATGTGAGCTGTTGCATGTACAGGGGGAGGTAGCAGGAAGTACCAAATCAGTTGCCTTGTATTTTTATTTTGGTATATTTGATTTAAAAAAAAAATCTGTGTCTGTCTTCTTTCTAGATGGTAAACTTGCTCTTAAACAGAGGGGCCAATCTGAGCACATGTGACAAGAAAGAGAGACAGCCAATACATTGGGCAGCCTTCCTGGGTAAGTCCCCCCCCCACTTTTGCACACCTCCTCTGTTGTGTTTGATGTATTTGATATATACAGGTCTTTAAGAGAAACTGTACGTAAAACTATATACCCAGGATATTTGTCCAGCAAGAATAAAGGATACCCAAATGCTAAGCTGATAGCATAGTGAATAAAATAGTGAGCCAGAGATAGATTGCTGCTGGCATACAGCTATTTCCTCTCCCCCATTTTGTTTGTTTATTAACATTTTTTATATTGCTGTACCTCAAACAATTAATTAACAGTAAGCAATAATAAAAACCAGAAACCACTCAAGAATCTCTAATTAATGGTAACAAGTCAAAGTGTCTATGGAATAATTGTGTCTTGACAGCCTTCGTAAATGTGAGGGTACTGTCTGAATTTCTGGGATGATGCTGTTCCAGAGGAGTGGGTCACCCGTAGAAAAGCACACCTCCTAGCTCCCCTCCCCATCTCATATGAGGGCTGCTTAACATTTCCATCTTTTAATTCCTACCACCCATTGATTTCACTACACTTTCAACATTCAGTCTGCAATTAGTAATGAATTACATAAGTTCCTCCAGTTAGACAGAATTTAATTATGGACACAGACATTAAGATAACCACCCAGAGTCCCTCTTTTGGGGGAGATGGGCAGTGACGAAATTTGATAAATAAAATTTGATAAATAAATTAGCAAGAGGACTTCTGGCGGGGACATGGCGGACTGAACAGCTGTGCCTGCAGGCTCAGCAGGCAGAACTGACAACGCAGAAGTTTTTTGGGGCTCAGGAAGGTTTTTCCTGAAGCCCAGGAGTGCTTTTCCAGAAAAAGGAAAACACCTGGAATCACCCCATCTGTCCTCCGGACGGCTGCTTACAGCCAGAAGACTGCAAACAGTGTTCGCGTTTGACTGGTAAGAGCTAGCCGGGAGGCTGGAATGTCACCATTTCCAAGCCGCGCTGTAGCCTTGAAAGGACACTAAGACGGGCCACCTCATTTCTAAATCACCCAATTTTTTTTTAAAGTATATGTACCCTAAGAAAGGCTTTCTACAGCAACGAGAAGCGGGTTCTCTTGGTGCTTATCATTATTTTTGGGATTGATTTTCTTTAAAAAAAATTCTTGGCTTGTTTTCCATCCAAATAGTAAGGAGGATTGAGAGTAAATAACTGTCTCCCTGTTACTATTTTTGCATTAAATTTGAAGACACTAGCATTTTCCTACATGTTGAATTGGCTGTTTTGAACTTTCGGTTTTCTGCTTCTACTTTCCCTGGGGAACTGTCTGCTTAACACTTTCACTTCTGTAAACACATTCTGTAACTCCTTCGTATCTTCGACTTTTGCTGGTCAAGCTCCTGGAGGTGCCATAATCTACTGCGTGAGACATGGAGGGTTTTAAACAGACTTTCTCTGATTTCCATCAAGATTTTAAGCAGATGCTTCCTGATTCCTACCAAGTTTTTATGCAAGGCATTTAGGACATTGTGGAAAATATGAGGTCTGAAATGTGTCACTTGGCTGGGGATGTCGTGAATGAAACTGAGGAATTTAACAGTGACAGAAATGTCTCTTCTAAGAGTGAGATTGGGATTTCTGTTGAAATGCTGGATGAAGATCGGATAGTGAAGTTGGAGAAATTTAAGGGAGAGATTGAGTTGCAAGCCATAAGTGAAATTGATCTTCTGGTGGAACGCCATGGAAAAGAAGGGGTTATTATGTATAGGAGGTCTCCTGAAGAGAAGTCGGAGTTTTTGAGGGGGGCAGTTGGACTGTTTGGGTTTTTTTTTTAAGAAAAAATCTCTGTGCACATTGTGGGGATATGTAAATGCTCTGGTTTATTTTGAAGTGGGATAAGGGTTTAAGAGTATTTATCTGGATTGCTTTTAGGGTTTGGCTGATTTCATTTATCTTGTAATGATTTGGATTAAGATTAAGGTATAAAAAATAAATGTCTGGTTTTGGGTTTAATATGATTAAAATTATTAAAATTGTATTACTAAGTACAGTGGCAGACAATTTATGTTTTTTAGTTTGATCTTTATTATAGTAGACAGGAAGGTATAGAATAGTAGTGGGAAGGAAATAAATAAATAAATGTTATCTTTGAGGGGGTAGTTGATTAGGAGGTGTGTGTGTATATACAGTATATCTTTTCTTTCTTTTAATATAAGGGGATGGAGCAACTGTATTTAGTGTTTTTTATAATGTGCCAATGGAATGATATATAGGAATAATGTGATTTTGGTTTAATATAGAGTAAGCAATTGATTATGGAAAATTGTTATATATCCTTGCTGTTAGAAGTTGGAAGTCACGTCTTGTAATTCTGAAATTTTTTTTCTCTTGTGTTTCTATACTTTTTTAGTTTTTTCTTTTTTTTCTTTGTAGTTTTTTGTTTTACTGTAGCTTTTTCTTTGCAAAAAAAAAAGAAAAAGATAACATTAGCAGCTGTTAAACTGCTATCTGGACCCATTAACTCCCCAATAATTTGTTTTATACTTCAGCTAAGAAGCAAAAATTTGGGACAGGAAAAGTTGCCATTTTTTCTATGTTAAGGAACCAAGTTGTCTTTCATATTGTAATTTCTTATTGTCATGGAGCAAACTACAAATCTCATGGAGTTTCATAGAAGTTCAAAGTGGGGCACCAAATTAGAGTACCTTTCCCTCATGAGCATATTTTCCACTTGGGACCATAGGCTCGTGTGCACATGTTTATGAGAAATTATGTGTAATACCTGTCCAGCTCCCATTATAGGTTTTCTATGTATAAACTGGTTATTCAATGAAACTATTTTTATTTCATTCTGCAGTAGTAGGTGGCATAATTGATTAAACCTCTGTTTTGCAAGAAATGCTATAGTATAACAAACCCCAGCCTCTTTTTCCAGTGGCAGTTCCTTTAAATGCGCTACACAAATTTGTGTTACTTGGTGTTTTCACCTTTTATGTCCCAAAATATTTTCTTCTAGGATTTTGCTTGATTTGCTTCCACATCCAATTTTCTTACTATGTTATTTTAGCCTGGTAGTGTAGAAATATCCCTAATAGAAAATATGCTGTGGCTCTTCCTGTCACATCTAGTGTTACACCTTTCAAAAACTTAATTCAAATATTCACATTTTATGGTCTAGTTATCTTGTAGACAGCTTTGGTTATTTAAAAATGCAGCAACAGTGAAATTTGGAGGTCAGTAGAAAGATGCAAAATATCATTTGTTAAACCCAACAGATGAATAAACTGTGAATACAGTAAGGTGTATTCTTAAAAATATGATTCTTTGAACTAGGATGTTCTCTTTTCTGCTGTGCATTTATTGCATATGTGAGGCTGTTGATGGCTCCTAAGTTTCGAGCAGAAAACATCAGGTTTCCAGGCCACAACCTAAGACAGAGTAAACCAGCACACTTCTTCCTGCAAAACCTTTGATCATGACACTTTTTTGGACTCTCAGCTACCAGTATTTGGTTGGATGGAATTGATCATAAGAAAGCAAGAAAGAAGTAGTGAAGGCTGTAACAGATTTGTGGACTTTGTGCAGCAGACATACAGTAATCTAATTTACATGATCAATGCAGCTAACTGGAGCTAATTTAATCCACTTGGCCTTTGGGAAAACTACATTTTTCAGTTATTCAGTCTGAGTGGGAGCAGCTCTACTGACTTTGTGCAAAATAACACTGAACTTTAATTAATATGCATGCTTTCTCCCCCCATATTAATATATAGTAAAGGTAAAGGTTTCCCTTGACATTAAGTCCAGTCGTGTCCAACTCTAGGGGGCGGTGCTCATCTCCGTTTCAAAGCCAAGAGCCGGCGTTTGTCCATAGACAATTCCGTGGTCATGTGGCTGGCATGACTGCACGGAACGCCCTTACCTGCCCGCCGAAGCGGTACCTATTAATCTACTCACATTCGCATGTTTTCGAATAAAAATTCATCTCAGAACTATAAAAACTTCTAGTAGCTTTGAAGCTAACCAATATCATCTTTGTGGAATGAACCAAAAGAGGGGGAAACATATACACTGTAAACATATTAAATGTATGATGCTAAGGCTGGACCATAGTTGAATGTTGTTTCCAAAAAGGCTAGTGCTGCTTGGACTCTTAACTGTTGGTCAAAAGAGAGGCACTGAGCTACTGGAAAATATGTTACAACTCTTTGGGGATCTGAATCCCTCCCCCGAATTAAATACTTTGAATGCAGAAATCGTTACACTTAAAACTAATTAGGTTTTAACCCCATGTATTATTGGTCCTGGTGTAATGCTGTACTATGATTAACAGGGTAGCAGTAATTCATGCTAAAAAAAGAATCTTATCAGGCAAAAGAATTTACAAACTTGCATGCCACTCATAGTCTCCTATTTTGTCCTGCCCAGTGTTTGAATAATGTTATGCTAAAGTACTTGCCATTCAAAATTTGAACCTTGCTTCTGTTGCATTCTGTACATGCTCAACATAGTAAGTTGAGTGTTGAAAAACACCAGTCTGGGTAAGAATCTACCATGATGAAATAAACTCCCGAATCTTGCAAAACCATCATATGATCATTTATTCATAGAATTTGAATAATCCTTTAAGCGTGTTTTCTCATCTAGAATTTTGTAACCCCATTTGCTGTAACATGGAAGCATTTCAGTGGTTTCAGTTTTTTGCATTGTCTCTTCCTAGGGCATTTGGAAGTTTTGAAGCTGCTGGTGGCCCGTGGAGCTGACATCACATGCAAAGACAAAAAGGGTTACACACTGCTGCATACAGCAGCTGCCAGTGGACAGATTGAAGTTGTGAAACATCTGCTGAGGCTTGGAGTTGAGGCAAGTATGACAACAGCACCAGTTTTATTGGACACTGGGTTGCTCTGTAATGTGCCTACGCTCTTTTCAGGCATGTTTCCTTCAGATGTGCACACATATAATTTCAGACAAATTAGGCTTACTCTATTGTACATGTGTCTTTTCATATTAAGCCCCTAAATCGATTATGTATGCTGCTTGTTTTAAAGTACTGGTAGTCCTCTGGTTACTACCACTCGTTCAGCAACTGTTCAAACCTGCAACGGTGCTGAATGAGGGGGGCTTAAGACTGGTCCTTGGAGTTCCAGCCGTCGCAGTGTCCCCACAGTCATGTGATCACACTTTTCAATGTTCCCTACCAGCTTCCCACAGGCAAAGTCAGTGGGGAAGCCAGCAGGAAGTTGGAAGTTGCGGTCACATGAGTCCTCGCTTAATGATGGCAACTGGGACTGCTGTTGCTAAGCAGCATGGTCATGTGATCTTGCGCTTTGACTGCATTGCTTAGTGACAGCAGTTCCAGTCCCAATTGCCGTCGTAACCCGAGGACTACTAGTAGTGTTTAAAAATTGAGAGCAGCTGCAAGCATATAATACATTGCAGTAAATATTTTAGTATAAGTTAAGATGCACTGTGCATCTGGAAAATACAGTAAATATTATAGCCTTCCAAATACAGTAATGCAAAACAAGTTTTATAGTGTACATGCCTACTTAGAAGCCTCATGAATTCAATGGAACTTCCTAAGAACTAGGTTTTACTTGATACTAAACAAAATACACTAAATATTAGCTGAAGCTTGAAGATGAAGACAGGTTTTTTTAATGGCATTGTTGAGGATGTAGGTTGCAGGATTAGCCATTAGTCATTAATGGCTCTTGATTATATACAGAGTGTTTACCCAGCAATTCATGTGATCACACTTTCCAATGTTCCCTACCAGCTTCCCATAGGCAAAGTCAGTGGGGAAGCCAGCAGGAAGTTGGAAGTTGCGGTCACATGAGTCCTCGCTGAATGATGGCAGCTGGGACTGCTGGAGATAGAAAAGGCTTGATTCTTTTAAAACAAAGGGGAGAACTGGGCAAAGAGTGGAAAAAGTGTGTTTTCTTCTCCCCAGCAGCCTCTGAATTATTATTTTTGAATCCCCAAGAAACTGGAGTATTCCAGGAAGTTGAGGGAGAGGAACAATTGCTTCAGGGGCCTGTTTCTGTAGAAATAGATAATATATCTAGCCACGAACTTGTGCTAGGTCTTGATCTCTGTGTGGTACCAGATCTCACTGTTCTTTATTTCGTTGTGTAAGTTTAACTAGATATATAATTTTATAACTAAGGGTAATCACAGCTTCTATCAATACCTCAGCCGATGTTCAAGAATTTTTTTTTCTGTAGGATCTCTTTGTAATCTGTAATAACAACAAGAACAACACTATGAAACTTCTCTTGCTTCTTTGCTTAGAGAAAGAGCTCTCAATTTGTAGCTGAACAGAGCCATCTTGTGCTCTGTTTGGAGCATTGTATTTTCTTTTAGTATTTTCTTTTTGCCAGATGTTGTAAATCATGATCTGGACAGCTCTGTAATTTATTTTCTTTGACTAGTTTTTTTTACATTTTATCTTTTTAAAAATGGTTGGTTGGTTTATCTCCAATGAGGGAAAGAAAGGTTGGATTTGCTAGTCTTTGTGTGCATATGCTACCTGATCAGGAAGCAATACTATTTAAATTATTACACTTTACATTTTGAACTTTTAATTACCATATAGGTTGCATAGGGTGGGAGAGTCCTATCAGCCTCACCACCAAGTTAGCAGCAAGACAGATGGTAGCAGCAAGAACTACCAAGCTGCTACTTTAAAGCAAGAGGCAGGGCTGGGACGTATAAACCCTGGGCTTCTGGGAGAAGAGTTTAGGACTTTCCACCGTCTACCCTGTGGTACTCAAGTCATCTGGATTCAGCAGGGTAGCTGAACAGAATATTCATAGAATATGGAAAGTATGGGGGGGAGCTTTCCTGTATGCTGTTGAGAAGTAGACAACTTTGCCTGTCCTGACAATAGGAGATACCTCAAAGGCAAACGTGTTGGACTCCAAGGCTGTTTTGCCTAAAGCCAAGGCAGCAAACCCAGTCACCCTGCTGGGGCTCTGCAAACCAGTTACTGTACCACCTGAACTAAAGGAATTGGAAATCTAGCTCGTTAAAAAGAATAGAAGTCCAGAGGGAACAGAAAAAAATAGAACTGAAGGAGGAAAGTGTTTTAAAAAATGAAGCCAGAGGAATGATTGGAAAGATTGGAGCTGGAACGAGAAGAAAGCGGGTGTGCTCATCAGTTAAAAATGGAGCAGTTGAAGAGCAGAGTACCTTGTAATGCAGCCAGTCCAACACTCCAAGCAACTTCTGTGAAAGTGTACAAGATTCCAGAAACCAGGAAGGGTGAGGATCTTGACCACATCCTGGACAACTTTGAAAAGATTTGACCAGCTACAGGTTGAGAGAAGATAAGTGTATGCAGTTTCTGAGAGACCATATTTAATGGGTTCCATATTGTCGTGAGGTGAAATGGGCAACTGTATTCAAGACCATGATGTAACCTCAGCTGAGAACAACACCAGAAAGTTCCAGAAGGAGTTTTAGTATTTTATGGCAGAATACACCTGATTCTTATCAGGCCTTCACCCACAGAATGAAAAGGGCATGTCCTATCTGGCTTGAACATGTTGAAGTCACTAAGCTGATGAATCTTGTATAATTTGTAACTCAGCTACCTGACCAACTGTGATCAAGTCTTCCTAGTGGGACTGAAGACCACAGAAGTAGTAGGAGAGACGGCCCAGAAGCTGCTGGATCCTGGACCTCAGGGAGTAATGTAATCCTGCCAAATTATTCTTGAAGTGGGAGGAAACCCAGTGAGTGATATTTAAAATGGTCTGTACCCCACCTAACACCAATGGCACCACATCAGGCATCAGTTATATACTAGCAGAGTCTTCAGCAGCGGAATGGCATATAAATCAAAGTAAATAAATAATAAATATCACTTCAAGTACCATCCAGCCTGCTACCTGGGGCAAGCTTTTTGAACAGGTGTAAGAAGCAAGCCATCTCAGGAAAGGCTGTCTCAAAGTGAAAGCCCAGGTTGAGTCAAAAAGCCATGGACCAGAGAAATGTCCAAGTAAAGACTTCATTAAATTCAGTGTAAATGCTGTTCCACCCATGAAGTGAGTGAATATGATAGCAGATGGATACTGGAACCAGGATGTCTGTTGTGCATTGCTTCACTTGTCACTTGATCCAGGCACCCCGAATACAAAAGCTGTTTGCTATAAACCAAGCAGAAACTGCTTTAGTTAAACTACCTTTGTAGTGATAGAAAATTGTCCCAATGCCATGCTATTTGGAGAAGACCTAGAAGAACACATTTGGAAGACCCTTCCACCTGGTAAGAAAGATTGAGACCCCACAAAAATGGACCTTCTAATTCTACTGCAAAGGATTACCCAGAATATACATTGGAAACCAGAGACATATGCAGCTAGAGCAGAGGAACTAAATTAAGTTTGGGGCTCTGAGGAAGTCAGTGGAATAGAAAAATGGAGAAACAAGGTTTTAAATGGAGGCCTCCAATATTCTAAAAAATAAACTCAGCTTTGAACTAAAAACCAAAAGGAAAAAACAAGAATAGCATAGCTATTAGAAACCAAATTGTTGTTTCTTGGTAGATGTAATGTAGAGTGCTTTCTCCATCCTGGTTTCCTCTGTATATGTAGAACTTCAGTTTCCATAATTCCCAGCAAGCAAAGTCATTTTTAGCTAGAAATTATGGGGCGTGATGTCTATACTTCTAGAAGGCTATTGTAGGGAGACTGATGTAGATGTTTTCAAACTAAGACTTCAGTTAAGTATATTCTTTCTTTTGAGTAAACGCCACTGAAATTAAATGGGCTGTTGAGTACAGAAGTGTAGTCTGTACTGTTAAGGAACTATGGTGGGGAACTTGGGTCCCTCTGAAATTGCTGAAACCCAGTCCTTCAAACCCCCAGGCAGTATGGGCAGTGGACAGGATAATGGAGTTGTACATCTCAGTCTCTGGAAGTCCACAACAAGACTAGAGATGTATGGAGTTATTTTACTGGAGACATTTCAAACCTTTTGGATTCTCTCCTCAACAGTGTTGTAAGGAGGACATATGTATTCCAGCCTGCTGCTTAACTAAGACTTGTGCTTGATTTATTTTTTTGGCTTTGTTTAGCTGCTGCTGTTTCTGCTTTAATTATTTGCTTTGTTGTTTAATGTTTACCACACTACATTTTATTACCAGTTCTACAAGCCACCTTGTAAGAGTTTGAAACCTAAAAGGCAGGATATAAACATTAAATAAGTAATGGTAAAGTAAATAAGTATGAGCATTTCTTGGGAAGAAGGCAAGCTTGAGTATAATAGGTTGGGCTATCAAACAACAACAGCACATGAGCTTTTCCTTTGGCCAAACCCTGTGCACAGCACAAGGTGCAGCATGTTCAAAAGCTAACTTCCAGTGGTTTCTTATAGATCGATGAACCAAATTCCTTTGGCAACACTGCACTTCACATTGCCTGTTACATGGGCCAGGATGCTGTGGCCAATGAACTGGTCAACTATGGGGCCAATGTAAATCAGCCCAATGAAAAAGGCTTTACCCCCCTGCACTTTGCTGCCGTCTCCACCAACGGAGCCCTGTGCCTGGAACTTCTTGTCAATAATGGAGCTGATGTGAACTTTCAGGTATGACCAGATGCACTGCATTCAGTAGGGGCTTGGGGAAAATGAAAATGACTTAAGCTTCCTGGGGACAGTGGTTGTCCTAACAGCCAGGAACCACGCTGAGACAAGGAACTGGTCTCTAATGTTTTATTGCTTGTACATAACAGGAATCCTAACAAACTGAAGAAGCGTGGGAAAAACCCAGACATATAAACCCCAAAGTTTAAGGCGGTCCCGATCTGTGTCTCTTTGAATGGCTGCCCAATTCCTCAGTGCTACGCATGCGCTTAACAGTCTGGATGGGAGCCCCCTGCTCTCCATCCTTACTCATGACAGTGGTAGGATTAAAGGCAAATAGACCTGTCTGTCTGCTGACTAGCTTTGATGTTTTGCAGAGCAAAGAAGGGAAGAGCCCTTTGCACATGGCTGCCATTCATGGACGGTTTACACGCTCTCAGATTCTCATACAAAATGGTAAGTTGTCAGCTGTTTCCTGTTAAGGAAGCCACTCTAATATTTTATAGTATTGCTTTCTCAGGCCGAGATCTTGCAAGACTGCCAAATTATGTACACTTTTGGGGTTCTCTCCAAGATTTCAGTTACTTATTTATTTATTAGCACTCACTGCCTGAAAAGGTAGCCAATCCTTACAGGTATTTGAATTTACTTATATCTGTTACTTTCTGTATTTTTTGCCATTTGAATTACAGGAGCTCTGATTGTCCCCAAGTTAATTTCTTTTCATTGTTCTGAAAGTTAGGCACTAAGATACATGTATTTAAAGTTATTAAACATTCATTCTCAGTGGATCCTGCACTGAGCAGAGGGTTGGACTCGATGACCTCTATGATCACTTCCAACTCTTATAACTACTTCAGTCAGTAGTTCTGTGTAGTACAGTCTGATCTCCTGGTGGTTAAAGTGGAGTTGCCTGTTGCTTCTGAGCAGGTTGAAGAAAAAAATGATGGATTCTGTTTGTTCTGTAGGCAGTGAGATTGACTGCGCTGACAAATATGGCAATACCCCCCTCCATGTTGCTGCTAGATATGGCCACGAGCTGCTAATTAGTACTTTGATGACGAATGGTGCTGACACTGCAAGGTGAGGACGAATTTCTTATCCGATACCTCTTGGGAGGCATGTGTTTAGTGTTAACTCATGGATCTGGAATTCTGGCTTGTTTCTCTCGTAACCAATTAGAGTAATCAGAGCAGAATAAACCACACTTACGATTGGCTTAAAGTAGTGCTCAGCCAAATGTGCACTGCCAGTCAGCCACAAGCAAGTTCAAGTGTGGTGGCATCGTTGGCCTTTTTAGAAGAGAAGTGGCTAACTAACAATAAAATATACAAGCACATAGTTGAGGATGATGGTAATTTACAATTGATATATGCAAGGCATAAGTGAAGTCAGTGTGCCCATGTGGTAGAGGAGATCTCTTTGTTCCTGCTCTGTTTGCAGCCTTGGCCCTGTGTGCCATCATGCTTTTACCTTTTATTCTTTCAGGCGTGGGATCCATGACATGTTCCCCCTGCACTTAGCTGTTCTCTTTGGATTCTCAGACTGTTGTCGTAAGCTACTTTCCTCAGGTATGTCTGCTGTTGGAGTGGAGGTTAGTTCATGAAGGAGACAGTTGTTTTTGTACATGTAGCTGAATTCAGAGCAAGCCAGCTATGAAAACTTAAAAACCAGAGGGAGGAATTGGCTTGATCTGATTGCGTAGTAGTCAGTAAGTTTGCAGCATTTTTAGCAAAAGCCTAAGTTCAAGATGTAAGCCTTTAGCCTCAGAGCTGCAGAGGGACTCTAACTTGTGCATTACATAACATTCAATTTTTATCTTGGCTTCAGTACTTTTTACAATCCAGCATCTGATTTACCACTTAAAAGCCAAGAGTAGTGTAAAAAAAGTAGCCTAAATAAATTATTGTGGAGACAATTGTTTCTTTTCTTTTAGAGCAAGATAATCCAACTACATGAAACATAATGTTTTGTTTTTAATATAATAATTGTACTAAACATTGCAATTAAAAAGATAAAAACTAATACAAACTAAAAAAGGAAAAAATGGTGCAGAAAAGAAGAAAAAATAGAAAAATAGAAAAAGAAAGAAAAGAAGATAGTAAAGAAAAAGAAAAGAAATGTATAAAGAAATGACTTCCCCCTTCATCACAACAAGTATAAACATTTTTAGTAACTTATCACACGCTCATAAAATACAACAGATGATCTCTTCTTCCCATATCTCATCTCTTACCTATAAAATATCTTTAAAGCCTCGTCGTCCAGTCCTGGTGAACAAAAGTCCATTAAGGGTTGCCAGAGATAACATATTTATTTTAACCTTGATCAAATAAATGAACTTCATATTCCTTCCTTTTACTTTTAACGATCTTGATCTTTAATCCTTTCAAATAATGTTGTAGAACTTGATTTCTTTTCATTTTTTCTTTGTCTCTTCTCACAAAATCCTTCAAAATGTAACAGGTCTCTTTTGTAAATTCAATACAGGAAATTATCCAAGTCACTCTTTTGGTATGTTATCTGTATATCCCTTTTATTTATTAAGACATCAGTCGGTTTCTTTTGTATATCCAGTGTAGCATCGTTTTCCATATATTTCTTGTAGCCTGTCATTTTTAAAACCACTTTAAAATCAGTCTCAGCCTTGTCCAGTAAAACTTGTTCCTCTTCCATAGCATCATTTAAACATAGTCTATCGTTAGGGCTTTTGTTGTTGTTCAGTCATGAAGTCGTGTCCGACCCTTCATGACCCTGTGGACAATAGCACACCAGGCCTTCCTCTCCTCCACTGCCTCCCAGAGAACATGAATTCATGTTCATTGCAGTGGTGATGCTGTCTAACCACCTCATCCTCTGCCGTCCCCTTCTCCTTTTGCCTTCAGTCTTTCCTAGCATCAGGGTCTTTTCCAGTGAGTCCTCTCTTCACATTAGGTGGCCAAAGTATTTGAGCTTCAGCTTCAGTATCTGTCCTTCCAATGAGCAATCAGGGTTGATTTCCTGTAGGATTGACTAATTTGACCTCCTTGCAGTCCAAGGGACTCTTTAAGATTTTTCTCCAGCACCGCAGTTCGAAAGCATCAATTCTTTGATGTTTAGCCTTCTTTATGGTCCAACTCTCACAGCCAAACATTACTACTGGGAAAACCATAGCTTTGATTATACAGACCTTTGTCAGGAAGGTGATGTCTCTGCTTTTTGATATGCTGTCTAGGTTTGCCATAGCTTTCCTCTCAAGGAGCAAGCAGACACTGTTAAAATTAACTTCTGAGTCTGTTGTTCACAAATATCCTTCAGTAGGTCCAGTGTTACAGTATTTTGCTCCATTCTGTGTTAGTCAAATTTAAGTGTTCTTCTCCTTTAATTATAATCTTTAGTTCCTTCTAGTTCCCTGTAGTGTCCAACCTTCAATGTACCATCCTATCATTTTTTTAAATTCAAAACAATAGGATTTTCCTACAGGAAGGATTCTTATAATTCATTTCAAAATCTTATTTCAAGTCCAGATGGACCCTTAATCGATTTGTAACCTTCCAAAATCAACATTCTAATCACCCTTTTGCTGTTCATTCCAAAAAAAGATTAAACTTTTATTTAAAAGTTCTTTCACTAAGGATTGAAGGAAACACCCAGTGAGTGTTCTAAAGCTTAATCGATTCAGAGTTTCCTATATCTGAAAAGCAGTTAAGAAGTAATTTCCGAAAGTGATTAAGAAATGAGGCTCGGCAGACCTCATGGCTACATTACAGCTGTGAGCTTGGTTGAAATCCCTCGACTCCCAGTAGCTTGACACAAAAACCTCAGTTCCTGCAGCCTACTCACGAGAAGCAGCTGTCCAGAATACATGTGAGCAATCTCAAAGTCTCTCCATTTTCCAGAGAGATTTCGCCAACCAGAATTCACCGTCTGGCCACTGATCTCCACCACAATGCCATCTTCACTCCTTCATTATGAATCCTCACCAGATGTCCAAAACATAAGGTTTTGTATATGTCAGAGGAGAGAAATCTGTCCTGAAGCTGTATTTCCCACCTAATTTTTTTTAAAAAAATCTTAATCAGTACCAGAAGAAATAGATTGAAGTGATTTGGTCATGTAGGGAGAATAAATGAGGACTGACTCACAAAAGAAATATGGATTGAGAGGAAGAGAAAGATGGAAAAAATTCTGGTTGGATGGAATTGATGTGATCTTCAAAAAAATAAAGGTGGAAAGTTTAAAGAACAAAAGGCAATGTATGAAGCAGCATATAGACAGGGAAGTGAGAATGGTTTGCAAGGATAGAAAGTTATGGAGAGAGATAGGAAATAGGGTTGGTAGAAACTAGATTACGTGTATTTCCTTTTCTTTTCTCACACCTTTTATTTATTTAGCTTACTTTGTTTATACCTTTCTGTGTTTTCCATTACATTTTTATCCCCCAAGGGAATACCATAATATGTATGTATGTAGTGTGGTTTTCCTCTATATAGAAAAGGCTGGTTGACATTTTCAGTAAACTTAATTCCAGTTCAAAATCATCATGCTCATGGCATCTATGGCAGAATCGTGATAAGTTAATCACATTTCCCAGTTACCACTTGCTTTCTTCTGTTTCTCAGGTCAGTTGTACAGCATTGTCTCCTCACTCAGCAATGAGCATGTGCTGTCTGCAGGCTTTGATATCAATACGCCAGATAACCTCGGGAGGACCTGCCTCCATGCTGCTGCTTCTGGAGGGTGAGCAATAAATTTACTGTTAAGATGGTAAGACATTTCTCAGGACAAATCTGAAAGTTTGGATTCCCAGTCTCACCCGCTATCTTTAAATTAAGAGAAAGGGCAGTTAAATTATGTGGTTGACCATTTATGTCCAGTTGGGGGAAAATACTGTAGGTTTGGACAATATCCAGTTCTTGGAATACTGCTCTAGTCACATGATGTGTGGATGGTGGAGGTAATTCCCTGTGATCAAAGCAGATATTAGGCTAATCCTTGTTAACATGAAGTAATAGTTCTCTTTGCCCTTTGAACAGGTAAATTAATTTCCCCATGCTACATCATCTTCCGCTGTTACTGCAGCACACAGTAAAAGGCTAAGAAATGTGGCAGGCATCTGTCCCCATCCCCACCTTTCCCTTGTGGACTGGACATGACTAGTAAATGGAGGGCATCTATTGGGTTAACATCTTACCTATGGAACTGAGACAAATTCTCAGCCTGTCATTTCATCTGGAAAACCCCCACAATGTTATTCAAAGATATCTTCTTTATCCTTTGGGTTCTCCACAGGAATGTTGAATGTCTTAACTTGCTGTTGAGCAGCGGAGCTGATTTGAGGAGGAGAGATAAGTTTGGAAGGTAAATGTAGAACATTGTGTCTTTGAGACCCTGGGTGAGGAAGAAGTGTCCAAGATTAAAAGCCATGTGCTGGGCCACCTTGAGAATGAATTTGGAAGTATAAATGGTTCTGTTAAAATGTTACTGAGATTGAGGTCCACACTTGCATGTATTTTTCTGCCTGACTAACCCTCAGTGCTGTGCTTTTGGTAGTTGGATTGGGGGAGATTCTTCATAGTATGTTGCTTTTTAGTTTGCTGATGCAACACAGTAGTAGCAGCCATTGCAGCACGGGATGCAGTGTCTGCTTCGAAAAGTGGCAGGACCTGAATTTAAGCCCCACTTGGCTCATAATCTGACTGGATTCTGAATCTGTAAAATGGCATTTGTAGAAAAACCTTTAAAAGGTTGCTTTGAGAATAAAAGTATAAAATTGTGCAGTGCTTTTATTGTATTGGAGCAGTTTTAAAAACAGTGAAGATGATTCAGACTTCTCATTCCTTCAACTTATTAATAGGCTAGACTTGGTTGAGTAGGTGCCTCAATTTGGCCCTGTCCTCTTCTAGTCTGGATCAATTTGCTACATGTACTGCTGTTGGTGAACTGTTGTGACCTTCTTATATGTCAGAAAGCAACAGCGTCTAAAGCACTCTTTCCTGCTTTTTTTTACCCAGGACTCCTTTGCACTACGCAGCCGCGAATGGCAGCTATCAGTGTACGGTGACACTAGTCACTGCCGGAGCCAGTATTAATGAAGCTGACTGTAAAGGCTGCACCCCCTTACATTATGCTGCTGCTTCAGACACTTACAGGAGGTAGGGAGAAAAAAGAAGAGGGTATGTGGTACCCAGGCACAACTGATTTCAATTTTCTCATCAGAGAATCCTTCAGTGGAATTACCTTGTTTCCTGGCACCTGGATTTTAGGGTTGGGGAAACAGTTCAGCACAAAACCCTGACTGGAAACACTGTGAATCAAAGAATCAGTCTATAAGTTCTTACTGGGCTACTTAGGGTAAAGTACAGTAGGTCTTGAGTTTTCCATCTGGCTGAAGTATAATGCCTGTGGTATTGATAAAAATTATAATGTAATCTTAAAATTATAATAAGTTTGAGGTTGTCATAACTGTGCTTTCTGCTTTTAAAATAGACTTTAAACTTTCTATTTAAAAAAAGTTCAGCTTTGATTCTCATTATGTTTCCTGGAGCATATACATTATTTTAATGTCCATAAGCCTTTTCCCTGTATCCTAAGGGAGGTAGAAGCTGATGAATTATGTCTGCAAGTTAAGCTTCTGTCTCATTGCCTGGGATTTATTTCAGTCTCATTTGGGTACTGTTAATTTTTGGTGAATTAAGCTATTGTGGTCATCAGTCCTGGTTTATTATATATTATTATTTTTAACAAATTCTTATATGTGATTATTATAAAATAATTTTATAATACTAGGTTCTAAAATGCAGGGTTTTACTGGATAATATGCACACACAGTCTGTCTCTGCTGTATGTTGGCAAAACTAATCTAGGTTTCTGGCCTTGCAGAGCTGAGACTCATTCAGGAAACAGCCATGACACTGATGAAGAGCCACTGAAAGAGTCACGACTGAAGGAGGCCATCTTGTGAGTTGCTCATCCTAACTCTCTTTGCTATCTAGTTGAATAAACTTAAGTTGTCTCTTTTCTCCACATTACTTTTAATGCAACACAGTTGATTTTTTAAGGCTGCAAGCACAGTATTGGACATTGTTTTGAAGTTGCTTTGGAAACTTTTGGCCATCTGGTGACTATATATGTTAAAGTAACCTACCTTCCGCTTGTGTTAAATACGTCTGGAAAATGAGCTCTCCAAATGTTCTTTTGCTTTTCCTGCTTCAACTTACAAAACAGATTCTTTTTTATAAATGCACACACACACACACCTCAGTTTTTCTTGAATGGGTTTTTGTAAAGTGTCCAAGTATCAATTTGCTATAAAACAGGAGTTGAAAAGCAAAACATCTGCATTTTATATGTGATACAGTAATGATACAGGAGAAAACACAGAAATTTTTTTCCTGGGAGCTTCCTATGGAATACAGCTATTTTTCTTTTGTCAGGCTGTATGTTTCCTTATTATATGGATACAAGGAGGTACCTTCTTTACTGTGGCTTATGTAATGTGGTTGTATGATTTAGTGACCATAACCAAATCTGGATTTCTACAGAATATTTTAGAGCTTTTACATGCATCCGATTCCTGGGTTCATTTAATTATATTTATTCCAGTTGTTTAGAGTTCTTACTGGATAATGGTGCTGACCCCTCTCTCCGAGACAAGCAGGGATACACCGCTGTCCATTACGCAGCTGCCTATGGCAACCGACAGAACCTTGAGTTGGTAAGCTTGAACTGAAGCTTGAACAATTGGACTTTAAAAGTGAGGAAACGTCTATGGACACTTGAACTGTCATACTTTGGGCCCTAAACCTGTTTTTTTCTCTTTTGATTATTATATGGTTGATTTCTTGTAGGGCATTGAGAACTGTCCAGATTAGAGACAAGTGTATTCATGTTGAGATACAGAAATCAGAAATTGAGTGGCTAAATAAATTCTCAAGAGCTAGACAGTAATCTCCAAGAATGCAGGTAGACTCCTTTTTTTCCCAGTCAATCTCCAGGTAAGCGTTTAGCAGGATGATGGCACAAATTCTTAATACCTGGCAAATGAAGGATTGTTCCTATTAGGACCAGTGGATGTGAAGGGGATCTTGAGCTCCTCAGCTGTCTCTGTTGTGACTTGTATACATATAAGTCATAACAGAGGCAGCTGAGGAGCTCAAAATACATACATGTATACATACATGTTGTGACATGTATCAGCATAACATGGTTTCAGCATCATTATTGAAATACCCAGTCAGATACTTCCTATTGGAATTCCAACCAAATATGCTCAGGATTGTAAGTGTCCAAGAATCCCATATTTCTTCATCAATGAAGATGCAGCAGAAAATGAAGTGGGGTGAGAGAGAAAACACTGACCTTGGTGTTCAAATCACAAGGTCTGCATAACCAGATTTCACATTATTGTAAGATTGATTTTGTCATTTGAATTTTTTCACGTGAATAGAATAGCTTGTTTTATGTGTAAGCTTGAATGGAAAAATGCAGTTCAGGTTTTATTTAATTTTGGAGAGGTGTTTTTTTTTCTTCAATGAATAAGTAAATTAGAGTGATTGATACTGTACCATCCCAGTAACAGTCTCACAGATTTCACATACAGAATCAGTCTGGCATGTCCCCAACTTTCTTAGGATACATATGTATGAAGAATGGTTTAATAGCTTCACAGGCATTTTATGGAATACTAATAATGTTGTTAATTTTACAGTGCTGGGAGCAAGTAAAAAGAGAGACTGTGTTTATGTATGTGTGTATTGTGGCAGAGTGCTAGAAAGCATTTGGCCTGAGAGATCAGAAAAATCACACACCAGGCACTTCTATTAAAATAAATGTATTTACAGAAAGCTTCTTATTTAAACATATTTACAGGCTTGTGCACTCACAAGTGCTCAGAGAGGACTGGGAGGAAGGCAGATAGAAAGGAAACCGAAACTAACAAGCCCAGGCAAATACATTTCCAGGGCAATTAAAAGCTTTACCTAATATGGTCATCTTTTCACACCCAAAACTAAGGATACTTAAGTTTGACCTTCTGACTCTGCCAGAGTGATTTGTTACTATAGTAACTTAATGGCTTGCTCCTTGCAAAAAAAAACAAGGAAATGCCAACATGTATGTATACAGCCATTAAAATTAACAAGTATGATAGTGAAGGAACAAAAATGTAAGCAGAAGCACAGCTAAATATGGAGACCAAGAAAAGCAACAAAATACATAGCAATGTACACATATTTCTATTTAAAGCATACGTATAAAAGTCTTGAAAACTCCTTGAGATTAATCTGGTATGCACAATTCAGAATAGAAATTTGCTTTTCAACCATGTATTTTCCCATTGTTTGTATATTATAATCACAATTTTTAGCCCACTTTATCATACTTTCTTTCACTTGTTCCTGTTTCTTTTTTTTATTAATATTTTTATTGAAATTTTAAATACATAATTAAAAGTTAGAAATAGAAAAGGAAATGGAAATACAAAATTAAGAAAAAGAAAAGAAAAAGTATAGTAAAGTAATAGACCGAAAAAAGTATGAAAGATAAATAACTTCCAATCTATCTCTGGTCATAAAAACATAAGAATCTATCCTAAGTACTAGTTTTTCATAAAATATATAGAAATAATTCTTTTTCTAATATATCCTATTATATTTACAATCTAATCTTCAAATCCCCATGTAAACTTTGCCCCTCCTGCATTTCGTAAATAATCCAATAATGGTTTCCACTCTTTGAGATAATAACAAATTAAGTTTTCTTTCAACAAACAAGTCAATTTGTCATTTTCTGCCATGTCCATCAATTTTAACAACCATTCTTGTATCGTTGGTAAAATCTGAGTTTTCCAAAATTGTGCATAAAGAAGTCTTGCTGCGGTCAAGGTGCTTTTCTATTTGTAAATCCAATATCCCCAACAAAAATAATTCTGGCTTCAATGGTACCTGTATCTTTAATATACTGTGCATCAGCATATGTATTTGGGACCAAAATTTCTTTGCAACCTCGCACGTCCACCACATATGGTAAAACGACCCTTCTTGTTTATTACATTTCCAGCAAACATTGGAAACATTCCCATACATTTTAGAGAGATTTTGGGGGGTCATATACCAATGGAACATCATCTTATAAAAGTTTTCCTTGAGATTATAACAGAGGGTAAATTTCAACCCTTTAGAACTTGTAAGGTAAAGGTAAAGGTTTCCCTTGACATTAAGTCCAGTCGTGTCCGACTCTAGGGGGCGGTGCTCATCTCCGTTTCAAAGCTGAAGAGCCGGCGTTTGTCCGTAGACGCTTCCATGGTCATGTGGCCGGCATGACTAAATGGAACGCCATTACCTGCCCGCTGAAGCGGTACCTATTAATCTACTCACATTTGCATGTTTTCGAACTGCTAGGTTGGCAGGAGCTGGGACTAGCAACGGGAGCTCACCCCGTCACGCGGATTCGAACCGCCGACCTTCCAATCGGCAAGCTCAGCGGTTTAACCCGCAGCGCCACCGCGTCCCGCTTTAGAACTTGTACCTGTTTCAAATTTCAATAGAAGTCTATGCATTTTAGCAATTAAATGTTCATCATTTGTACATAATTCCATTTCAAACTCAGTTCAAAACCATAAATTCTTTTGTCTATTTTAAATCTTTCTAATAACTGTAATAAGAAAACCATTGGCAACTGTGTCCCTCTGCCATCGGTTCTTCTCTTGATTTTATTTTGTATTCCCGTTGACAAAATTCTAGTATCTCACAATAAGTTAGCCATTTGTGTTTGCCTATTATTTCTCATCTATAAAATGCTTCTTGTACTGAGAGCCACCAAGGTGTTTTTGGGCACCACATGGATTTGTATCCATTCCATATTCTCAGTACAGCATGTCAACCATAATAATTATTAAAACCCCATTAACCTTGACTTTGTTGTACCACAGATACCCATGCCACCCAAATCTCAGGTCATGTTCTTCTAACTCCAGAAGCCTTCTGTTTCTCAGCAGCACTCACTCTTTTATCCAAACCAAACAGCAAGCTGCAAAATAATATTTCAGATCAGATAAACCCAGTCCTCCTCTTTCCTTTGGATCCTGTACCATCTTATATTTAATTCATGTTTTTTTTTTCTCCTGCCACACAAATTTAGATATATCCTTTGGCCACTGTTTAAATGGTGCATCAGTTGTCAAAACAGGTATGTGTGGAACGAAAACATAATTATAGGCAAGTCGTTCATTTTTACCACAGAAATTCTCCCCAGTAATGACAATTGTATTTCTCCTATCTTAACATATATTTTTAACTTCATTCCATGTCTTAACATAATTATTTCAAAATAACGTACAATTCATATTTGTCATAGTGATACCCTGATACTTTACTTTCTTCTCAATCTTGAAACCCATTTGATTCATTGATTCTGTTTGATCTTCTATTTTCATATTTTTATTAACATCTTTGTCTTCCGTTTGTTGATTTAAAACCTGTTAATGCACCAGATTCTTTTAGTTTCCCGTTAATGTTTCAATTCCCTTTAAACGATCTTCCAAAACTAGCACCAAGTCATCTGCAAAAGCCCTTAACTAAAAAAATTTCTTTTTTGATCTTTACTGCCACAGTTCTCTCATCTTATATCTCTATTCAGTATTTCAAGAATCAAAATAAACAAAAGAGGAGATAGTTGGCATCCCTATCTTGTTCCTTTTTGTATCTCACAAGCCTTTATCAAAACTCTGTTAACAATTATTTGTGCTTTCTATGGATTATAAATTGATTTTACCCATTTTATAAAGTTCTCTTTGAAGTTTGTTTGTTTGTTTATTATCCTGCCTTTATTATTTTTACAAATAACTCAAAGCAGGAAACATACTTAATACTCCTTCTTCCTTCAACAACCCTGTGAGGTGAGTTGGGCTGAGAGAGAGAGGGACTGGCCCAAAGTCACCCAGTCGGTTTTTGTGCCTAAGGCGGGACTAGAACTCCAGTCTCCTGGATTCTAGCCTGGAGCCTTAACCACAGGACCAAACTGGTTCATATCTTCCAAAACTTTGAACAGGAAAGCCCAATTCAAATTGTCAAAGGCCTTCCCCGCATCTAAGAAAATCAGTGCAGCTTGTTTTTCATTATGTTGCTCCAAATATTCCAAAATGTCCAACCCATTTCTAAGATTGTCCTTTAACTGTCTTTTAGGTAAAAACCCACATTAATCCTCATGGATAAATGCTTGCAAAATTATTTTCAGTCTATCACCAGAATTGTTGTAAGCAACTTGTAGTCATTATTCAGTAATGATATCGGCCTGTAATTTCTTGTTAGTCAATTCTTGTCCCTCTTTAGGTATTAGTGCCTCTTTCCAACTCTCTGGCATCATTCTTCCCTGTAAGATAGAGTTCATCGTATTTTGTAAAAGCTCCTCAAAATATTTATAATAAGCTGATAATCTGTCTGCTCCAGGCACCTTTCCTGGTTTAATCTTTTTTATGGCTTCAGAAACTTCCCTTATTGTTACAGGTCCATTCATAATTTGTTTCTGTTCCTCTGTAATCCTCTGTAAATTTCGTTTCTTTATGTATTCATCTATTTTCTGTCACTTGCTTCATACAAGTTAGAATAATATCGATGAAATGCTTTTTGCATAGTCACAGTATCCGTTAATACAGTATATCCCTCTTGTAGTTACAGTTACAGTATCATTTTCTTTTCTTTTTGTAATTTATATGCCAACAATTCCCTGGTTTATCTGCAAACTTTTAAGTTTTTTTGCTTTACATAGTTTTTTTTAATTTCCATTTCTGTTAACATAGAAAACTGTTGTTGTATTCGTTGAGAAATACTTCTCTGGAAATTGCTTTAATTCTTCTTTTCTCTTTATCTTATCTAAAATAGCTTGTGTTTTTCCTTGCCTCTTCTTTTTAAGTGCACTATTATATTGTATGAAGTAACCTCTAATAAAAGCTTTACTTGCGTCCCAAACCATTCTTAAATCAGACCTTTGTTTAAATTATTTTCAAAAAATTATTTTTATTTACTTTTACAATCCTCCACTATTGCTTCTTTTGGAAAAAAAAATTCATTTAGTCTCCATCTAAAAGAGATGGATTTCCTTTTACAAACAAAACTCACAGGATTATGATCCGAAAATGTCTTTGGTAATACCTCTACTTTAGAAACCTTAGTAGCCAAATTCTTCAAAATCCATATCATATCTATTCTTGAAAAGGATCTACATGTTTCAGAAAAGTAGATGTACTCTCTTGAATTGCCATTTTTTTGTCTCCATATATCCACAAGCCCTAAATTGTCCATCAAATCAAAGTAGACTTTTGGTAATTTGCCTTGAGTGATTTTAATTTTTTTCTCAGAAGTTCTAACCAGTTGTGGGGAGATCATTCCATTCCAATCTCCCATCAAACACCAATTTTCATAAGAGAAACCTATTAGTCACTCCATAAGTACTTTATAGAACAGTACTTTATCCTCATTTGGGGCATAAATGCCCAAGTTCAGTATCTTTTTTTTTAATCCATTCAGTCATGTCCAATTCTCAGGGAATACCTGGACAAGTCCCTGCAGTTTTCTTGGCAAGGTTTTTCAGAAGTGGTTTGCCATTGTCTCCTTCCTAGGGCTGAGAGAAAGTGACTTAGTCACATGGAAATTAAATTCCACCTCAACAAATCTACCATGGTCATCAGTCAATACAAGTTCTGGTTTTAGCTGGGGATTTATATACTGTCTGCTGTCTTAAAGTAAAAATCACACCTTCCAATTTATCCCACTGAAATGGAATCTTCTTCTGTTTTAATCTATCAGTCAAAAAAGAATATTCTTTTCTCTTATGCAAGATTCTAATAGGAATTTCTTTAAGAATAATTATATCGGTATTATCAATCTTTAGTCATGTATTAAAATGCTGCTGCAAAATTTGATCTCTTCTTCCTACTAAGTACACCAAGACATCCCTTGGAACATTTTTTATTCTCAAAAATCTTGCATTTATTCTGTATACCTTATCCTTTTTTGCCTCTTTATCCTCCTCATTCCAATCCAAAAAATTTGCTAAAACTTTAATAACCTTTCCTCTAATATCTTCACCAGAATCCTCTGAAATTTCTCTAAAACTCAAACAAAATTCCTTCTCTCTCAGTTATACTAGTGCCAAATTATCTAGTTCTCTTTTCAGGTCTCTGTCCATAACTTTTGTCTTACTCTCCAGAATTTCCACTTTGTAATTCATTTGTTTTACATCTCCAAGCACTTGTTTTACAGAGTTTTCCATCTTCTTGACTTCTTCTTTCATCTCCTCTTTCATCTTTACAAGTCTTTCATCCATCCTTTCTTCAGAAGCTATCAGTTTAGTATCAAGTGATTCAGCTAACTTAATGGCCAATTCCTCAAACATTTTCTGAAGTAAATCTGGTGTAATTCCTCTCTCTGCAGGTTGCTTAATGATCCTCTCCTCCCTCCTACTATTTTGGCTGCTTTTCTGGTGGTTGGCATTGTAATACTGTAATCCAAAAGTAAAAGTGTCTCAATTACAAGAGAAAGAGTAAAAGGCAACCCCCCCATTTTTTTTTTCTGTTTTTGTCTTCCTGTGCCCTTAATACTTTCATCTCAAATGGCACTCTGTAGTTACAGACAGCATCACAATCTGTCTCATATTACCTTTATCTTTTGTTTTGTAAAATCCACCAATTGTCTACACTCTTTAATAATAAACAAAAAACATTCCCACGAAGGTCCGGTTCATTTGTCTATTTTAATTCCAATTTATTCAAAAGCACTTTCACCAAAAAAATAATCTTTAAAAAAAAAATTCCAACTATCCCCTTTATCCTTTTTAAACTTTCTTTCATCCACTCCTTGTTAAGCTTTTTGCCAAGTTTTTAAATCTTTAAAACCCTTTCCCTCGCTTTTTAGTTCAGAAAGAATGTTGGCTCACCAAGGAGAATTTGCTTATCCTGCCACTCAGAAAATCTCTCTTTAGCTGTAAATTAATTACATCCAAAAGTGTTTAAGAAAGTGAGGCTTGTGCGAACCTTAGGTCCATATACTGTAGGCTACATCACAGCTGTGAGCTTGATTGAAATCTTTCGACGCCCAGCTGCTCAACTCATGAGTCGATGGCAAAAACCTCAGTTCCTGCAGTCTACTCGTGAGGAGCAGCAGGCCAGAGTGCAAGTGGGCAATCTTGTGATCTTTCTTTTATCCAGAAAAACAGCACTGGCCAAAATTCGCTGTCTGGCTGCCGATCTCCTCTGCAATGCTGTCCCTGCTTCTTCAGGGATGTCTAGTCCACCATAGATCCTCACCCAGAAGCCCCAGTATAGATATTTGCAATGGAAAAACACTTCCTGCAGTTTGTATATGAAATATTATTTATTTATTCATTCATTCATTTCTAGGCAAAGATTAGTTTTTACAAGAAACGTTTTGTCTATTAAAATACCTTCAGAAAGATAGCAAAGTAATACATTTCTAATGTGCTACTGATGTACCCTGGGAACATGCTTTTGTGATCAGGAATTAAATTTTAGGTACTTAGAAAGAAGTTTATATTCTAGAGGTGACGGACTCGTCCCTGGGGGAGCTGGGGGTGTTGACGACCGACAGGAAGCTCTGGCATGGGCTGGTCCATGAAGTCACGAAGAGTCGGAAGCGACTAAACGAATAAACAACAAAGAAAGAAGTTTATTGTGGTCAGAAGCTTTGTACCTTGCTCCTAAATTAAAAACTTATCTTGCTGTTGTCCTACTTCATATTCTGTTAACAATAATTATTGTGATTTTCTGGAACATGTAACTCCTAGATTAGGGAAGTGATATAGGTTCCCTAGTTATTGTTGTCAGGGGTTCTAAGAGCTAGATTGTTGAAGCATTTGTATGATTGGAATTAGATACCAATTTTTTTCATTTCAGCTCCTGGAAATGTCGTTTAACTGCCTGGACGATGTGGAAAGCACCATTCCAGTCAGCCCTTTGCACTTAGCTGTAAGTCTCATTATTACAAAACCATACTGAGTACAGTTGGGAGTGATTACCATTTGAATGCCAGTGTTACATTTGTTGCGGTGAGGTATGCGGACCTAAACTGTAGGTCTGCATCAGTACATTAAGTCCCTCTTGATACTGTAGTTTCCCGATATCAATCTGTCTGTTGGTGTGCTTTCAGGCCTATAATGGTCACTGTGAAGCCCTGAAGACACTTGCCGAAACCCTGGTGAACCTGGATGTACGGGACCACAAAGGGCGGACGGCTTTGTATCTTGCCACGGAGAGGGGCTCTACAGAATGTGTGGAGGTACTCACCAGCCATGGTGCTTCTGCTCTTGTGAAGGAGAAAAAGAAGAAATGGACACCCCTCCATGCTGCTGGTACGAGCGTGCCTTATTCCCTGTTGAGATGCTGGGTTTCTTTCTCTTGGTTGCTCTTGCAAACAGACTTTAGGCACTCACTGGGTCTATACAGAAATGGCAATTATTAAGAAGCAGGAAATCCTGTGCATTATATCCTCCTTTTATTTCTTTCAGCTGCCTATGGGAACACAGATTCCCTACATCTTCTCATTGACAGTGGGGAGAGAGTCGACATCACTGATGTCATGGACATCCATGGACAGTAAGTTTCCTCCTGTTTATGCACCTGTTTATTTGGCCTAGATGTCATTCTTATTCCAGTGGTGAGCAGGAATGGACTTGTTCCTCACAAATTCCAGTCTGCTGTACAAATGATCAGAAGCAGGGCTGCATGTACTGCTAGCTGGGCTGTGAATGTCTCTAGGCAGTAAGGGGCTGGATTTGGGAGAGCCAGCTGAAACCCAGTGCAGACAACAGAGAGTTCTTACTCATTTGAGAGTGGGCTTCAAAGTTGAGGAGAAATAAGTGAAATATGTGCCCCCTTAAAGACCTGGTTTGCAGTTTGGAGGTCTTCCTAGATCCAGCATTGAAGTTGGGGAGTCAAGTAACATCATTGAAAAGGATGGTTTTTTTAATACAACTTGGGGCAGAGAGGGGAATAGATCTACATGCTGCTATAGACTACTCCTCCCATTCTTGAATTGTTTTAGATTCTTTTGCCACTTGGACTTTTTTATTTTTTACTCTTATTTATATTATTTATTACTGTAATTTTATACTGTATATTTTATTCATCGTATGATTGTTGTTTTAATTGATTATTGTAAACCGCCCAGAGTCCCCCGATGGGAGATGGGTGGGGACAAATTGGATGGATGGATGGATGGGAGAGGGGAGACAGGTGGCTTGGTGATATGTGAGCAATGCCTCCATGTTGAAACAATTTCACGGCTTGCCTCCAATGCCTAATTCAAGGTTCCTGCAAGGGTGTATAAAGTCTTACGTGGCTGAAGACCAAACAACTGACACAGCTGCCTGTCACAGGGACATCAGATCTCTAGAATAAATTTTGCTTTCTCCATGATTGGGCCCATGCTGTGGCACAATCTGTTAGCAGAGTTGAAGCCAGCCTTCTTCATTTTACAGTTTAAGAAGGAGCTCAAAATGTACTTGTTTGTATGGGTCTGTTAATAATAATGTTAATAGTTTTAGTGAGTGTAATGTTCTAATTGTTTTAAAATGTGCTGCTTTGCTATTTTAATTATTTTCATGGTCTATTTTAATTGTATTTCGCCAAAGGAGTTGATGGCATACAAATATTCTGAATAAATTAAAATCTTTCTTATTTACTTGCTTAGAGACTGTCACAGTCAGGGTTGATTCCTAGCAATTTACAATAGAATTACAAACAGAACATCATTAAAAACCAAAATATAGCTCTACGGAAACCTGGCCCCAATCCCAACTCCAAATTGCAGCAATTAAGCCTCAAAGGCCTTACAGGAGAGTTTGATTTTTACAGCCTTTCAAAGAGATTCAAGGGATATGCTAAACTAAACAACTTGGAGCACCATAGGAGTACTAGAAAAATGACCAAATGGAATATTTAGCTTCCTGAAAGTCTCAGTCATGTTCAGGGAAGAATAACTTTTTGTGAACATACATGTTAAATAATATGAGCAGATGATGGAGATAATCTTAAAACATATCCTTCTATCTAATCCAGAAGAAGGTGTCCTAGTAAATTCAAATATACACACTTGTTTTATTTGAGTAATTTTTAGAGTTTGGGGGTTCATTCTGCTGATCACCATTTTTCATGCAAAACCCTTACCTTCTGCTTGCTATCTATAGTGAAAAAAATCACTAGAAGTGAGAACCCAACTTGTTTCTTTGGAAGAAGATGCACTGAAATAAGCTTTCTTTTCTTTTTTTTGATGCAAAGCTATGGCTAGAAGCTTTCTCATTATATTTCATCCAAATAGTTTTGCCATTTCTGCTACTTTTTCTTCTTTTCTAAAATTGCCAATAGCAACTAGAGGCTCTTATTCTATTTCACCTTGATTTTCTACATGACACCTGAACAGGAATGCAGAATTTAAATTTGTACAATTGTTACAATTTTTAATGTGACTACTAAGTATATGGAGAGTAACCATTATCAATAGCACTTAATTGCATTTGAATCAGAATTAAATAAATGAATTCAAATTTAGTTTAGTCCTCTCGCCACTCATTTTTTGGATTGCCATTCCTGGCACGACACTTGGCAGCCCTCAGATTTTAAAAAAAAGTATGCTCTTAATATTATTTTCCAGCCCTTGAAAATAATCAGAACAGATTAATAAAACTGTATTTGTTTTGTAGAACCTTGCTTGGAATTAAAGACTCTGTACTTTCGAATGTCCCTCTTATTTTAACAACTGGGGTACTCTCTATCCATTCTGCCCTTCCATAAAGATAGATTTCATTTTCTAAATTAAGGAGCCAAATTATTAATCAAATCAGTAGGTGCCTGACCTATTCTTGATTTTCTCACAGGACCCCACTGATGTTGGCAATCATGAATGGCCATGTAGATTGTGTCCACCTCTTACTAGAGAAGGGATCCACAGTGGATGCAGCAGACAGAAGAGGCAGGACTGCACTGCACCGGGGGGTAAGTGGAAGAATTGTTTCTGGAGTCTTAGGTTACTAAATTATCTTTATACTGAATTGGTTGAACAGGATCTTGAAATAGTCTTGTAATTAATGATGTGGAAAATTAGATATTTAAGCATTCCACACTTTCAGCCAATCAGAGCATAGTGGGCAGGTCACTATATGTTCCTCATCTTTGATTAGTCACACTTGCCTTTTATTCCAGAGTGTGTGCTTGGAATTTGCTAAACAGGTAGTCCTCACTTACTGACCATTCATTCAGCGACCGTTCAAAGTTACAACAGTGCTGGAAAAAAAACTTTACTGAAAAAATAACTTTATGGCCCATTTATGACCTTTGCAGCATCCCTCAATCCATGATCACCATTACAGTCAGTACGCATTGTCCTGTGCCTGACCTGTATGTTTTTCTCCCCCCTCCCATGCAGACCAGAGAGATTGGAGAGAAATTTCTTTCTCTTGAAACAGATTTCAAGAGAGTAAGCTGTTTGCTCTTCTACACATCGATCACAATGCGATCGTAGCGGCAGCCCAGGGCAAACAGCTTAAGTACTGTCTTGAAATCCCTTTCTCTCCAATCTCCAAAGGGGAGGTTGCCTACAGAAATTGCTTGCCCGCCCCCCCCCCCCGGCCCCCCAAGTGAAGATATTGAAGGCAAAGGGATTTCAACAGAGTGAGCTGGTTGTGTAGTGCACCTGTGGCTCCCAGCCTTACATTGTGGCACAATTGCGTTGCTTTCGATGTGTACAAGACAGTAAGCAGGCACTCGAGCGTTCCAAAGGGCAAGGGAGCGGTTAGGAGGCAGACAAAAGCCAAAGGTGTGAAACTGAGTAGTCTTGTCTCTTTCCAGCCAGAAAGCACATTTGCAGTCATGTGATTTCCCACTTAGCTACGGCTTCACTTAGTGGTGGAGTTGCCGGTCCCAATTAGGGTCGTTAAGCAAGGACTGCTGTATGAATATTGTTGTGGACTTGCGCGTGCTGGAAAGGAATGTTTAGGCGAAAGAGATGCTAGTTACACAGAATCAGTCCTAATAGGAAAAAGAAGATAAAGGTTGGTTATAATCCAAGATTTATTATTATTATTACGTGTCACTCAGATTGTTAGTGAATAAAGAGAATATTTTAAGTGCCTGTTTTGTAAGTCTTATTTCCACTTGAGGTGGACACTTCTTATTGCTTGCTGTTAATTTTTGTAGGCTGTTACTGGCTGTGAAGACTGCCTTGCAGCACTGCTGGACCATGATGCCTTTGTATTGTGTCGGGATTTCAAGGGCCGGACCCCGATCCATTTTGCCTCGGTGTGTGGGCATTCTGAAATCCTGAGGACCTTGCTGCAGGCAGCGCTCTCTACTGACCCTCTGGACTCCGTAGTGGACTATAGTGGCTACTCACCAATGCACTGGGCTTCTTACAGTGGTAAGAAAACAGAAATCCATTCATACTTCCCTTTGTTTTTTTCTTGTGGCAGGGAGAGTCTATCCAAATTTCTGTCTAGTTAGATCACTGCTACAACATTGAGCAAGGTTCGTTGTTATAATCTGACATGGTGGTTGCAGATTGTGATGGCTAAAACAATGGGTTTTCAACAATTTTATGCCGTCTGTTTTCCTCAAAGATGATTATGTTTCCAGCAGATTCAGTGTCTCAGTAGATTGTCGGAGTTTCTAGCAAACAGTGTAGGACAGACCTTCCCTTTTCCAACTCATACGTCAAGATGCTTTAGACTAGTAGTGGCGAATTTCTTATGGCTGGGGAATGCAGTTTAATTTCATTGGAATCCCAGGTGCCGTGGGATCTATGGCTGTAGGAGATCACCAGTGTAGATGGTGTCAGCATTTTCTGCTTACAGGGGGGATTTTGATGGGCGAAATAGATGCTTTGCAGTTCCTAAGCCTTCCAAAAATACTTCAAATCTGCTCACAGGCCCAAAAGAAATGCTGTGGGCCACATGTGGCTGATGGGACAGCCCCTTGTTCTAGATTATATCTTGGTCATACTGGCTGTAGTTGATGAAAGTTGAAGCCTTACCATTTCTCTTCAGCATACTAATCTTTTCAGCTGTTACAGTGCAGGAGAATTCAGTAGTGGTAGGTAGCTGTCTTCCAGGCAAGCATATCTGCTATCATTGATCTTTTCATTGTGGATCATCTGATTAGCATCTTAGGAAACTCTGTGGGTTCTTTGAAAACACAACTTAAAATTCTTGTGAGGGAATAGCAGAAGTCATTTCTGGGAAGTACAAGAACAGAAGCTTTATTTTTTGCATTAAATCACAGGATTGATATATTGATTTTGATTTAATTTGTATTTCCATATTTCAATCCAGAAGAATTTTCTTGCTCTGGAGTACTGTTCTGAAAGGTATTTCACCTTTTGAAACTGAACTTTTCTTTGTCATGGTTTGCATATCATGTTAAAGCAGAAATCCTGTCTTAATCTAGAAGGTGAAAAAATGGCATGCTGCTGACCCCCAACCCTATCTTATGTGAACAAGCCCAACAACATAGATTTCTGCATTTAAGTGTAGCTTAAATAAACCCACAGCTATGGCCAGATGCTTGCAAACAAGCCAGGATTCATAATGCTAAACTTCAATTTAAATCTGACTTCTAATCCTGTCTTGTTTGGAAGCACTTCACCATAATTCTGAGTTGAACTGGGTAGAAGTGTCAAATTCCTGATTATTGTAATGCTTAGATGAAAGAAGGAACAATGCTGCAGGGAAGGGTCTGTGTGTTGGGTGCATGTCTTGCGTTCATGCTTGAATTTATTAAGCCAAGTTTTTTTGCCTGTTACAACGTGTAAACACTGGCTGTGTTACAGACTGACTTATTTATATCAAGATTCAGAAAAGTGTGGCTATTAATTTCCAATTTCAGCCTGTTTTGAAGCTCTCTGAACATCTGAAAGATTTAAAAAAACAGCTCATACAAAGACATCCATGATTTTGCCTATAAAAATGCCATGAGGTTAGATGGCGATCTAATAAAGTCTCTTCTCCTTTTGCAGGGCATGAAGATTGTCTTGAATTGTTACTTGAACACAATCCATTTGCATACCTAGAAGGAAACCCCTTTACTCCATTGCACTGTGCAGTGTAAGTCTTGGTAGACCCTTGAGATTAGGTATATGTTTATGCAAATGCATTAGGATCAGCCATAGTAAGCAAAGCTAGATGTGGATTTTGCTTTTCAGTGAGAATTTGAAACTGTCTCTCAAAGCTGCATTTCTGCTCTGGATAATCCTTATGACAGGAATTAGCGATTGAATTCCCAGAATCACCAGTGTATATCTAGAGCCTCCCTTGGTGCCTCACCTGACTTTTAAGTTTTTAAGATTTTATAAAATTATAAATAATAATAAATGACAGAATGAGTGCTGCAAAGCAAAATGCCAGCTTCCAGTATCAGCTCTCTTCCCAAGAGTACCTCTGGGCCTCAAATGGACTTTATTGGAAGTCTTAAAAAAAAAAAAAGGCTATTATATGCAGCCCATACCTATCACGAGAAATGCATTTGGCCAGAAAAGAAGACAAAGATAAGGGAACAATTTACCACTTTGCTTTCTAGTAAATAAGGCATTTCTTACCTGCTGTGATAGCCATACTATGTTTTCTGTAATTTTTGATTCTATAGAAATAATAGCTGCATTTCCCAACCTGGGTCTCCATATGCTCTTGGCTACAGTTCCAGTCATCAGTAGCTAGCATAGTTAGGAGTTGGAAATTGTAGCCCAACAACATCTAGGGACCCAGGATTAGGAAGAAATATTCTGGAACATACAACTCAGCTATGGAGTGCTTGTTTCACATTACTAGCAAAACAGTAACATTTTTTTTTCTTCCCAAGACCTACAAATTCAACAAAGAGTTTCGGCAGGACTGAATAGCAGACTTCTTTGCTGACTTACACTTTAGCTTTTACTTATTTTTTCCACCCAAAAAGAGAGTAGATAGCAGGACATTAAAGTTGGTTTTAGTGGTGGGGAGTTTTCTTGAAAGAACTGTTGTCCAAAATTTGGAGTATTTTAACTGGTAGGAATTGAGTTTTCCTCATCTGTTTTGGACCTCTGAAACGCAGACTCAGTAGACAGGTCTTGAAATGCTTTTGTACCAGTGTGTCACCCTGAAATAAATAAAACCAACCCATGCTAACTTACTTATTTGCTTCTCACACTTCATTTCTTCTCCAGAATTAACAACCAGGATGGCACTGCTGAGATGCTTGTTGAAGCATTGGGTGCCAAGATTGTTAATAGCAGAGATGCCAAAGGAAGGTGAGTGACTGTGTCTTCCTGTTGGTTGCTTTTGGTGGACACACTAGTTAAGCTACTCCCTCCTGGAATTCATTAGGTATCATTGATCAGGCTATGATTTGAATGGGAGGCATCCCTTCAAGTTATAGAGACTAAAGGAATTTAGCAACATGGATTTTGGACTCCTACTCTTACAGTTTCTGTCTTACGTAGTGCAGAAACCTAGGGACCATTCCATGAAGTTGGATGATACAAGATTCAAGACAGCTTAAATCTGGTTGGCCACTGTGTGCATCAAATGCTAATTTGATGATAGCTTGATAGTAGAGAGCCAGTTTGGTCAAGTGGTTAAGGCTCCAGGCTAGAAACCGGGAGACTGTGTGTTCCAGTCCCGCCTTGGGCATGAAAGCTGGTGGGGTGACCTTGGGCCAGTCCCTCTCTCTCAGCCCAACTCACCTCACAGGGTGGTGGTTGTGGGGAAAACTGGAGGAAGGAGTATTAGGTATGTCCGCCGCCTTGAGTTATTTATAAAAATAATAAAGGCAGGATAAAAAAATCAGGAAAAAAAACAGCTGGACAAAAGATTTTGACCTGATCCACTCTAGGGATTCTTATATGTGTGTGGCAGAGGTCCATAGCTTTTTCCAGGCTTGGACATGCTCCTAAAATCCTGTGTGATTGCCTTGATACTCCCCTAATCTGTTAAAATCTTACATGTTGGGGGTCAGGTAATTATTGGGTATCCAGCAACTATTGGTGCTAATCTTTTGTAAAAGGACCTATATTCAAGTTCACCATCAGTTTAAGACGTGTGTGTGTGTGTGTGTTATAGGAAATACATGTCTGCTGTCAGTAACTATAGTAATCAATAGTAAACAAATCATGTAATACCATTTATTCTTATCCTTTTTTTCCTGCCTCTTTAACCAATATTCAATTAAGTGTCATTAAGGTGTGGCAATTTAGAGTGTGATAGTTCAGAACATTGTCAGGTGTTCAGTAAATATGAAGAAAAAAACTTTCATTGAGTTAATCACTTTTGTTGAGTTAATCCCTTTTTATAGATCATATACTTAACGTAGAAGCATACTTAATTTTTAACTTTTATCCATTGATTTATTAATATGGGACATTCCAAGGAGGAGTCATTTTATTGATCACTTACAGCAGAGTATAACTTCATCAGATTTGTGTGGCTATCTTTTGTGCAGCACTTAGAATGACAATGTTTTCATAGTGATTGAAGGGGAAGTGGTGTTTTCCCAATGATAAAATGATGCTATTTGAGAAACTGCACTGAGAAACTATGGTATCCCTGTGAGAGAAGAACTCCCTAGAACAAAGATGGCAGGATCCTTATGGATGAGAGAATATTATACTCTTAAGCCAACCAACAATATTTTGAAAACAATGCTACGTAATTTACAATTCTGCATCTAAAAATGGAGTTGTTTTTGAAAGCATGACAAGTCCATATTTTCATTTTTTCCAGGACCCCCCTTCACGCTGCTGCCTTTGCAGACAACATCCATGGTTTACAATTGCTTTTGCAACACCAGGCTGAGGTAGATGGAACTGACCAACTGGGGCGGACCCCTCTTATGATGGCTGCTGAAAATGGCCAGACAGCAGCAGTTGGTAAGTGGTACTTCTTCTGTATTTATGCTTTTCTCTTTTTTGTAACCATCCTATTCCGTTCTTTCCCTGAGATCAGGTTAAGGGAGAGCCCATAAAAATACTAGATACGGATCTCTGAAGTATTCTCTTGGCCCAACATAGATCTGATACTGTCTGGTTCAGTTTCTTGCCAAGCTGATTTCTGTTAGATGTTTGACTAATTGTTTTATGAAGATGTAGATACTTTGTTGTTTTCTGAGATAGCTTTCTATAGTTATTTTCAAATTACTTTTTCCTTCTTAATCTGTTTAGGTGTCTTCTTCTGCCTACCATCATCCCTAGGGAGGAACTAGGAGCAATACTTGGGCTCATGCGAGCACTTCCATGAATTTTGCATGATATTTTTTTGATGAGATCAATATTTTTTTCTTCCATCATCCAGAAATAGCAACAACATGCTGCTTTCCACCAACATTTCTGACATAATGTAGATTGTTTCACCCTGCCTCACTGTAGGCCCAAGCCTGCCTTGGCCTGTGAAGGGAAGTGACAAGCCCAATTGGGAGGGTTTCTGGTTATTTGAGTGCAGGATTCCTTCTGACCTAGAGGATGGTTGAGAGCAGAAGAGCTACTGCTGCTTAATATCTGCTCCTAGTTATCCTTGAGGAATCTCTAAACTATCCCCTTGCAATTCTTGGGTCAATATATTCCATTTAGAGGCAGTTACTAGTGGCCTGATTATGCAAATCATTCAGACAGCTAGACTGATTACAAGCATACAACCATCGTGAAGCCATCCGCCATCACATTTGGTTAAATTTCATTTGAGGGTGAAGTTTTGTCCAATAAAAAGATAAGAGGAAAAGGAAATATCAGAAGCTAGTGCACTGGCTCTCTGTATCCTGATAAGAAAGTCATTTTGTGACAGCAGAAAGAAAGGGCCTATAGCACTAGCTTTGTTTAACTACAGTTCCCTTGCTTTCTGGATAACCGTTTTCTGCCTTGATGCTGGAACTCTGAAATGTCTTCTCCAACTTTGTTCACCTTCTGGCAAAACCCATATTATTTCAGAAGAGGACAGTGACATCACTGTAGTGGTATAGAAGGTTTTTGTCTTGATTGTTGGATTCAGGTGTTCTGCTTATTTGATTTTTCTCATTTGCCATTTTAAAGTTGGAAGTTGGCTTGTATGACTTTGGGGTGAATGGCTGTATAAGATAATTTTAAACAAAAGTAGGTGCTATCTCTCATGTTGCATCTCCACACGTTTTCAGAGTTCCTGCTGTACAGAGCAAAAGCAGATTTAACTGTGCTGGATGTCAACAAGAACACAGCTCTTCACCTGGCCTGCAGTAAGGTATGGTGTCCAAAAGTGGGACCTCTAAAGTAGATTTTTGGAGACTGTCTTCTGTAGAGTTTTAAGATGTAATGATGAAAGCAATGCCAGATATGATTAACTCACTCTATTTCCAAATAATGAGTCCATACATGGATTTTTATTGGGAAGAAGAAATGTGGGCTTCTCTCTATCTATATCTATATATCTATATGATCTTTTTTAATGTTTATTAAGAATTTTACATAAAAGACAAATCTAAAGAAAAAGGAAGGAACTAAAGTTAAGATCACTTTGGTCTAGTGGTTAAGGCGCTGGGCTAGAAACCAGGAATCTTTGAGTTTTAATCCCGCCTTAGCCAGTAAAAGCCGGCTGGGTGACCTTGGGCTGGCCAGTCTCTCTCAGCCCAACTCATCTCACAGGGTTGTTTTTGTGGGGAAAATAGGAGGAAGGAGTATTAGGTATGTTCATTGCCTTGAGTTATTTATAAAAATAATAAAGGTGGGATAAAAATTAAATAAATAAATAAAATAAAATAAGAAATATAATGAATTAATTTTTTCAGGTAATTTTATTAAAGTTTATAACTGCAATAGTACAAAATTAATACAAACTAAAAAGAAAGGTAGAAAAATAGAAACAGTAAAAGGTGCAATGGGAAAAGAAAAAAAGAAAAGACATAAAAAAAAAAGTAAGAATATAGTAAAGAAGAAGGAAAGAAATAAGTTACTTCCAACCTTCATCACAACACGTATAAACAATTTTAGTAACTTTTCACCTCCTCTTAAATTATAACAAATGATCTCTTCTTCCCATAATCCATTTCTTAACTATAAACAAATCCATAAAGCATTGTCATTTCAGTCCTGATGTCAGCAAAAGTCCATTAATAGTTACCAGAAATAACAACATATCTATAACCTTGATTAAATAAACAAGCATCTTAATCTTTAGTACATTCAAATAATGTTGTAGAACTTGATTTCATTTCTTCTTTATCTCTTCTCATGAGATTCTTCAAAGCTTTAACAAATCTCTTTTGTAAGTCCAATATAGGAAAATTATCCAGGTCACTCTCTTAGTTTATTGTTTGTATGTCCCTTTTAATTATTAAGACATCAGCCGGTTTCTTTTGTATGTCCAGTTTAACATCTTTTTCCATGTCATTCTTGTAGCCTGTCATTTGTAAATCCACTTTCAAGTCAGTCTCTGTCTTGTCAGCTAAAACTTGTTCCTCTTCCAGAACATCTTTTAGACACAGTCTATCCATAGATGTAGATAGCACTGTTGACATTGTTAATATTAACTTCTGACTCCATTTTTCAAAAGTGGCCTTCAATATTTCCAGTGTTAGAATATTTTGTGCCATTCTGTAGCTTTTAGTCAAGTTTATGTATTCTTTAACTGAAATCTTTAGTTCCCTCTAGTGTCCAGTTTTTAAAATCTTAATATTTTTTTTAAATTCAAAACAATTCAACTTTCCCATGGGAAAGATTCTTTATAATTAATTCCAAAATCTTATTTCAAATTTATCTGGACCCTTAATCTGTTTATAACTTTCTAAAATCAAAGTCTAAATTAGCTTTTTGCTTTTTATTTCAATTTTTTTTAAGTTCTTAAGGTTGTAGTTAAAATTTTCTTTTATTAAGGATTGAAGGCAGACTCACCTGGTATTTTCAGACTTGTCACTCCAAAGGTATCTAATAGCTGAAAAGTAGTTAATAAGCAATTTTCCGAATTAGAAGAGGAAGTATGCAAATTTAGCGTCCTTTTAAACGTGCCAACCATGGTTTGAGGAAGATGGCTATTCCCTCATCTCCCAATGCTCAAAACCCACCAGAGACTGCTGTCTTGTGGTTTCCTCGCAAGGAGCAACTGTCTGGAGCAATTGTGGGCAATTTCCCATCCTCTCTGTCTGGATTGGTTTGAAGAGCCGGTCTATTCACCAGCTCTTTGTTCTTCACCATGGTCGTCAACTCCACTTTTCAGGGAGCCATCTTCAGTCCACCATTGCTTCCTCCAGAAATATAAGGGAAAGAAAGAAACTAAAGTTATGAAATATAATGATTTCTGACCTTCTTTTCAACAGATAATCATAATCCCTCTTCCCTCTTAGATATTATACAAGTCCGTTCAGCCCTCATTTAATCCACATCTATTTTAATCTTCAGACCTATCAATCATCATATATTTTTCTTCTTTCAGCAAAAGGTCCATATAAAGTTTCTAGTCTTTCTAAAAAGTTATATGGAAATGATTTTGTTGGTTGTAATAGAACCTGCCCAGTGAATCCTAAATCCTTGAAAAAACCCTTTTGATGATAGATAGGCAATATTTTTAGAACTAGAACTTGAAAATTATTAGTCTTGTTCATATGCCACTTAGCTATACAATGCTTAAGCAGCAAAATGCCTTAGAGCCCTGTGATGCCAGCTGCCTCAGGAATGGTGAGAGTGGTTTAGTTTCTAAATTATCTGTCTGTGGTTGGCAGTAGTTAGGTTTGTCATCTGAACATTGCTACTTCTAGCTAACTTAATCTAAAATAAACCTTTTGCAAACCATGATTGCACTCTGTGGTTTGTAGCACTCAGAAATAGCATCCATCATATATTTGGGCAACAATTGCCAAACCAATGACAGATGATTTGGAAGCTGTACCTCTTTGGCCACATCCAGGAGGGGCTGGCAGCAGCGCATAGGACTCTCTCCCCATTTGTCTTAATATTGCAAATGGTTGGCAGTCTGTATGTTAAGAGTTCATTTTCCTAATGGTGACAGATAGCCTACTCCACCAGTGAACTTGGTGTGCTCTTAAATCTTGGATAAGTGAAATTTTGCCCTCTGCAGTTGATTTCACATATCTTATTGGTAATGCTTAAAGGAGGACAGGATAGCCTTTAATAGCCCCTGTCTTTTTTCCTGTTTTACTGCTGAGCTCAGACATATAACAGAGCAAATGTAATCTTCATCTTCTCCCACAAGGAGACAGTGCAGCATAATTTCAGATAGAAATGTTCCATCAGACATACAATATTTTCCAGCTCAGTTGTCATACTTTAACCCTCCAAACCATTGCTTAAAGTTCAGAATTTTCCTGCTGGGGCTTACAGACTCCTGTTTCTCTTCCATGTTGATTCTGTTTTTTATATCCAGGTTTACTTTATTATAGTCCACTGTGGCAAAGCACAGTTACAGGAAACTTGCATGAAAGGGCATGTTAGGAAACCTATGTCATACACCTCATCAGAATTAAACCACAGAGCTGAATGCAGTTTCAAACTTGTTTTATCTTTTCTTTCCAGGGTCATGAAAAGTGTGCCTTGTTGATTCTGGGGGAAACCCAAGACCTTGGCCTTATCAATGCAACAAACAGTGCTCTACAGATGTAAGTATTCACACAGCCTATGGAAAAGAGCAAATTTTTCCTCCACTTTGTATCCTATCAAATGCCATTCAAAATGAGTCAAGGAAAGCATCTTGTTAGCTAATTCTAATGTAGGAAGAAAATCTCTACTGCATTTGGGAAGACATTTTGACTATTTCTAGCTTAAAGGTCTTAACTTACTAGGGGTTGGTTTCACAGGTTAGAGTCCAGAAACAACAGATTTAGAAACTAAATTTAGAAACTCTTGTGTCCTGTGAGATGTTACTGAATTCTACTGAAAACCATGCAAAAAAGTCTTCTACTACCCTAATTATGGGAAGATTGAATGTGTTTTGTATTTCCTACCAAAACATGGCTTTGCATAAGAAGTTGCCTCATCCAAAGTTTGAATGACTAGCCCAGTATTATTTACCCTGACAGGCAGCAGCCAGCTAGTGTTCAGCTTCCTTTCTATTTGTCTGAAATTTCAGCTATATTCTAAAGGAGAACCTTGACTAATATTTTCCTCTTTTTGGCAATACCTTTGACTGTTTTTTCCTCCTTTTGAGTCCACAGCCAAGCATATATTTTTGAGGCAGTTTTTAGGAATATTACTGCATATTGCAGTTGTCCTACTTCTTTAGCATAACAGCCTATTTATACTGAGGATAAATTTCTTTCTGTTAAGTGTTTAAACTTAACCTTCTAAAAACTAATGGCATGAATATTTGTATGGACAGCAGTCTAAACAGTCTTTCAAAGCTTTACCTGTATTAGAAGTGAGATGTAGGATGCTTTTGATTGTGAGATTTAACATTCTGACAAAGTTCCTTTCATCTCTGAGGTAGTCAGTCATACTGAGGTTTCCATTTAATAGACGTGATCCGGGTCAGAGTCCTGCTGCTTAATGCAGGTTGGTGATGGGAAATACTTCTAGATGAGATTGTAGAGTTGGACTGTGTCACAGAGGCCTAATTGAATGAGACATGGTGGCAAAGGGTAAATTATTTCCATCTTTGTCAACTTGGTTTCTCTGCATTAACAGGCAAGATCTGGGGAAAGGACAAAATGTTGCTACCCCTGCGATTAGATCCCAGTTGTACTGTCTATAGTAGGAATCTTGAACTCACAGCTGCAAGACGTATGTGGTCTTCCAGCACATTATGTGCAACCCACACCTCCCTCACAGCAGGATGGGAATAAGATAGCAGCTTGCTCATTTGTTTGTTCGTTTGTTTTATAAGATTTGTGTGGCGACCCATCTTAAACAACTCTGGGCGGCTCACAGTGTGATGATCCTTAGGTTGACAAAATGTGAAATGAAGCTCCATGCCTGCAGGGCAGGCTGAGGGCAGCTGTATTTTGAGCCCCAAATCAAGGCACTGATCCTCCCTTTGTTTTTCTGAGCTATTTTTTTCCCTCACAAATCCTCCCAGTGCCAGATTTTGTGGCTGTTACGTGGTATATGTTTTTTGACGGCACAAGACAGTGAGGTGTGGGGAAGGTCCTGCGTAGTGGAGCGGCAGTGGAATTTGTGAATCCAAGCAAATATTAAAAGTTCCTCTTTACAATGAAGAGAGCAATGAGGTGAGCTTGGGGTGCAAAGTCCTTGTCTTGAATTTGGCCAATAGCATAACCACTCCGTCTCTCCTCACTGCACACAGGCCACTCCATATTGCAGCTCGAAATGGACTGGCCTCTGTTGTCCAAGCTCTGCTGAGCAGAGGTGCCACTGTGCTTGCTGTGGATGAAGAAGGTGCGTATCGTTCATATCTGGAAGCCCTTTTGTATTGGGGAGAAGGCAAGGGTTCATGGCAGGGGGGACCGCAAAGTTTTGATGTAGTAAAGATACCTACCTTAGTCTGTTTAAAGCAAGCTTTTCAATCTGGCACCCTCCAGATGTGTGTTGACTGTCCCAGAAGTTCCAGCCTGCGCAGCCAGAGGAATTATGGGAGTTTCGGGTGTAATGGTGGAAGTCTGGTATAAAGTGATTCCTTGTCTCCCAAGACAGAATACAAAAATGTGAACTATTGTGTACAGGGATTAACTTACCTCAGAAATAATATTGTAGAGTTGGAAAACCTGGCTTTCCCTCCAGCCCTTTGGCTAAGGTGGGTGGTGGGCCCCATGGTGGAATGTTTTGTGCAACAGTGTGTGTTATTCTGCTCCTGCTGTACACTTTTTTTTCTGGTGGTGGTTCTCTTTTGGCTTTATACAAGTCCTGCATATTATAAAAATATGATATAGAGAGGCTTTTCTCTCATACCCCACGGTATTGGAATTCAGTGACAGGTGTTAAGCACAAGGAGATTCCAGAGCAGTTAAAAATGTTTTACACAACAGTTGGTTAAACTCTGGCATTTGTTGCCATGAGATGGTGGTGTGGATGCTCCACTTAGATTGTTTGAAAAAGGGACGAGGCAAACTCATGGAGGTTCCAGCTCTCAGCACCTCCTAGTCTTGATGGCTGTCTCTTCTGTTTCCTGAATTGTAGGCAGGGTGCTTTGAATACCAGGGCAAACAGCAGAAAAAGCTTTTTTCCTCTTTGTATTTGGAAGCTTTGGGGATGCAACTGGTTGGCCACTAGATGACCCAGAATTCTTCTGGATGAATTGCGGGCCTGATATGACAGGACTCTTTATATGTTCTTACATGCACATTTTTGCAGGGTAAAACACTATCCCATTTGTGTCACCCTTAGTTCACATTTGAGCAATGCTGTGATCCTTATTCCCTCATTCCACCCTTTGCATGATGGTGATCCTGGTTGGGGATTATGGGATTTGAGCTCGAACACATTCCAGATGGCAGGTTTGAGGAATGCCACTTTACTATGGTGCAGATAGAGGGCAGGATAGAAAAAGTGACCTTCACAGCTGAGGATGCAGAACTACCCAAGGACTGCCATAATTGATTTGACCTTGCAGGAAGCATGGCCAGGGGTGAGCTTCATCTCATCCAAACCCAATCCATCATCTGAGATGGAATTCCAGTGTGGCAAAGTCAGTGCAATTACACTATGTGGGTGGGGTGGGACGGGGCAGGGGTGGGGGAAGCCAAAAAAGTGCTTGAAATAGAAACCATGGCATCTTAAAACACCTCCTTCTGTTGACAATACACAGTTGATGTTTGTTGTAAGGAGTCCAAAGCAATAGTCCAACCTGGTCATTTAATTTATAATCTGGTGGCCCCCTTTCCCCAGGAATGTTTTGCTTTTGTCATTGCTCTTGTTCTTTGGAATTAAGTTTGTTTCTCTTTTCCAGGCCATACCCCAGCCTTGGCTTGTGCCCCCAACAAAGACGTTGCTGACTGCCTGGCACTTATCCTTTCCACCATGAAGCCTTTTCCACCTAAAGACGCCATCAGCCCTTTCAGCTTCAACCTCCTCAAGAACTGCGGCATTGCTGCCAAGACAGCCGCCTGCAGCGCCCTGCCCAACGGGAACAGCTGCCCCTACACCAAGGATAGGCACAATGCCATCGGCTTAGATGGCTGTTATTCAGAATAGCTTAAAAACGATGATGGGTGATCTAGTATCTCTTCTATTTATTTAGGAATTCTATCAATATAGGACACTTTAAAGGAGAACAAGACTGGGAATGGGCCTTCCAAAAGGTCCTAGGAACCAAAAGAAAAGAAAAAACTAGAGAAAGAGATCTCAGCTTCTGCATCCTACCTAGATTCTTGCTTTGACCACTAGCATTTCTTTTGCTATCAAAATTAACAAAAAGCAGTGTGGGTTCTCAAACAGATTCATCATTTTAAAATATTCTGTTTAAAATTACCCTATGAAACTTTAAATATCTGCTTGCATTCTTCCTTCCCCTGCTGTTTGCCAAAGGGTATTGCCCGGTGCTTCTGAGTTCAATGTTTTAAGCAACCCATCCTTCTAAGTCCAATTTCTCAAGGCTTGATGCTTTTGAGTGAAGAGCCAATTAAATTCATTTCATGCAAGGGGTTGCAGCATCAGCTGAAGGACCTGAATTTTATCATCTTACAAACTGTGAGTCTCCCACACTTCCCATCTATCAGGCAATCTTATCATTTGTGATCACTTTTTCTGTGCCCTCTGAATAAAAATACTTCTGTGGGATCCTGCGGTCTAGGCAGGGAGCAGAAGCCTGAATTGCTGCTGCTTTTTGTTTTGCATTGAAAGGAGGGCAGGGAGAGTGGTAAGTGAGGGACTGCCTAGAAGGGCAGCAGTCCTGGCAAAGTTCCACTATCACTGCTTCTTCCTGTATGGCAATTTGTTTTTGTTTGTTGTGCTCGCCCTTTTTGATTCCAGTGAAAACACTTGAACTGAGAACTACTGTACCTGGACACTCTGATACTTTAGGCAGCTCATATTCCATTATATGCAACATGGATGCTATTGCCCAACGAACACGGTCCTCTTTAAGAACTTGTGTATGCGCTGCCAGAATTATCCCAACCACATCAGGCACTTTAGGGATCTTCTGTTTTTGGAGGGTGATTTTTGTTGGGAGAGGGAAGGATGTCGGGATTGCGAAATGTTGGATCCCCAAAGAGAATTTCCTTTGCGGTTCCCCCCGCCCTCCCATCTCTGTGATGTGCAGTGTTTCCCATTAGACAAGTCAGTGTTGCCTAAAAAAGTTATTTATAAAGAAGCAAGCATTTATCTTTTAAAAAATAGCAAAAAGAAAAAAGCTTTCTGCAAGGAGAACAATGCACTTCAGAATCTTACAATCCTACATTTGTATTTATAATTTTTCCAACTAGAATGACATCCAGCAGGTTTCATTAGGGCACGTGTTTGTGTGTCTGTCCATGGGTGGGGCTAGTATGAATGTGTAGTTTTATTTTAAAATTCCTATTTATTATGCATTTGAGTGTATGCACTGTTTTTCTTTTTGTACTGTAAACTGTATCATGTGTAGAAGCTAACAAAAAAATTACCATATCACAAAATATGTTCAAAGCCAAAGATTGGGATGTAGCAATCAGATGAAGGCCGCTGGGGCAAATCTTTATAATCTAATAATCTTTTCCATCTGTTTCCCAGTCCTGCAGTACTGTGCTAGTCTTGGGGCTGTGTTTGGCAGAACACGTGCATTTTAAGAATGAATTATTCCAAGGCATTGTCTGTTTGGACCAGTGAGCTTTAAGGCTAGTAACCCTGGGAAACAACTGGTTTTTATATTCCCCAGGTCATCTTCTTACAGAAACTATTTGATTGTTAAGGAGAATATATGAGCCAGCTGTACACTTGAACCCTTCTGCATCATGGTGCATTTTACACTTTGACAATGTACAGGAATGTAAACCCAGAATTTAAATGGAAAGGCAAACTTTACCTCCCCTGCCCTGGCCTTTTATACTGGCTTTATGATGCAGAGTGGACACCAATGCAATTGCTAGAGCCTTATTTATTTGCATTGTCTGGTTTTCCAAAAAACAGAAGAATCAGGAAACAGCCAATTTAGGGAGTGTGGCTGATGGCTAGATCCTTTAAAAAGGAGAGTTGAATCCAGAAGTGAGAAAGGATGATGTAATAATAATAATAATAATAATAATACTGCAGACAGGAAACAGTCCCTTCCTTTTGGCACTGTTTGAATTACCAAAGCCAAATTCCTACAGACAAATGATACAGCCACCATCTTGCCCTTTGCCAAACAGTGCATTTTTAAAAAGGATATTATCACTTGATTTTTCTTCTCCTTTTGTTGAGCCTTCCCCCATCCCCCTATGGGCTTTGTCTTTCCCAGAGACCATTGCATGTCATTTGGGATCAGTTCTTCTAAGTGCTTGCTGAATATTTTGTTGGTTTCCTGCATATGGATAGGTTGCAAAAATTGGGGGCCTTAAAGGTAGCAAATTCTAGTCTTCAAACAAACCTAACAGTGTCCTTTGACTAAGCCTTCTGCAGAGACTAGGATGCTACTAGCTTAGCTGTTCATTTCTTTGCTGCCCAAGGAATCTTAAGGAATCTTTTCATTTTGCAGCTGCCGGATAACGAGCGTATTAAAAGTTTCAATGCACTTGCCAAAAAAGCACAGCGACAGCCTGTTGCAAGTTGGCCATTAATGTTTTCACTGCACTATGGTTGGGTTAGTTTTCTCTGCCCTCAGTTACTCCACATTCTCTACCTTGAAAGAAAGTGTTAACCTTTCTACACCAAATACCTCACTGCTGGAATAGAAATGAACAAAACTTGAATTAAAGATTCCTCTTCCCTGTCCCCCACTTTTTAATGCAGAAAGGTCCTTTTCAGCATTCTGTAGAGGGAGAGCTGAAAACAAAAAAAAAACCACTTGTTTACATTTTTTTTAGGTACTAGCAACTTACAACTTCTTTCAAATTGCCTAATTTTATCTTAGCCTTCTAAGCGCATTCCTTTTGCCCTGCCATAGGAGGGTAAAGAGGACATGAGTTGGGAGGCCAAAGTAAGTCTGAAGCTACCCTTGGTCGTTGTTTGATTTCTTTTAAAGGGCTAAATGAATCCTCTAAAGGCTAGAAGCTTGACTGAGACATTTATAGGAAAATAGGTGGGGAGAGATCCACTGCTCCTTGTAGTGCTGGGAACTAGCCAGCCTTCAAGTATTCTATCTCTTCCCATGGATGCTATTGTTTGAACTGTATTCACCCAAGCCATGTCTTTATGGCCTGGAGGAATGTGGACTCTTGCTGAGAAATCCCAGCACAGATTGTTCTTATCCCAGAATTGAAACTCAAGATTTTTTTTTCCTTTTACTCCTGTGTATTGAATTGGAGCAGGTTCTGTAGATGTTGCTAGCAATTTTCTGGAATGAATATAGCCTCAGTGGTTTGTTACAATCTCTGCAAGAGGTCTTGAACCAGGGAGGTGAAGCTCCCCTGGACCATAGTTTTTGGACAGCAGGGATGCTCCCTTCTCAGTTTCTGTGGTTTATTTTTATTTTTTAAGTAGGAATGAAATTTGAAGGAAGCAAGAAAAGCTGAAATGCAGGTCAGCTTTCTGAGATAAGTTTCAGAATAAGGAAATTTCCTAACCCTAGTGCTGAATGGGTTGGGCTGGCATCTATTTTATTTCATCTTATGTTACCTTCTTATATTAGAACTGTTGTGGGTTTGTGCAGGACTTCTTTTGCTTAACTGAGGAAAAATAATCAGACAGGATCGTCTTTTTAATTGCATTCTTGCCAAAAAGGCATTCCCTTCCTTATATTTCACCCTAAAAATTGAAGATATGACAATCAATGTGATCTTTTTAAGGGCTTCAGCATACTTAGCTCTGTAGCATCGCACATTAACTATATTTCTTGTGTTCCATTTTAGCCCCTTTCCCCCTTTTCCTTAAAAATGATAATGATGAAGAAAAAATGGGAGTGGAAACAATTCCAGCAGCGCATATCTAAAATTAATATATTTTGTAGCTTTTTTAACAAAGAAGTGGAGGCAGCAGTTGGGTTGGGCATGAAGAAATGTGGCCAGCTCTATTTTAGTTGCCAGTCTTGTTCTCCTTTAATGCTGTAACTTGTACATTTTGACAGCACAGCTTGAGAGTTTTAAGTAATAATTCAAATGTCTGGTGGTAATAACTTGCATTATTGTGCTAAGATGAGAATTGGTTTTCCCTGGTGCATTGTAAAAGAGGGCTGGAGGCAAACTTCCTTTTTTACTTCCTCTCTTTTCTCCCACCACCCCCTTCCCTCCAGTATTGTGCAAGCACATTTGACTTCCTGGTGTGCAGTATTTTACACAGGGTTGGGAGAAAGAGGGAAGTGGGGCAGAAGAGGATCTTGCTTACAGCTTCTTCCTGTTGCCAGCTTCTCTAGGTATGGCATAAAATCTATTTTAACCATGGATCTTTCTTTGCATCTTAGAAGACCCTGTTCCTAAGCTTTCTGGATTTTTCTTCTTTTTTCTTTTCACTTGTCTCAAAAGCAATCATGGGGCTTCCCTCCTTAACCTATCCAAATAAGGAAGTTTTTCTCCAACCACCTTTCTCCGAAGCACTTGCTTTACAAGTAGAAAAATAAGCACTTTTGTTTAAAAGCATGAGGGTCTAATTCCCCCTTTTATAGCAACCTATAGGAGAAAGGCCAGCAAGGGAATATGGGATCAGGAAAAGCCTATTTTCCTTTTTGTTTCCCCCTCTCCGCCTTTTTTGGTCTATGTTGGGTGGGAGGGTGGGTGGAGAATTCTTTTAATTTACTTCAGGACTCTAGAGTCATGGTTCTAGGGTTCAGAGAATTAGAACAAAGGGAAGTTGTGTTTTAAAAAAATAAACAGCACAAATACATTTCAGCTTGACAAGTGTATTTGCACTGCCATTGTTAGATAAATGGGCCTTCCACTGGGAGCCCAGCTGAGCCATATAACTATTGACAAACACTGAATGTAAATGTCCTTATAGAGGGCAAATACTGGGAAGCGATAAATTGATCATATATTCCTAAGTGGGCACTTCAATGAATTTTAAATAACCGATCCTGATAAAATGATGCTGTTCCTTTTTTTTTTTTAATGGCTTTATTTTGTTTACTTTCCCCCGGAAGTTGCTGGAGCTTAAGAAAACCCATTTGTAGCATTGTTATTGTTCATTACCTTTACATTTTCTTTGTCCTCTTTCCCTGCCCTGCTCAAGGAGTTCAAAATCATGGAATATAGACATCCCCCTCTAATATACCTAAAGAGCTCTAAGGTAAGAGATGAATTATAAACTTACTGGACTGGAATCTGTCCCAGAAAATGATGTGTAAATTAGCAGCCAGAACTCTGGTACATTATCCAGTCTGGTTTCCTGGTTTGGGACAGTGGATTTCCAAAGGGGCCTGTCTCTCTACAGCTTCTTCTGTGTAGACTGAACGTGCAAAAGACTTTGAACCTCCTTTAGAGATAATGTTCACTTTGTATTGAGAGCTAGGTCCAAATGTTTTGGCTTCCTTCTGATAGGAATGAAACAGTAGATCCAAGGACATACCCAGAATACCTTGCAGGTAGGCAAATTGGGGTGGAAAGGTTCTACTGATGGTAGGAATTTTAAACTCCAACCAGTATAAGGTATTCTGGAACAGCTAGGAACCTTGATGTGGGTAATCTTTTTTTAAAAATCAGTTATTAAAACAAGCAAGCAACCTTCCCTCCTCTCCTTGCTGAGTACTGGAAAGTATATTTATATATCCCATCTTTATTTCTCCTCTCATCCCCTCAAAACATTTTTCTCAAAACATTTTTCTCAAAACATTTCCATGTAAAATTGTTGTGCAATTCCATTCTGATCAGATATTCTCCCAATAGTGCCAAAGAGATGACAAAGTCAGGAAGGTGGTAGAGAGAGATTTGGTGATCTTTCAGTTAATAGCATACTTGGCTTTTTTTTTAAAAAAACAAATTATTTAAGCGTAAGCTCAATTCAGCTTTGCCTTGAGCATATTTTTTATGAGCTGGAAAATAGAGGGGGGGGGGAACCACCATCTGTATTGGGGGAAAAAATGTGAAAACCTTGAATTGTTTCATTATTTAAAACCTCTTGGCAGACTTTTTTTTTTTTACTGGGTGCTTCAGTATCAAGCATGTAGCATTTGAGAAAAATGTGATGTCAGCATCGCTTAATTACAAAACAGTCAATGAATATTAAAGAAGAGATGGGGATATATAGATTTTTTCCCCACTGAAGCAAGGAGAATGTTAATTGCAGTTGGGATCCTGTGAACTTTGGAGCGATTATTCCATTTGAATCATGAATTTGGGGGTCAGAGAAAAAGTTCTTAATGTTACAAATAGAAAACAGTTTGGGCTGGGGTGGGAAGGGGATAGATCTCTAAGGACTCTGTAAGGCACCTGTAGCAAGTTCTTAGTGTCTTTCTTTCAGTAATCTATGTGTAAATGCTGCACCTATGTATATTATGCACATAAACATTTCTTTGAATAAGATAGGACAGACCTCATCACCAGTCAGGTATAAACTACTCTTCCTCTTTCGTGTGTTGGTTTTCCTCTGTGTGTATGTGCGTGTGTGTGTGTGCGTGTGTGTCTGTATATACCTGTATGCGATGAGCATCTTTTTGAATTCACTTTTGGTGCAAAAACAAAAGGGATTAAAAAGAAAAGAAAGAAGAATAGCCTTACTTTTATTCCAATCCTATCTTAGTTTGTCAACTTGAATATAATAAAGCAGAATTGCATGAAAGTCTTTGAAACTAGCTGAGCCTTGTGTGCACGGTGAGTGGCAGTAAACTTTTTTCTAAACAAGAATTAGTATGCAATTTTAGCCACACAGCTTTTAGACAAAGTCCCGCTTTTTGTTTTTGTTTTTTTAACAATGGCGCAGGGGGCGTTGATTGTACCAGCTTGTGCCTGCTTTGCCTTCTCAAAACCTTGGGAATTAGTTCCCGCTCACTCACCCTTCATACTGACCAGAAGAGAGATTTCATAAAGAACCTCATACTGTTTTTTTTTTCCCCATGAAACCAGTGTTTTCCAGAAGGTGGTAAGATCTTTGACAACCTCTTCAGATATCAGGTGTCCTGGCAGTGTAGATTAATAGCATGTTTGATTATTGAAGATGATAATATCATAGGGGTTTAGGAAGGAGAATAAAGACCCAGATGGTTCACATTATTTCTTTGTCTGCCTTCCAAGATACTGCCCTAGTGTTGCATCCTATTTGGCCTGCATAAAAGATTACTACATTTTAGATACAACTGCACATTGCATATCCATCAGCAGTAGGGAAATGGCAAAAAATGACTGGAAGTGTGGAAGTTACTCCAATTGGTCTTTTGACCTGCACCATGGATATGTTAATCTATTGTGTAAGTTTTGTCCCATTCATTTGGGTGCAGCATGGTAAATCTGGTAGTCCTTCTGTCAACTTGATTAGGAGGAAGGAGAAAGGTTAGTTTCAAGTCCTGCCTCTTCGTTGTGATATAATTAAGATTTGTCAATGTAGAGCTGTCCCCTCTAAATTTGACAGTTCTTACACATGATCCTCTTACGATCGTTCGTCTTTAATTTAGACAATGCAAGTATCCTGGATTTGGGGTGGGGCAGAGTAGGTGAAATGGCCTCACAGAAAGAAATGTTATGGACTTGAGAACAAGCTGCCTATGGTTGTATCAGGAAGAAAGTCTAGGTTCTTATATTCTGAGAATTTATTTGATATCTGAAATTTGCACTAACATGTCATCTGATCAGTTGAATATCTCCTTGGCAAAATTGGAAATAGGGGCATTAATAAGCAGGGCACGCTTAGGGAGATGAGAAGCGTGAGATAAAACCAAAACCAAAGGGAAAGTTGGTACTGCGGGTTCTTGGAAGTGAACACAGAGAAGGTTTCTCTGTCGTGTTGGGCATCATGTAGACAATGTTGAATGGTTTGGGCACACTTTCTAGAACCCTGCAGCTCCTAGCGTACAAAAGCGAACCCTTTTTGTACTGACAGAAGCAGACAGAGGCCAGTGAAGGAATTAGCTTTTAAAATTAGAGAACCGGGAAAGATCATTGCTGAAGGTAAGATTTGGAAGCATAGCTTTTTGGACTGAAAGGGAATAGGGCATTATTGCAACCATAGTGTTAGCTGCCAGTTCTTAGTGTTTTGAAAGGCATTTTTCACTGGCCCACTTGAAGATATTTATTGAAATGGCTGCTGATAGTTTTGTATGCATGTCCTTAACTTGAACTTTTTGAAAAAATGATAGTGAAAGAAACTTCCGGGAATGCAGCTGCCGTTAACCTAGGTGTTGTGTCTTTGGCTTGCTGACACTGAGGTAGGTGACTGAGGGAAATGTATTTGAAGGCAACCTGCTGGCATTTCTCCAATTTGCTTCCCTGCTTCTCCTCTACCTTGAGGTTCATCTTTTGGCACCACCCAACTGACTTCTGATTCCTTTAGAGTGGGGGGAATTTTGATCCAGGAAGTTAAATTTCAAAACAGAAACAGAAACAGATGTTGTACTGAAAGAATATTCTTAAAATTGTTAACCATTCCAGACACCTTAGCTACCTAACATGAATGCAGCTTGTTTACTTATGAGAAGAAGCACCTTACCATGTTCTTCTATCTTCCTGTAGTGGAAAGGCTAATAATTTAACATTGGCAGGATACATAGGAAGCCCATTTTGGTTGGAAGGATTTGCACTGAAGAAAGGGAGCATATTGGTAGTTTGCTCAGATCCCTATCTTTCTCAACTATGAACCTAAATTGGCTTCCCCCCACTTGTCTCTTTTATTACTTTGTTTAATTTCACTTACTCTCATCCTTCATCTCATGAAGAAAGGCAGGCAGCTGATTTAGGATTTCTTTTTATTTCCCTTTTCTCTTGTGTACAAAGTAACAGATCTCTGCTTTTTCCTAAAGTAAGCAACCCTTAGTCATAAAGCCTTATGAAGTATGTCTGCTTAAAGTCCGTGTGACAGTTGGAGGGTATTGGATCTCAGGTGGGATGGAGAGATGCAGAACATTAATCTGGCTTCTTCGGTCCTAATCTTGCCTCCCTTCTGTTTCTTGCAATCCATACATACTACTCTAGTACCTTGAAAATTGGTTGTGTGCACAGTGACCCCATTCTTTGCATGTTTAGTTTTGAGACTTATAATCCAACTCCTCTGGGGTGAGAACACCAGCTTTGGGAAGGCTGAACTAAAATAAAATGTATGTTAATTCCTGCCAGGGTAGTTCTCTTTCTGCCCTGCTGTAATTTGATGCCATGGTTGTATTGTATAGATTCAGAACTTTTAAAAATTGCACTAAATATGTATGTGGCAGTTTCTGATTTTTCCTTTAAATCTTTTTTTTTCCCCAAACCAAAAAGTTTATTCTGTTCCTGGGGAATGGCACAAGTGTAATATATCTGTTATTTGCTCCTTTTGGCTTTTTAAAGGATCTCACTTCCTTTCAGCACTCTGCAGAAGGATATAACATTGAATTTTTCAGTTTCATTAATTTTTTATTCCTTGCGCTATTCCCTTTTACAAATTAATCTGTCCCTCCCCCATATTAATACATTTTATCACAATACTGCTGTTATCTCTTTTCACTTCTAATACTTGCAAGTGACTTTAAGTATAGGGACAAGGCCACAGAGCAAGGCCTCAGTTCTAGAGCTTTGGGCCCTCCCAGTTTCTACCAAAACACAGATGGGTATGTTTACAAGTTTATCTCCAACAGAAATTTAGAAGTAGAACTTCTTTCCCCCTACCCCCTTCCACCAGCTTCTCATATGGGAAGAGAAGAGAAGAGCTATACTCCAGACTCCTCCCTCCCTTTCTGGCACCAAATTTAGGCCTTCTGAAAGTCCAGAAAGAAGCAGGTAGGTGGTTTTTTCAGCAGTCATGGCTAAGTAGAACATAACTTTATTCTGAAGAAGTGGTAGAAAAGTGGAGATCACAGGCTGTAATCTTTGGCTGAAGGCCTTGGCCCTTCTCTCCTTTGAGAGGGGATCTACAAAGGCCCTGTACCTTGGGGGCTTTGAGAGTGATCTAATTTGGGGTGGGGATAGGGCCTCCTCTTGCATTTCTTTGCCACAGTATGCATGATCATAATAATAAAGCACAAACAGAGTTTTCTGTAGATTAATTAGCAAAAGAAACTGGCAATAAAATTAGGCAAGTGCCCAAGGGGTTGCTTAATATAGAATTTAGAATTATAAGCAGCCATGCAACTTTCTATCTCTGGATATAGATCCTGTAATCTTCTACTATTCCTGTACAGTAGTAGCAGTCCTTATCATCATCACTTTTGAGGCCTATGTTGCAGTGAGAGTGCACATAGGAAAAGAACCAACACTTTGGAGATTTGATAAGAACGCGTTGAGGCAAATGTGGAAGTGGCTTGAACTCTTAGCTTTTCACAAGTTTTGTTCTTAGCTCTTTTCACAAGAATCTGACAAAAGATCTCAAGTTGCATTCATATCTGAGAAGTAATTGGGTTACCAATTTATACAGCTGCCTTCACATTGCTTGTCTTCCAAACTAGGAAAAGACAGGAGAAATGTTATACTGATACTGATTGGCTAAGATGTGCTTAGGTATTTTTATGCTAAGAATGCATATGCATTTCTCAAAAAATAGCTTCATAATATAATTTTCCTATGACAACTTTTCCCATCTTGGCATTCTCCAGATGTTCTGGGTGCCAGCATTCATAATCCCCACCCAGTATAGCCATTGGCCCATAGACTGCAAATTAGAGAGTTGCTTCTAGAAATTCAGAGGACACCAAGCTGGAAAAGACTATCATATTGTGTAAATTCCAGATCTAAGCCTTTACTTAAATTGGTGTGATGGTGAAGGATATATACGGCAGCTCATATTGCCTCCCCCCCCAAAAAAGGAAGGTGGCGCCACAGCTCACAACTTCCTTAAGTTAAATACGAATGTTAGAACTTTCAAGCCTATTCAGATGGAAGAAAACAGTATACCCTGCACGTTGCTCAGAGGAAGTAAGTTACACCAACGAGACCTGCAGTTTGCTGTGGAAATTTGTAAAAGCCTAATTTCTCTCCCCACTTCCTTTTTCTTTTCTTTTTTTGGCAATCTATTTTGGATCTAGGATTGGGAGACCATGTTGACAATCTAACTAGAGCGTGCCTGCATTTGTTTCTTGAAAGTGGAATTGTGGACTTATTATTATTACTGTTAGCATTCCTATTGCATGTTTGTTTTTAATTACTTGGCCATGCTGCGTCTGCAACTTGGAAGTCATGAATGTGGGTGAAGTTGGAAGCCTGTGGCGGTTTTCCTTTGAAGATCAGGAGGAGTTGCTTTCTTTTCCTTGTGTTAGGTTCATGACAGACATGTCCCAATATTGGCCAGCCTGCTGTTTTACTAGTGGTGGGCTTGTCTTATAGCAATACTTGTTGGCTGTGAGCTTGCAGGCACTTAAAAAGCTACCTGTGCTTGAAATAGATTTCTTCTTTGGGAGCAGCAATAAAGGGGATGGAGGAAGGGCAGGGGGAGTAAAACTGGTTGCTGTGTTGAGAGTTTGTAGTCTGTTCTGTTGTATGTTCTCTTGGGTGTTTTGTGTTCTGTTTAATTTTTTTGGGGGGGTGCATTATAATGATAAATAGAAGGATTTTGAAGTATTGTGATAAGAATCTTTATAAGCACTGACTTCAGCCCCAGTGGGAGCTTTCTGCTTGAAAGCTCTGATTACCTTGATTGCTCATGTACTGTACCTCCCCGTTGTTGTCCTTGTTGCTTTTACCAGTTCTTCCTTTCTTCCTTGGTTTCTTTACACTGAGATGCACAAATGGTATGTACCTTTTAAGGGGCACACTAACTGTGATTTTTGTTGTCTATGTAAGGTAGATGCAGCCAGTATTTTGTGACCGTGTTTGTAGTAAAGGGTGACTTAGATGGTATATTATGTCTGCATGAGCCACGAACTGTGCTTTTTTCCTTACTCTGTCTTCTCTTCCCAGCCATCTTCTCTAGATGTAAGTATGCAACAGAGTTGGGGGGAAAGTATGAGGGCATTGCACACATTGTACGCTTTCCTTGCTGTAGCTAGGGGTGACAGTTTAATTTACATAAATGTATTTTCCAGCCTGACTCCTAAAGATTGATGAAGGCATCTTACTATTGATGCTAACTTTTAGTGGATTGTGGAAAATATGGTGCAATTCCTTCAGGGTGGCTTTAACCAGAGGAAGATCAGGCCAGATATTTTGTTGTTGTTATATAAATAATGTAAAACCTTAAAATATGAATCCATTCAAACACCCCTTTGCCTAGCTCCTTTTTCTTGGCTCCTGAGCACTTCTCAATTTCTTGCATTTCAGTCTGGGACCAAAACTGTATAATATAGCCCTTAATAGCTAGGAGAACCACAATAATCCCCAAAGGAAATGTGTCCTATATCCACTTAAAATGGAGAGAGAGGCATTAAAGCAGCCTTTCCCACCTGCTGCTCTCTAGATGTGTTGGATTTTAACTTGCCCATCCTTTGGCTCTGCTGGCTGGGGCACTGTGGAAGTTGACGTCCATCCCAGCTGGAGGCCTCAGGGTGTGGAAGGCTGCACTGCAGTATTCTTTCTGCTTGACCTGTAACTGCTGCTTATAAGTGGAAGGCTTTTGTCTTCCATGTTGAATCATTTGGTCCAAAGGCATTCAGAGAAGAGTGTATATTCTGACATAATGTCAGTTTAGCATTCTGTTAGCTTTATCTGCACATTTGGGGCAAGGTTTTTAATCCTTGGTTAGCATTACCATAGTATTTTCCCTAATTGCATGGAGGCCAGTATGCCTCATTTTTGCTTCGGTGTCAGTTCTTAGGGGAACTGAGAGGGAAGTTGCCCCAGTTTAGAAGATGTTTTAGTAGCTTTGTGCTTTCCCTTTTGTGTGTGATGGCCATCTGCAGGAATGCAGGATGCTTGAGGAGCACTTGGCTCTATGATAAATCTGGTTCTCCTCCTTTGATTAAGCTCTCTGCATCTGGGGTCAAAGCCATAGAGACTCCAACTAGAGCAGATCAAGAAGTTCCATATAATCTGTGTGAAAAATGAACTTGGAGAAGAGGAATGGACCTTAGCATTTCCCTTTAAAGTTGCCTGCCCTTTGTGCAAGCACTTTACATTGTGTGCATGGATAATCGCATGCAGTCTTCATGTGTATTAATTGCAGGTGGTCTTAAGGAAAGATCAGATAAAGTGTAAAATCGTGTATTGTCTTATTTCTTTCACACTTAAAAAAAACCCCTATAAGTTGAACTATCCCTCTGACAAATACAATATTTAATTCTGGAAAAAACTCTAGAAAGTGAACTTCCATGGCAGAGTTTTCTGCAACAAAATCATCCTGTGGTAGCTTTACCACTTCAGATGCTATCTGAATTAATTCTTACCTGCATAAGTTTTATATTTGGGATATGTTATCTCCCATTCTTCCTCTTTCTGCTCAGGGTGGAAAAACTCTCGAGGCTTGTAGGGATGCCTATATTAACAGGTGGATGGGTGTCTTGATGTGGAAGTCAGTCTACACTTCATCAGTTTGGTTTGGGTATGGAGGAAGAACAAGTCTTCATACCTACTTCTTGCAATAAAAAATCAGGGCACACAAAACCCTTTCTTGCTCGTAAGATGCTTCTCATCTTAAAACACCAGGCAGCCATGGAGTCCATGCAAGGAGGGAAAATCTATAGGGTGGGAAACCTGTTTATCCTGTCTGTTTGTGTTTCCTGTGATCTTCTAATGAGCAGTAATTTGGGAGGAGGAATGGAAAGTATTTCTTAGATCAGCACCTCATACTTACTGTATCTGTTTTGTATTTGGTCTTTTGTATTTAATAGGGTAGAGTGGGATGGGGAAATAATATTGTGTTTTCACCTTCAGAGCACTGAATCTACAACCTGCTGATCAAGACCAGCATGCAACCATGTTGACCTCCTTTGAGGCAGGGGCCTTAATTGGGATGGTTTAGTTAAGCAGATTTTTTTTAATTAGATGCCTCTGTGTTTGTATGCATGTGTGTGTATATGTTGAAATGGGTGGGTGAAGATGGGAGTATTGTTTGAACGGTAATATTTTGGGTTTTGGGGTGAAGGATGGGCATTGGAGCAAGAATGGAAGTGCTGCCTATGAAGCACTGCCCTTTTCCATTGCCTGTACCTTTGGATCTACAATGATTGTGGGGAAGTTTAACTTTGCACCCTTATCTTGCTAGTGTTGGAAAGCTTGGACCAATGTTTAGAAGAGATTATTAAAAATAAGCATTCAGATCAGCTCCCGGGCCTGCCTTCTAACTTGCAGACACATGATCTTCCTTCAAACACTGGTTTAAAGCACAAAAAAAACAAAAACCCAATGCCCAAATGCTCACTTTGTGGGTGTTTCAGAAGGGGGTTGTTTGGTTTCAGGGCAGGAGTTGCCAAGGCCAGTTCACGTTCCCCAAAATCTGCTTTTAACCCCAATGCAATGGAAAATCCTGATACACATTCAGAGTGTCGCTATTTTGAGACTGATTGGCAATCTCCCTTTCTTACTGATCTCCTTGCCCCCATTTCTTCACTGGAAGCAGTCTCTTGAGTTTAAAAAGAAGTAATTGTGTTTCCATCAAGATCAAAGTTTTCTCAGAAAGGCAGATCTGTCAAACCAACCATCAATTATTCCTCCTTTTCTTTCCCCTCCCCTCCCTTCCTGGCCTGGTTGTTCCATGAAATGAAAACATTATGTTAAAAGATCTATGTAAAATCATAATGCATAACAATACAGTGAGGTATCACAAGCCATCCATCCCCCCTTCTACACATCTCAGTCTTGCACAGTGTGGAAGCCACCTTGTATAAGCCCATTACATGAATCCAGTGAATGGTTAACCTTTTGCATTTTCAAAATTTCTGCATTACCTTGGGGGGGGGGTGTTGGGGAAAGGGGTTAACAGGAACTTAAAACTAAATTAAAAAAACAAAAAACAAAGCATTCAGACTTGATCTATTTTCTACAATGTATGCTGCGACCAGGTCCTGTTATTCATATTGTGGCTTTGAATCAATTATGTTGATTAAAATGCTGTTGCTTCTATTTGCCTTACTTTTTTCTTGTCTTCAGGTACAAAGTGAGTAAAATTACAAGAGATATAGGTGAAAATTCTTGATGATACAACTGTGATTCCATAATCTGAGTCAAAAATATATTTTCAAACCACAGATAATTTTACAGCCTGTAAAACACTTCCCCCCTTCCACATCAAATCTGCGTGGGTACCTTTTATACCAAGTGGCTTGTGGCCAGACAGGGCAATTCTGTTTAATGAACCCTGAGGTCCAGAAACTTAAGAAATCCATCCTATGCAGGAGCTCAGTTTTAACTGCTGGAATCAAGGTCTGTGCATGTCTATTCAGGGGTACATGCCTATTCAGTGTGATTTACTTCTGGGTAAAAATGTACTGTAACAGTACCTTTGGGCTAAGAGCTACATTGAATAGGGCAAATGAGGAAAACTGGTGGGGAGAAAGCAAAAAAAATGTGGGAGTACTTTTGCTATTTGAGAAACTAGTTCAACTCAAGTGATACCGTATCTCAGAATGTAATATACTGGCAAATTTCTCACTTAAGCAGCTGTAGAACTAACAAATGAGAAAATAACATGTCTTATGTGGCTATTCCATACGACATTAAAAACAACCCACTTGGAATTCAAACAACTGATCAGTAAAGCTGAAATTGATGGCAGCTCAGTTTCTCACATACAAAAAAAAAATAAAGACCACACCAGAAAATAAGCAGGGGGAGTTCAACTACAATGTGTTTAACGGTTGCCTATTTCCACACAAGTTGAGAGAGCATTCACAGGAACAAAGGCAACCAGCACAGAAAGTAATCCTGTGCAAATACTGATGGATTGCCTGCTTCATTATCCCGGGTATCTCTAGAACCCAGTGCCCTTCCCCCAAACTGAGGACCACTAAGAGTGTTCTGTTTGTGGCTATCAGAAAAGCTGCCCCTCTCTAAGTCAGTTGGATGGTCTTCCACCTTTTGTAGCTCAGCTGCTCTTTCCCATACCTCAGGTGTCTTCCTTGCTGTGGCAACAGAGTTCTGCTTGACACAGCTGCTTATTCCCACATGGCTGGGCCTTCCCTGATGCCTTGGAGACCTTGTACTTTGCTGTTTGTGCTGGAGAATTGGGGGAGGAGGGAGAAGGACGCCTATCTATATCTTTGGAAGAGTTAGTTTCCTGATTTAAGAGGCTGAAATTCTGCTCCATTGCCTCCAGCAACCTTGTGCAGCATATTATGAAGCATCACCGGGAGGAATGTTTTTCAGACTTTCTTAATGGAATTGGCATTGAATGCTACTGAAAAGATACAAATTGAATTAAAGACAGCTTCATGTGCCCTTTGAGCAAGTGCTTTCATCACTTGTCTTGCTGGGGCTTTTTTAGATTCCTTCAGAGGAGACATTAACACAAGCTTGGTGCATGAGCCGGTTCCTGTTCCTTCTGTCTCTTGCAACTGGGCAAAGGTGACGCTTATCTAGCCTCAAAAGGGCTCTGTGCTGTATTTGTCCAGTGCACACACCTATGGAAGTCCTTTTTTCCTAACACAGAACAACGCTCAGGCTCCTCTCGGATGCTGTTTTAGGATGATGAGTGCTTGAGAAATCCGCAATGCTTTAACTGGGTGTTTGTGTCTTTATAACCCCCAAACCTCTAGAACAACTACTGCTCTTGAAACTATTCTTTAACCAAAATGCAGTAGGAACCACAAGTACATGGTACAAGAACCAAGGGTCTACCTAGAATAGGTACAGTTTCTTAAATAAATCTACCTTATATTGAAACAATACATTTGAAACAGACCCACTCTCTCCTAAAAAAAGCTGGCCCCCTCCTCCCTTTAATGAAGTATAATGGGTTTTCAACATGCTAATTTTAGTGACAGAAGTGGCAACCTACTTCCTTTTATAATGCCAAGCAGGCTGGGTGAGGCATCGATCTTCTCATTAGGCACAAAGTTTTACTGTCAGCATACCCATTAAGACGGGGGTGCGGCAGTTGGCAAAAGAGTGGGTCACTCTTGCTTCCAGACTTTCTTTTGTTCTCTTCCGCAGCTTCCTTGGATGACCCAATTACAGTAAATGATTTTACAGCCTTCCTTTCAGCTACAGGAAGAGGGTAGGCATAACTGATGGCAGAGCTAGGAGTTTATTTCATCTTGCAGCTGGGCATTCCTTTTGAAACCTCCTACTCACTCATCCATGCGGACACTGATGTGCTCTTCAAAGAGAGCAATGCAGAGCATAAGGCCGCCTCCACTGAGAAAGCCCAAGTTCTGGAGAACAAAGTGTGTGAAGGATCTTTTTTTGCTGCTGGTAGAATGCCGCTGCAGCATTTCAGGTAGCTAGAGAAAAACAAGAACCAGCTGTTATCACCTTGGCAGCACTCAGGAAAAAAGCCTACTGCAAACTGACCAACAGGCTCTTGTCCTTGAAGAGATGGCAGAAGCAACAGAATAGTCCTATCTTAATCACATTGCAACTTTTGGCTACCTGAAACATTAAGCAATTCAGCAGCAGAAGGACCCAATTGTTTTCCTGGTGAAAAACGTCCACGCGGCCACTTACGGAAGGAAAGCACCATGTAGGCTAAGAGTAGGCTGACCATTTTGAACGGGACAGTCCTGTTTTTTTAACATTTCCGGACCGTCCCATCGTTTTAATATAAATGTCAATTTTGTCCCGTTTTTTAAAAACGTTGGAGCCATTATTGGGTAAAGCGGGAAAAAAATTGAAATTGAAAAGGAGGCTGACTTGGCAGTAGTTCTCAATCTGGTGAGAAACCTAGAGCGGAACTGCAGGAACAGCTGATTGGCGGTGAGCAAGAGGAAGAGTCGCTGCCGCCAATCAGTGCAGTGGAAGACGGTCAGAAGAGCGCGCCCAGCAGAAAAGAAGCCGATTGGCTCTCAGGCCAAAATGGCGGGAAGAAAATAAAAGGCTGCGCCACAGGGGAACAGGTTGTCAGGGACAACTGTTCACTAGACTCCTCTGTTCCTGTGCTCTTGTTCCAGCTCGCCACCACCCTCAGCCCTCCTGCAACCTCTCCGCCCAACGCCGCTCCTGCACCAGCCTCTCCGGACACAACCATTGCCACACCTCCCCCTCCTGCATCTTCCCAGCTTACTGTTGATAACCTTTTTTATCGTCTTTTTCTTGAATACGGAATATTACATAAGTTTAACCCCGTCCCGTTTTGCCATCCCAATGTCCTTTTTTTGTCTCAGGGAAATATGGTCAGCCTAGCTAAGAGGCACAGTTAAGAAATTTCCCTGCAGTTTGGATTTCAAAGTCACAAGCACTAATTCCTCATAGATGTCCTGCCTATCCTTTTGGACTTAGTCTCATTTCCCATAGTCTTTGAAGGAAGGAACAACAAGAAGCAAAGTGTCTGAAGTTACAGTTCTGCCTTTCCTGTTCTATTACAACACCAGATGCTCTTTTCTATACAAAAGCTTTGGTAATCCACTTTTATAGTATTTGGGGGAGAGGAGGAAATTAGTATTCCTAATAAAATGGGTCTAAAATCTCAATTGGAGACAAGGTGCTGAGTTCAGAGAGGTGAACTCGACCTCAAATCTATTTCCACTCAGATCTTCCTCAGTCTCAAAAAGCTACAACAGATGGGACTAGGCAGGAGTCAGGGCCAGATGGACCAAGGATACAAAGAATCCTCAAGTCTTCCATGTTACCAAACACAACATAAGCTAAACCAGCTTTTGAGCTGGCCTAGATATTTCCCTTCCTGTTGCTTGCCAGGGCTAAAGCTTTAGATCTGAGAAACAGTTTAACTTCCTTGCTATTTGGGCATCATCTGCTCTCTCCCAATTTAAGCAACTGTACAGGACTGTTGGGATAAAATGCCAATTTTAGCTCTTCGTAAGAAAGGGTGGGGAAAGAAAGCAACAATTAACGAAGAACCTTTAATATTCTGTGGACTCCAGATGTCACTGTAGTGGCTAGACTTGGACATTGTGATGACTGGACATGGTTGGAGACCCACGTTCATGGCTCCAGATGCCCACAGGGTCTAGTGGGTGAGTTTAGGCCCTCTGGGGTCAGCCAACCTCACTTCATTGCTACTGTAAGGACAAAATTAGGGAAGACTCCCACATGCACCACCTCTCAGGGAAAAGGTCAGATAGAAATACAGTAAATAAATGAGACTTGTACCACACAGAGAGAAATGAAGCGCAGCCCTTACCATATCAACCAGAGCTACATAAAGAAAAACACCAGCCGTGGTGGCAAAGATCCAGGGAGTGACTTGGGAAGTGTTCTGACTGACAGTGGTCCCCAACACCATGCCCCAGTAAGCCAGGAAAGCAGACAGCAGGTTAAACAGCAGCACCCACCGGAGCGACATGCCTGCCCGGAGTAGGACGGCACAGTCTCCTGCCAAAGAGAGAGGAAGTTAAGGCTACCCCAGCCCCTCTCGAAACTACTAATGTCTAGGCATGAACCTGTCAGGGCCAGACACGACTGCTCTTGCTTCCACAGTGCTTTGATTAAGCTTGGAAACATGACGTGCAAAACTAAAATAGACCCGAAGCAGCAGCACCCCTTGTTCACTCACCCAGTTCATGGGGTAGTTCATGGCAGAAGACCGCCAACGTAGTGCTTAAACCACTGGAGAGTCCATTTGAGAAGGCAGCCCCTAGGGAAGAAGAACTGCAGCGTATCAAGGTGTGTAGGTCTTAAAAGAGCCTGCGTGGTGTAGCAGTGAAGTTGTTGGGCTAGGAGCAGGGGTCCCAGGCTGTGGGCCGCCCTCAGCCATGGAATTTTCCTGGCAGCTGTGGGACAGTCTCTCTCTCTCGGCCCAGCCTCCCTCATAGGGTTGTGGGGGTGAGGAAAAGCAGGAAGAGGAAGTGCTATGTAGGCCGCCTGAAGTTCCCGAGAAAAGGTAGGATATAAATCTAGCAAATCAAAGGACATTATACATTTTATATGAGTAGGCTTGAGTAATCAAACCAGCCTCTCTTCTTTACCCAGTGATTCTCTAGCAATCCAGATTATGTGGAACAATCCCACACTTAATTGGGCATCATTTTGCTTAAGTTTCCTACAGGATCAAAAAAAGGTTGACTGCTTGCATTTCACAGTAATTCCTTCCACATTTCACTGGGGCAGATATGCCCTTTCCCAGCAGCTATTTCCAACGTGGATGACACCTAGTAAGTTCATTGGAGAAGGGACAAAATACAAGGCTTCCTTTATAAAGTCAAGCTATGCTGAGGAGCAATCACTATCACCATGTGGAATTCAAATCCTGGATCAGCAGGAAGGTTTACAGGCAATTGCCAGCATTTGCCCAGCTTTCTCTAGCCTGTTGCTTCCACCCACCCCCCAAATTAGTGGACTGCACTACCATCGCTTTTACGTAGTATGGGTGTGTGATAATTGGGGTGGTGGGATTTATAGACCAACCTATCTGAAAGGCTCTGGGTGATCAAAAGCAGTTTATTTTGTCTCAAAAATGTATTTCTTTTGTAAGTGAAGTGAAGTGAAGTGGGTTTGGACTAGAAGGTAGGCCTTAGTGGTAGTTCCCCACGTTGTGGGAACATACAACTGCCGAAGGTGCAGTTGGCTCTTACCCTTCTCTTGTTTAGCAAGGTCCTTAAACCCACCATGTTTCAGCAGGCCTTATGAGAATTAGGATTATTATTAATTTATGTGTGCTGGGTTGATTATTGTTTGGTTTGCACATGTGCACAGCCCAGTCAGTCAGATTAGGTTGTCTATAAATTTGTAAAATAAATAAAAACAACTACATTCCCTTTTTAATGTAAGGCATCCATCTTCAAACTTTACCAGAAAGTCTTTTGGCTAGTGAATTAATCCTACTTTGACCTATTCTGCAGGGAAAGGGTTTTGTTTCCTTGCATCAGCCATGATTGCTGCTAGAAAGACTAAAATGAGTCCAAGAAGCTTCAACAATTTTGGAAATACTAAGATGGGAAATGATGTAGAAATCACATAGAAGAGTATTTTCTTGAATCCAAAGTCAACAGATGTTTTCAAGAAAGTCTCCTTCGTTATTTACAATGGAACGTGACATATTAACAAACACTGAGGGTGACCAGAAAGAGAGGAGCAGCTAAAGCAGCAATAATGTGTACACAACTGAACAGTTGAGGATTACTGAAATTGTGTGAATCCTTTCATAGCACAAGTATTGCAACCTGAGTAACTGGAGAAAACTAATTGGGTCTGCAGTTCATAAAAAGAAAACCTTACTGGGTTTTACACAATGGGTTTTACACCAGGCACCACGAAATCTGAGGCCACCATTGAGCAACACTTTTTGGAGAAATGTAGGTGGCTTAAAAGAGAAATTCCTGCTTAGACAGTCTATACTTTTCTCAGCTGAGCTTGTTTTTTCCTTCAAGAACCTGCAAAACATATTTGACCCAAAAACACCATGGGAGATGGGGTAGGTGCCAAAGTTCGTACATCATAGAAAATTTCAAATCATTTCTCTTTTTTTTTAATTGTCTCCAACCTGATTCTGTGCAAATGTTCTGTGAGAAGTGGACTATTTTGCTTTTCTGGGACAAGAATGTAGCCAGCTGTGCTTAGAAATCACTGACCTATTGCCAGTCCATCTGTGAAATTGTGTACCCCATCCCCAAGAATAACCATCCAAGCGATGTCAGCTATCCCAGCCCTGAGGGTCCCAGCTGGACTGTGGGAGTGACCATGGTGATGTATCTCTTCTGTTTGCTTCTCCAGGCTTGTCCCATGACCTTCTGAGTTGCGAATTTGGATGGAGCAGTCCTGGACTTCACCATATACATTTCCAGTGTCCTCTTCTGGCACTCTCAAACTCTGAAATTCAGCACCTGGAGAGTCTAGTCCACATCCAAAAAGAAAAAGAGCTATTTAACTTGCCCTGTTGACATCAAGTCTTAGGATCTTGGAATGCGTGACTAAGCAAGAACCTAGGAAACAGAACATGCCAAACAATACAGATTCTCTAGAGCTATCTTCAAAAACACAGGGGCATAAACTTGGAACAGCAGTTTGGCCTGGTACTTAACCTTATTCAGTTTGAGATGCAACAGCACTGAGGTTGCAAGGAAACATGTTAGACTGCTGGCCCACCTAGCAGCCCCATTAGGACCTAGAGAGACTGAGCAAAGGCCCTCCTTCATACACAGGTCAGATGTGTGCCATTTGGCTGGTGAAGGAAAATATTCTCCGTCCATTGCACTCAATGGCAATTGACCATTTCAGAGAGCTTGGGCTAGGCCCTACAGCAGATGCTGCCTGTCCTCCCTCATTTAGCTCCAGGCACCCTGCCCACAATAGTACTTCTCACTACTGAATGAAAACCATCCTTCATAATTATGGGATGCATTCCAAAATAATCTCTGTTCATTTATCGAATTTGGGAAACATATGTCCTATTACTGTCTGGCTTTGATAAAATTGTGTTATAGACCCAATTTTTCTTTTGCTCCCGGTTCTAAATATATTTAACATTGTCCCTTGCAGTATGCCTCTGAATTAACCATTTAACTTCTAGAAGTTAACATTATCTAAAACTAACTACTGAACTTTATCTAAAACTAACTACTTCCTCTCCATTATATCATGTCAGCTAGATGCAGAACTGAATCACAGTTCTGATGGGACAACTAGTAACAGTGCTGAAGCTAGATACTGATCACTGAGACTATTTCCCTATCTGTCCAGTAGCTGGGCAGAAGTAGGGAGAAAGAGAGGCCTTAGAAAACAGCTTCCATTCCAATGCATACTTTTATATATTTGAAATCCATTTATTCAAGTGGACTCAAATGTGTATATGGCACATAAACTCCTTTGAAACCAAGGTTCAAGGAGACACACAAAATCTTTCCTGTTAAAATATGCAAAGCTTACCAAAATACTAATATGCATTTGAAGTACTGAGTAATTGACGACTCACCATGAGATGTCCTCTCTGCATCATTCTCATCCACCTTACTAGGAGATTGCTTAGGTTGCTTTCCAGTAGCACCCTTCTGTCAAAGAAAAGCCAAACCGATGAGCGTGTTGGGATTTGAACCCCACCCTAATGATGCTAGGGAATATGGTCTCCTTGTAGTGGTGGCAATAATATAACACAGCCATATTTACAGAGATTATGTCTTATTTCATCCTAGGGGAGGCCTTAGCATATAATACAATTTTTTGCTTCTTTGCATATTTGTGTGAATAACACGTGTCTTTCCCTGCCCTGAGGAGTGTTATAATCCGGTGCACCTCTTACCCGCTTTGCACAAATTTGGTTGAGTGTTCCCATGAGATTCTCAGTGAGGAAGAGGAAGTAAATGCCTCCTAGCACACATAGACCCTTCAGAATGCCATCTTCTTCTGAGGACAGCAAGCCATGGGAGCTTGCCAGTGCCTGTGCCTGAATGAAAACAATTGTTATGAGCAGAGAAAGGGAGAATTCAGAACAGAAATGGGTCCTTTTAACGATAGGACTGGAGAGATCTGAGCAAAAATCCCCAAGTGCCACCACATTTGCTCTTCATGGAAACATGATAGGAGTTCAGTTCTATTGTGTGGTTCTGGCGTCATCTTGAGCACATTCACTTGGGAGCAAATCCCACTGAGCTTAATAATAGCATTAATTATGAGAAATTCTGTTTTCATGAAGATAACTAAAAGGGAGGAAAACTGGCAGGAACTGGGGAGCATTCACTGGGTGAACCTTGACAGGTACTTCATAAAAAACAATAGGATCTGAGAGGACAAATACTGTTATCAACTGATGTGAAGGGTCAGAAACTTAGTGCCTTAGGTGGGCTTCTCTGCACAAGGCTGAGATGGTTGGGTGGTATCTCTGCCACTTATCTGTGGGCAATTGTACCCCAAATGGAAGAAAAAGGGTGGTACATACATGTGGCCAGAGGTGCAGCAATGCGTCCCCACACAGTGTCCCCACAGCCAACGCCACCAGAAAAGTGAGGAGGAACTGGAAGATTTCTCGACTGAGTAGGGGCACCAAGACGATGGCCAGTGCTGAGGGCAAGCTGGTCAGGGTGATAGCCAAAAATCCCCATCCCAGGCCTGCAGAAAGCACAGAGGGTGACAGGAGTAGGAAGCACAGCTCTGAAACTAGCAAGTTGCAGGCTTACATGGAAGTCCTTTATTGCAGGGAGGCCTCTATGCGAATCCCTGGGATGGAAGGACTAGAATACTTCCTTTCTACAGATTGTGATGAGTAGTTTCCTCACAAGACAGTAATGAAAGCAAAAAAAATTATGTATCTTTTTAAAATAACACCTAGAAAATAGGTTGGAGGCAGTGGATATGGGGAAAAGTCAGCCAGTTCAGTGAAAGAAAAGCTGGATCAAGAGGGAATGAATAAAGACTTAGGCAAATTGAAGCTTGACCATGATTTTGGAAGACATTTTCACAGCTAATTCAATGAGGATTTTCTGAGGAACCATTTGAGTTACCTTGAAGGGAGGGCATGGAATATTGTTTTATATATTTTAAATAAGTATGCAGCATTGTAGGTTTGCAAAAGAATGTAGAATTCCTTACAAAACTATAGAAAGGAAGGTAAAAGAAGAACGAAAGAACTGAAAGATGAAGGGAAGCAATGTTGAAGGTCTGAGGGAACTGTGGTCAGTGGGAGGGAGGAAGGGAGGAGGAAGAGCTGAAAACTAACATTACTGTATTTATATATTGGCAAATTTGCCTTTCTGCAATTTCTACCCAAACAGTTGTTCAAACTTATAATGTACTAGATATTTCATTTCTTTTTCAAACAAGAAATACCATCTTTATGAGGTTATGCGAGCCCCACTTCCCAGCACTCAGTTTACAATTTGCCACATCCAGGATCTTCAACTACTCCTTTTGATAAATTATGGGTCGAAGTGGAAGTAGGAAGCCAATTGCTTCTATGCCCACTCCCCAAACTACAAACAAGCCCCTCAAAATCATGCCACCAAAATTCATTGATTGTGCCAGTTTGGGGATCCTTAAGGCTGGGCCTGGAAACATTTTGCCTCCCCCACAGCTCCACTCCCCTTCCAAGCTGTAAAAGCGGGGGGGGGGGGGGACTTTGGCCACGCTTCCTCTCATGACACCGTCATCCCACCTCCTGCTGCCACTCGCATGGGCCACCCTCCCTGGAGACATGCCAGAGAGGCCTGAGGACAGTGGGAGGGCTTACCCTGCCAGAGGGAGCTCCCGGCCATGTCGAAAGTCACGTTGTCCAAGTGCTGGATGCAAACACGGCTATCGATCTGGTAGAGCAAGGCTGGGCACAGCAGGGTGAACTGCTCCGGGGTGATCTTCGAGACAGTGTTCAGGCCAAAATTGACAAGCAGCTGAGACACATTGAGGCACTGGAGAAAGAAGAACAACCTGGAGGCTGTTTATTGTAGAAATGAGCAATGGGGCTAAATTGGGCTCAGCTCTCCAGCCAGGGTGGAGCAGGTCTCCATTACAATTGCCCATTATCCATTTCTTTGGGATACTCCTGGTTAGCTCTAGAACAAGTGGAAAAACGTTGCCACGCTTGGGAGGGGAATTACAGTACAGAGAAATGGGCAGGATGGGAAATCAGAAATATGTTGCACTGTACTTTCTCTGGGAGATACAGAGAAATACAGTGAACCAAAAAGCAGAGTGCAGAGTTAGCATTCCTGAAAAGCAGAGGTAGGATATTGTGCCAATTGTAGAGCACTGCTTTTTCTATGTGAGTGTTTGTGTCTGTATGTGACTATATGGATGCCCACATATTTTAATAGTAGCTATTTTTATCCAATGGCTTTTGAAAACAGATGACTGGTTGCATTGGTTCAAGTCAGTCCCTGCTGGCCATCTCCTTTTGGGGATCACTGGTTCTAACAGAATTGCTGCCTGCTGCCAATCATTAGCTTGAAGGCCAGACGCAGCCTGAAGGCCATGCATAGGTTACCCACCCACCATTCAACTGTGAGTGCAGCACTGAGTGCCCTATTTTAGGCACAGACTGTATGCGTTCTTTCCAAATGGGACATGTGCCCAGTCTGTAAAAGCAAAGAATCTTAACTCATTTTTCCACCCTTCAGACCATGGAATACAATTTGGAAGCAAGACAAGTCCCCACCATGCCCGCCCCCCACCGAACACATCCCCTTATACATACAGAATAGCTTAATGCTTCACTGTCAGCCCAATAAATTCAGTACACTTCCTGCAGTAAGGCAGGAAGTCTTGAGAATGGCTCCACCACACTTCCCTCTTACATCTTCATGCAGGTGATTGAAGACAGAGTGATCCAAGGCAAGGACTCCCTCCAGAAGGCTTAGCCTAGAATGTCCCTGGGAAGGCACGAAAATGTTTTCTCCTTTCTCCTTGCCAGATTGCTCTGGCTCTTGCCCAAAGCTGGGCTTGAGGACGCGGCTGACCCCATGGAGGGCAGGAGATACTGGGGTGCGGATTGCATCGTCCAGCGGAGAGAATCCCGGCCTGGAGGAAACATGAAATCATCATCATCTCAGCTGGACAAGATTGCATTTCACTGAAACATTAAGGAATTGTTCTGACACCATAAGGCTGACTAAATCTCACTGAGAATAATAATAATAATAATAATAATAATAATAATAATAATAATAAGAAGAAGAAGAAGAAGAAGAAGAAGAAGAAGAAGAACTACAGGTAGTTAATGACCACAATTGGGACCAGAATTTTGGTTGCTATGCAAAGCAGTTATTAAGCGAATCACCATGGATGTTAAGAGAACCACACAGTTGTTAAGCAAATCACGCAGTTCCCCATTGATTTTGCTTGCCAGAAGCCAGCTGGGAAGGTAAAAAATGACAATAATGTGACCATGGGATGCTGCAACAGTCATAAATGTGAACTGGTTGCCAAGCACCGAAATCACGATCATGTGACCACAGGAATGCCACAATGGTCATAAATGTGAGGAGTGGTCGCAAGTCAGTTTTTCCAGCAATGTCCTAAGTCCAAACCATCAGTAAATGAATGGTTGTTAAGCAAGGACTGCCTGTAAATAAAATAAGGCTGCAAGTTTGAGGATGATTATTATTTTCAATGTATACCCTGCTTTTACTCCAGGAGTTTATCATGGTGTACATAGCTCTCCTTCTATTTTTCCCCACGACAACTCTGTGAGGTAGGTTGGACTAAGATAGTGAGCTTCTGTGGCTGAAGGTTGGATTTGAACCTGGAAATCCTAGTCCCAAAGCGTAATCAGTACATTGCATTCCTTTCATGACATTTCTTAATTATTAGTATAAAATCTAATCAAACAATATACAGGTAGTCCTTGCTTAGACTGCTGTACAGCAACCGTTCGCAGTTATGACAGTGATGAAAAAGTAACTTTGCGACCAATCCTTGCTTTTATGACCTTTCCAGGTCTGTAAAACAAAGCCGAAGTAAGATCATAAGCACAGTCGCTGTTTCACTTAGTGACCACTCCACTTAACGACTGAGTTGCTGGCCCCGGTTGTGGTTGCTGAATGAGGACTATCTGTATCTTTTCTGAATTTATCTCTCTCCTCCCAATTTAATGTTAGCCCAGATTGTTTAAATTGATGGCCAACAGAGATGAGCTGCTGCTGCTTTTTCTCTTGCAATGGTTGAAGCAGGCCTATTACTGCTAGCCCTCAGCTTCTTGAAACACGAACTATTTCAACCGCCCCATTTCAGCAGGTTGCTTAGTTCAGCAAGATCAGAACACTGAGGCTAGCAATATGTTTATTGTACTTGGGCTTAGACGCTGTGCAAGATGTTAGCTGCCGATCAAGAACATAATAAATACAATGCTTTAATTAATTCATTCTTCAATGGAAATATGTGCTGGCAATTTTCCATTGTGTACAGATAGAAGTATCTTTCCCTTAAGCTGTAGAATCAGGGCCGGCAATTTGTCACAGACCTCCCTTGGCTCTTGCCAGGTGGGTCTCTACCCCGCCTGACTTTAACATTTTTTTCAGATTCTTTTGTTGAGGATAAATATAGCAGTGGGAAGCAAAGAACCAGCCCTTAGCATTGGCTTGATTTATCTCTGAGCTCCACAGAGGTCCTAGAGCTATTCTTAGCAGACAAACACGGTCCAGGGTTACACCCGGCTGCTTTCTTTGGAAGTACATCCAGTCTGTCCAGAACAAAAGGCAAAGGCACCCTGAAATCCTCTGGAAGAGCCACAGGGTGGGGAAGAACCTCCCCTGTTTACCTTTCAATAAATGGATCTTTGGTGCCTGGCCATGCCCACCTGGGCAGCTGCTTTGTGAACAGGCAAGCCCTCCCCCAGTGCAGCCATTGTCAGACTGTCTGCTTGTATGTTTTCAATCTTCAGCATGGGCCTACCTGGTGGGGGTGACACTCTCTGCTTGAGTCTCGGCCCTGTGCTCTGTCTTGCTGAGGTGGTCCAGTGCCGAGTGGGAGTGCAAGTGCCTGTTCTCTTGGACCTCCAGGATGTCCAGATGGGAGACATGGCCGTGGCCCAGCTCCTCATGCTCAATCTCTACTACCTGCACCTTCCCCAGCCCCAGGCTCAGCAGGAGGCGGGTCAGGCCCTCGAAGGACAAGGTGCCATTCTCACCATACTGTCGAAACAACTGCTGCAGGTAGTAACCCTGCTCTTGGGTGGCGTCTTCAGGCAGAGCCCCAGCAGCTCCGCCAGCCAGCAAGTCAAGCGGCTCAGCCTGGGTGAAACGGCCTAGACCCTGCAGAGAGAGCCAGGCCACCCAGAATCTGGCCAGATGGAATCTTGGGGTCTGCTGGTCCATCAACAGGGTCCTGCACTGAAAGAAAAAAACTCTGAGGTGGAATCACAACCTAGAACTGTGGTAGTTCTCTAAACAGGAAGAGACTCTTACCCTAGAAGAGAAACAGATCCTGATTTGCCAACATCTGTTAGGACAGAGAAGTCCTTGCCATGACTGGGCAAGAGGAGAACTTGCAAATCTACCTCCTGTCGTCTTCTCAACCAGTGCAATAGGACAGACCTTCTAACCGTCAGTTCTTGACGGGACTCCTTGAAGGATCTTAAAGGATTTGGGCTTGCACAACAAACATCTTTATTATGTCCTCATAGTTCAGATCCATGTTTGCGTGCAAAGAAATCCTGTTAATTCTTTATTTGTCTATTAAACATTTTTCTATGGTGCCACACTCAAAATAACTCTCGGCGGCTCCATAGGAATACATACACACACACACAAACGTACATACATACATACATACAACACCCCCGCCCCCCAACAGCACTGTACCAATACAAACAGGCTAAAATGAGGACAACATCAAATCAAATCGAATCGGGGGAAGCCTCTCTGAAAGAGCTTGGTCTTCAAGAGCTTTTGAAAGACCAGCAAAAAGGAAGCCAGTCTGATATCTGCAGAGGCTGTTCTACAGTGTTGGTTCTGCGACAGTAAAGCTGCACTTCCTTGCCACTCTCCCACTCCCAATGTCCTGAAAGTGTGGGATTTGCAGTTTCTCCTTGGTAGATTTAACTGGTTGGGCCAAAACTGGCTGGAGAAGCTAGTCCTGAAAATATCCTGGTGCTAATCCATGAAGGACTTTATTGGTCAAAACTAACACCTTAAATTGGACCTGGAACTGACAAGCAATGGGGGTCTGCAAAACTGGTGTTAGGTGCTCCTAATATTTGCATGAAATAGCACTATGATGAGAAACTTAAAAGAGAGAACAGGATGAAAATAATGTTGCACTTTTTACATAATTTTTCTTTCCAAACCAAGGGTGGTCATAAGAACTGAGCTAAACTTACACCTGGGTGTAATATTTAGTTAATTTGTAGCTGGGCAACTTGCAGCTTGCATGATTCCTGGGGTGCTTCTCCCCACAAAATCATGTTGCTGAAATTTGGTTTACGTACCTCAATAGGATCACCTTCGCAGACCAGTTAAGCCAGAAAGAAAGTAATCACATTATGGCTTTGGGCGGCATAAGAATCCACACACTGGATTGCAAAGCTAAAGCAGGGGTAAAGACTGATTTTTAAATGGAGATTTTTCTAATTTCTTAGCTATGATTTAAGCAAAATAATTAATGAGGCAGTATTCCCCACAAGCCTGACCAAGAGATTTCATGAGTCCTCCGGAAAACAGCTGCAAAGTTGTACCAACAAACATAAATACTGTTGAAGCAAATATTTAAAGAATATAATCAAAGTACCTGATCCACTCAGGATGCCCAGGCTAGAATAAAATTTGGAACTGCTGTCCAGCTTTCAACCGTTTTTGAATGACTGAGGAATGGCACTCCAGATCTGACACTCGTGGATTATTTCAAGTCTTGGTTGGTGCCTGGGTTTCTCCAGCTGCACTGAGCACCGAGTCAAAGAGCAGCTCTAGCACAAATAATAATATCTGGTTTTACGAGACAGCGGCCTTTTTCAGACTTTTTCATTGGAGCAGTTTTGCTTTCATCTGGATTGGGTCTGCCTGAGTGATGGGTGGACTATATTGTAGCAGAGTAGGTGGTCCTGCTGGGCATTGGCCCCTCCTTCTGTAAAACAACAGGTGGAAATTGGGGGCATTAGAGGATTTTTGGACTTTTCTCAGAAATGTGGGGAGATAAGTAGAAACAAACACCTTGTTTTGGGACCTGGTCCTGACAAGGAGGGGGAAGAGAGTTATCAGTCAAAAAGTAAATATACACTTCTTTCCATGTGTGTGCAGCTACCCCTTCGGTCGATACAGGGCTTCCTGACCACTAGTGAAAGCTGCCTTCCTTCACCCAATGGGCCCCAGATGTGTTCAGTTAGAACTACCGCTCCCGCAGGGCTGTGTGTAGTGCCAGTGGGGCTTCATGTGGTAGATAGCAGGCTAGAAAAGTTGGGTAGATGTCTGTATGGAATCAGGCAGTAACTGTCAAAAGGGTGGGAATATTGCTTGTTTCTAGTCTTGGAAACCAGGTTGGTTTATCTGGAGGAGTTAATGGTTCACCCACACCTGGTCACTCAAAAGTTAAGACAGCTCCGTCCTTTGCCAAACAGGATGTATTAAAGGTCAATTTTTGGTTGCAGAAGTATGTTTTTGTGAAGGCTTGGAAACTGAAAACAAGCAGATCTACTTCTTCTATTGTTTGGCAACATTTGCCCTCCCTTTGTGATATTTCTAGCATTCTGGGAACAATGGGAATAAAAGTCACCAACTGAAAAGATGTCAACATTTTGTTGCAAGCCTGCTGCAGGAAATTATTCTACTCATCTAAGGCATAACATCTAACATTGTAATAAAAAACCCCATCACAGAGGGGTCTCCAGGTGAAACTGAATATTATATTGAAATATAGCCACTTATCAAAATACTAAACTCAGATTTTGAGAACTGGAATGAGAACGGCCCTCACCAATAGTAATAGCAGAGTTAACTACTGCTTACACTTTATTTCAAAACAAATACCATTATTTCTGAATATATATGTGGGTTAACAAGAGAGCACATTTGCTTATCTTTATTTTTCAAACTGAAGAGGCTCAGGCCCTTTCAGCATTACTTGAACCCTTTTTCTCCCACGTTCACCCTCACAAAGAGATTTCAATCCTTCACCTTATTATAAATTCAGATCTACATTTTAGTGGTGCTCATACCACACCCTTTTCCATGGTTAACTGAATGGACCCAATTGACTGGATTTACATGACCCAGGAACCATCAATTGTCTATTTTGCACTACGTGCTAGGGCTAAAATGTGCTTGTCTAGGTTTTGGTTCTCTGGGTGTTGTGGGAACACAACCTTTGAATTTAAACAAGGCAAGCCTTGACAATTCACCATTCATTTCTGCTATGGTTTGCATAGTTCTAGACATGAAAAACTAAGCCTACACCCTTCTTAAGGAACCAGTTTGGTGTAGTGGTTAAGACACAGGGCTAGAAACCAGGAGACCAGGAGTTCTAGTCCTGCCTTGGGCACGAAGCCAGCTGGGTGACCTTGGGCCTCTCTCTCAGCCCTAGGAAGGAGGCAAGGGCAAACCACTTCTGAAAATCTTGCCAAGAAAACTGCAAGGATTCGTCAAGGCAGTCGCCAGGAGTCAACACTGATTTGAAGACACACACACACACGCACAAAAGTCCTTCCCCCAAATCTCTACTGCAGGGAAAGTACCAGCCCAAAGCTGTGTTGATTCTGCTATGTTGATCTCCCTGCTATGTTGGGCCTTTGAAGCAATTTATCCAGTTAGCTTTCTTTGTCTAGGTGCCTAACTTTCATGACCCAAACCCTCTGTCTTTATATCTACAGGTCAGACAGCAATTGAACCAGTATGCTTCAGCTGCTGCATTTCTGTCTGCTGCACAGTTGCAAAAGGCTAAGGAATTCAGTCGAAAAGAAGGCAGCAATCCCAACAATGACTTGGCTATGCAGGAATTCAAAATCTTACCTATTTTGAATTAAATACTGTAATGAATTTAAAAATAAATCTTGTACTTTCTCATTTTTTATCCTGACAAAGAAAAGGAAACAAACTTCCTTTTGTAGCAATGATGGTGAATTTGTGACATCCAGATTATGATGTTATTATGATGATTAGGGCGAGGATTTCTATGACCTAAAGATGTTAGAAATATGCAAGCATTTATGACCTTCAAACTCTTTAAATATGACCAATTAAACCAAAAATATGACTTTTAAAGCAAAAATATGACTTTAAAAATTTTCTGAAATTAGCACCCAATTTTTAAAAATCTGTGCTTACACACACACACAAATTAAAAGGTTTATTCTTCTTCACTTCCAGTGCAGAAGTGCTAGTATTGAAGGAATTAAATGAACATTTTGAGAGTAAAATGGTCATTCCTGGATTAGTTTTCATTAACAGCAGAATTGTATTGGATGACCACGTGCATCTTGAGGTTACCAAACTCAAAACTCCTTCTGTTGTCCACCAGTATGTTCTTGTATCTGGAGAAACTGTTCAACATCACAAGAGGTTATAGGAACAAATTTGAAAAAAGCAGACTTATCTGGAGAAAATTCTGGCTTGAAGTCTTCGAATTTTGCTTCGAGTCTATTTAGAATGTTACTTATTTTGCAAAGTATTGAGCAACCCAGATTAGATTGCAGCACTCTTTGCAGTTTATCACTATTTTTTTCAGCCACTTTCCCCTTTGCTTGCTTTAAATCACTCTCAGTTTGTTTTACAATCTTCAGTGCATCACTGAGTTCCATTCCTACGGTTTCAAGGTGGGTGATTGCTCTTGTAATCCACTGAAGTGAGATCCTATATATGCTAAGTTTCCAGCCAAGGTTTCAGAAAAGGAATCTTGCACAATCTTGATGGAGGAAGATTCACAACAGTCAAATTCTTTAACTATCCGCTGCAAGGAAGCACAATTCGTGAAATAATACATAGCCACATCCAGCCAAGTCCCCCAATGTGTCACGACAGGTTGGGGAGGGAAAGCCAAAGTAGGAGCAATTTCTCTGAATTTTTGTACTCAAAGTGGAGCTTTAATGAACATTTTTTCCCCATTCAAAATTATCTTATCTACATCAGGATAGTTTCTTCAACTCTCTTCAGCCACTCTGTATAAACCATGTGCAAGGCATGTGATGTGGATCATTTCTGGATAAAGAAGTTTCCCTTGGCTGCTTTAGTCATGTATGAAGCAGTATCTGTTACAAAGAGAAGGATATTTCCCCTTTTTACACCATCCAGTCAGAATAGTTTCATAGAATCATCAAAGAGCGTAGCAATAGTGGAATTGTTTACTTTTTGTAGAGTTTCACATGTCAGAAGAAATACTTCACCAGGCTTGTCATATTTCAGAGTGCCAATAACAACATTGGCTACATATCTCCCGTTTACATCACTTGTTTCATCTATTGAAACCCATATCTTATTGTTGTCAACAGCAGATCTTATCTTTTCTAACTCAACTTCATAGCAGGCGGAGATGTAATTTTTCTTTATAGTTAATTCATTTGGAATCGGGTGACTGGTGTACTTCTCCAAAAAATGCCTGAGGCTACCACTACTTAATTTCCTGAAGGGAATATTTGAAGTAACCATCATTGTACAGAGATCCTTACAAAGTTCTGACTGGGTATTTGATGAACCTGCAGTTGAAGAAGAAGCTCTCTCGAAAAGGAGATGTTGCCTGTTCTCAGTGAAGATAAATCTTGCTAAACAACTCTTGTGTTTCATGGTGTCACAATGTTTTTGAATATTAAAATGCTTTTGGGCCGATACCTTAACTTCACACTTTACAATACAAAATATCACCATCGCTACTGAAAATCTGCTCCCCAAATTCTCGAACAAGACGCCATAATTTCACACTCTCTGAACATCTACTTTTAGGCATGTTGAAATCAGATTGCAGCTCTCACGGGACTCCACCACCTTGAACACACACACACCTGAGTTGGGGAGCAAATGAGAAAAAGAAGAAAAAAATAGGCAAATTCTCACTCTTTTTTTCAGGCCTGGTCAGGGGAGAAGCCTCTGCCTGCTGAAGTCATTTTTAAAAAGGTTGCTCTCCCTCTCTTACACACACACAAACACACACAGCCCTGAGTTGGAGAGCGGGTAAGAAAAAGAAGAAACAGGCAAATTCTCACCTTTTTTTCAGTCCTGGTCAGGGGAGAAGCCTTTTCCCTTTCCCTCCCTCCCTCACACACACCCCTGAGTTGGGGAGCAAATAAGAAAAAGAAAAAAAAAACCAGGCAAATTCTCACTTTCGTTGCTGGCTTGAACTTGCTGGCTTATCAGGAGGGTTGCCAATTACCAAAATATGACCAAAATATGACATTTGTTACAAAATTAAGCAGAACTATGACATAACACCTTTAAAAAGTCAAAATATGACTTTTCAGGCAAAATAAAAAGCATCTAATTCTCACCAGATTACTCTAAAACATGTTTTAGCTTACTTATAAATTCAAATAAAGGTTCCAGAAAAAATATGACATGTCACAGAAATCCTCGCCCTATTGATGATGATGTTGGTGATCAATACTAATAATTAGATTTAGTGCAGGAGCTCACTGTGGCGCACATAGTACTTCCTTCTCCTACAACAACCCTGTGAGGTAGGTTGGGCTGAGGGAATGACTGAACTACAAATTCACCACACTGTTTTTGTGTCGAGCAGTACTCTGAGTTAAAATGCAATAGCATTCTGAATGCCCACTGGTTCCTCATTCTTCCTTTGCCACATGCACAGTCTTCTTTCCTGATTTTTAGGCAGGTTGAGATATCATAGTACCCATTCAAAGCTCATGAAAAAAGCTCATGAAAATTTGAAAATTCACTCACCCATTACTACATCGAATGGGTAGGAAGGAGGAACCTGCACATCTCCAGTTATTGTACGAGACTTCCCACATCTATGGTTGCTGTTGGCTGAAGCTGAAGATCTGGGAAACCAGCAATATCTGGAGACCCACAAGTATCTCTCTCCTGCAGGTCAACCATTTTAAAATCCAGAGAATAACAAAACTAAAGATTCTTCCTCTCAAGGGATATTATTAAATCAACACTTCTTTCTGGGGAAGATCAAAGCCAAACTGCAGTCCTAAAATATTGTTTCCTAAGAAAACCATTGAAGAAAGAGTAAATACCTCAAAGTTACATTGTTAAGGAGGATACATCCATTTTTCTATCTCCTTCCTTCCTTCCGTCCGTCCGTCCGCCTCTGTCTTCATATCTGGTTTCTGACATACCTGTAGATTGGTTTGCTTCTTAGCCTACTGTGAGTACGAATGTTTCAGTGATATTTCAATATTCATCATCATCATATTTTTATCCCACTTCTTTTTTAAAAAATTGGTCAGCTCAAGGAGGTGAACATACCTAATACTCCTGCCTCCTATTTTCCCCACCACAACAACCCTGTGAGGTGGGTTGGGCTGAGGAAGAATGACTGGCCCAAAGTCACCCACCTGGTTTTCACACTTAAAGGAGGCCTGGAACTCACAATCTCCTGGCTTCCAGGCCAGCACCTTAATCACTACATTAATTATCTGATATTACACAAAGCTATGGCCCTGGGAAAAGAAAGCATTGCGTATTATCAAAAGATACAGTCAAAAAGTAGGTTTTTAGCATATGAAGGCAGAAGGAAGCAGTTGGGCTGCAGTACTAAACACAGCCACTACAGAATATTGAATGCTCTAAGCCGGTGTTCCTTAAAGTGTGGTCCGAGGACCACTGAGGAGCCCTCAAGACCCTCTCTGGGGGTCCATAAAATCAAAATTATTTGCCAGATATTGAAGACATTTGCAAAATTTTAAAACAATGTCACTCTTCTCATTATTATTTTTTGTTTGTTAAAAAAATAGAGGTTTTTTTCCATGAACAATATTTTATTTATGTTAGTATCTAATGGGTTTAATATTATTTTTACTTTATTCAATAAATAAATACGCTATGAATGCAAAATTTTAATGTGGTAAATATCTATACAAACAAAAGCTGTTTTGGAGTTCTCCATAACTTTTAAAAGTGGGAAGGGATCCTGAGAGCAAAAAGTTTAATAGACACATGTAGGGTTATACAAATGTACAAATATATATTGGTTTATATCAGGAGCACAGGTCCAGGTTCAAGTTCCTACATTTTTCTTCCTGTCTGCAGGGAGGATTACAAAGCCGCTGGGGACTCCTCGCCTGCTGACGGCTTTCTCACCCTGCAGGAAACAGCACTGAGCACAAATTTTTAAAAAGGGAGCCCAACAGCTGTTGGGAACACAGAGACTAGTTTTGGCACATCTCTTAGAGCAAACAAGCCTTGCACCTACCGAGGAATAGGTATGTGGATAGAAAGGATAGATAGGAAGTTGGCAAATCCCAGCTGATGCATCGTAACTGATCTCGAGTCGCTCGGAAGATGCTGCTGGTGCAGAACAGCCTCACTTGGAACCAACGTATTGGACTGCTGTGCTCTTACCATTGTGAACTGTAGTATGTTAAAGCAGCCCACCCTTCGTATTGGTTTTGTGTTGCCTTGCATTATTTGCAGGACACCAGTTATATAGGGCAGTGGTTCTCAACCTTGGCCACTTAAAGCTGTGTGGACTTCAACTCCCAGAATTCCCCAGCCAGCCAGGTCCATGCAGCTTTAAGTGGCCAAGGTTGAGAAACACTCATATAGGGGAACTCTTTGTGACTGCAGCAGGCCTGATCAGTTTGAACTACTTGAGGGGCAGTGTAAGTGGATGTGGCAACAAGGAGGGTGGTAGGCAACTCTCAGATAGGCTGCCTGCCCTATTTTGTCTACTAGCCTGTTCTGTCCACCCTCCCCTCGCTTTACAATGTGATTTTAAGATCAGAGCAGCAGCAGTAAATGCAGAAGAGCAAGGGGCAGAATAGTTCAGAGTTCCCATCCAACCTTTTCCTCTTCCACTTTAAATCCCCCACCCCATATGACAGAAATTAATCAATTAATCTTACAGTGCACTCAATTTCCTAATGGTAGGAGCAGTTCAGCAGTGGGAGAGACTGAAGATGGCTTCTCTTTTCCAAACAGATCCTTTGGAAAGCCCTAAGTCAGTGTTTCTCAACCTTGGCAACTTTTAAGACGTGTGGACTTCAACTCCCAGAATTCCCCACCCAGCATGGCTGGCCAGGAAATTCTGGGAGTTGAAGTCCACACATCTTAAAGTTGCCAAGGTTGAGAAACATTGCCCTAAGATAATGAGGAAGTTAAGAAGGGAGCTGCAAGCGCCAATCTTCTGCTTCTGCGTTCCACTTCTCCCCACATGGTCAGCTAGATGCCCAGTTGGAACACAGGAAGGCAGGAGTTTTGTCCGTGATGCTGCATCGGTGATTACACATGCATTTTTGTGCCCCTTGTGACAAAGAAAGAGGACAAGGGCTGAAGAAAAAGGGGCAGGTCATAAAGTTAGGAGCTCACAGATTCCATGGATTTAGGTACCCTCAGTCAGGAAACTTGGAGCAATAAAGCCACACACATATGCATTTTATTTCAACAAAATTGGAATGGAAACTACAAGATGCAGAGGGGGAAAAAAATCAGCCTCTAAACAGCTTTTCTTCCTAGCCCCCAAACTGAATGAGATCATTTGTACAAAGCTGAGGGTGAAACTACACAAGAAAATACAAGAATGACACGCTCTCCCCCCTGAGATAGAGAGCATCTTTTTAGATCCAAGGAGGAAAATTCCAGCATCAGGACTATACACTTGGGGGTTTGGTTTTTAATGGATCTCAAGCACACACACTGCCCCAACAAATATGCAAGTCCAGTGCAAAATATGTAGGAATTCCTTATTTTGTTTATTTGGAGTGAGTTGATGTCTTACTGCATGCTATAAACTGCCCAGAATCTTCTGTACAATTGTGATAGATAAAATCCCTTTCCAAATGCACACTTGGACTGTAGCACAATACAGAGTGGTATGACCAGATGTCCATGTTGCTGCTGCACCTTCAATAGCACTATAACATCTGTACCTTTTCTCACCCTCACAAATAGTGACACAAAAACTGGTACTTCCCCTTGTTTTCTATATAACGATTAAGTACAAAATTCCCCCTGTATGCTACAGCTAGACAAGACTGACTAGAACAGTCAGCAAATGTAAGGGGTGCTGCCAGAAAGCATGATAGATAAGGGTTGGGGGGACAGAGGTGTCTTCCAGAGCCACCAAGCCTTCTGTTGAAAGCTTAATGGAAGCAAACAACATGGGTCTTCCATGAGATCCTTAGGAGTTGTCAATCCTGATGTGTTTGGAGTGGAACATGTCTCTCTAGACGTTCTATCCAATGTAGAACGTCTTGTAGATGGAATGGAAAGCCCAGGGCCCTTAAATACATTGTTAGGGGGTGAACCCTCATCAGTGGGGTCCCAAGAAAGAACATTGCCTACAGCTGACAGAAATGTCCATGAGAGTTACCTTAGCTGGTTCAGCCTCTTTCTTGGGCATCTGGGAATGGCAGGGATTGCTGCTTCCTGGGCTCGAAGGTCTGTCTGTTGGTTGGTCAGTCTGTCTGAAACCTGGAAGGGTTAAAGGGTGCTCTGGCTCTGCCCAAAAGCTGGTCGATGAACCTGGGAGTGGCAACTCAGAGACAGGCAGCTGAGGAGAACCAGGGAGGAGCTTGGAAATCAAGGGGTTACTTGGGACTTGATAGCTACAGCTGAGAGAAAGAAGATATGGGGTAGCCACATTTCTTTTCCCCAACTTTTCTCCTTCTACATTAAAAGCAACCAAGCATGGATTAAAATGTCCCAGATACAGATAGAGATATAATATGATGGTCACCTTCTTCCTACTTCAAAGGATATTAAAAGCAGGGCAACATGGCGAGGAACTGACCCACCCTTAATACACACTCAGCATTTTCACTCCTCACTTTAAGCCAAAGGCAGTTCAGTGGCAAACCTACCCACCCAGGTTTGTTAATGGCTTTGGTCCCAGGAAGAAGGGTGGGGAACCTGTGACTCTCCAGGTGTTGCTGAACTACAACACCCAGCGGCTCTAGCCATGGACGCCCACACTAGACACAATGATGGCAAGATGAGAAAACATGCATCATGATGTCACCAAGAAAGTTCCGGCCTTTCATATTTGTGTTGCAGTGACACATGCAAGCACGTAAGGGGCAGAGTTTGTGTTATGAGATTGCAAAATGCATTATGTTAACCACTTGAGGGACACTAGGAATGCAGCTGAGTCATTTCTGGAAGGCCACACACCACAGACAGGCAGATTGTCTCATGAGATACTGGAGTGTGTAGGTCTTGCTGTTACAAAGGCAGGAACCCTTTTTCTATCATATCTTGTTGCATATGCTTGCTTTTAAGCATATATGTGGACCCATCTTGCTACTCCCCTTGCGGGTAAGCAACACTAGGCAGAGTGCAGAAAAAGAGAAGCGGTAGGCAAAAGAAATCGAAGGTAAGAGATTAAAGAAAAGGAAATACTGTAAAGCTAAATCTAGTTTATATACAGTAGATGTATATCTTTCCTAAGGAAGCTAGAACCAGAAAAAACAGGTAGAAGTTGCAGCTATCTTGATTTCACTTAAATATAAGGAAAATCTTCCTGATGGTAAGATCAGTACAACACTGGAACGGTCTATATATGGAGATGGCTGATTTTAAAGAAGTGGTTAGGAGATTAGAGGTTAGGTTTTCCTGCACTTGGATCAGATGATCCTTGTGGTTCCTTCCAACTTCACACTTCTATGACTCTATAATTTTTTATATTGGTTCCATAACTCTGTAAATGCTCCACATACATTGTCTTGGTCATTTTTCATGCCAGTGCAAAAAGAGGAGCCAGTATAATTATTTTGAGGATTATGGTCAGGGGCAATGTAGGAGTTGGACTGTGGGTCAGTGGCAGAGCATCTTCTTTTGGCATGTAGAAGGCCCAGGTTCAACCCCTGTCATTTCCAAATTAGGTAACAGGCAGAGGGCCTCTTTGTACCTGAGATCCCAAAGACCCACTGTTGGACTACTAGGCAGGTCTGGGATAGAAGAATAAAGCATTTCACCCTTGCTCTAAGGCAGCTTTCAATATTCCCAGGAGACTCGCTGAAGGCTACTCCAGCCAGTGAATTTGCAAAAGAGGCAATATTTAAAGAGGCATTTCCTAGTCCTTATCTCAGTTCTTACACCATCACTGTTTCACCATCCTGCATTTTCCCCCTGCCTGCTTCTCGTGTAATTTGGCCCTGGAATGTGCAAGGTAAGTGGAAAAATCAACAGCCACCTCTTGATCTTTGGAAACCCTGCTCCATCCATCGTCAGGGGATTTTTCTGAGCAAAGTGTGCTTGACCAATATATACTTTATAAACTATCTTCAGAGCTTTGAGGGCTAGAAACTTGCTTAATTCTATGCTGGCTCTTGGGATGTGACAAGGATAGCTGAGAGGAGTTGGCACTGCAAAGAAAAGGCCAAGAGAGATTGGTACCTGGTGGCCTTTAGGGTGCCCCACTATGAAAAGTCCCCATCTTTCTTAGCTAGTTGATGGTTCTACCTTGAGCCCTTGAACCAGCCTTTAAAAAGGAGGGGAAGGTCTGGAAGGGTGGCACTAGCTGGCATCCCTCAGGCACGGGACCTGTTAGGGGGCTTCAGATAGCAAGAGAAGAGCCGCGTTACTGTTTGGTAGTCCCAAATCTGAAAGAGTCTGGTAGCATCTTTTCCAACTAGATCAGATCTGGTGAAGAGAGCTACTGTTCACAAAAGCTTATGCCTTTTAATTAAATCTGTTATCTGAAAAGAGGCTACACAACTCCTTATCAGCGTTCGGTAGTTTCCCCAAAAGAAAGAAAAAGCATTTTTGTTAGCAATTTTACAGAACACGTAGGCCCCTGGCGCATCACATTATTCATGAGTGCAATCTCCGCCCCGCGTGCAGTATAAAATATTTCCTTCCAGCCTGTTGAATGCTCCGAGGGCTCTTCCTTTTGGCCAGGCAAGCAGGCCACACGTTGTCCTGCCTGCCAAGCCCGATGCTGCCTCAGCAACGAGTGGTGCTGTCCTTACGGGTTTTGATTTTATTATTTGTTTCTCAAATTTATATGGGAAGGCTCTTGCAGCATGGAGCGTGGCTGAGGCTGGGAGAGGAAACAAGTTCTGGCAGAGGTCCAAACCTGATCCATAGTGTGGATGGGGGCGCCCCACAAACCAGGAAAGAAGAGCTTTTCCTACCATATACGCTCGCGTGTAAGCCCATCCGCGGATTGGCCGACCCTCGAATTTTTAAAATGAGCCACCCGTGGATAAAAAATGAAAAATGAGCCACCCGTGGATAAGCCGACCCTCATTTTTCATGGTATTTTGGTTAAAAATTCGAGGGGCGGCTTATCCGCGGAAGGTCTTATCCGCGAGTATATACGGGAAATACGGCTACTTTAAAAAGTATTACCGTATATACTGACGGACAAGCCAATCCGCGGATAAGCCGTACCCGACTTTCTGGGTGCATTTGGGCACCTAGAATTCTCGCCTGCTTATCTGCAAGTATATACGGTATTTTATTGGGAACCCGACCTTCATCTCTCCCCACCACGCGGATCCCGGAGGGAGAGCCTGTCCTGTGAAGCCGGGAGCCTCGGCTGCTTTACCGGGAAGCCTGCAGCTTCTCCTTGCTTCCTCTCCAAGCAGGCTGCCGGGGCTGGGACGGGTGGCAGGAGAAGCGGGGAGTTAATGCCTGCCAGCACGGTGGATGGAGAAGCGGGAGAGATCCACACACCCCCTGCGCCCATCATCAGCCCTGCTGCACCTTTCAGGTGGTTGGGGGCTATTTTTACCCGACTTTAGCCCTATTTCAAAAGGGTGCTAAGCATATGCTTAAATTATTGTAAATTATAAACTGGTTAAGTTCATAACCCAGTTTAATACTCAAGAGAACACGTACAACTTTTAGGTGGAGATAAATGAAGCAATATTGCAAAAAGAACTGGTTGTGAAGGACTGTAAAAAGAAGCTAAATGATTTTTAAAATAATAATTGGGATAAAGGTACTGAATTAAAAACAGCTGAAAGCAGAGAGGGTAGTTCCCGTGCAGTGCGGGAGATGGTTTTCTACTTCATCTTGTTGCCACCACACCAACAAACGTCTGCTCTTTTTAGAGAAATTTTTAGATACGGGTTTACCACTCTTCCAGAACGGTGATAGACCCATGTTTAAAAGTAGTTTGAAAAGGGGGCTTGAAAATGGTTGGGTGAGCTGTGCAGGGATGTTGGATTTCTCCTACATCACTGCCCTCCCCATGTCCCCAGGAGTATCAGCTCTTTTTCAGACTGGCCCCCAGGCACCGACAGCAGGAGACCTGTCAGGCCTCTCAAGTCACCCAGTTCGGCTATGAGGGACTGGGCATCAGGTGGGCGAATGGCTGGCCGCTCCCCCGCCTCCCCCCCCATTTCTTGCCTCTCCATCCCCTTCACTCACAGGCTGCACAGATAGCCAATAGCCATGAGTTTGTTACATTTGCTGACAAAAACCACAGCTGGCTAGATTTGCACAATATGCTAAACCATAAATTGAGATTATCAACCACAGCTGGCAAGGTTCAGAAAACACGCCAAGTCAAAACCTGGCTTAGTGCAAGGTGTAGACCCAGCTTTTAACTCTGTGCCAAGAAAAATATCCCTTGCTTAGCGTTGCCTATGAGGCTGCTGTAAAATGCAGGGACTGGGAGCAGTGGGGAGGCATAAAAAAGTGGCATTTTGAACCTGGCGCTTGCATCTTCTTAATTTCTTCTCTGCCTAGAACAACAGGTCCATATTTGCTTAGGAATTCCTTGTGTGGCCCACAGCACATCAGGAAGAGTCAAAGAACAAGGGTAGGCAACCTGTATCCCTCAATCAGTGATCATTCCTGATCTTGGACAAGATTGATCTGTCTCCCTCCTTGGCAGCCTAAGGGCAGGAAGAAAGTGGGTGGGGGTGTTGGGGGCAGAGAGATAGGGAGAAAAAATATGGCAGAAAGGCAGTAAAAATGGTTGGGTCCATCTTCTGTGGAGTCTGATCTGTCTGCTGCAGACAGACCTCACCTCTGATGGCATTCAGTCCCCACCACCACTAAGCCCAAAGGAATGTAGCCCTTAACAGAAAATAGTTTCCTCACCCTTGGTGTGGCTGTTTGGAAGAGCAGGGAGCTGCTTGGGTTCAGAATGCATTGTACCAAACAGTAGCCAGAAGTGCCAGCCATGATACATAAGAAGTAAGACTAAGTTGGAGGAACTGAAGGAGCCAAAGACCAGGAATTTGGGGAGTTGTATTCTCAACACATCTGGAGGGAACTAGGTGGAGAAAAGCTGCGTTATGTTATCTCATGCAGTCCTGACAACTTTCTTCCCAGCAAACAATTTCAATGTGTTGTGTGCACATGGCAGAGTATTGCATTCAAACCAGTGCTACATGTAGGAGTCAAGCAAATGTCTTTTTCCACCAGGAGGGGAAATCTTCATAGTGCTTACTCAAGGTTGGCAATGGATGCACAGCACCTACTGGCCAGTGTGATTGGAACATAATGACACGCACTCATCTGCACGAGATCCACACAACACACACACCCTGCCTACCAAATCCTGGAATGCAGAAGGTCAAGGTCTTTCCATCCAAAAGTAGCCATTGCGAACTAATAAAAGAATCAGATATAACAGGTAAATATTTATTGATGGTTCAGAATGGAGTGCTCTGTTTCACAAAGGCTCCAGTAACTTAAGATCAGTGTTTTCTACAAGGCAATCAGTACCTTGAAGGTTCATCTTGGAGAAAAATAGGAGGAAATAGGTTCATGGAATACTACCTCTGCAGGCTGATGTGGTGTAGGTTCTCTGCCTAAATAGCACTCAGCCGTGGTTCGGGACCCTGTCTCCTTCAGTGGGCAAGCAGGGCTGGGGGAAGATAGCCCAGAAACTGTGCTTGTTGCAAGGACATGAGGGTTCGTCTTCACAGACTTGCATCCCCAAGTAGTGTTCAGGCAAGGTGGCAGCTGGAGCAACAGGCAAAAGAAGGGATCTTTGGAGCAGCTTCTCCAGTGATTGTCTCTATCTTGTTTATGCTGGCTGGGGAATTCTGGGAGTTGGAGGCCACACATCTTAAAGTTGCTGAGGTTGAGAAACACTGCTCTATTAAAATGGTGGTGATGCAAGTTGGGGAATTTCTCCTCCCCCACCCCCAAGGCAGAATACCAAAGCATAGTTAAAAACATCAGTCACATAAACTGTCCCATCAACCTACCATGAGGGTGTCTCCTCTGCATCCCAAATGCCCCAAATGCTTCCTTGAAGAACTAAAACTTTATCACCCCTCAGAAGCCAATAAGGTGGAGGAGAACTGGATATCTGGGATAATCTGTTTTACAGAAGGGGGACCATCACCAAGGCGGCTTGCCTTTGGAGTCCCTGTGGGTGATGTTCCCTCAAAAGTGGGACCCTCAGCCAGCCAGCCCCCCCCCCGCTCATGGCAATGTGTAGCCCTGCTGCGTTTCAAGACTGCTCTGTTCATGCAGCTCTGGGCCCCCGTCCCCAAAGCTCTCCCTGATGGTGTCACTGGGTCTGGATCTCTCATTCTTACTGGGGGACCCTAATCCCCCAACAGGTGAGAGATGTTTCACTGTTCCTCTTTTAAACACAGCACTGAAGTTGCATTATGGTTAGCCTTCCATTTTTTTGCAAGGTTTGGATCATGTTGCTGCAGAATATGGCTCCTTTAAAATAAAATAACAAAAACTCAGCCTTGCTGTTTTCACTGTGGAAATGAAAGCAAGACATGATGCTACAGCTACATGGTAAATAAAAAGGTCGTCCATCAGTGCTCTGAGCTTCAGTGGTAAGAAGCCTCATGTTAATTAAAAAATAAATAACTAAACACTGCTGTTTTCAAACACATCACAGCAAATACAATTTTAGTTGTTAGTAGACCAGCTAAATCAGATTAATTTTTTTCCCTTCTTGCCTTCAAGTCAATCACTACATGGACAAGTCCATGCAGTTCTCTAAGTGCAGTTTTGAAAGTGATTTGTCTTTGCCTTCTTCCTAGGGCTGAGAGAACATAACCATTCGGTTGGCTTCCCTGCCTACCGCAGGCTAAAATGCAGCTCTCCCTGCTCCTCTGCCAGCTAGGCCAGAATTTCTCAGCAGTTTGGAAGCAGGCTTCCCCCTTTAGTCAGCTAGATTCAATTTTGCTACACTTCACCTGGGAGCTAAGTATGTAAAGGGTTTTAAAATACCAGTGAGAGCCAGCTCAGTCTAGCGCAGTGTTTCTCAACCTTGGCAACTTAAAGATGTGTGGACTTCAACTACCCAGAATTCCACAGCTGCTGACAGTGGAATTCTGGGAGTTGAAGTCCACACATCTTTAAGCTGCCAAGGTTGAGAAACACTGGTATAGAGGAAAAGGGAAACTTGTCAGGCCTTCATGATTTTGTAATTGTACCCTATAAAAATAAAGTGGAGTTCTAGTAGTTCTTGTAGTGTTTATTTCCTGACCCGGTCTACCTTGAAGGGCTAACTTCTGCCCCCACTCTGAGTTGTCGTTTGGAACCATCCTTACTATTGAGATCTGTCTCTGGTCTCCTAGGAGGAACTACAAACCTACTGTTCTCCAAACAAGGGAAGTGAGTTTGGCTGGACCCAGGCAAGAAATGGTTATGGGCAGAAAGCATCCACAGGTTCCTCTGGGTGCTTTACCTTTCCATAGTGGTCCAGGCAGGGAAACCACAACAGCCGCTTGTGGCAAAAAGAAGTGCATTGCTTTCACTACCCATTTTTCCACTCTGCATTTTCTGCAAGCCACCCAAGGATTATCACTTATCTCAGTAGATAAGGACTAATTTACAATGTCTTTTAACATCCAAATGCTACACTGAATATTGGCGTGCACTTATGAAACTTGAAGTGAGCAAATCTTTAGAACTCTTAATCAGGCTGAACATTTGTTGTTGTTTATTCGTTTAGTCGCTTCCGACTCTTCGTGACTTCATGGACCAGCCCACACCAGAGCTTCGTGTCGGTCGTCAACAACCCCAGCTCCCCCAGGGACGAGTCTGTCACCTCTAGAATATCATCCATCCACCTTGCCCTTGGTCGGCCCCTCTTCCTTTTGCCCTCCACTCTCCCTAGCATCAGCATCTTCTCCAGGGTGTCCTGTCTTCTCATTATGTGGCCAAAGTATTTCAGTTTGGCCTTTAATATCATTCCCGCAAGTGAGCAGTCTGGCTTTATTTCCTGGAGGATGGACTGGTTTGATCTTCTTGCAGTCCAAGGCACTCTCAGAATTTTCCTCCAACACCACAGTTAAAAAGCATCGATCTTCCTTCTCTCAGCCTTCCTTATGGTCCAGCTCTCGCAGCCATATGTTACTACGGGGAACACCATTGCTTTAACTCTGCGAACCTTTCTCGTCAGTGTGAGGTCTCTGCTCTTAACTATTTTATCGAGATTTGTCATTGCTCTTCTCCCAAGGATTAAGCGTCTTCTGATTTCCTGACTGCAGTCAGCATCTGCAGTAATCTTCGCACCTAGGAATACAAAGTCTTTCACTGCTTCTACATTTTCTCCCTCTATTTGCCAGTTATCAATCAAGCTGGTTGCCATAATCTTTGTTTTTTTGAGGTTTAGCTGCAGGCCAGCTTTTGCACTTTCTTCTTTCACCTTCATCATAAGGCTCCTCAGTTCCTCTTCGCTTTCAGCCATCAAAGTGGTATCATCTGCATATCTGAGATTGTTAATGTTTCTTCCAGTGATTTTAACTCCAGCCTTGGATTCCTCAAGCCCAGCATGTCGCATGATGTGTTCTGCGTACAAGTTGAATAGGTAGGGTGAGAGTATACAGCCCTGCCGTACTCCTTTCCCAATCTTAAACCAGTCTGTTGTTCCGTGGTCTGTTCCTTCTGTTGCTACTTGGTCGTTATACAGATTCTTCAGGAGGCAGACAAGATGACTTGGTATCCCCATACTGCTAAGAACTTGCCACAATTTGTTCTGGTCCACACAGTTAAAGGCTTTAGAATAGTCAATAAAACAGAAATAGATGTTTTTCTGAAACTCCCTGGCTTTTTCCATTATCCAGCGGATATTGGCAATTTGGTCCCTAGTTCCTCTGCCTTTTCTAAACCCAGCTTGTACATCTGGCAATTCTCGCTCCATGAATTGCTGAAGTCTACCTTGCAGGATCTTGAGCATTACCTTACTGGCATGTGAAATGAGTGCCACTGTTCGATAGTTTGAACCTTCTTTAGTGTTTCCCTTTTTTGGTATGGGGATATAAGTTGATTTTTTCCAGTCTGATGGCCATTCTTGTGTTTTCCAAATTTGCTGGCATATAGCATGCATTACCTCGACAGCATCATCTTGCAAGATTTTGAACAGTTCAGTTGGGATGCCCTTGTCTCCTGCTGCCTTGTTATTAGCAATGCTTCTTAAGGCCCATTCAACCTCACTCTTCAGGATGCCTGGCTCTAGCTCACTGACCACACCGTCAAAGCTATCCCCAATATCGTTATCCTTCCTATACAGGTCTTCTGTGTATTCTTGCCACCTTTTCTTGATCTCTTCTTCTTCTGTTAGGTCCTTGCCATCTTTGTTTTTGATCATACCCGTTTTGGCCTGGAATTTACCTCCGATGTTTCTAATTTTCTGGAAGAGGTCTCTTGTCCTTCCTATTCTATTGTCTTCTTCCACTTCCACGCATTGCTTGTTTAAAAATAATTCATTATCTCTTCTGGCTAACCTCTGGAATTTTGCATTTAATTGGGCATATCTCCCCCTATCACTCTTGCCTTTTGCTTTCCTTCTTTCTTGGGCTACTTCTAGTGTCTCAGCAGACAGCCATTTTGCCTTCTTGGTTTTCTCTTTCTTTGGGATGTCTTTTGTTGCCGCCTCCTGAACAATGTTGCAAACTTCTGTCCAGAGTTCTTCCGGGACCCTATCTACTAAGTCCAGTCCCTTAAATGTATTCTTCACCTCCACTGCGTATCCCTTAGGAATATTAGTGAGCTCATATCTAGCTGATCTGTGGGTCGTCCCTAATCTCTTTAGTCTGATCCTAAATTGTGCAATAAGAAGTTCGTGATCGGAACTACAGTCAGCTCCAGGTCTTGTTTTTACCGACTGTATAGATGTCCGCCACCTTTGGCTGCAAAGGATGTAGTCAATCTGATTTCGGTGTTGTCCATCTGGTGAAGTCCATGTATAAAGCCATCTCTTAGGTTGTTGGAAGAGAGTGTTTGTTATGCAGAGTGAGTTGTCTTGGCAAAATTCTATCAGCCTATGTCCTGCTTCGTCTTGTTCTCCCAGGCCATGCTTACCTTTAATTCCAGGTGTCATTTGACTGCCCACCTTAGCATTCCAGTCTCCTGTGATGAAAATAACATCTCTTTTAGGCGTGTTGTCCAGTAGGTGCTGCAGATCCTCATAGAACTGCTCTACTTCAGCTTCTTCAGCATCTGTGGTTGGGGCGTATATTTGGATCACTGTGATGTTAGATGGCTTGCCCTGAATTTGAATTGAGATCATTCTATCGTTTTTTGGATTGTATCCAAGCACTGCTTTAGCCACTTTGCTATTAATTATGAAGGCTACTCCATTTCTTCTGTGGTCCTCTTGTCCACAGTAGTAGATCTGGTGGTCATTTGATGTGAAGTGGCCCATTCCAGTCCATTTCAGTTCACTGACGCCCAAAATGTCTATCTTTAATCTTGACATCTCACCAATAACCACATCCAATTTGCCCTGGCTCATAGATCTTACATTCCAGGTTCCAATGGTGTGTTGATCCTTAGAACATCGGATTCGCCGTTCACCACCAGCACCGTCGGCCGCTAGCCGTCCTTTCGGCTTTGAGCTAGCTGCGTCATCACGTCTGGGACTAGTTGAACTCATCCTCTGTTCCTCCCCGGTAGCATTTTGACCATCTTCCGACCTGGGGGTCTCATCTTCCAATGGTATACTGACATATCTCTGGTCGTACTGATCCATTTAGTTTTCACAGCAAGAATACTGGGGTGGGTTGCCATTACCTTCCCCAGGGATCGCATTTAGTCTGACCTCTCTGTCATGACCTTCCCGCCTTGGGTGGCTCTTCATGGTTTAGATCATGGCATCATTGAGGTGCTCAAGCTCCAGCACCACAACAAGGTAACGATCCTTTGCTGAAGGGCTGAACATTAAGCATGAGTAAATATGGAGGTAAAAAAGACAAGAGAATTGCTGGCAAGATTTAAAAACCACTTGGCAGATTGGTAGCACAGAATGTTAGAGTTGGAAGGGAACCTGGTGATATCTAATCCAACCCTTGCTCAGAGGAGGAATTTTGTAAAAAGCATCCTTGAGAGTTAAGGAAGTTTAATGAACGGGAGTCCATAACCTCCTGAGCTAAGTTCTTCCAGTGACAAATAATGCTATCGTTTGTATTCTTCTCCTCTGAGTTAGTAAAAATCGATTTCCCTGCAACAGCAACCTATTTTCCTGCCTGGAAGCAACAAAAATTACTCAGCCTCATCTTTCTTACAGGAAAGTCCTTCAGATATTTGGAAAGAGTTTCAAGAACTTTCCTAATCTTTTCTTCCTCACCAGGGCAAACATACTCCCAAGAAGAATCCCAACTCCACATTCCAGCCATCTCTTATCAGGGAAAATGGGGATTTGGAGCAAACTGTCTACAAATTCAGAGATGTAGAATAGAGGTGGACAACCCATGGTCCAAAGGTCACGTTTGGCTGTAAGTCCCATTTTTGCATCCCACAGTCACTGACTCAACTCACCATGTTCCTGAATTAATGATGAAGAGCAAAAAGTTGCTGACACAATTTAAGGCTTTTAAAAAAAAAAATCAAAATCTAATTATATAAACAGACAACCCAAGGAAAATAGCTGTGTTAATGTTCATATTTCAACTTTTCACTCCCCAAAAGGGGAAAAAATATCAGGATGAAAGCTTTGAGCAATGTCACTGCATCACCATGGTGCCCTCTACAGAAGCTTATAAAGAGGAGAAAAGAAGACATGGTCCCTAGCCAAAAGAATCAATTGCCCCATGGAGCAGAATGTTCTTGAGATGTTCCCTAACAGTAAGATCCAAGGCTGCTTGGAGTTTCAGTAACCAAAATAAAAAAACCTCTGAGTTCCTCTAGGAGATTTCATGATTTGATCATGCCTGGGGATAAGTAAATCTGGCCCTCAAATAATCCCACAGTAGCACCTTGATCCTCAAAACACAAATGTCCTGCAGCACTTTAAACACTAACCAATTTCCTATGCTATCAGATTTTGTGTATTATTGCTCATTTCATCAAGTTGTAATCTACAAAATGTGAGACTGCAACACATTCCTTAATCTTTTAGATGCCACAAGGTTTGCTGGTTTTACTGTGTTCCCTTCTGACAGTGGCCTTTTATTTCACAGATTTATCAGATGAGTTTAAAAATTGGCGTTTATTGGCAAGGCAGTGTGTTAGTGGCTGATCTCCATTGCCGACAAACGGTGACCTGAGGATGGGCATATAATATAGTCATATTGTAGTCACTTGGAATGATACTGCCACCTTGTGGTGAACTGGACAATCCATAACATGTCAACAATTTGAAACCATGATTGTTTACTTCCATTATACTTTGCTAATCTTTGATTTCCCCTCCCCACCATAATATTATATTTTAAACAAGATTTGTGATATACCAACCCCAAATGTCTGCAATTTGGGGTTTATGACAAAGACTTGCCCTAAGCTAAAAATCCTGGTTTGCAGGAACTTTCGTCCATGGCCTTTTCAGATCAAAATAGCATAGTAACACTCAAGCCTCATAAAATTAAAACAGAAGGTAACGTGGTAGCAAATGCATGTTCATGAATGGGGTGTTCTTCAATCCATTCCAAGAAATTGAAATTGGGTCCTGCGTCAGCTCTGAGCTAGTCAGAAGCATTTTGATGATAGCTGTAGATTAAGCAATTACATGGCTCACACCATGTTATTCATCTCTCTCTGTACCTACTGTGGACCATAGTATGAAGTTACTGCAGGATGGAACAGGGGAAGATAAAGAGCTAGATTATAGAACTTTAGGTTATTATTTATTCAATAGATGAATTCATAGTCATCTGAATTTAAGAAAATCGTGAGCCACCCTTCTGAAGAATTTCCAGGGCAAACCGTGGCATACAAATTAGGTACTTCAACACTGATACCACTTTGGTTTTTATGCGGTTATTTCTACATAGCACAGGCATGTGCTATACAGTATTATCTTGCTATCCAGTGAACCTGAAGCCAAATGGCTGGACAGACAAGAATGCTGAGCAGATACGAAGACAGTTGTATGATTGCCACCAAATTTGTGGACAGCCGTCTCCTTAAATGGATTTTGAGGAGGACTAGGCAAATTTGTGGCACACAGAAATGCTAATCACAGTGACTGTAGATGACTGCCAGGCTCAGACCACGCCCCTTGGCACTGGTTGTAAGCAGCGTTGGTGGGAGAGACTCAGGCCACTTGAGATCTTCCTAAAAGGCTCCAGAACAGAATGCTGGATTACACTGACCTCTGGGCCAATCCCACTGGCTCTTATTACATATATGTGGGGAATCATACAGATTTCATCCTGAAGATACAAGATTAACAAAATATGGCCCTGCCCGTATTATATTAGTAGAAATGGCTGAATGAATAACATTAATCCCATTCCATTGGTACAAAGAAAAGAGGAGAATCAGCCCATCTATGTATTTTTATGATCTATAATTTTCCAAGACAGGAACAAGTGAATTCAGTCAATTTCAGTCCTACCTGTCCCTTCAACTTTTTATTGGTGATATAAATTCTCACCCTTTTATTTATTCATCACATTTGTATCTGTTGCAATCAAAACCAACTCTCAGTAATGTATAGTCATTAAGCCATACAAAGCAAGACATACAAATCAAAACATCCCCAATAGGAACTAAAAAACAATAAAACCAAAAATAGTATCAACAAATCAAAACTATTAAGATTAATTAGTCCCGGAATCCTATCATTTACCATCAACCCTCCAGAATAGCTCTTTTCAAAAATTTCCAGAAAATTATTTCTAAGAATAGCTAAAGTTATAGCTCTAAAAACATTTAATGAAGTTAAGCCTATAGCTACACCTTAGCCTGGCATCTTGTAAAATTAATCATAACACTGTTAAAATGAGAAAGAAAAACAGACAGTAAGAAAGAATAGCTTCTTTATTTACAGTAGTTTCTGAACTGTTCCAGAAAATGCCCTCATTTTACCCAGAAGTAAGTTTCTGCTATCCCCTATGTGGGAAACAGATGCAGAAATGCAAATGAAAGCGCCTGTGGTCAATTAGAAGGAAGAGTTTTGGTTCCCAGATTAGCTTTACTTCTACAAAAATCCCTTTTCAAAATTATCCATCTTAAGCCCAGCTTAAATGTTTAATTGCTCTTTCCATTTTTTATTTTTATTTATTATTTATTATTCAAATTTAATAACCGCCCACAACTGGATGTTCAATTCAGGACTGTGATCAAACGTTTTTTAAAAGGGTTGTTTTGATAGTGTGAAATCTAATTTCAAAACCAAAGTGGTATTAATCAGTAAAGTAAGTCTCCTCAGAGACAACTCTTGGAACTTCATGGAGGCATGAAGTTTTTGGCAACCACATAGAAATGATTTGCCTATTGCTTTCTTCTAGGATGTTTTTTCATCTTCTCAGTCTAATCTACAACCCTGCTACTCCTTTGATATCTCCCATCAAAGTTCCAACCAAGCCTAACCCTGCTTAGCTTCTGAGACCTAATGAGGTCATAAAGATTCTATTCTTGATCATAGTCACCAGGCCTGGAAAACTCTAGAATGCCAATAAATAATTATTAAAGCAGAAAACAAGCATTTCCTCTCCCAAAGTTCCTATTCCATTTCAGGGGAGGGAAACTGCTACTGGTATTAATGGATACATTTACCTTGAAATGATACACAAATCAAAGATGGGATCTTAGATAGAGATCATAGCAGAATAGAGGAAACACAAACTGCTGTAATTTGCAGAATCTCTAGCTTGGTCCTGAGATGAAGGACATGGGCTATAATCTATGCAGCTTTCCCCAACAGCTGCCATCCAAAGTTGAATTTCCCCAATTAGCTCAGCCAATGACCACGGCTAGCTGGGAAAGATGGTAGTTATAGATCGACACATCTGGAGGTTAGATTGCAAGTCCTCATTGACTCTTAAATGAACTAAAGTTCACCTACTAGATTTGTTTGTGTTGAATGGGTCTTGTGAACTGGTTCAGCTTGGTCTGGGAGCCATTTAGCACATCCTCATTTAATGGGACTTTATTCTCCTTTAACAGAGTCAGCATCAAAGCCGGGGTTGAACCAGCTTTCCATGATTACTCAAGTCTTAATACGTAAACTCAGAATAATTTGGAGCATTCCCTAAGTTACTGCTGTGACTTACAAAAATACACTGTTCCCCTTGATGTCTGAACAACTGAAAATCACTGCAACAGGGGCAATGACCTTCCAAAAGCTTAGTTGGTATTTACAGACTTCCATTTTTAAATCAATTGTTTACTTTATTGGATATTCCTGACATGAATAAAAGGTCTTATGCTCTGGCAAAGCATTATGGTTGCCAATCACGCTGTTGCAGATTCAGATGAAGTTCATTCCTCTGACGCTGTGGGTATATAAAAGGGGTCAACCCAAACCTTGATGTAAGATTATCTAATAAAGCCTGGACTTGTTTGGGTGACTTGTCCACCTGCAGGTCCAACTCCACTGAATTAAAACCAGGATATATAAATTAATGCTATTCTGATTATGGTTAACAAGAGAGATGATGATGAAACAACATAGGATGACTGTGAATTAACAGGCCAGAAAGCAAACAAAAGGCCGGACTGTAAAGTAGCATTGGAAGCACCGACATTTCATAGAGTCTATCTACCCTTGATCACAATTTACATACAGAAAAGATTAAAAAGCCATGAAACTTCCATGACAGTTACGAGTCCAGCTCTGGGTTATTTCAGGAGCAATGCCCAGCCAGAGTAGAGCACAGGTGCCTCCTGCGAGCAATGCTAACACTGACAGATGTAGAAAGGATCTTGAAACATTTCACAGGTTGCTTCCCACCATTCTTTTTATGCAAGAACGGCCTGCTCCCAAGTACCCAGTGGCTGCTGCACCATCTTTGTTCGGTGAGTGCACACACACAGGTCTCTGAAAGGAAGTGTGCCACTCTTCGGCCTGCACTAAACTGCCTCACGTACTCTCTTGTACCTGCTTGTTAACAATTTGGCCTGAGATCCAAGAGGTTTGTTGGTAAACTGGGGGCAGAGACACCCAAAAGAAATCCCCTGAACCCTGAAACGCATGTTGGATATGCATTAATTACATCACCTTCCTGTCTTATACACCTATGCTATCTTTCAGTCCTATCATGTCCACATTCCAGGGAACAGGCTGGGATGGTCCTCTTCTCAAGGGACATCGGACGTGATACGGTTACGTGGGTCAGAGAGACAGCACGCTTGAGAACACTGCAGCACCTGCCAGAGAAAGACGGCACAAGCCTGTGAATTATGGAGAAACAACAATGAGCGAGCCTACACCTAAGAGAGGATTTAAAGTTACACCCCAGGATCAGAAAGCAGAATATGGACAAAGGGAGGCCAAGCCCAAAGCCAGCAGGGTCCACTGGAGGACAGCAAAAAGCTTAAGGTAGAGATGCACAACTTCCCTTGCATGTTGAGGCCATGTTTCATACTCCCAAAGCAGGCAGAATCGTTCTCTTTTGGAGGGGGGGGTAGGAGTTTCACAGGGGTGAAACATCTGCAAGGGGAAGGGCACCTATCTTGCCCCTTAAAACCTCTCAAATTGCAGGAGGCAGACAACATGCAGCCCCCAGGTCATACTTTTTTTACACCCCTTAAAAATTAAGGGATTCACAACCGCATCTTCCACTTAGCCAGGAAGCCCTTTAAGGAAACAATATGCCTTCAAGTTTTTGTCACAAAGCAATCCCTCTGTAAGACTTTAATTTCCAGCATTTCTGAAGCAAATTCTGCTCTGCAGGTGAAAGGCAAAGAATTAGAGGCTTGGTCTTTCTATGCTGAAGGCATAAACGTGATCACTATCCATTTATCTAACAGTTCTGTGTGAAGGTACAAACATTTACAGGCACAAAGATAGATATGAGGGCATACGTTGGCAGCCATCACACTTGCAACACAGATGGTAGGGAGGCGTGCCAAAATGCACCCTCCTGCCTGTGGTCACAAGCATCTGTAAACACAGTAGAGTATTTACATAGAATCACTGAAAAGAATCAGCTCAAGTCTCTGCATAGTGCAGGAATCTCCTAAAGCACGCCTTACAGGGAACCCTCTAGCCATCCTGGTCTAGGGAGACTGCCCCACTGATTAACAACGCTCACCATCAGGTATTTCCTCCTAATATTCAGCCTAAATCTCCTTTCCTTGAATTTCAGTCTGTTGGTCCTTGTTCCAATCCAAACTTCAACAAAGAGCAGGTTTGCACCCTTCTGCACATGGCAGCCTTTTAGCTGTCCACAGGTCTATCATCTCTCTTGCTAAGTCTCTTCTTCGATCATCAAAAGATGGCCAGCTCCTTCTGTTCTTCTACATGGGACTTGGTTTTCAGGTCCCTTATTATTCTGGTGGCCTTCCTCTGAACCCACTGCAGTTTCTCCATAAACTTTTATTTCCCATGATCTGGACATGTTTCCATTAATCCAGGCCACGACTGCATTGGCCTTTTAAGGTGCTGCATCATGCTGCTTGCTCATGTTCAGCTGACACTTTCTCCCAATGCGCTTCTGGCAAACCTGATCTCCCCAGTCCTGTATCAAGGAATTTGATTTTTCCTGCCAAGATACAGAGCCTTCCATTTATCACAGCTGAATCTCCAATGGTCACACAATGCTAACACACAACAGGCCAAGAAATGGAAACTTACTCTTGGGGCTGCTCTGACCATCCGGTTCAGGGACCTTCCAGTCCATTTTCCTCCCTTTTTCGTAGAGGCCCTTCAGCACCTTGCGGAACTCCTCAGGCTCCAAGCCTCCGTTGCTCAGTTCCATGTACTTCCTGTACAGCTGGAGGGCTGTTCGGGCATCTTCAATGCTGTCATGGGTCTCCCCTTGAATCTTCAGGTCTAGACAAAAGAAAAGAGAGAAAAGCCCAAAACACAGCAAATGTTTTCTTACTTCCTTTGTTCCAAGAGGAAATCTCTCTACGCTAAGGTTAGCAGCAAAACTTCTTCTTGTCAGTGTTGAAAATAAACTCAACTTTCAGACTTCAGTATTAATCTTATCTGGAAGATCTTTCCTAATCCAGAGCTGCTCTCTACATCCAAATTCTCAATTACGATGCAGGGTTTGAGACACTGTAAATCTCAAGAGGACCATCAGCCCCACTAGGTAGACTGGACCAGGAAATCAACTCCACAGAAGACTTAAAATTACTTTTATTGAGATTCGCTATAACCACAAAACCTTGCAAGTCTGATCATGCTGCACCTCCTCCTCCTCCTTATAGCTCAGTGAATTATAGATGTGTCTGCCTGAGCAGCTTCCAAATTCTATCTCACTGATCTGGCCTTAAAAACCGTTTCAGCCCCTTTTGCTTGGGTAACAGTTCCTGCATATTTTCATCAAGATCATCTTCCTTACTCTCTACATGCCAGAGGATTGTACCTGAGGGACTCTTTAGCAACTATATTATTCTTTCATGCAGGGGCAGCTTGGCTGACTGGAAGAGGGGCTCTCCACAGGATTATTGTACTGACCCAAGAAATACCAGGCAAGGAAACGCAGGGAGATCATCCTCTTCCTGGGCATGTGGAACAGATACACCGTGTCAATTACTTGATCTCTGGGAATCTGTAAGAGACAGGTATAGCCCTGTCAGCACACAAGCACACAACCACCCACTGAAGAGACCTCAGAGTCTACGAGACCTTCTAGCCTTAGATCAGAGCCAGACTTGGGCTAAGGGCCACATGCTCCAAAGGAGACAAGGAGGCAAGACAAGCAATTGCATCTGGTACTTAATGTAAGTAAAATCAAATGAACTGAATACCTTTGATTACTCCTTATGTATTTAGTAATTTTTGCTTTCCATCATGTTAAAAATACAGCCTGATGGCCATTTCTGGGCTGCTCAGGGGCCTGACCCGAAACGTTCAGGCACTGTGTGCTGTCGTTTAGATAATACATTTTATGTTGAAATGTGTGTTGCTTTCCAGATGTAACAGTTAATTAACTTGAGAAAATGATACTTATGTGTTAGCATCAGATCACTTTTAGGGGTTAAGAGTCTAAGCCCAATTTGTGGAATGATCAGTAGCCTAAAATGCTAATTGCAGAGTCTGGCTCTCTCCCCCCACCTTCCTCACAGCACTCTCAGTAACTTCCACCATCAGGTTTTCCCCCCAAATACTGAAAGGGCAGCTGGCTGGTGCTGCAACAGTCTTTTTCTCTTAGGGGACACTGCCACCATTTTTTTGGGATGAGAGGGAATCCCTCCTCCAAGGGTAAAACAGGGAGTATCTTTGTCTGTTACCGGCTAGCATCAGGCTTGTTACAAGTGGGCAGATCTGATGGCTGGGGCCTATTGGCTGTGCTTTTCAAGTGGATTGTCCCTCAGTCAGCAGTTTTGGCAACATGTCTAAAGTAAAGTTCTATTAGGAGACATATCTAGGACCTAGACAACAAGAATAACCCAAGATAACAGTTAATGCGACTCTCTGAGAATTAACGGTCGCCGCTGGCTTCAGTAACAGCAATCTATAAGCAGGTAGAACAAAGTCTAAACCATAATACCAGGGCACGTGCTTGGTTTATGCAAGATACTAACCAGGCCTCAGCTCTCACCCTTGGCTCTTGGGAACTCAAGAGCACAATGCGTTCAGACACCCCCCACTTCTCTGGGGTTGCACGTGCAGAGGAAGAGCCAAAATGGGGGAAAGCTAAGAAGCTTCAAAGATAGGCTGTGAAAATGAGTTGTGTCTGCAAACAACTAAAGATAACACAAAAAACCCTGACGTTGCTGAAACCATCATATTGTTCATCCACAATATAACCCTGTTCAAATTGGTTATGCCAATTTACCACCATGACCTTAAGCCAAACTGCAACTCTGTAAAATATCCCAGAGCCTGGCTCTATTGTGTGTGGCCTTCTGTCTCTCACACACACACATTTCATTGCAACCCTTTCACACCTAAGGGCTGCACTGATCTGAGGCTGAGCCCCACCTGGTGTGTCCCCACAGCACTGCTGGGCCTGAGAAGCTGAACTCATTAACTACTGGGTCAGCTCCTCCTCTACAGGAAATGCTGTCCAAAGTTTTGCCCCTGGAAGTGTGGAGAACACCATTTCCTTCCAGTGGATTGTGGCCCGGGTTGTGGGATTTCCAACCTGCTGCTCCCACCCAGCAAGCAAGGCCCTGTGGCACCTTGACACTGTTTCCCCAGTGGGGACACAAGGGAAGCAGCTGGAAACTGGGACCGTGAACCGCCTCCTCCCTATCATTTCTACCCACCCCATTAGATCCAGTGCAACAGGCATGCTGTGGGTCCTATCAATTAAGGAATGCCATTTTTTGGGGCCCAGGAAGTGACTCTTTCCTGCTATGGGGCCTGTCCTTTGGAACAGCAGCTTGTTGGTTAGAGCCTGTGAGTGGTTACGTTGTTGTTTCACTGGTTTTTATATTGGCTGCCACTGATGTATTTTGTTGTTGTTTTTATTGTTCAACTGTTGTTAGCCACCCAGAGTTGCCATGGTGGGATGGGTGGCCATATAAATTAAATACATAATTCCAGAGGCAAGACAGGTGGCTATGTGGAAATGCCTACTGAATCACAGAATTGGAAAAACCATTTCGGCCAGGGAATCTAAATTAAGGCATTAAGTCATTCACACACATCACTCATGTTCAGTTACATCTTTGTTGCTGTACCTTCTTCACATATGCCCTGTTCTTACTCAGTGTAAGAAGTTAACCTGTGAAAGAGAGAGATCTATCAGGATTTTATTAAGGAGATAGTCACCATGATATTGATGACCCGGAAGTCTTTTTGCAATCCATGGCCTACAAACTTGACTCCAACATCTATAAGGAAGCGTAGCTTTAGATAGGTAGATTTGAGGGTTGTGAGATGTTTGGATGAAATTTTGGCATCCAGATCTCCTGGCTTTATCCCTGAGTACTGAGTAAGATAATCCACAACCTACAAGAACAAAGAAAGTAGGATCATTATGTACTGAGGGTCTTCCTGCCCCTTCTCATCAACTTCAGTTGGATGGAGTTCCAGGCTTTCCTTCCTCAGCCACTGAGTGGATCTGCCTCTCATTTAAAAACATACAGTACATTAGCTGATTGGAAGAAGGAAGACAAATCCTATTAACAAGCTAGAAAACTAATAAATCATGAACACAAAGCAAAACACCTGCAATGCAAAGTAACAGGCTTCATCTCAACCCTGGCAAGACTGACTTTGGGTGTTAGGGCTCCCTGGTTCTTGCGACTTTCCATTTCTTGTTCTGGATGGGGTTGCACTACCCCAAAAAGAACCTGTGCGCAATTTGGGGGTCCTTCTCACAGCTCATGTTCAAGGAACAGGTAGCAGACATGCCCGAAGGGTCTTTGCACATCTGTTGTGTGCCAGTTGTGCCCATTCCTGGACTGGGAGGCCCTGCTCATGGTCTCTCACACCTTGGTCACCTCTCACATGGATTACTACAATGTGCTCTACATGGGGCTGACCTTAAAGAGTGTTTGGAAGCTCCAGCTGGTGCAAAGTACAGCTGTGCGGGCAGTTATGTGGGCCCCTTGATCTGTGCACGTTACACCTCTGCTCTGTGGGCTGTGCTGGTTGCCAGTCTGCTTCCAGGTGCAGTTCAAGGTGTTGCTGATGACCTATCATGGCATGGGTCCATGCCATGATAGCATGGGGCTGGGGTATTTGAGGGACTGCCACTCTCTCATCAGGTCCGGCAGGCGGTGCATGCTCTGGGTCCCATCGGCCAGAGAGTGTTATCTGGCGGGGTCCAGGAAAAGAGCCTTTTCTGCCCTGGTTCCTGCCCTGTGGAACATCTTTCCCCCAGAGATCAGACTGGCCCTGACCCTGTTGGCTTTTGGCAAGGTCTTAAAAACATGGAATGTGGTAGAACTGGTGCAGTGGCTATATTGACTGTTATGGAGATGATTAGCTCAGCTATGAAATTTGTTTTATGATTTTGTATGGTTCTATATTGTTTTTATTGCTTTTGTTTGTTGCATTGGTTTGCTGTTTTCAATACTGTTTTTAATTGTTTGTGAGCTGCTCAGAGTCTTGTGTGGAGATGGGTGGTTACATACATTTGATAAATAAATGCATTGTATTCAGCCTAGGGAGGCCAGATCAGATAGACTGGACAACTATGCTGACTCCTGGGGCAACACATGTTGTGATGGTTCTGCCCCTATCTGAGCTTGAAAGAAGCTGGAGGAAGCTACCCTGTATAGAAAAACTTGGAACAGGCTTCCTCTGGAGTACCCAGGGGTTCTACCCTCCTGCACAGTTTGTGCCAGCTCCTGGTTAGCATCCAATCCTGGAGTTACTGCTGAGAACAATCCCCAAACATGTCAACCCTCAGCAAGCAGGAAAGAAGCCCTGAAAAAAGCCCCAACAGAAAGGAAGGCTTTGTAGATCTGAAGAACCTTAAGGCAATCTGTTTATTCAGTGAAGAAAAGACATAAACTGGAGGGAAAAGAAAGACCCTTTTTTAGAAGTGGCCAGGCAGAGTCATCTATGGTGGGAAGTACTCCTCCTCTGTATAAGAGGGCTGTGTGAGGGTGACTACCGAGTAGATGATAAGCAAGACATTCCACACACCACTCGAGATGCATGAAAACGCTGTTCTCCTGGTGAGCTCAGGGACTAAATTAATCTTTTCCAAAAGACACTTCCTGTACTTTGTGGTTTACGTGAGCCCCACCCACTCAAGCTGTCCCACTCCCCAGAGGAGGACCACCACAGCCATGGTCAGCGATGGATGCAGGTCCACGTTCTCACTCAGAGCTGTGGTGGTTCCAGAGAAGTTCCTGTCTCCCAAATTCAGTTCCTGAAAAGGGATTTTTATGGCCTCACATGTGGTAACTCCAGCTCTGCCTCCTGCAATGAAGTGGACTGAGGGCCAGCTTATGTAAACCCTTCTCAGAATGGAACCCCAGCAGACCCTTGGCAAAGCTTTTCTAGAGGGAAGCTGCATACCTGTTCTTGTGTGGAAATGTAATCGTCAATGAAAGGAACGCCCTCATTGGGACCCTGCCCCCGGACGCAAGTGATCCTGGCCACTGACATCTGGCTGGGCTTGATAGTGGATTTGGTCCCGTCGCTGCGAAGCTCAGCCTCCTCCTATTGCAAATGTTTAAAGGGTGAATAGATACTGCCTGGGATCAAACAGGCCATTTCCAAAAGGCAGTATCCTAGATCCAGAAACCTTGCTTATCTCTCATCCTAATGTGATACCTACCTCATTGAGGGTGACAAACTCAGCGTCCAATCCCACCAGGTCTCCAGCCTGTGGCATTTCGTTCAGCATGAGGGGGATGAAAGTGGCATGACATTTGCGCTGTTTGCGAGCGAGAGAGGCCTCAGCAAGCAACACACTGGCTTCAATGGGGTTCTTAACTTGAAAAAGAAAATGAAATTTGATCAGCTGATTCACCCAGAGATTACACTCTTATTACAGAAGAACAAAACAGAACAGGGAAATCCCATCTTGGTCAGGGGATGCCCCAAAGAGAAAACCTCAAGAGCAAAACTTTTCTTTATACAAATGATACCTATTTTCTAAGAACAAGTTGATCACTCAAACCTAAAGGGCCTAAAACTATTAAGAGACTCTCTGATATCATAGGACTGACTTATCTAGAAGATCTATAGAACTGAGTAACAGGGTTTAAAATAAGGATTTTTTTGAGTAAGACATATCCATAACAAGGGTGACTCAACCCGGAAGCTAATCAGATCAGGTCACGCAGTACTTGAAACATGCCAAATAGATTTCTGGTGGTATATAAAGTGAGGTTTCAGGCATCCAGCAATGTCCATCCATTCACACTCAAATAATTCAAAATACATGAAAGTTAAGACAGAGACCACCACTGCAGCCACTTCTTGAGAACTGGCGAGCAGCCTTGCAGTAAAGATCTGGACATGCTGGTTTATGTGGAAAAACAGCTGCATAGCTACTTCAGCATTTGCCTGAACACCCTCCAATATCTCACCAACTTCCATTTCACAGCATGGCAAAAGAGTTGTGCATTTTGGGCAGCAATGTTTTTTATCCCTGACATGAACTCTGTTTTCCATGCTGATGGCACTTTTCATCTTATGATGATCACTCAATTTGTTTCACTTCCTCTTGAGCATATCACACTTCCTTGCAAAACGTATTTACTTTGTTCTCTCAATCTTTGTGGCATATCTTATGACCATCTCCAAAAATTCCATCCTCACACTCATTGTGAAGGAGGGCAGGGCTATTCCTCCTCACAGCAGTACAACATATTACATGGTGCTTCTCACTGGAATTTCCATCTGGGTATGGTTTGTTTTTTTTTTGCTGTTCAATCATGCCCAATTCTTTGCGACTGCCTGGACTAGTCCCTGCAGTTTTCTTGGCAAGATTTCAGAAGTAGTTTGCCCTTGCCTGCTTCCGAGGGCTGAGAGAGGGGGACTGGCCCAAGGTCACCCAGCTGGCTTTGTGCCTATGGTGGGACTAGAACTCACGGTCTCTCCCGGTTTCTAGCCTGGTGCCTTCACCACTAGGCCAAACTGGCTCTCATCTGGGCATTAGCTAGGCATAAAGGCAACTATGGAAAAGGTCAAGAATTGGGTGTCCAGGGACTGCAAGGAAGGCTGAAAGTGAAGAACCTGGGTTTGCTCAGCCTGAGCACGCAGGTCACTCCAAGCCAGGAGAGAAAAGCTTTTCCCCCTCCTAGGCCACTGAAGGTTTAATGTGAATGTGCTGAATAGGTACAAAATGGGTCCCTGAAAAACCACCAAGTGAGGATGTAAGAAAATTAACTGGCTGAAGGAAAGGAACAGCAAGCATCTCTTGTGGTAAGCTAGTTGTATACCCCACCTGTTAAGTGGACAGAGCTATGTTTTAAAAATATGGAAGTAGGAAGGAAAGCTTATCTGCTTTGCTTGATAAGGAGATTTCACTGGGCAATTTAAGACAGGCAGGATCAGTTGGCACTCCAGAGGGCAGTCTGCATGCCAGCTAAGCCCTAAGGCTTGATTAGCATGAATACAACCTCTGGCTTTTTAACCTGAGCATCATGACTAGTGAATTACCCATTTGGGGTATTTCTTGAGCTATGTGGGAAGCAATTTACTTCAGACAGGAGCAAGACAGGTCCCATAGCCACAAGCCAACATAAACTAAATCATGGCTATGTTTTTGGTTATTCTGGATGAACGCAGCTTCTTTCCTGCATCTGGTAACACTCTCACCTAATCTGCTTTTATATTCAACACAGATAGGTGTTTTTTTAAACATATTGCTTGGACTCAGTATGCCAACTAACCACTGTGGCTTACTGTGATGTGTGAAACAGGCTTATGGCTGGATTTTTTTTTTCATGTCAGAAGCACCTACCAAGGCGCTTCTGTACTGAGAGGATTTGCCGGTGACGTCACCGTTGCCCGGGGGACGCCTGAGAGGGCACCTTTCATGTCCTTGTTATTTTCCCACCGAAGTGGTACCTATTCATCTACTTGCATTTGCATGCTTTCAAACTGCTAGGTTAGCAGGAGCTGGGACAAATTGACAGGAACTCACTCCGTCACACGGCTCGCGCTCTTGGGTTTTGAACTGCCGAACGGTCCTCTGACTCAGAGTCTTAACCACTGAGCCACCATGGCCCCCTTTATGGCTGGAATGACATACCATTCTTGCTGTGTGGCCTTCAAAACATAAAAAAAGCTACTTGCTCAGTAACCTCTCTCTATATACATACATGTGCATGGAGGCTGGCTGCTGGAGTTCCTGAACAAAGACTTCAGTATGTCATTATAATAGTTCTAATAAGAAAGTCACCTAGTACTTCTTCAGGAATTCCAGCAGCCAGCTTTCTTATACACATACATATATAGGGATGTTATAACTCCTGCTCAAATATTACTGGATACCTGGGTTATAAGAGACTAAAGGCTATCATCATGGTTGAACTTGGTTCCCAGGTTTTAAGAAACAGCAACCCCCATTTTTTTTCTGCTTTTGTAAGTGCACTTGCACTTGCACATGCACACACACTCACTGTGTAAATTGTACTTGGAGTGGAGGTTCCTCCGCACATAATAAAGGATAGCAGGCACTTTCCAGCTCATGTCAAATTGCACAGCCTCACACTGTAAATCCAAAGGCATGTAAAAATCAAACAGACAAAAATGGGAGAACAGATCCGAAATGAGTTGTGCATGTTTCTGGAGCTGTTTTTAATAAAAATGAATGAAGTGGGGAAAAAAAAGTAGTATAAAACAAGAAGAAATGTTGACTTATAATTGGGCCTCTCAGTGTGCTGACCAAATTTCTTTAGACTTCAATGCAGAATGTGAAGGAAGCTTCAGCATGGATACAAGTTATGACTTGGACTAATCAGTACCCACATCTGGGTACAATTCAGGGCAAGGCTGGCTAGGTCAGGTATGTAAATTCTAAGCTTCTAAAGGCGAGACCTCAAATTTCTCAGTGGGGGCACAGCATCTTGGTGCATGTTTCCTAGCACAAAGTATATACATTACTAAAATATGTCTTATGAATATGTTACATCTCTTCTGTAGTACAATTACAAGTCTCCAAATAAAATAAGCTGTTTTATGTCCACCTGACTAAACAGGACATTTCATGTACTGTCTTTAATGTACAACTTAATATTGTTTGCAGTGAAATATGTAGCATAGGATATGAGGCCTCAGCTAGGCTTATGATAAAACGGAGATTTACAGAAGCTTTAAAACAAACATGGAAATATGTCTTGAAACACTCCAATCTATACTCTGTAAGGCAACTGCTAAGGATATTCTCCTGCTCTTTCAAATCTGTACTGTTCTTGCCTCCATTTTATGTCAAAGCATTCTATAAAACCTAAGTTATCTGGTTTTAAAAAGCATGGAAAGTGAACAACTTCATACTAAATATTTATTTCTGTATGTTACATGTAGGAACGCAAGAGCATAGAATACGAATCATCATTAATATCCTTACCTTATCCACAGGCTCAATAAGAAAGTCATTAAAAAGATACCACTGCTGGTGTGTGACACCCTAAGAGAGGAAGGTTATGTATTAATTGCAAAGATGTTCAATCAGTGAACAGCTACAATCAGTGCATTGCAGTCATACGCTTAAGGCTGCCTACAGCCAAGATAATTCAATATTTACAAGAGAAAGAACCTGGTGGAGGAAGATTCTCTTTAGACTTCACTGATAGGAAATGACAGCAACAGAGCAGACAGAAAGATCAAGAGGCTCTGCTATTTATGAAAAAAAAGACTCACCTCCTTCCTTTGATGGTAGGTCTCTCCTACTTTGATATGCCCCACAAGGCTGCCCCCAGTCCGGGAATCCAGAATATGTACAACTGTTGCCATGAGGTCATAGACATATATGGATTCTTGATCATCCAGCAAGCTCACCTGCAACAAGACAGACAATTCCAGAAGTCAGCTGGCTTTCTGAGTGGCCCTAGCACAGCTGTGCGTGTTTAATCATGTGTGTCCACCAACACCGTTCTCCCCAAACAAAGGGGAAAAGTGCACTTTTTTAGTACTTCTGCAGCCAGTCAACCACCAATGGACTAGCCTCTCCAGAATCCTATATTCTGGAGCCTAACTTGTCTAATTGGCTCATTTCTCCCTCACTGTTTTCCCTCCTGTTTCATGAATTGAAGTAAACTATTTAATCTGATGAACCTTTGCTGAGAGCTGATTCACAGTAGATGAATGCAGATAAATATATACCTGTGAGAATTTTGTCTGCTGATGGTTCCCCAGTATGCCCTTGCTTCATGTTTTCATGTACCTGGACTTAACCAGCCTTCCGTTAACCATCACTGCTACTGCTCTAAGATATCTCAACCATTAGCAGGCAGAGGAGAGCCAGCTTAGTCCTCCATGCTCCTTTACTTCTGACACCTCTTGCAGAGGATCAGGCCAAAACCAGCTCTACACCTTTTCATTCCACTATTATGAACCTTCAAATAATTCTGTACTGATCGTATTTTAATTTATGTTAGGAAAGTAGAGAACTAGGTGCAGTCCTCGCCACATTCTCCTGGGAGTAAGTCCCACTGCACTCAGTGGGAATGACTTCTAAGTACACACACCTGGATTGGACTGCACAGTATGACAGGAATAGACTGGAGATCAGGATCTACTGGTAGATTTTATGATGATCTACAATTGATTGGTAAATTTAACCCATATGGATTAACTACTGCAACTAAACAGTATTTCTCCACAAAATTGTGGTTGTTTTAGGAAGACCATTTGGGGGAAAACCAAGCATGAATTGCTGTGTATTCTCAAGCAGAAATCAAATTCTTGGGTGGAGCATACATTAAAAGGCATCCTGCTTTTTTAGTTTTATGTATCCAAAAGCCCCCTGAGCCATTGTTTTTCATCTTGCTCTGGGGTGGACCTGGATGGATGCTCCCTCCCTCCCTCCCTTCCTTTGGTTTGCCTATCCTTGCCCTAATAATGTAAAAGAGACAGGTAGGCAGGTATAGGTAACCTAATCATTTGGTTTTGCTAAACTGCCACCTCTCCTACACTGGTCCAACTATCCCAAATTACCCTGTAGGAAGAAGCTTTACAAACTTTTATTTGCCAGCTGCCTTAGAGGGACTAGCATCTTTGCAGGTGGAGTAAAAAATAGTTTGAACTTGGCTTTTTCAGATGAGTCTTTTTGGTACCCCTTATGAAGTTTGCAGCAGAATAAGCAATGGAGAAATGGACACTTGTTTCTCTCACATGCTTGCAGAACAGTCAAATCAAGCTCTGCAGGTTGGCTGTGGAACTCACATGCTGAAACTTTTTAAAAATCAGCTACTTAAGTTCTTTCTGGGATGATTTAAGTATAGTTGATTCTCTCTTAAAGTGAGCAATGGTCCTGTGAAACAGAATCACCTTGGGAGTATTCACAAGAGCTAGGATACTGAGAAAACATTTACATTTAAGTCAGGTATAATGAAAGTATTTTCTTGCAAACAAGAAATATTTTACTTCAGTGCTTTCATCCCAGTTGTAAACCTCCAATTCCTTGTTCTTGGAAAGCTTCATCTTGATGGAATAAGGAATCCAGATGTTCTTTAGCTCTTCAGTGGATGTGTAAGAGTGTCCCCTCTCAGCCATTCCTAACTCATTCCTGAAAGCAAAGCAAATGCCAATCTATATCACAGGGTTAGAGGGAGTTATCAATGAACAGGACTGGGACTCTGGACTGACTTTTTTTTTTTGCTCAAGCACCACAATGCCACAAGCCAAAGAAATGTGGCTGACAATTTCAGTAAGAAATAGTATTAACCATAATTAATAATTAAGTATCATCCATAATTATGGTGGGCCAATTCCATGCAGTTCCATGTTCTCTCTGTGTAACCCTTCTGTGCCCTTTAGCTACATGCCTTAGTATAGTTAAGAATGTGGTAGAAGCAGTCATGTCTTAAAGAACAAGACTTATTATTAAGGAATGCTAGGGTCAGGACAAACTGTTAGGAAATTTAGGGGTTCCCTGGATAGAAATAGTACTTACCATTCCCCAACTGCTATTTCTCTACTTTTAGGGAATTCCAGGCAACCCTTCTTCATCATCATCTTCTTAAAAGCATACTGTCAAAGAAAGGATGAATCTAAACAGAAATCTAAATAATTATACATCCAAATACATTTCTTTACCACCAACCTAAGCCAATTTCAATAGATCACAACAGGAGACCAGCCAGATATATACTTCATTCAACTGCTTCTCAACATGTGGCATGGGGAACCTACTTTACTTCTGTTTGTAATTGGCACATCTGGCTTGTTCCCCAAACCACTGGCTGTTCGAGGATGATTATACCATTTGAATGGAGTCTATATATATGGGTTTAGAAATTTTGCAGCCAATTTCCCAGAACATATCTTGAAAACTGGCCACCTGAAATTGGCTTATCTATTTTTGGTTATCATAACAGAGGTCCTACCTTAGACCTAGAGGCATTAGAAATGGAGTAAGTATCTTGAATGGGCATGAAGCAGAGATGGTGAATGGCTTGACAATGCATCATTTGATACCACCTGAGAGAGGGGACTGCAAACAAGTAAGAGAACAGCACTAGAAAACAACGTATGTGTGCATCTCCCTACCTCAGCCTGCACCTTCCAAAATTCTGCTTCCTTGGAGCTGTTCACTTCACAGTTAATGACTAACACATCTGGCAGGCAGCGGATGTTGCGTGTCTGGACCTGAGATAGCAGAGAGAGATGATGTGTAATATTGAAGCAACTGGCACAGATTTAATCCTTGATACTGCCACTGTAACTTTGTTTTGTAATCCCTAGTTATGGGCATGTTCTGATCTGACTAAGGATCCCTATTTTATTCTTGCAGCAGTTGTTGTTTCACAGAAAAACTGATAGCAGGAGCTGAAATTAATGGAGAGAAAAATACTTTCCTCTTTAAATTATCTGCTTAACAATCTACCTTAAAAAACCAATTTACTGTAGACCTTGCCTTAGGGGAAGCTAGATACTGGAATCCTAATTTGGCCTGGTCAGCTGTCAATCAAATGCACAACTTCCATTCTCAAAGCAATCCCGGATGATACGGTCTTATGCCATGCCTAAAGCTTTCTATGTACTAGTGCTACAGACTTGAGTCAATTCATACTATCTTGGCCTACACAACACTTCCCTCCTCACTTACTGTGGGTTGGTACTTCTCACAATTCTCACACCAGGCCTGGGTGTTCTGTTCCAGACAAATGCTTCTTTTTAATACCTGGGCAAATTCATAATCCATTATTTTATCTGGGAAAGATGGGGAAAAAAATAAATAAATTTACATTGCTGAAAAGATCAAAATAGGACATTAAACATTGTGAGTCTGAGATGCATGTGAAAGAAAATTCTGAGAAACAATGAACCCTGCTGAAGAAATGCAGACAGCATCAAGAAATAGTTGTCTAGACCAGATGGCGAGTCAGGTTCCAGCAATGGTCTCCTCAGGGATCTTGAACTCTGTCACTATGAGCACCATCCAGGCAAGAAACAAACCGTTTTAGGCCCACTTGGCAAGGGTCAAGCAGACAGACAATTCAGCAGGTCAAGTCACTTCTAGCCCTGCACAAGGCCCAGGTAGGCTTTGGAAGGGAAGAAACCAGTTTGAAAATGTGATGTTTCTCAGAATTTTACCAAAATCTACTTCTTGAAATATAATCAACCTATGGTTATCACGGCTGATTGTTTTAATGTTATTGATGATAGGATTGTTTAATGTAAGCATATCACATTAAAAAATAGTCTTTGAGATTTCTTGTCTTCCTTTCCATTCCTCTCAAAATCCCCTTTCTTTTTTGCATCATGTATCTTAAAATCCTGTGAAAGAATGGTTTATGTTATTTTTAACCAATCTGGCTTGCTCTAGGAGCTTTTTGATAGCTAAGTGAGGCAGAAATTATTTAAATCAGGAGCAGGCAAACTATGCATTGCTCCTGCAAGCTAAACAGATTGTATCTACTCAGTCAATTGATGCAACTATGCTTTAGACAGTGCTAGACCTGGGATCAAGAAACCAAAATCCTTGTTTCAATCATTCTGCGAACTCAGGGTGTTTCCTCAAGCACATTTATGTTTTCTCAGTATAAAATGAAGAGCATCATTATAAAATGCGACAATATTGGTTTGAAAAAGAATAAGATAAAAGTGGCAAAGCACATTTGTGTTAGAAACTGCTATAGAAATTAAATAAAAGCCTTTTTTTTTGGTTACTCCGCATTTAAGTTAGGGTCAACCAAACAGGTTCCAACCAATTAAATATTTGAGATATGGTTAGAGATGTTGGCACTTACGAAGAAGTTAGGATAGTGAAATAAGTGAATAGCTTATAACTTTTCTAACAACTGCCTTTGATGTTCTAAGAATATTTTTATTACATTTTGAAAACTTTTAATTCATTTTGTTCTTTAAGAGACAGGGGTTCAGGCACTATGAATTGGAAAAGATCAGTTGGAAAACCCCAAGCACTTCACACTTGCTGTCCCAAGTTTCAAGAAAAGACAGCCCCAGCTCCATTCAACACCATCTTTACTCTATCATGATGTTACTCCTTAAACTTCATACCATTGTTCTCAGGGTAGGAGAGGGTAAAGAGGAGAGTGGAAGAGACCCGAACTGTCTCTTTGCCACAGCGGCACATACTGCAATTCTCCACTTCACAGCTGAAAAGCTGCCCAATGACTGAGTCCCCAGAAGATCCAAAGTTGCTAGAAGAAACACAGCTAGATCAGTAGAGCCATGAGGTGGTATTCAGGAGACAAGGCCAGGGCAGGCAGACTTCTGAGTCACAGGATCTGCTTATTTTTTTTTTCTATAATCTCAAAGGCTACTAATGAGTCAGGCACAAAACACTAACTCAGGACAGGTATTCATCTTGGAGAATTAAGGGACAAGACAGCTGTGTGCACATAACCCAGACCAAGACCATAACGATCAAAGTTTAGCTCGCTGCCCTTCTGCATCAACACCCACTCCCTCAAGAGCAAGCTTCCTTCATTTCAATAGCACAGCGTTTCTCAGCCTCAGCAACGTTAAGATGTATGGACTTCAACTCCCAGGATTCCCCAGCCAGCATGGGAATTCTGGGAGTTGAAGACCACACATTTTAACATTGTTGAAGTTGAAAAACACTGCAATAGCCTAATTTAGAGATGTTGCTAAAGAACTGGAAATTTTAAAGAACAGTTGCAGATATATTCTAAGATCAGTATATAGATCTCATTTCCCTTTGCTAACTACGTGTTCAAGCTAACAATTATTAAATATAACTGTGACTGTCGAGACCTTTTCTTTTTCTGAAGCACAAAAAGCAGATCAAGAGAAGTCACGGTATGTCATGGTAACAGCTGTCCCACGTAGAGGGCTTATTACCTGCTGCCAATGCCTCGGTAAGCCTGAGGGCCCTCCTGCTCTTGAGTCTCCTGGTGCAGCTGGGTCAGAATAAACCTGTTCCAACTTTGAATCAACCGACCTAAGTTCACCTTCCCTGTAGCCTCATCCGAATCAGCCAAGATCAATCCCAAAGCAGCTGCTTCTGGGATGGTGCGGAAGGCACGCAGAAAATTACTCCCCTGAGACAGAGGGAGGGAAGAGAAAATCGTGTATCGAAATAATAGGTAATTCCTAATCCAACACAAGCTCTTGAAAGACCACACTCAAGAGCCCTCTTACACTCCCTTGTAAGCATGCTTGGCCTGACACCCCCACACTAGGAATCATGTGGAAAGGACATGAAATCCAAGCTAACCAAAGGAGGTGGGGGACTGACTCAGGTGAACTGTAGGAGGAAGAGCAGGCCAGCTGCAGAATGGTAGGCAGCCATACTGTGATGATGAACGATTGGGGATGTGGGGGAGGAGAAGGGACAAATGTGAGACAAAACAACTCAGTGGCAGAGGCAAGAAGGAAGTAGTATCGCTTCTACATGTCATACAGACCTGAGCATTTAGGTGAATCAGAATTGGTATGGGATAAAGTTAACACTCTTTTTCTTTTCCCTTTTGTGCCTTCGAGTCAGTGTTGGCTCCTGGTAACTGCCTAGACAAGCCCTTGCAGTTTTCTTGGCAAGATTTTGCAAGTTGATTGCCATGCCTCCTTCCCAGGGCTGAGAGAGAGGGACTGGCCCAAGGTCACCCAGCTGGATGGGGAACAACAGGCCTCAGCTCAACCCAAGTAAGTCTGAGTGGCTTTGAGTGTTGGGTCCCCGTTTCTACAGACTTTCCGTCTCTTGTTCTGGATGGGGTTGCACTACCCCAAACAGGACCTGTACCCAATCTGGGGGTCCTTCCGGACTCGTGGCTCCAGTTCAAAGAACAGGTGGCGGCCACGGCCAGGAGGGCCCTTGGACAACTTTGTGTTGTGTACAGGTTGCACCCGTTCCTGGACTGGGAGGCCCTGCTCCCAGTCACTCATGCTTTAGTCACCTCTTGTATGGATTGCTGCAATGCGCTCTACATGGGGCTGCCCTTGAAGAGTATTTGGAAGCTTCGACTGCTTCAAAATGCAGCCGCGTGGGCAGTTATCCGTGCTCCATGATCTGTGCACGTTACACCTCTGCTCCACGGGCTGCACCGGCTGCCAGAATGCTTCCGGGTTCAACTCAAGGTGCTGGTAATGACCTATAAAGCCCTACGTGGCATGGGACCGGGTTATCTGAGGGACCGCCTCTCCCCAGTGACATCCAGCAGGAGAACCACGCTTCAGGTCCTGTCTACTAAGGAGTGTCATCTGACGAGGCCCGGGAAGAGAGCCTTTTCGGTCATGGCGCCTGCCCCTTGGAACATCATTCCCCTGGAGTTCAGAATGGCCCTGACCCTGCTGGCCTTTCAAAAGACCCTGAAAACAGGGTTTTGCCAATGGCATGGGGACCAGGGAACGTGGCAGAGCTGGCACAATGCTGTACTAGTGTTATTGTTAGATGTGATTACCTCAGCCGTGAGTTTTTATGAATTTATTATGATGGGTTTTTTAATGTGCTTTTATATTGTTTTTTCTTGTTTTTTAAATGAGATGGGAGGCTGTATACAGATGAGTAACTAATTAATTAATTAATAATTTATTAAGCTTGAATGCTGCCTGACTCCCAACAATTCTGAGTGGCTTGCAACAAACTAATTACAACAAAACCAATAAAAGAAAAAAGATGGGAAGCATGAAAGACCAGATGCAATGAAGCAAAGAGTCTCATTCTCCCACGCCAAAGGCCTAGGTGAAGAGCCAGGTCTTCACCGCTCTTCTGAACAGCAGCAGAGTGGGGCCATCTCAAAGATGTACATGAAGAAAGAATGGGTTGAGAAGAAGAGGAAGATTGGGAAAGTTATCATTGGATAGAGTTGATGAAGTTAAGACGTTTAAAGGGTAGTATATGAAGCAGTATACAGTATGAATGTGGTAGAAGAAACAGTGGTTTGCAAGGAAAGAAAGGTATGGAGAGCTATAATGCATAGTATGGTATATACCAGGTTTAGCTATATTTACTTTTCTTATTTCATGCTTTTACTTTTTTTTAATTACTGTTTCTTACTCCTTTTGTGTTTTGCAGAACAAAAGGCCCAAAAGGCAACAGCATGATGGGCACGTACTGTGTATACGTAATTTTAAGGTTTATATTAATTTTCTTATGCTAAGCTAATTAACCAAAAAAAGTGAAAACACACGCAATAGCATTAAAAGGTCAACAGAACCACAAAATGGATCAGATTAAAAAAAGAAAAAGATCTGAAATTATGAACAGCACCACCTCCAAATTTTACCATATTGCTTGAAGACAAACAAAGAAGCAAATGCAAATCCAAAACAAAGGCAAATGCAAATAGCAGCAAAGCCCACATAGCAACAATCCAATACTGCAAGTCAGGTGTAGATTTCTCCTTGCAATGTTGTGTAGTTCTTCTAACCAACCTCCATGCTTGAAAAACCCGTATTTTGACAGATTTAAAATTTAGCACTGTTTGTATTACAGAAACCATCAATCCCTATTCTGACCTGTAGCTCTGCTGTCTGACACAGCTCAAAGCAATGCCACTGGCAGGTAGAAAGCTCCCACCTGGGATTGCTGCAACATGCTGTGCCTCTATGAAACGGACTCTTCCCAGCTGCATCCCATCACATTCAGCTCTCAATAGGTATTAACCCAACCAACAAGCAGTCCGTTCTAAATCTGGTAAACCTGCTTTCTGGCCATCTATTGTCATCCTTGCTCAGAAAGCCTAATACAACTCTACACTTGATGCCATTTTAAAAGATGTTTCTTGTGTTCTCTTCTGAATAACCTTTGGTCAAAAATCCAAAGGTTCTGTTTGCCCTTCCCTACTCATAAAGATTTGAAGATCTGTTCCTGTTTACCTGACAAGGGTCTCCCCTGGACAAATCCAGCATATGAAATAAAAAGCCCAGTTCGCAGCTGAGGCAGAACTCTTTCTGGCATAAATGGTTCTGGACCAAACAGCGCACAGGCTCCAAGAAATAAAGAACCTGTAAAGATACAATTGATAAATGACATAGAAATATAGGAGGAAGGGAAAAGTTGCACAGGCATGTCACAAAAAAGAAGCACCACTGTGCTTACCTGGATCATGCAATTGCAGTAAGCATTTGGAATGTGGGGCTCAAGACCAGCGAAAAGAGTCTTATTGTAATGTTTAAAGTCAAAGTCTTCCAGGCCCAGCTTGGAATATTTTATTGTGACCTACGTAAGGCAAGCCGAAAAACATTCTGATGCGGCAATTATACAAACGCATAAGCACAGTGCGCCTATGCTAAGTTAGCAAACCAGCATAAGTCAGAGGGCTTCTAAACTACAATTTAAAGCCCCTCTTTCACACAAACATCCCTTCAGTGCCTTGCACAAATACTTCTGATTCTTCAGATCCTAATTTGAGAAGATTCTCAGATCATAATCCCTGTTTCAGCCTAAGATGAGGAGAATGACTTATTTCCTGATGGGATTGAAAACCTATAAGGTATGGTGCAAAAGACAGGAATTTTAAATTTTTTTCCACATTGGCCCCCTTAAGTATATTTAAAACTTTCTCTGGAGAAAAAGGTGAAGATTCTGAGAAGCATTTAAAAACACACCTTCCTATATTTCTTTGCCACCATGTAGATCCGTGGCTCCTCTTCTCTTCCTATGGGGGATTCAGGGACCTGATTGAAATTATCGAATTCATTGTCAAGCTCCTTTAATCGGTAGGGAATCTGCAGAAAACAGGAACATGCTCATCTTCAGTTTGTCCATGAATCCTTCCCTATTTTACATTTTGAAACCTCAAAACAGAGCAGGTACACAAAACAGAAGCAAATATAGTTGCAAACAGCAAACCCTTCAACCCCCAAATACACACGGCTGTTCCTTTTGACTTCCATCTGGCTCTAAGCCACACACCAGCCCTACACCTTGTGCAACAATGTAACTCCAGTCTAAACCAGAGATAAAAAAAAACCCTTTACATTCCAGGTATCTCTGAATCCCAACTCCCAGCAACCTGAGCTATTGTGGCCCACAGCACAGAAGTCTGGGAGCACCAATTCAGTCATATTTCGAGGGCTCCCCACCTAACTATAAACAGCAAGCCCTTGTGAAGCAGTGATTAATACTACTTATGGCCACCACTTAAAACTAGCAAGTCTCAGATTTGCTACCTGATTCCGGAGCTTGGTCCTGGGGTTTGGGGCATACCCAATGAAGCCAACTTTCTTCATGGTCCGAAGGATATCTGGATCGACAGGTGGGGCTCGTCTGCAAAATATGCAATTGTTTTTTAAGTCTCTTTAATCACTCCTTTTAATGCTGTGCTCCTCAAAGAGTGAGGATGACACCACCAAACTCCCCATCTCAAATGATCCTACTTTCACACATCTTCTATCCTTTTCTTGCCATCGCCTAGGTTGAAGAAGTACCTGGGTGCAGGGATAGAATTGGCTGCAGGCCAGTCAGACAACAGTGACTCAGTGGTCAGAGGCACGGGTATGAGAGATAAGGGCATGAGATCTTGGTTCCAGTCAAGGTGGGGCAAGGTATCCACAAGGCAAGGCAAGGCAAAGTCAGTTTCCCGGGAGTAGGCATTGAAGGTGATCTCAGGTGAATCAGCCCACAGGTGGACACAGCCCTCTGAGTCTCCAAAAACCATAGCTTGTTTGCTGGCTGACACATCAAAGCTCATTATTAGCTGGCCCACTGTATTAACATGAAAAATGTCAGCAGGATTGGCTAATCCAGTAGGTTCACAGAACTGACATTGACCTAGAAGAGAAAGCAAAACAAGAAAAAGAATTCTCTCTGGATCTTTAACACAACATTCCCCACATGACTTCATTTCTTTTCTGGGGTTAGAGATCTGATGAAATAGCATTCTAAAGTTCCAACCTAATAAAGAACAAAGTTTGAGATCACAGGACATTTCAGCCAGCTACTTGCCTGTTTGGGAGATGATGGCCAGGCGAGATGTGTAGGTAGGAATAAACTTCAGAAATAGAGGATCAATGTGGACCTGCAGAGGTGTAATGGCTCGCAGCATGCGTAAATCATACACCTTGAGGAAACGATCGCAAGCTAGGCCATTCATTCGGCTGGAGAAGCCACACGTCACCAGTAGGTTGCCATGGACGTCAAAATCAGACAAGCTGCCCGAATAGGCATCAAACTCATGTTCTACAGCAAAAGTGCGGAGATCACGCAAGGAAACCTAATGAAGAAGCCTATGATATATTATATGAGAGCTGTTTATAGCTCTCAGAAGCCAAGACACTGAAACAGGGAGGTTAATATTACCTTTCCTGATGTGTGACCACAAAAGAAGAAACGATTTGACTGTCTCATAATTGTAACTCCAGGAACTTCCACTGTGTACTAAAATGGATACAGATACAGACAAAAACTGGAGTAAAACCTGGACAGGGAAAATTTAGGTTTTTTTTAAACAAACAAACCAACAAACATCCACCAACTGCCAGGAAAAGTGTGTTGCTTATAATACCCTGGCCAGTGTGACTCTTTTCTTCTATTCATATTTGAATTATGATCTTGTTCTTAACATTTGTAACACTTATAAAACTTTTGTTTTAAAGTATGTATTTTAATTGAGTATATCCAAAACTCTGGAGATGAGAACATAATTTTTATTCCCACAGCACTTCTTTGGGTAAGAGGGTGGAAAAACTATTATTTCAGATTAGCCATAGCAGAACTGAAAAATCATCACAGGGAAGAACAGGATTTCTCAATTAATTCTCTCTCTCTAACATGATCTAAGCAGTATCTCTTCTGCTTTAATTCACAATTTTATTCAGACAGACTGAGATTTCAGTAGACACCATTCCTGCTTGCATCAGATATACCTGTTCACTGAGTATAAAATTGTGTGTGACCAACCCACCCTGTGCAGCAATCTGAGATCATTAGAATCAATTCCACAATAAAAGAGCAAGTATGTTCTAAGCGAAACTATACCTTCTGGGTTTCTTGCACTGCGTTGAGGTCTATTTCAATCACATGGCTGGTGAGACCCCCAACAAGCAAAGTGCCAGGATCAGTCAGTAAAAGGCTGTGCATATCCTCACTTTCATCCATGCTTCAGGAGAGAAAGGGAACAGTTGAGGCCAGACCTGATTGACATCTTCCATTCACACATGATTTTCTTATACCTTTTTAAGTAAATATAGACAATGTTACATCACAAAAAAAGTGTGGTCGTCATCACAGATGCTGTATTGACATTGTCCCATATTCTTCCTGAGAAAAGACAGGCTGTGAAATCCAAGCTTTCTTCTAAAGCTTCTGCTGGACTTTTTCAAACAAGAAACAGGCAATAATCTGCTTTGCAATGCATCAGGTGCATAAAACAAAGGGGCCCTCTTTATGCTTCTGAGATTCTGTCTTTTCTATTGGTCAGCGATGAACCACCTTTTTCTGGACCAATGTCCATACTCAATCTTTACATGATAAACCACATGATTCCTAAGATGTGGAATCTTCTTGTCTTATAAAGAGTTTTGGCTGTATCAAGCTTGGAGCATAGCAAAGAGGATAATCATATGTAACTGGAAAGAAAGGCACCTTCCTGATGTTGGGGGATGGATATGAACTTGTTATCTACATTTGAAAAGTCTTGTGCCCTAAAAATGAGAAGATGACACATTATGCTATTATACAGTCCAGATTTAATGATAAGTTTAACAAATGAAGTAATTTCATAAAGATATTTATACTTACCGTATGGAACTTTTTATTATTATTTTCTTTTTGTTATGTTTAGTTCATTTAATCACTATAATACACTTAAATCCCTTTTTACTTTATTATAATTCAATGTAGACTTTTTAATATATTTTACTATTTTAATAATAACTATACTGTATATTAAAAAATGGTGTACCACAGGCTGAACGCCATAAAATGGGTGCATGCTGAACAGTAAGAGGGTGAGACTAGGACAAAAGTTAAATTGTGGGGAATCTGAAAAATTGGGTAAGGACTGTTTTGGAGAACTCCAGAATGCGCTGGACCTCTGCCCAGAACATGCAATTCCAAGAAAGATTGACATTTTCTGGAAGCAGTAAAAGGTGGTCCAAGGATGGTCCAGCCTCAAAAGATCCGTTTCATCTAGAAGATCATCTGGAAGCTTCAGCTGATGCAACAAGCAATGGCTTAGGTATTTTAGGGTACATCTAGGTTTGTTTTTGTAGGACCACTATTAGGGGAATTGCTCTGGCTGCCATTAAGCTTCTGGATACAATTCAAGGGTTTGATTATTTGCTTAAAACTGCTAAATGGTTCAGTGCCTGAATATCAACCACCTTCTCCAAGTTGAATCTGTTCTTCCAGAAAGATCTGGGAAGGCGAATTTGCTGAGATCCCATCACCAAGGGAATGCTGTCTTCAGGGACACTAAATGGTGGCAACCAGAGCTTGCCCCTGGATACCCAGACCACCTGTTCCTTACTACATTTTTGGGGAGCCATAAAAACATAGCTCTTCAGAAAGGTATTTGGAGTGATGCAAAAGATACTGTGGATTAATATTACGATGAAACCAGAATTATTTTTATTGGGTTTTATGGATGCTGAACTAGAAAAGAAATATAGGAAACTAATATTATATATGGTAACTACAACAAGATTATTTTAAGCACAAAGATGGAAGAATAATGAAACACCCACAGTAGAGGATTGGATTATAAAATTGATGAAGCTTGCAGAAATGGCAAAGCTCACCAGTTTGGTTAGGGGAAAAACGATAAATACGTTTTTAAAAGACTGGAAGCCCTATATGGACTTTTTGCTGAAAGAAGAAAAAACTGAACTGATGATTTATGGAATTGGGGATTAGAAAGAGTTAAAGAGGGAGGGGAAAGAGTAAGTCGGCAATTACCTGATTGAAAGAAGGGCAGAAGTCAAAATTCTATGTTTTCTTTTTTTCATTTCTTTTCTTTCTTATTTCCTATCTTTTTTCTTTTTCTTATTTTTCTTTTGATTTTTATACCTTTATTGTATTGTAAAATTCTAATTTAAAATATTTTAAAAAAGAAGGGCATTTGGAGACAAGTAAGATCCTGTTATCTCTGAATGGTGGTGCACTAAATTGATTGGCTGTATAATGATCTTTGTTTTTAATTTTATTATAATACTATAAGCTGCTCAGAGTCTATGGAAATTGAGTTGTATGCAAGTTGTAGTAATAAATAAATGATGAAATAAATACATACCATATCTACAAAATATCAAATCACTTCTGGTGTGGAACATTTACTTCCAGAAACTGCCAAACTGCCCTCTGGAATGGCACACATTTCCAGGAGTAAGTCCAGCATGGTCCAGAGGGAAACCAAATGTTCTGGCAGTTTGTGGGAATGTTCTGTTCCCAGATTGGCCAAGTGTATACATCCCTTTCAAGTTAGATTTCATTTAAATTTTGTCATGTTGAAAATGCAATTCAGTACCAAGTTTTGGAGGGCTCTAAGAATTACACCCAAGCTTACTGTAAACCACCCAGAGTCCCTTTTGGGAGAGGGGCGGTGATAAATTTGATGGATGGATGGATGGATGGATGGATAGATAGATTTTGTAAGGAGCAGGCTGGAACCCTTGCTGAACATAAACTAAAAGCTAAAACAAATGACAAATATCTTGCAGTCATCCAAGGGCTCCCGTAAATAGAAGGTACTTACAGGTAATCAAAGATTATGAGCCCACCTCTCGACATGTATTTTAGGTTGTTTTTGGTCAGAAAGAGCACCCCATTTTCCAGGCTCTGGATCTGTCGAATGTCATCACTGCTGTGTACCTGGAAGGAGGAGTATCGTTCCAGGGCTGGACCAAAGAAAGAAGTGGCATGACCCTAAAACAGAGAGAGGTAGGTCAATCAACCTTGCTTCAGCAATGGGCTGAACATGCAGCTACTACAATGAGACTGGGAAAAAAAAATATGTCCAACACACAGTCTTCTTAACCAAAGGGCCAGTTTATTTTTATTCTCATTAAACTTTCTGTTTCTTTCACTTGCTCAAATATATAATACCATCTGCTAAGCCAATCAACCACAGCTTGTTCCCTCCTCTAGCTAACATACATGTTACTGTCTGGTCAAATATAGTGAGATCACAAAATATCTGAATTGCAAACCATTCATTTGTTTCATTTTCAGAGTTGGACCATAAGGAAGGCTGAGCGCTGAAGAATTGATGCTTTCGAACTGTGGTGCTGGAGGAGAATCTTAAGAGTCCCTTGGACTGCAAGGAAGTCAAATCAGTCAATCCTACAGGAAATCAACCCTGACTGTTCATTGGAAGGACAGATACTGAAGCTGAAGCTCAAAGACTTTGGCTACCTAATGCGAAGAGAGGACTGACTGGAAAAGGCCCTGATGCTGGGAAAGACTGAAGGCAAAAGGAGAAGGGGACGGCAGAGGATGAGATGGTTAGATAGTATCACTGATGCAATGAACATGAATTGAGTAAACTCCGGGAGACAGTGGAGGACAGGAAGGCCTGGCGTGCTGTGGTCCATGGGGTCATGAAGGGTTGGACATGACTTAATGACTGAACAACAACAACAATGCTTGTATCCCGTCTTCCCCTTAAAATCATCTATCAAGGCAGCCAACTGTACAGTTAGTTTGCAATTCATCCTCCCTCAGGGTATTGTCTAATACAAACATATAATCAGTTGTAATCAAACCATTGGCACACAAACAAAAAACCAAACTTACTCCATGGTTTCCAACCCAGAGCATTTCTTCATGTAGGTCAAAGTGGGAGAAGGAAACAGGTACACCCACTTCTGAGACAACAGTGTGGAGTTCTGAGTACATGCCCTCCATGATATGCACTGAGTCAGGCACAGTGATGCCTTCCAGGGATACTCCCTCTGGATCCAGCTCCACATTCTGTAACAAGCTTGGGTTGAGGTGGGGATCTAAGGCAGGATGTAGGGAAGGAACATACTCTGCAAGGGCTGGATCAAGACCTTCAAAATTCATGGTGGAAGTTTACCTGTAAAGCAGAGAAAAAAACACAATCTTTAATTTCCTGTGTTGTATAAATATGGTAGCAATTTTCACTTAATGAGTACAATAAGCTTCTCCTACACTCCTGAATTTGAACCGAAGTATAAGATAACAGCAACTGGGTTATTTACATGCATCAAGCAATCTATTATCCTAACTGTCAATAGAGGTCTCTGGAAAAGCAGGTACATAAATATGGAATACCTATAATACTAGTGCATTCAATCTCCGATCAGAGACTGTTGCTCATGTTCAAATGTTAGAGGTCACAATCTAAAGAGGGAAGGTGAGGCAAAGGACTGTATACAATAACTCCTGAATAAGGAAATAAAGTATGATTAACACGCAATTTTAATTCTGTCAGTCATTTCCAACCAAATAGAATAATGGAAAGAAGCTATGTAAATGGCTGTTTTTCCATAAGCAAGATAGATCTCCACAAACTACACAGAACTGGACCAAATGTGTTTGTGTGGGGGGAGGGGGCAGCAAAAGAAAGACTGTGCTCAAATATGGGCCAGTGGCTGAAAAAAAAAATCTCCCAATGCATCCCTATGGTGGAGGCAGTTGGATAGCGACTTGGAATGTTGCTGGCTCCTCCACTCTAAGCCCCTCCTCCTGGTCATGTGACCTACATCTGAGCTATTATTGAGAGGTTGGAAATAATTCCAGAACCCAGGTACTGGTTTTTCCTTGTTTATTCCCATACTTCCTACAGTTATACTGTATATTGTTGGACAATTATTTCCTGAAGAATTATATGAACACTCTTTAAATCTTTTTACCTGAACAGTCAGATACATATATACCCAGCAAATATTCATTGCTGAATTCAGGAAGGTTTACACTCAAAACTTCACTATTCGCTAAAAAAAAAACAGAATTCAAAAGCTGCAGTCCTGCAGTGAGTGTGAATAAATAATTCAATTTCCCTCTACAGAGATGTAGCACCCTAAGAAGGGTGTCTGCTGTAGCTAGACTTGAATTATTGCACTGGTGTTATTTCCTTTCAACCAAGAGGCATTGTCAGATCAAAAACTTAAAGTTCTAAATAGAATGATACGCATAATTATTATCCATTATTAATTCATGCTCCAAAACTCAGCCTTTAGGTGCATAATAGTGGACTATGCTTGCAGCTTTAACTTGGACAAAAGTGATACTCAGCTATCAAAGATTTGACAAATGTTGCCCTAAACTCTGGTTGTGCTTAACCCTGCAGGATGAAGCAAAATTGGACCAAATGCATCTGTCTGTTTTTCAGCTAGAAACTAAACCAGAAGCATAGACTAGGAAAAAGATATAACAAAACTTCTCTAATACCTAAAACGTGTAGCCTGTATGCATTAAATATGGATTAATTGCCACTGAAGAAACTGAGATATGCTGGAAACAAAAATAGCATTGTGCTGTACAGCCTGCAATTGTATTTTCTTTGGAAGTATCTTTAGTTGCATTGTGTTTTACTTCTAATTAAACATGCATGTCTCACAGTTAAGCAGAACCAAGCCCTTTCCTATGAAAGTCCTGTATCTAACCAGTCTTCACCTCTTTGACACAGAACCAAAATTCCCAGAAACCATGGCTGAAGTCATAAATGGTTATACTAACTGGAATTGGGGTAACTGCAGTCTTAACACATCTTCCCCAGCACTGTTTGGAAAAACCACGCCAAAGCATCTAGTTGTAGTTAGCACCTACAAACATCACAGAACAGATATTACCAATTTTAGTATTATTTAAATTATTTCCAGCAAAAACAGAAAGACAAGGAGGTAACAGACCCAAAGGAATTCCCCCCTTTATTAGGTAGGCAGAGGAACGCATTGTGACAGCTATACGGTATTATCCATAGGTGAAAATTCTCTTCCAAATGATCCACCCTCCACACAGCTGGAAGGCTGAACTACAAGTCCCAGCATCCCTCATTGCTTGCTATGTCGCCCGAGCTGCTGAGAGTTGTAGTTCAAGCACATCTGAAAGATCAATGCGTTTTGCGCGACCCCAGGGAAAGGCGAGTTGAAAAAGTTGCTGACAGGCAGAACCCATCGCCGTTTCCTCTTCGGATCACGAACGCTGCACAGACTGACCCCCATAGTCTGATCTACGTCAGCCGAAATCGTGACCTAGCTCACACTGCCCACAATCCACTGCGAAAAGTGAGGCCACGGGAAGTTGCTCAGAATTTCCTGCTCCATAACCCCGATTACTTGGGGCCGTATTATTCAGACGTTAAGCGCCTATAAGACGCAACCTTCCCACCCCTTCGTGCAACGATACAAACTCCGTTCCCGAAAAGGGGAAAAGGGTTACCCACAATGCTCTGCTCTCCGGGTTCGCTTCCCTCGGCCGTTTCCGGTTCCCCACCTCCTCCGCCCTCTTCGCCGCAGCTATAGCAACCCAAACCGTTCTCATCTCTTCTTCCGCGTCCACCTCTCAAGCGAGCCGTGGAAGAAAGCGTCTGCACGCCTCGGCCAATCACCAGAGGCCTCGTGGGAGAGAATCCAATCAGCAAAGACGTCGTGCAGCTGTTTAACGTGTGAGACGCTCTTTCCACGCTGCGTAAGGGGGAAGGACGGAAATTCAAAAGGGACAAGACAAAGCAAAAAAAAAAGCTGTCGTCACGGTTATGAGTCAGCCAATTGTAGAGAAATGGCTCCCCCACGCCAGGAGTGGGATTGTTTTGTGGGAGTTGCATCCTTTTTATTTCCATTTTTCGGGCACGTAGGAGTAACAAGGGAGCGCCGCCCATACAAAGCAGTGAGACAGCTAGTGTCAGAAAACTTTTTCCACTCGGCGGGAACAATCATCGGATTTTTTAACTGTATTTTTAATCTCACGGACAATCAAACAGGTGTCCTGTACTTTCCTATATTACTGAATCAGCGCAATACTGTACCCACATTCAGACGCTGCAGCTTCCTTTTCTGTGACGATGCAAGGAAGAATGGAAAATTTCCAAGATCTGTTTGGAAAATGTGGCTTGGCTACACAAAAGCACGTGTCTCCATTAGAAATACCTGGAGGAGGTTAGGAAAGAGCTACGAAAGCCCTTCCTTGATTCTTCCAAAGCTCCATCTAGACAATTTCATCTGTTTGTAACATACAATCAGTTACATCTGGAAACTTGAGCTCTATAAAGGGCAGCTCCTGGTCAGAGGCCTCTGAGAAGTGAGCTATTATATTTAATAGATTTTCTCCATGAGAAATACTCCATGAAAGACTAATTCCCTTTTAGAGCATTTCTGCATCAACCCGTCCCACCCGGTCATGCAGAGAGGACATGCTACAGACCCTGTCTGTAAGAGAATTCCATCTGGCGGGGTCCAGGAGGCAGGCTTTCTCTGCAGTAGCTCCCGCCCTCTGGAACATTCTTCCCCCAGAGGTGAGACAAGCCCCCTCACTCCTGGACTTCCACAAAAATTAAAAACCTGGTTGTGTCAGTATGTCTGGAGCAGGGAGAGGAATAGTCAATTGTGGGGATGGCTGGTGCTTTAGAATGGCCCTTGATACTCACTGATTGAGGTATAAGCTTAGCCATCTGGATTCTACTATATTTTATATCTTTTATCTATTTATATTCATATTTATAGTTATATTTATTGTATTTATGGTGGTATTGTATTTTAAATTTTGTTTTTTGTAAACCGCCCAGAGTCCCTCCTTGGGGTGGGGAGATGGGTGGTGATAAAATTTGATAAATAAACAAACAAACAAACATCATGCATTCCTGCCCTCAATAAATGGTTGATCACCTGTATTCTTACTGGGACAAGCTGTTCATATGGATCCATCCTTTAGGGCAGGGTTTCCCAACCAGGGTTCCCTGGAAGGAACCCTAGGGTTCCACGAGCGGGCACTAGGGGTTCCCTGGGAGATCATAATTTATTTTAAAAATTATCACAAATTTGGGCAATTTCACATTAAAGAGGTAAGTTTCATTCTTTATTTTTAGTTTAAGTATGCATATATACAGGCCTACACATGAAATGAATATAATAATTTTGTGTGGCCTATATTTGAGCCTGAATATGCAGCGGTTCCTTGAGGCCTAAAAAATATTTCAAGGGTTCCTTCAGGGTCAAAAGCTTGAGAAAGGCTGCTTTAGGGGCTTTTAAAATATTAGCAACCACCCACTATATCCTGTGGCAGTGAATGCCATGAATCAGTTGTATATTGTATAAAGTATAGCTATCACTGTTCTCCTAAATAAATTCTGAATCAGTTTCACTGGGTTACTTCATGTTCTGTTAAAGAGATAGGCACCATGGAGTCCTTTTTGCTCCAACATGCCTACAGACAATTCTTTTGTGCTCAGTGGCTGCCTACCTGCCCCACTTGACTTTGATTATTTTAATTTCTTTGAAGAAATACACAGGAACCTGGCATGCTGTGAATTAGAATGCCAACCTCCAGGATGATCTTAATTTCCAAGAAATGACTCTGGGGCTTACATAGACCCCATAAACTGAGTGAGTGAGTGAGTGAGTGAGTGAGTGAGTGAGTGCTGGGAAGTTAGTAGTGACTCTTAGCAACCATGTAGATAGACCTTCTCAAGGAAGATCTATCCCCAACCCAGTCCTTTAGGTTTCCCAACAGTGCACCCATCATATATGTAATCAAATACATCTGCCTTGCTGCTGGTCAACTTATTCTTTCCTTCCACCTTTCTCAGAATTATGGATTTCTCAAGAGAGCTGGGTCATCACATAATGTATCCAAAATATGATAGCTTGAGCCTGGTCATTTGTGTCTCATGTGAGAACTCTAGATTGATTTGTTATATGAGCCATTTGTTTGTTTTTTTGGCTGTCCATGGTATTCTCAAGAGTATTCTCCAATATGAAAGCTCAAAAGTATCACTACTCTTTCTATCCTGCTTCTTCAAAGTCCAATTTTCATTTCCATAAAGTGTCACAGGGAAAACCACTGCCTGCCTGATTCTGATCTTTGTGTATAGACACATCATGGCATCTGAATATCTTTTCCAATGCCTATATTGTTATCCTAACAAACGCTAGTCTGCAGCATATTTCCTGACTGCTAGTTCTTTTATTGTTGATCTTTTTTTCTGCCGTTCAATTGTGTCCGATTCTCATAGGCTGACCATACGTCCCGTTTTGAACGGGACAGTCCCTTTCTTTTAACATTTCCCAACTATCCCATTGTTTTAATATAAATATCAATTTTGTCCCGTTTTTTAAAAACGTTGGAGCCATTATTGGGAAAAGCGGGAAAAAATGGAAATTGAAATTGAAAAGGAGGCTGACTTGGCAGTAGTACTCAATCCAGCGGGAAACCCAGAGCAGGAACTGCAGGAACAGCTGATTGGCGGTGAGCAAGAGTCGCTGCCGCCAATCAGTGCAGTGGAAGACGGTCAGAAGAGTGCTCCCAGCAGGAAAGAAGCCGATTGGCTCTCAGGCCAAAACGGCGGGGAGAAAATAAAATAAAAGGGTGCGCCAGAGAGGAACAGGTTCCTGTCCTCTCGTCCCAGCTTGCCACCGCCCTCAGCCCTCCTGCCCTTCTCCAGCCTCCTGCTGCCTTGTTCCTCTCCTCCGTCTGAGCTCACAGCCCTCCTGCAACCTCTCCGCCCAACGCCACCCCTGCACCAGCCTCTCCGGACCCAACCATTGCTGCACCTCCCCCTCCTGCACCTTCCCAGTTTACTGTTGATAACTTTTTTTATCGTCTTTTTCATAAATATGGACTACTACGTAAGTTTAACCCCATCCTGTTTTGCCATCCCAATGTCCTTTTTTTGTCTCAAGGAAATATGGTCAGCCTAGATTCTTGGCAACTGCCTGGACAAGTCCCTGCAGTTCTCTTGGCAAGATTTCAGAAGTGTTTTGTCATTGCCTGCTTCCCAGGGCTGAGAGAAAGTGACAGGCCCAAGGTCACCCAGCTGGCTTTGTGCCCAAGGTGGGGCTAGAACTCAGGGTCTCCTGGTTTCTAGCCTGATGCCTTAACTACACCAAACTGGCTCTCTTTATATTAATATTATTTACTACTATCATTATTATTAATAATAATAAACTAAGAAAACAATATAATAAGAATTATTAATATTAATATTAATAATAGTCATTGACTATTGTTGATAGCCAATCTTAAAAGGTATAAGCTATCCACCAGTAACTTCTTTTTCTGCTCTAAGGCTGGTTGCTGTACCTGTTGTTTTAGTTTGGTTTTCTTTAATCTTAGTTCCATTTCTTCACTGTGCTCCTTGACTCCCATTACTAGAGCTTCCAGAACATTTGCAGTATCAGAATTATTATCAGAATAGTGTTATCAGCATAGCTCAGGTTACTGAAATTTCTTCCTTCAGTTTTAAAACCACACTCATCTTCCAATCTATCCTCCCTTAATATATATTCAGCATATAGGTTTAAATAAATAAGGAAAGAATGTACAGCCTTGTCTCACTTCTTTGCTGAACTGGAGCCAGTCTGTGGCTTCTTGTCCTGTGTATAGGTTTCAGATGAGGACAATGAGATGTTCTGGGATCCCCATTTTCCTAAGAATATTCCACGGTTTGACATGGTTAATACAACAAAAGACTTTTTATAGTCAATAAAGCACACATTGACTTCTTTTTGGTATTCTTTGGTTTCTCAATGATCTAGAGTGCATCAGCAATAATGTCTCTTGTTCTTCAGCATTTTTAAAACCAGCTTGAACATCTGGAATTCCCCTTTCAATGTAAGGTTCTATTCTGTGTTGGACAATCCTAAGCATGATTTTGTGAAATTAAGGCTATTGCACACTCTATTAAATCTCCTTTCTTTGGTATTGGTGTGTAGACTGACTGTTTCCAATCTGTTAGTCACAATGTCATTCTCCAGATTCGCTGGTATAGTTTGATTCAAACCTTTATTGATTATTCTTCTGTTCCATGCCATGTTTCTGTAGCTATTCCATCAATTCCTGTAGCCTTCCAATTTGGTAATGACCAGAGTGCTGTTCTGACTTTATCTTCAAATACTAGAAGTTCTTGTAAATAAGGAATATCTTCTAAGCTATCTTGGATGTTGACATCTCTGCAGAATTTCAGTGTATTCCTTACATCTCTGTTTGATCTTCTTTGAATCAGCTGCTCCCTGCCCATTGGCATTCTTTAAGATAACCAATTGGAGGTTGGAACTTCCTTCTGAATTCAGAGATCTTTTGGAAGAATTTCCTGGCTTTTCTGTGTCTGTTTTCATTTTGTTGTTTTTACATACTGTATGTAGTTGTAATATTGCTTCTTGTGTCTTCTAACAGATCTCTGAAACACTTTGTTAAATGCCTTCCTGGTTTTTTTTCTTTTTTGGCTTTTGCTTCTATTCTCTTCTTGGCAATTTCTACCAAATTGTTCTGACATCCAGTTTGCTTTCCTCTCTTTCATCATTTTTGGCAGTTTCTTTTCACATTCATTCTTAACAACTTCTTTAAGTTCATTCCACAGTTTGTTTGGTTCTCTGTCAGTGAGGTTCAGAACAGATTCCTGATATTTCCTTTTTTTAATAGTAATTATAATCACAACAGTGAAAACTAATACAAACTGAAAAAAATAAAAGAATAGACAGAAAAAGCAGAAGTGCAGAAAAGAAAGAAAAAAGAAAAAGAGAAAAGAAAAGAATATAGTAAAGAAAAAGAAAAGAAATATATAAAGAAGTGATTTCCCACCTTCATCACAAGTATAAATAATTTTAGTAACTTATGACCTTCTCTTAAAATACAACAAATGATCTCTTCTTCCCATATCCCATCTCTTATCTATAAACAAATCCATAAAACCCCAGTTGTCAACAAAAGCCCATTAAGGGTTACCAGAGATAACAATATATCTATTTTAGTCTTGATCAAATACATGAACTTTATATTACTTCCTTTTGCTTGATCTTTAGTCCCTTCAAATAATGTTGCAGAACTTGATTTCTTTTCATTTTTTCTTTGTCCCTTCTCACAAAATTCTTCAAAGCTTTAACAAGTCTCTTTTGTAAATCCAGTATAGGAAAATTATCCAGGTCACTCTCTTGATTTGTTATTTGTATATCTTTTAATTATTAAGACATCAGCAGGCTTCTTTTGTATGTCCAGTGTAACATCTTTTTCCATGTCATTCTTGTAGCCTGTCATTTTTAAATCCACTTTCAAGTCAGTCTTGATCTTGTCAGGTAGAACTTGTTCCTCTTTCACATTCTAAACATCTTTTAGAACAGTCTATCTATAGAGACACACACTTTTAAAATTAACTTCTGGGTCCATTGTTCAAAAATATCCTTCAATATGTCCAATGTTAAAATATTTTGCTTCATTCTGCAATTTTAAGTTGAGTTTGATTGTTCTTTAATTATAATCTTTAATTCCTTCTAGTTCTCCCTAATGTTCAATTTTTAAAGTCTTTATTTATTTATTTATTTATTTATAATTCAGAACTAAAGCATTTTCCCATGGAAAGGATTCTTTATAATTAATTCCAAAATCTTATTTCAAATTTATCTGGACCCTTAGTCCAGTTGTAGCTTTCTAAAATCAAAGTTTTAATCACCCTTTTGCTGTTATTCTAAAAAAAATTTTTTTTTAAGTTCTTAAACTTGTATTTAGAGGGACGCGGTGGCGCTGCGGGTTAAACCGCTGAGCTGTCGATCGGAAGGTCGGCGGTTCGAAACCGCGCGGCGGGGTGAGCTCCCGTTGTTAATCCCAGCTCCTGCTCACCTAGCAGTTCGAAAACATGCAAATGTGAGTAGATCAATAGGTACCGCTTCGGCGGGAAGGTAACGGCGTTCCGAGTCGTCATGCTGGCCACATGACCCGGAAGTGTCTATGACAACGCCGGCTCCAAGGCTTTGAAACGGAGATGAGCACCGCCCCCTAGAGTCGGATTCGACTGGACTTTACGTCAAGGGAAACCTTTACCTTTTTAAACTTGTATTTAAAAATTCTTTCATTAAAGATTGAAGAAAACTCACCTTGTGTTGTAAAACGTATTGATCCAAAGGTTCCTAATAGCTGAAAAGCAGTTTACAAGCAATTTCCAAAAGAGATTAGAAAGGAAATATGCAAACTTAGTGTCCTTTCAAAGGTGCTGATCGCAGTTTGAACAAGATGGCTATTCCTTCATCTTGCAGAGCTCTAAACCCACTGGAGACCACCATCTTATGGTCTCCTCGTGAGGAGCAACTGTCTTCAGTCCACCATTTCTTCCCCCGAAGCCCTGAGATTCCTGATATTTCCTGATATTCTCCTTGGAAATGGTGGGTAGATGTTCAAGATCATATTGTGGAAACTGCTTGGTTTTGTTTTCCTGCTTTAGCTTGACCTGAAATTCATACATGAGCACTTTGTGATCTGTTTCACCATCAGTTATAGCTGAGCGTTTCTACCTCCTGGTATAAATAATATAGTCAGTTTAACTTCTGTGTACTCCATCTGGTGATATCCATGTATATAGGCATCATTTTGATTGTTTGAAGACTGTATTAGCAATGAAGAAATCATTGGATTGACAGAAACTTGGATAACTGTCATATTTAAGAATTGTCCTCAAAGTCTATTTGATATTATTTGGTCATTGATTCTTCAAAGACAAAAATGATGGGTGGCTGCAGGCTAGAGCTTTGCTTTGAAATGTGCTTATCTATACAGAAAACAATGAAAGTTAGTTACAGTAATAAAGAACATTGTGAAGGGCAAGAGGGACTGACCAAAAACAACTTCACCAATATACCTTCTGGTAAAAGGAATTTTGTAGCCAGCCACACTGTGATGATTGCCTTACTCTAAATAAAACTCTCAGACTCAAAATGGGAATTCAGGTTCTGGGTTTATTTAGAAAAGACTGCAAACAGGTAAAAAGCTGAGAATGAGAAAAGCGCGCCTAAACTCAAACTAAATAGCGTCTTTGCAAACAGCAACCCACCCCCTCCCTCACATACAGTTCACCCCACATTCCCAGGTGCTCCTAACGAGCTCTGCTGATCAACGGGCAAAAAGACCTTGACATTTCAGAGATAGCCTAAACACATTCCTCCCTGGCACAGTCCAGCACGTCTCCTGTACAAGGCTCTCAGCAGCACCCTCCCAGCCCGGACACGTATCAGCACCTTGGCAAGCGAACCCTTACGATGTAGACACACACCGGACGTTGAGAGTGAGGTACATATAAACGCCCCTTAACCCAAGCGAGGTCGTGCTCAATGGACACCTTGTCAGGATTAGCAAGCAGCCAGGGATCAGAACGCAGCGCAGATACAAAAGTAGAGCGCAGTGCAGCGGACAATGGAGGCGGCTTGCGAACCGGCGAGGAAGGAGGCGGGGGCTGGCCCCGAGCACTGCTACGCGTGACAGCCACCAAACCCAGTTGCGGCCCCGATAGGACAGTGCCAATCACATCGGAGACCGGGCTCTCATCTTGTGGCAATCTGGAAAGGGCATCAGCCAGAAAATTCTTCTTGCCAGGTATAAATTTAAGTTGGAAGTTAAAACGGCTGAAAAATTGAACCCATCGAATCTGCTTTGGGCTGAGGCGCCTGGGTGTACGGAGCGCCTCGAGGTTGCAGTGATCCATCCAAACCTCAAAAGGGGAAGAAGCACCTTCTAACAGATGCCTCCAAGCCTCCAAGGCAGCTTTAACATCAAAAGCCTCCTTTTCCCAAACATGCCAGCATCTCTCCGTTTCGGAAAATTTGCAAGACAGATACGCACAGGGCTTCAAAAGCCCAGCAGAAGCTTTCTGCAACAAAATAGCTCCAATTGAAAAATCAGAGGCATCAACCTGAACGACGAAAGGAAGGTCAGGGTCAGGGTGGGAGAGGATGGGCTCTTCAGTAAAAAGAGCCTTCAGCCGATCAAAAGCAGCCTGACATGCAGGAGTCCAATTGAGCACGGCCCCCGGGTTCTTAACTTTGCGGGTCTCCCCCACCCCCTTAGTCCGTAACAAATCAGTTAGGGGCAGGGTAATTTCAGCGAACCCCCTGACAAAGGATCTGTAAAAATTGGCAAACCCGAGGAAACTTTGAAGTTGGCGCTGGGTTCTGGGTCGTTCCCAAGTAAGCACTGCCTGAATCTTAACAGGATCCATTTCATTGCCCTTATCGGAAATCCTGTAACCAAGGTAATCCAAGCGAGACTTATGGAACTCACATTTAGAAAGCTTAGCATAAAGCTTGGCATTCCTAAGCTTGGTAAGAACCTGTTTAAGAAGTCGTTCGTGCTCTTTTAAGGACTTAGTATAAATGAGTACATCATCCAAATACACCAATACCCCCTTAAACAAGTGGTCATGCAAAATTTCATTGATCAGCTGCATAAATACACCCGGTGCCCCTGCCAGACCAAAAGGGAGAACCTTATACTGGAAAGACCCCAATGGGCAATTAAAAGCCGTTTTCCATTCATCCCCCTCCCGATTGCGAATGCGGTAGTAGGCTTCGCGGAGATCCAACTTTGAGAAAACCCTGCCAGTGGACAGATGTGCGAGCATGTCTTTGACGAGAGGCAGAGGGTACTTGTTTGAAAGTGAGGCGGAATTTAATCCGCAGTAGTCCGTGCAGAGTCTCAGGCTGCCATCCTTCTTCTCCCTAAACAAAACGGGAGCCCCGACCGGCGAGTTTGCCGGCTCAATGAAGCCACGAGCCAGGTTCTTGTCAATGAACTCCCGCAAAGTGGCAAGTTCTTTCTTAGTCATAGGGTAAATCTTTGGCTTCGGCAAGGGGACGTCCAGAAGAAGTTCAATGGAACAGTCTGTCTTGCGATGGGGGGGGGGGGTATAACCGGTCGGCCTCCTCCTCCCCAAAAATGTCAGCAAAGTCCGGGTACATGGCTGGAAGACCTTCCAAGGGGGATGGGGAAGGCAGAGAATCTACAACCTCTGCTTGCCCTGCCGTCGGAGGCATGGCACGCCCCAGAAGGGGAGCTTGATAGAAGCCATCCTCAAAGGTAATGGAGCGGGACCGCCAATTGACATAGGGATTATGTGAGGTGAACCAGGGAATCCCTAACACAACCAAAGGATTCCCCACCGGGGTCACGATGAACAGAATGAGTTCGAAATGGGACCCCATACGCAAAGCGACTTCCCCAGTAAACTGGGTAGCAGCCCCCCCCCCCGCTGTGGAGCCATCCAGCTGTTGAAAAAGCAGTGGCTTTGGGAGAGGGAAGCAGGGTAAATCCAATGCCTTGACTAAGTCAGGATGGATTAAACATCGAGAACAGCCTGAGTCCAATAAAGCCCAGACCTCGAGGGATTTGGATTGAAATCCCAATTCAATTTTGACAGCGAGGATAGGGCAATCAGCACTCACCATGTTAGAGTTGCGCCCGGATCGAACCACCTGCCCCGTGGCGCCAGTTAAGACAGGTGGAAATCGTTTCCTGCCAGCTGTTCCAAAGCCTCTAATTCTTCTCCCGGGATGTAGATATCATCGTCATCCGCAGTAGCCAGCGCCCCCATCAACCGACGAGGAGGGTTGATCGGTTTCTTGGTTGTTTTTTGAGGCACTTTCGCGGAACGATCCGGTGCCTTAGCTTTGGGGCAGTTGACAGCGCGGTGACCCAGTTTTCCACAGGTGATGCATTGCCCACGGACAAAGCGGCATTGCTTCTCTGCATCCCATCTAGAGGTCGACGGAAGAACCGGAGCTCGGGTAGTGGTGACAGGCTTGTCTTCTTTGGTGGCCATCATAAAAGTGCGATGGGCATGTTCTGCTTTACCAGCGAGGCAAATCCAATCATGTAATGAGTTGGGATCATCCCGGCCCAGTGCCCAGCACAAGACTTCGCGATTGAGTCCATCCTTAAAGCGATCAATCAAGGTGGCCTCGGACCATTCAGGAACTTTACCTGCCAAAACCTTGAATTCAAGTGCATAGTCAGCCACAGGCTTCTGCCCCTGAACCAGTTCTTTAAGAGCGTCCTTAGCCCTTTCTTTAGCCAAGGGATCTTCAAAGTAGCGCTTCAGCACAGCCAAAAAGGCATCGAATGTGGCCAGGGCTGGCGCCCCAATCTCCAACAGTTGGACATACCAGTCAGCAGCCCTGCCTTTTAATTTCATGGCCACTGCAGCTATCTTCTCTTCTTCCGAAGGAAAGAGGTGGCCATGCTGTCTCATGAAACTGGCGGCATTGGTGAGAAAGAAGGACAGGTTAGCGGGGTCACCATCAAACTTCACCGGGAAGTCCCAGGGGGTTCCCCCAACCTGCAGGACCCCACCAGATTGCTGTCTCAGGGCCACCCCTATGGGAGTGGATCCACGCGGACCCGATGGAAAGTCTCGTGGTGGGGTTCCTCCTCCAGTAGCCTGTGAGAGGAAAGGCGGGAGGCTCAGTGGCCTCATTGCCCTGGGACCTCAGACAATTCTTACTAGGTCCCCAAAGGCAGCCGACATAGAACGCAAGACGTGTTCCATGGATTTGATCTTGGATTCCAGGACCCTAATTCTGTCAGGTGTAGCGGAGTCCTCCAGCGCTGGACCCTCTGGCGGTGGGCTCCCTGATATATCTGGGTGCATCCCCCTCGGAGTGTCAGGCCAGTGGAGTTTCCATGTGGAGCGGGACGTGCCGGGTCGGGGGTCCACCAGGGCATCCCATAAAAATTGTTCCTGTCCTGCCACATCGTCTGGCGGGGGTTTCTTCAATCCCGCGGTAGAGTAGGAGTCCCCCGACTGAGGTGTTGCTTGGGCTGGGACAGGGCTTGGGTCCCTGCTCGGGAACGTCGACTCAGGGAGTTGTTCCGGCTGCTCCTTGAACTCCGTGGGATCCTTTCCCCCTTCAGCCATCGCTAATTTCCCTTTCACAAGAAAATTTTCCGGTAAAGAGTAGCAAGGTTGGTTTGAAAAAATGATTCTCAGCTTTATGTGATGATTGCCTTACTCTGAATAAAACTCTCAGACTCAAAATGGGAATTCAGGTTCTGGGTTTATTTAGAAAAGACTGCAAACAGGTAAAAAGCTGAGAATGAGAAAAGCGCGCCTAAACTCAAACTAAATAGCGTCTTTGCAAACAGCAACCCACCCCCTCCCTCACATACAGTTCACCCCACATTCCCAGGTGCTCCTAACGGGCTCTGCTGATCAATGGGCAAAAAGACCTTGACATTTCAGAGATAGCCTAAACACATTCCTCCCTGGCACAGTCCAGCATGTCTCCTGTACAAGGCTCTCAGCAGCACCCTCCCAGCCCGGACACGTATCAGCACCCTGGCAAGCGAACCCTTACGATGTAGACACACACCGGAATGGTGAACATGACACACACTCACTGAGGTATCCAATCAATGAATGTAGCTATTCCTTCTCCCTTTGTGCTTTGCGCTTTGCACTTTGCGAGAGTATCTATAACAATTCTAAATATGCCTGCCAGTCCAAAAAAAAAAAAAGGCTATTTGGGGAAAAGCAGAAAGAGTTTCTTGTATTAATTTTCTTCACAATGAGTGCTATATCCCATCCTCCCACATGACTATCACTTTGCTTAATACTTCCGACATTTTAGTTAAAAGTTCTTCAATCAAGTGATCATTTTGCAAGGAGTTATTTAGGTGCTGTTTTTCTGCTCCCACAGTATCCATTTTGAGGTGGGATTTCTAGAACTGTACTCTGTGTAATTCTGATATATTTTGTTTTCTTTTGGAAGAATTGTCTTCCAAAACTCTTTAAGGAAAAGTCAGTAGTCCCAAAATATACCAAATGGGGCTCTGCATGACTCAGAAGAAGGTCTTCAGATCTTATTTCAGTACAAGACGTCCGTGTTTTTAATGAAAAAGAGCCTCACTTTTTTTTAGGTTTCCCACTGAACCTGAAACTAAGATGCTGCTGCTTTAAAAAGTCTGTTGCTTTAAGGAGCAGCACCTTTGTTTCAGACTAATGTGGAAGGCTGACGAAAGAGGGGCTCCTTTAATAAACAGCAGAAAGGGCTGTGCTCACATAAGCATGCCTTCTAAGTCATTTTTGAAGCTTGGACATAAAAATTACTTGGTCAAGTCAATAGATATAGGACAACCTCTTTGCATCTATGGGATCTCCTTGTGCTATCATTGCATTTGGAATCTTCATCCCACCTTCTTCAATTTCATTTTTCATTACATCCTGATTTTCAGGTGTACTATATGGAACTATGGGTATTTCAAGACGAAGCTTATGTTGTCACATTCGTAGACTGTGGATGGGGGTGGTGGTTTCAAACTACATTTCCTTTTTGAATCACCTACATTCTGTCATGCGTTTTCTTCCTTTATTTTTTTTTACCCTCCCCAAAACTTTTTAAAAAGAAAAAAGAGAATAGCTAAATAATAAGGTCATGCAAATCCTTCAAAAGATTATTTACAAGACATAGACACATGTACAAAGTACTTATCTTCTAATTATTATCTCAGCTGTGTATTTTTCTAGCAGGTGCTTTCATAAGCTGCTCCCATGATCTCATTTTTTTTAGAAAAAGGAACTGCTGTTGCGTGCTTATCTGATCAGAAACGGGGGAGGAGGGGTCATAAAGTAAAGAGGATCTATTCATCCTTTATGAAGTGGGGAAGGGAATAAAGAAGTTCCTTATTGTAATGGTTGCCTATTCTAAACACTGTCAGACTCATGAACAGGAATTCAAATATATTTGATTTATTAAAGAATAGTATGCAGGATCACAGAGAAAGCTGAGAATGATGAAAGCACGCCAAATTCAAACTAAAAACCCTTGGTGTAAATGAAATCCCTCCCCCCCGTAGAATCTTCTCAAGTTCACAATCCCAGGTGCTCCTAACGGTTTCTGATGGTCTGCAGGAAAAGTCCTTGAACAGAGAACATAACCCAAACACATTCCATTGTAATGAATTCAGATACAGAGCTTGGTACAAGGTTTCACTCCCTCCCAAACAGAAACGCGCATCAGAGCCATGGCATGTGAAACGTTACGATGTATAAACTACATTGAAACAGTGAACATGACATACTGCCCCCCCCCCAGAATAAAGAACACATTAAGCAGCAGGCTTCAAAGGGTAAGCAAGGTGGAAATGGCGAACTAAATCAGGAGCATTAACATGGTGGGCAGACACCCATTCAGGATGAGGAAAGTGTTTCCATCGGACCAGATACTGAAGGGTGCCTTGAAGCTTGCAAGAATCAACAATGTCCTTGACTTCAAAGTGTTGTTGGCCGTCAATCATAATTGGAGCGGGAGGAGGAGGTTGAGGGTGCCAACGTGGTGAGTGGTGCACAGGCTTAAGCAAGCTGCAATGGAAAACAGGGTGCAAGCATTTCAAATTGTGAGGCAGTAACTGGATTGACAAGACCAACAATGGGAAAAGGACCAATGAATTTGGGAGCAAGTTTTTTAGAGGGTTGAGGTAATTTGATAAATTTAGTAGATAGATACACCTGATCCCCAACTTGGAAGTCATGTTGTAAAGAGCGATGCTTATCAGCTTGAGATTTGTAAGCAGCCTGGGCGTCAGCCAAAGCTTGTTGAATGACCGGCCAGGAATTAGACAGCTTAACAGTCAAATCAGATGTAGAACATGTTTGGGAAGGGGGCTGTGGCAGTTCAGGGATGGGAACAAAGTTGTGACCAGAAACCACGCGAAAAGGGGTTTGTCTGGTACTTTGATGCACAGCATTGTTATAAACAACTTCAGCAAAAGGCAATAAGTCCACCCAATCGTCCTGATGGTAGTTAATGTATGCTCTTAGAAACTGTTCAAGAGTGGAGTTTAAAATCTCAGTAGAACCGTCAGTCTGAGGATGGGACGATGTGGATAGTGCTTGTTTGGTGCCAATCAATTATAAAAATGATTTCCAAAACTGGGAAGTAAACCATGTTCTGCGGTCACTGACCAAATGGGAGGGACTACTGTGGAGATGGTAGATGTGGATGAGAAATAGGCGCGCCAATTGTGGGGCTGACGGGATGGATGCACATGGAATGAAATGCGCTTGCTTGGAGAAAAAATCTTTTACAACCCAAATTACAGTTTTCTTCTGACTGGGAGGAAAATCCACAATAAAATCCATAGAAATCTCGTCCCAGGGACAGGACGGGCTGGCCACTGGCTGTAGAAGCCTCTGTGGTTTCCCCCCCTTTCGTTTTGACATGGCACAAACAGGACAGGAAGCAACATAGTCTTTTACATCTTAAGGTTGGCCACCAAAATTGACGACGAACCAAATGCAAGGTTTTGACAAAACCAAAGTGTCCAGCAAGTTTATCATCATGGGAACACTGCAAAACATCAGCTCTTAAAGTTTCAGGCACATAAAGGTGGTGTTCCACCCACGCCAGACCGTTTTCAAAAGAAACATTGTCTCTATTAGCTAGCAATCAAGTGTCAGATTTCAGTGCCTGGAGAAAGTCTTTCTGTAACTGGCAAGGAACTTGCACTTTCCGCTTCCCAGACTGGGCTGGGGGCGGGGTTGCCTGCGCATGGGTCTGGCTCCGAGTGACAGCAACTAAGCCCAGTTGTGGTTCAGTGAGAACAGTCCCAACCACATCTGCCATGTGGTCAAGGTCCTGAGGTAAACGTGACAAAGCATCAGCCAGAAAGTTTTTCTTTCCCGGGATAAATTTTAACTGGAAGTTAAAGCAACTGAAAAACTGAGCCCAGTGAATTTGTTTAGGGCTGAGACGCCAGGGGGGGGGCGGAGGGCTTGCAAATTCCCGTGATCGGTCCAAACCTCGAAAGGACATTTAGTGCTTTCAAGGAGGTGACGCCAGGTTTCCAAAGAGGCTTTTACAGCAAACGCCTCCTTTTCCCAAACATGCCAATGGCGTTCGGTTTCAGAAAATTTCCTGGACAGATAAGCACAGGGTTTTAAGTGTTCAGAATCCCTCTGTAACAAAATAGCCCCAACTGAGGAGTCAGAAGCATCAACTTGGACCACAAAGGGGCGTTCAGGATCAGGGTGCTGTAGAATAGGCTCAGCAGTGAAAAGGGTTTTCAACTTTTCAAATGCTGCCTGGCATTCAGGCGTCCAATTCAGCATGGCCCCAGGGTGTTTTACTTTGCGTGTCTCACCCAAGCCCTTGGTACGGAGTAAATCAGTGAGAGGCAAGGCAATCTCAGCGAACCCCTGGATAAACTAGTGGTAATAATTACTGAACCCGAGGAAACTTTGCAATTGCCTCCGGGTGTGGGGACGTTCCCAACTTAGAATCGCCTGAATTTTTGCAGGGTCCATTTCAATGCCCTTGTCAGACACCCGATAGCCCAGATAGTCAAGTTGGGTTTTGTGAAATTCACATTTGGAAAGTTTGGCATAGAGTTTGGCATCTCTAAGTTTGCGTAACACCTGTTTGAGGAGGCGTTCGTGTTCCTCCTCGGTTTCAGTGTAAATGAGAACATCATCTAAGTAAACCAGGACCCCTTTAAACAAATGATCATGTAGAACTTCATTAATCAGCTGCATGAAGACTCTGGGTGCCCCTGCTAACCCAAAAGGGAGGACTTTGTGCTGAAACAATCCTAGTGGGCAATTAAAAGCAGTTTTCCACTCATCCCCAGCTCTTATACGAATGCAGAAATAGGCTTCGCGAAGATCGAGCTTGGAGAAAATCTTGCTCTTTGACAAATGAGCTAACATGTCCTTCATGAGCGGGAGAGGGTACTTGTTGACAATAGAGATGGAATTTAACCCCCGATAGTCCGTACAGAGTCGAAGCGTGCCATCTTTCTTTTCCCGGAATAGCACAGGGGCCCCAACTGGGGAAGTAGCAGGTTCAATAAATCCCCTTGACAGATTTTTGTCAATGAATTCCTGTAATGCCTCAAGCTCCTTCTGAGTCATCGGATAAATTTTAGGCTTGGGCAATTGAGCATTGGGGACCAACTCTATTGCACAGTCAGTTTTCCGGTGGGGGGGGGGGTAGCTGATCTGCTTCCATCTCCCCAAATACATCTGCAAAGTCTTGGTATTGATCAGGCAAGCCTTCTAAATGTGCCAAGCTAGGGTGCGGTGTGGCGATCGCTGCCCTTCCAACCCCCGCACGTGCAACTCTCTCCGCTGTAGGAGCTTGGTAAAAACAATCTTTAAAAGTCACAGTTCTGTGCTCCCAGTTTATGTAGGGGCTTCGATAGGTCAACCAGGGGATCCCCAGAATTACCAAGGGATTGCCAACAGGTGCTACTATGAATTTCAAAGTCTCACGGTGGCTGCCCATTTGCATTGCAACAGTTCCAGTGAAATGGGTTGCTGGCCTCTCCCCCCCCCCCCCCGCCATTGAACCATCCAACTGTGTGAAGATCAAAGGCTGCTGGAGGGGGAAGCTAGGCAGGTCCAAAGCAGCAACCAGATCAGGGTGAATTAAACACCTGGAACACCCAGAGACAACTAAAGCCCAGATCTCTGTAGTTTTTGTGCGGGAACCCAATTTCACTTTTACTGCTAAAGTGGGACAGTCAGCACTCACCATAGTATCTTCGCACCCATCCTCCTCCACCTGCCCGCAGGCGCTCTTCATGGCAGGTGGCTGGCGTTTCCTACTGGCTCCTTAGAGTCGTCTTCAGCCTCTCCCGAGAAGTAGATTACTTCCTCAGCGTCAGCTGTCCCCTTGGCTGCTGTCATCCGCCGTGAGGCGGGGGCAATTTGGCTGGCCGCTTCCCCGCTCGATCTCCAGCTTTGGCTTTTGGGCAATCAGCTGCTCGGTGGCCCTCCTTTCCGCATCAGAGACACTGACCCCTCGCGTAGCGCCGATCTCTCTCCTCATCCCAAGCTCTATAGCTTGGCTGGGTAGCAGTCGTAGCACTTCGGGGTCCCCTCATGGTGGCAGGTGGTTTTTCAGATTTTCTAGTTTGCATGAAGGTATGCTGAGCGTGCTCAGTCTTGCCGGCCAGACAGATCCAGTCGTACAATGACTCTGGGTCGTCTCTACACAATGCCCACCGTAGGACGTCCCGGTTGAGTCCCTCTTTAAACTGTTCTATTAGGGTTGACTGAGACCAGTCAGGGATTTTCCCAGCTAAAGCCTTAAACTCTAGGGCGTAATCAGCTACGAACATTTGGCCTTGGGTAAGATCCTTCAGCGCCTTCTTAGCTCTTGCCTTGGCCAGAGGAACCTCAAAATGCAGCTTTAACACCCACATGAAATCATCAAAATAATCAAGTGCAGGGGAGTCAGCATCACTTAACTGAACATACCAGTCAGCCACTCGACCCTTCAACCTGGTAGCAATGGAAGTTATTTTAGCCTCTTTGGAAGGGAAGTATGCTCCAAACTGCCTCATATAACTTTCAGCATTAGTTAAAAAAAAAGATAACTTTGTTGGATCCCCATCAAACTTGACAGAAAAGTCTCTCACCCCCACTCCAGTTGGAGTGGAATCGGCAGCCACTTGAGTGGTTGGGCCCCAGGTTACAGTAGCTTTCCCTCTTCGGGGTGGGGACACTGGTGATCGAGCCCTGCGAGGTGGAGATTCATCCTGGAGCTGTCTCCGGCCCCGCTCCGCCGGTGGTCCAGACGGGAGGATGGGGGCTGGTTGCGGGAAGCTGGGATCTCCTCCGCACCTCCCCTGCCCCTCCAGTGACAGAGACAGGTTTCTTAGTATGTACTCTATCGATTCTATTTTGGCCTCCATCACTCTTAGTCTTTCAGGGGTTTGAGAGTCCTCCCTCCCTCGCGTGTTCGGCTTTCTCTCTGTTGACACCATAGTAGACTCTTTGTCTGGGGTTAGTGGGAACCGATACTTCCAGGACGCCCCCGACGTCCCTGGCTGGGGTTCCCCTACTTCATCCAAGGTGATCAACTCTGCGAGCAATTCGCTGGGGGCCGGTTGCTCTGGCTCTTCCCCATTGTTAGATTCCTCCACCTCAGAATTGGAACTCGATCCATCCCAGGAGTCTGAAGGTTCTGGGTGAGGTTCAGTTCTCTGCTCTTGACCATAGACTCGGGCATCAAGCTAGCCATCTCCTCAAGTCCTCCGGTCGTGAGCTTGGACTCAGCCATCGTTAACTATTTTCCCTCGCAAGAAACTGATCTTGGTAGGAGCTAATGATACAACTTTGGGGATTCTCAGCTTTATGTAATGGTTGCCTATTCTAAAACACTGACAGTGACTGACTCATGAACAGGAATTCAAAGATATCTGATTTATTAAAGAATAGTATGCAGGATCACAGAGAAAGCTGAGAATGATGAAAGCGTGCCAAATTCAAACTAAAAACCCTCGGTGCAAATGAAATCCCTCCCCCCATAGAATCTTCTCAAGTCCACAATCCCAGGTGCTCCTAACGGTTTCTGATGGTCTGCGGGAAAAGTCCTTGAACAGAGAACATAACCCAAACATATTCCATTGTAATGAACACAGATACAGAGTACAAGGTTTCACAGCAGCTCCCCCCCACCAGAAACGCGCGTCAGAGCCACGGCATGTGAAACGTTACGATGTATAAACTACATTGAAACAGTGAACATGACACTTATTTGTTTTGAAATAGATGGAGCTCAGTCCAATGAGGAGGATACGTGGTGGTGTGGGAGCCCCCATGTAACATTTTATACACACAGACACCTTAGCCCAAGAGCATAACTGGTTCTAACCTCCGCTTCAGAATTGGGAAAAGGAGGAGAGATTTGATGGTCTTTCCTATATCATGAGCTGTCTTTCTTTCAAAATAAAGCTTGTACTTTTAAATATATGCTTCTATGTTATGCCACTTGTCATTAAGCTTATTTGAAAATGTCCCAGAGACATTTTTGAAAGCCACCAATAGAAATCAGTGGAGAAATTCAAGTTTTAACACAGCTTTGTTATTATTTAAATCTGAGAATCCTTCTAGCTCTACTAAATTAGATGTTCAAGATTTTAAGAAGGGATGGAATAAGGAATTGAAATAACCAGTAAACAAAAGATTGGATGACAATTTTGGCATCTAAATGTAATATTTTATAGTATGAGAAATTCAGCAAAGTTATTGTTTTGCAGGCATTGGAGAATTGTATACCTTTTGGGGGAAGAAATTGGTGAGTACAACCAATTGCTAACGATGCAAAATCATTCAAATGATGTGTTCATGTGCTATCGGGGTTTCCATCTGAAGGGATATTATTTAACTCAATAATTTTCATAGATGCATATATTCTTTTGAATGGCATAGAAATTAATGATTTGACAAAGGAAATGGGTAGGCAAGTCTTTATGTCCTACCAGCCTGGAAGGAGACACATTTTCAGGCAATTTAATACTCTATAATGCTCACCCTATTTTTCTCTTTTTGAACAAACATTCAACTTCCAAGAGGTGCAGGTATATTTAGAAGATTATTTAGAAGTTTGGATTGCATCCACACTAGCTTAAAGTCTCCTTCTCCTTCTCCTTCTCTAATTAAATTGGATAATATTACATCCAGTGCTACTTCTTTACATATATAAGATGTGTGTGTGTGTGTGTAGTTTTTTCCTTTTGCTTGGCAAATAATAACAAACTGTTGTTGTTTATTCGTTTAGTCGCTTCCGACTCTTCGTGACTTCATGGACCAGCCCACGCCAGAGCTTCCTGTTGGTCATCAACATCCCCAGCTGCCCCAGGGATGAGTCCGTCACCTCCAGAATATCATCCATCCACCTTGCCCTTGGTCGGCCCCTCTTCCTTTTGCCCTCCACTCTCCCTAGCATCAGCATCTTCTCCAGGCTGTCCTGTCTTCTCATTATGTGGCCAAAGTATTTCAGTTTGGCCTTTAATATAACAAACTACTGTATCTTTAAAAAGGATATCAGCAAAGCTTGAGCACAAGTTTAATCACCTTATTGCTCCCAATCTCTTCCAAAAACAGGGAGAAAAAGTAGGAGATATAGAAAAATCACTGTTAGGAGAAGGAGAAAGCAAGGGGGAATGACTATCATGACTGGCCGGAGCCAGCATCCTGCAACGTTTTCTTTTTGCTGATATTAACATAGGCATACGGTGCGCTGAATCGGTGAGTTGCCTACCGATTTAGATGCAGCGACAAATATCATGGGAAATTCCTGCCTGAATTATTCTAAATCACAGCTTGGGGATAGAGTGTGGATTTCCCTTCCCTGTTTAGGGCTGTTTATGAGCCATGCATGACAGTTGTTTGCCAGATATGTGGGCAGAAGGGCTAGTACCTTTGTTTGTTGAACAGTAGCATCCAGTACTGCTCTCTGGTTTTAGTCATTTGTAAAAAATTGGGGGAGGATGTAAAAAATGATATTCTGTAACTATTGTCAAAATGTAAACTGCACAACTTCTTACTATAAAACAGTGGCTACATCAGAGGCAGGAATGAGATAGCAGCACCTACTTTGTGGTGTTTGATTCTTGTACTCTTGTATTCTTGTATTCATTCCACTTAATCATGAAACATTTATCTAATTTTATGAAAATTATTCTGCTTCCTTTATTTTTTTCATATTGTTCTTTCCTCAGTTATGTGTTTATGGATATGCTTATTTTTTTTCTGGGAATTTGCATGTTAGACATATTATAAATAAACTCACACAAAAAGAAAGGTCTAATTTTCCCATTTTGAATGCTTATCACAAAATGTAAGTTATCTCTAACACTAGTCAAGAAATTTCCTAAACTGTAAACATGCTGGAATAATTTGATCTAGTTCTGGGTTTAAGCTAATTTGGGCTCCACAAATTTACATAATTAATCTTATTTTACAGACAACTACATACAAAATATACGGATGTGTCTGTGTACACGTGCTTCTTGTTACCAAAACCAGTCCTAAATATTTTAAAAATCAGTTTTAAAACTTCTCAGGACATTCAGAAGAAAAACTTTTACTGATTAATGTTTTAAGTTCGTTAGTTTTCCACTTAGTGAGCGATTGCAATCTTTTGCGCAAGACACGTACAGTGATAGCATGGGAAAATGATAAGAACGGAAAAATGATAGAACAAAGCCACATAAAGCAAACTAAAATATTTATCATAGATAACTTTCGGACAGCATAAACGCAAGGCAGAAAGTTTTAATACTATTTCATGGATGCTCGCAACATCATGAGTGAGTTTGACATCACTCAGGCTTTAGTCACCTCTCCGTGTGTTCTACATTGGCTGCCCTTGAAGACCCCTGGGAAACTCCAGCTGCTCCAGAAGTCGGTGGTGCTCCTCGCTGAATCCATGTTCCACCACTGCTGTGGGACTTGCACTGGTTAGCAGTTGGATTCCAGGTGCAATTCAAGGTGCTGGCTGTCAGCTTTCAGCCCTTCATGGTTCAGGGTTGGGATATCTGCAGGATTGTTTTCTCCCTGCAACATCTACCACTCATAAGATGACGTGCAGCATGCTCCTTCTGCATTCCCATCTGCAGGGGCCACAGAAACAAGCCCTCGCTATCCCCACATTCCCTTGGACATTTGAATGGCATTTTGGAAGCCTATTAAGACCTGGCTATTTAAACAATTCTGGGGTCTGGAAGATCTGCAAGCAATTGGGGGCTGTTAATCGTGCTTTGCTGACTGTGTTTTATTCTCAGGTCTTATGTAGGTAATTTCTTTGATTATTTTGCATCGTATGTATATTTTTATTTGTTCAGTTTTCATCTTGACTAAGGGGAAATTGTATGCCTCTCAGAGCCAGTTTTGACTGGAGCAGCCTACAACCTGTGCAAAAAAAAAGCATTTATTTATTTGCTTTTCAGATTTTGCCACCGCCCATCTCCCCCCCACAAGAGGGACTCTGGGCCGTATAATAAATAATGCTGTCATTCCCAACTTAAAGAGCAGTTTGTAGAAGAAGGGTTTTTAATAGGATTGCTCCTTACCAGCTGATCTTTATTAGCCTCTTCCTTGCCTATCTACTACACTGAAACATTAATAAAACGTATAGCTCTGCTGTGATCCATGCTGAAAATAGGCCCATCAATTCAGTACCATTACAAGTAATGGGGCACCGCCTCCCTCATTTGCATGAGCTTTTGGAGGCGCTCTGGAGTCGTGTGCACTGTGCTTCAGCAAAGCAGGGAAAGAGTACTTCTAAAGTGAGGAAAAATTAAGAATCAACCCAAAGCAAAATGTCGGGCTTTTACCTGAATAAGAAAAAACACATTACAAAAGAGAAAGGAGGCTGGATGGTGCAGTACTTTTAATGCTCCTATCAGACAAATAGAAATAGAGATGGGGAAGTTAATACGAAGAGTCAAAAGAGGTACTATGGAAATGACAGTGGAAACAGTATGCCAGAGAGCTGATGAAATTGGGATCCATGGAAGCTGCAGAGACACAAACCAAATTATTGGGGGAAGAGAAAAAAGAAGCAGGGGCAAATCAGCTTTCAGTATCATGCTTCAGAGCTAAGGAAAACAGAAGGCCTCACTTCCTGATTGGCCTAAGATAGTTGCAGAAATGCAAGGGGCACGTGCTGCCCTCAGATCTTGCCGCTTATAGACAAAAGCTTGAAAAATGCTGCAAAAAACGTTAACCACTTAAGCAGTCTTAAATATTGTGCTATTCAGATAGACCTAACCCAATGATAATATAATGAAAATGGGACTTCTTGGTGCAGGGTTGCTGAATGGAAGCTTTGTTTTTTATTAAAAGGCCTCACAGACTCAGTGCTCCTCTGCACTCCCCAGCTTATCAAGAGCAATTCTAAGCTTAAGAACAATGAATACAAATCACTCAGTGGTCCTGTTTGCATGATGTGCTTAAGAGGGTGGGCAGGTTATTTGGGGTTGTGTAAATTCCAAAATCCAAATAATTGACCCAGCCAATTATAATCCCCCAAGGGGTTATTTTAGCCCTTCCAAAATCCCAGAGTGCTGTGGGATTAAACTAACTTTCCCCACTGCACTCAACTAACTCCTGCCATGTCCTGTGACTTCCTGAGGGTTAAGTGCCCCATCTTCTGTCCATCACAGGGGATACCAAAACTGGAACTCTCTAGGAAGTGTCTGTGGCTGTTTTGATTTTCACATCTCTCTCCCTTCACCACCCATAGCCACAGAAGGGGCAGAAACTAGGAGGGATAGGTATGCCGCTGGCTCTGCAGTATAAGCTTCCTCCCTGCTCCTGAGGACTGAAAAAAATGCTTGCTGGTCAGCTGATGGAATCATCCATGAATGTCTGCTATCACAAGCTTAACAAAGAATAATTAATCTTCCAAGGTTTGCTGGATTCCCGAATGCCAAAAAGCCTTTCCAGAATTAACAACTGCTAGTCACTCTGTGTTAAGACCAGATGACAGTTTCCCATTTGTTCCACATGTTGATGGATCTGATGTGGGGCTAACCCTAAACCAAGAATTTGAGGATGGGGAACATCCAATTCTCTGTCTTCAGAAAAAGAGTATACAGCATCATACAAAATGAGACCTATGCTCTGAAAATCTGAAAAATCTGAAAAATTGGAAAATCTCAAGGTTATCTGTGTGGCTATGAATTCAATGTAGTCCTAAGCCCCGAACCACTAGTTTGTTTGAAAAAGAAGGAAGACTAACAGTAAACTCACCTGTTGATGTCTTAACAGTATACAAATTTGTAGTTTATCACTAGTCAGGGAAACACCATCAAGTTGCTGGTTTTCTGTCTAGATACAGAACTGGCCCAGAGATTGCTATTTGTAAAGTGATATCAATGAGTCCCATGGAAATCTTGGGGAACACCCCTCCTTCACTAAAAGTGTGGGGGGAGATGTGAAAGAATGGAGAAGGAAGACATGGTCTGCCATCCCGTCATGTGATTTCCCAGACATACAAACTGTACATTTAACCGATAATCTGGGTCTGAGAAACAGCTGAGAGAATCGTCAGATAAAGTTTTTCACACTCACAAAGAATCTCTTACTAGGAGTTGAAATGGGCTAAGGAACTGGCAGGAAGGAGTTGGAGTAGGAGAGAAGGAGAAAGAGAAAATGGCTAGCAAGCTAAGATGGACTTAAATGGTCTTGGACTGCCAAAGAGACACAGGCTCCTGAGTGATTTGAGACACTAAAGAGGAATACGGTGTGGTGTGGGATGTCTAGCTGGTGCAGATTTCTAGAGGAAGCAAAGAAGATCATGTTTGGGCTGGCCATGAGATGTTGCTAAGTTCTAACTAGCGCCCTTGATTGACTTTATGGGGAATTTAGTAATAGCTGCACACTTAGCAATAGCTTAAGAAAGGCATGCTGACATAGAAGCAGAAGTGTTACTATTATAAGCAGAGATAATTAATTTCTGAATGGTAGAGCAATCAGGCCATAAATCAACTGGCTACACGCTACTCTCTTTTGAACTCAGAAGCAGGAGGAGATCAATTTGTATGTTTTAGCTGAATGCCACTTGCATAGTTTGGAATGCTAAGGTGGGCAGTCAAATGACACCTGGAATTACAGGTAAGCATGGCCTGGGAGAACAAAACAAAGCAGGACATAGGCTGATAGAATTTTGCCAAGACAACTCACTCTGCATAACAAACGCTCTCTTCCAACAACCTAAGAGACGGCTTTATACATGGACTTCACCAGATGGACAACACCGAAATCAGATTGACTACATCCTTTGCAGCCAAAGGTGGCGGACATCTATACAGTCGGTAAAAACAAGACCTGGAGCTGACTGTAGTTCAGATCACAAACTTCTTATTGCACAATTTAGGATCAGACTAAAGAGATTAGGGAAGACCCACAGATCAGCTAGATATGAGCTCACTAATATTCCTAAGGAATATGCAGTGGAGGTGAAGAATCGATTTAAGGGACTGGACTTAGTAGATAGGGTCCCGGAAGAACTATGGACAGAAGTTCGCAACATTGTTCAGGAGGCGGCAACAAAAGACATCCCAAAGAAAGAGGAAACCAAGAAGGCAAAATGGCTGTCTGCTGAGACACTAGAAGTAGCCCAAGAAAGAAGGAAAGCAAAGGCAACAGTGGTAGGGGGAGATATGCCCAATTAAATGCAAAATTCCAGAGGTTAGCCAGAAGAGATAAGGAATTATTTTTAAACAAGCAATGCGCAGAAGTGGAAGAAGACAATAGAATAGGAAGGACAAGAGACCTCTTCCAGAAAATTAGAAACATCGGAGGTAAATTCCAGGCCAAAATGGGTATGATCAAAAACAAAGATGGCAAGGACCTAACAGAAGAAGAAGAGATCAAGAAAAGGTGGCAAGAATACACAGAAGACCTGTATAGGAAGGATAACGATATCGGGGATAGCTTTGACGGTGTGGCCAGTGAGCTAGAGCCAGACATCCTGAAGAGTGAGGTTGAATGGGCCTTAAGAAGCATTGCTAACAGCAAGGCAGCAGGAGATGAGGGCATCCCAGCTGAACTGTTCAAAATCTTGCAAGATGATGCTGTCAAGGTAATGCATGCTATATGCCAGCAAATTTGGAAAACACAAGAATGGCCATCAGACTGGAAAAAATCAACTTATATCCCCATACCAAAAAAGGGAAACACTAAAGAAGGTTCAAACTATCGAACAGTGGCACTCATTTCACATGCCAGTAAGGTAATGCTCAAGATCCTGCAAGGTAGACTTCAGCAATTCATGGAACGAGAATTGCCAGATGTACAAGCTGGGTTTAGAAAAGGCAGAGGAACTAGGGACCAAATTGCCAATATCCGCTGGATAATGGAAAAAGCCAGGGAGTTTCAGAAAAACATCTATTTCTGTTTTATTGACTATTCTAAAGCCTTTGACTGTGTGGACCAGAACAAATTGTGGCAAGTTCTTAGCGGTATGGGGATACCAAGTCATCTTGTCTGCCTCCTGAGAAATCTGTATAACGACTGTAATGATTGCCCAACCCAGATACTCAGACTCACAAGAGGTTGCTAAATGAAATCTGATTTATTAGGGAACTTAGGACAAATACAGAGAAAGCTGAGAATGAGCAAAAGCGCGCCAAATACAAACTTAAAACCCTCGGTGCAAACGTACCCCGCCTCCCGGCCAGCAGCACCGCCCATCCCAGGTGCTGGCAACCGTCAGAACGGCTAGCCTGGGAAAGTAACCTTGAACACAACAGATAACCCAAACACATTCCAAAAGCAGAGCCAAGAGATAAACCCTCCCATCCTCCCCTGAAAGATGAAACACGCATCCAGCTAATGACATGCGAAACGTTACGATGTATCAAAGACATTGAAACGGCGAACATGACAACGACCAAGTAGCAACAGTAAGAACAGACCATGGAACAACGGACTGGTTTAAGATTGGGAAAGGAGTACGGCAGGACTGTATACTCTCACCCTACCTATTCAACTTGTACGCAGAACACATCATGTGATAAGCTGGGCTTGAGGAATCCAAGGCTGGAGTTAAAATCGCTGGAAGAAACATTAACAATCTCAGATATGCAGATGATACCACTTTGATGGCTGAAAGCGAGGAGGAACTGAGGAGCCTTATGATGAAGGTGAAAGAAGAAAGTGCAAAAGCTGGCTTGCAGCTAAACCTCAAAAAAACCAAGATTATGGCAACCAGCTTGATTGATAACTGGCAAATAGAGGGAGAAAATGTAGAGGCAGTGAAAGACTTTTTATTTCTAGGTGGGAAGATTACTGCAGATGCTGACTTCAGTCAGGAAATCAGAAGACGTTTAATCCTTGGGAGAAGAGCAATGACCAATCTCGATAAAATAGTTAAGAGCAGAGACATCACACTGACAACAAAGGTCTGCATAGTTAAAGCAATGGTTTTCCCAGTAGTAACATATGGCTGCGAGAGCTGGACCATAAGGAAGGCTGAGAGAAGGAAGATTGATGCTTTTGAACTGTGGTGTTGGAGGAAAATTCTGAGAGTGCCTTGGACTGCAAGAAGATCAAACCAGTCCATCCTCCAGGAAATCAAGCCAGACTGCTCACTTGAGGGAACGATATTAAAGGCCAAACTGAAATACTTTGGCCACATAATGAGAAGCCAGGACACCCTGGAGAAGATGCTGATGCTAGGGAGAGTGGAGGGCAAAAGGAAGAGGGGCCGACCAAGGGCAAGGTGGATGGATGATATTCTAGAGGTGACAGATTCGACCTTGGGGGAGCTGGGGGTGTTGACAACCGACAGGAAGCTCTGGCGTGGGCTGGTCCATGAAGTCATGAAGAGTCGGAAGCGACTGAACGAATAAACAACAACACTTGCATAGTTAGTCTTCAGTTATTGAAAAAGAAATTAAAGCTATTTAATCTTTGAAATGTTATGAATGAAGAAAAAAATTGAACTGGTTCACAAGAATATCTTTTTGTACTGTATTTTATCTGACCTGTTCCAAAGAACTCCCTCACAGAGCTATTTTCATATGAGGCTTTTTTTTTCTTTCTCCTTTTACACTCAAATGAGAAGCTTTTAACAAATTATTTAAAAGAACATGTTTCCTTACCAGAAAGGAATCTGTAATTGGAAGAAAAGATGGAATAACAATATAGTTACTTTTCACAGGTATCACTACAAGCTGTCCATCTGGAAACACCCTTGACAGTAATCAGAAGAAAAGATGCAAGGATTACAAGGAAAATGAGAGGATGATCAATGATTGATTATATTGTAATAAGAGGGCACATGCTCTGGAAATTCTGCAGGAAGTATTTTGAAACAGTGTGACCTAAACTGTTTTGACTGACCTTGGAAAAAGCTAAGTGGGATCAAACCTGGTTAGTAGTTGGATGGGAGACCACCAGAAATCCAACAAGTATAACCTAGAATGGGAAACTGAAAAATAATCCCAAAATAAGGCAATGACAAACCAATTCTATGTTCTTGCAAACAAACCCTATGTGGATATGTCCATTTAACTATAGTAAGAGTTGGTTCCCTGACTGATTGTTAGAAAATCAAAAAGTCTCTAATGTACATGAGAATATACTGGTTCGAATGTGAAAACAGTTCAGTTGCTGAAGTTCTTGTAATCCTATCCCATTCACCTCCATAAATCTTGCTAAAGGGAATTCTGTGAGGATCATGTTTGGAAAAGAATAATTTTTAGTTTTAGGCAGCAACCACAGAGCTGGACACATATTGGATTTAATTTAGAGGATTTTTTTATTTTATGTGGTTATGCATCTTCCCCCAGTTGGTGCCCTCTAGGATGTGTTGAACTACAACATCCAGAATACCAAAGTTAAGGAAGTCAGTGTGTCATGCGCTGCCTACCTCTGAATAATGCTCAGACACTGGTTCTGTGGAACAGGCTCTGATTTATTCACGGTGTAGGTACAGTATAGGAAAAAAGCTGAGAGTGACAGGAGCGCGCCGGTGCGGGGTTTAAATACCCCGCGCCGGTCAGCGCCCCCTCACTCGCGGTTACGTCACCCCCCTTTGTCCAACACGTTGTCCTGCCGGTAGGTGAGGGGTTGCGAGGCCCCGCTGGCGTTCCGGGATCGCCCATCATCGGTTTCTCTATTCCTCCGGTGATTGCTGTCAGCTGGGCGATCTCCGTTGCGTTAGCGCTAACAGCTTGGGTGTGCCTCGCGATCCGTTTAGCCATTGTTTCTTGTCCTTCAGTCTTTGTGAGTTGATGGCTACTTATCTTGAGCCCCTTCCCCTGTTTCCTTGCTATTGTCATGTGTGCCATTGCGCTGATGTCTTCAGCTCAACGGCACTCATGACACAGTGGTACATATGAGCAAAACTATCCACACATCTCCAACGTTAGTGACTACTCACTGGTGTAATAGAATGCAGCCATGGTTAGATTACTGAGTTGGATTAATCTGATTTCTTCTGACTTTTCCCTTTCTTCTCAGCATGATTATTTGTATGCAATAAATGTTAAATAACCGTCCCAACCCATTTTTCTCTCTGGTTTTGTTCTCTCACAAAGGGCAGTTAGTGTAATATAAGGATGACGGATGAGTCATGAAATCCTTAGTTCAATTTACCCTAGGTAGACCACAATAGATGGTTCTGATCAAATTCCTTGCATTAAAAGCAATTTCAGGGTAGATGTAGTGCTGAGAGAAGAAAGGAAAGCTCTGGTATGTGGACATGTGTGTCACAATTAACCATCACTTAAGTGGTCACAATGCTTGGTCAACATTGGGAAATGAATGTCAAAGAGAAAGAAATGGACAAAAAGGGCATCAATTTGCATAAATTTTATGTAAATTAACATCTGTATGTCCATCTTTGGAAAAATGTTTCAGTTTAAACAGAAAGACAATATACGTTAGGATTACAGTACCTGGGCTGCAAAATTCCAGATAACCGTTAGATTGAAGCATAGTTAGATTTTTCTTTACTAAAATGTTGCCATCTACTGGTTATCCATGGTTTTGCAGTCCAGCTCTGGTAGATCTGATACACCTTCCCCAGAATGGGGAAAACCAACCAGATGACTCAGGTGCCTACTCAGCTGATGAATGCTATCTGTGGCTGGGCAACGAAGGCTCTTCATTGCTCAACTTCTTCTGGGTCTTTATCTTTAAATAAGATTAACTAGATTGCCTATCAATTAAGGTCTATCCTTTGGAAACCATGAGATCCTTCCATATTGGCTTTCTGAGTCAGGTAGAGGAAGCACCCTGTTAGGAATTATAGTACGTATTTTGTATATACTAAATATATAGTATATATTATATGCCTGAATAATATTATATTTCAAAGATTTTGTTTTATAGCCTAGCTGAAGTTGTTGTTACTGAGAAGGACTATCTGTCTTTTGTCTCCTTGATACTTGTAACTTTTGTGACAATATTGATAACTGATAAATGGGCTGTGGAGGCAGGAAACTGAAAGACAGCATTCTTTAGCTAAGAGAAGGTGAAGGTATAAATAGGATGCAACTGCGAAAGAGGTATGAAAATGGTTGTATTGGGACAATGCAGGGTCTACAGTAGGCTCCAGAAGGACTGATGAGCACAGACATAGTTGGGTTCTCCTAGGAGAAGTTGGATGGCTGTTCAAAGGAGTCCAATTAAAAATAACAAAACGTCCAAAGTAGCCATATTGCACGACCAGTCAGGGCTCAAAATGGGAGGAAGCATCACCAACCACCTAAACGTTGAGGGGATAAAGAATCCATGTTTTAGGAAGAGACACCCAAAAGTTTCTATTATCTTAGCTCTGGACATCTAACTTCTCAGCGTCTCCTATTCTTCTCTTCAGAACCACAACACCCCAATCATTCCAGCATTTGATAGTGGTGATGGGGATTCAGGACTGACGGTTGGGAATGATGCTATTACAAATATTCTATAATTGTGTGTGTGTGTGTGTGTGTGTGTGTGTGTGTGCGCGCGCGTGTGTCTGTTGCTCATGTCACCACATATTCATAGCAAGGATCAGAATAATAAGTGAGGGCAAATCTGTACACTGCCCCTAACATGCACACACACACACGCATGCATGCATACATGCACAAAGAACATGAAAAGTCAGACACATTAAGCTAGACAGAGAGTCAAAGTGGGATATTCAGCACCAGGGGCATCTGTAGAGAGGGTAAAAAAAGTCAATATGGTGACCATGACTGCCCAGTTGAAGCCCTGCCTCTTTCTTACATGATTGACATAGAAAAGGAAGAAGACTTTAGTGGCAGTGTCCTGGCCACCATCTTGCCTTTGTTTAGTTTCTCTGTTAAACACCAGGATTTGGGCTGTGCTTCCCTCAGGCACTGAAGTCACTGGTGGAGGCCCTTTATCCTGTAGCTGTCCTGGTAACAAATTGCATCCATGCAAGCATCAGCCAAGGCATAGAACTTCAGTGGAAAGCCCTTGCTAACAGAATTAGGTCGATATCCATAAGGGCTCCATAAGGGAGCAATTTCCCCTGGAAGGCACAGTTCTGGTCAGCTATTTTCAGTAACTGGGCTGGGGAATGATTATGCAAGCCTCTTTTAATCCAGCTTTTTGGCTCCTCACCTTTTGTTCTTTCTCCCTTGCATGCTCGCTCGCTCGCTCGCTCATTCATTCATTCATTCATTCATTCATTCATTCATTCATTCATTCATTCATTCATTCATTCATTCATTCTATATGGCTGCCCAACTCATTCATTCAAGAGCTCAAGGTGGCATAGACAGAGCTCACTCCTATTTTTCTCCAAAGCAACAATCTGGTGAGGTAGGTTGGGTTGAGGGAGAGTGACTGGCCCAAAGACACCCAGGGAGCTTTTGTGGCTGAGGATGAACTGGAATCTGAGTCTCCCCGGTCCTATCCAACACCTTCACTATTACACCATTGTGGTTGTTGTAATTAATCTCACACATGCCACACACACATTTCTTTTTAAAGATGGACATGTTCAGTCTCTTCTCTCCAAATAGTATGGATTCTGTTTGATCCTCTCCCACCCTCCCAGTTTATCAGGAGCACTAGCTTATAAAAGGAAAAACAAGGTTCTTAACTTCAATCTCCCCTACCCACTGGGCTTGCTGGATAATCAGCAACCCCTGTGCTTTCTTTTTTATATTTTTCTTTGCCAGACACAATGGAGCTGAGTTCACATGGAGCCCGAATCTTTTAAGGCACTCTGGGATTGGAAAGTGAAGATGGCAGGTGCATCTATGGAGCTTCCCTCCACAGTGGCTTCCCTCCTGCCCTGCCATATGTTTGAAGAAGAAGAAAGCAAAGGATAAGCATTGCTATTATTGTTTCAGGGCCTGCTGCACTGCAGCTTTCCAGACACATTATATGCCAACATTTTCATGGCTGACCTAGAACAACACTTTCTTAACTCTTATCCCCCGAAGCCCCTACTTTACTGGAGATTCATTGATGACATTTTCATCCTCTGGTTCCATGGAAATGAGTGTCTCATCAAATTCCATCATGACCTCATCAACTTCCATCCCACCATCAGCCTCAGCTTAGACCTATCTATAGAACAAGTCTACTTCCTTGATGTCACTGTAAAACTACACAATGGAAATAATAATAATAATAATTATTATTATTGTTATTATTATTATTATTTAAATGTATACGCTGCCTCACTCCCAGCAACTCTGGGAGACATATACACACACCATTATACAGGAAATCTACAGAGCTAGGCGCTATGGTATGGCCACATTTGTTCTCACCCACTTGACAGAGATGTTCAACTGATGGAATTAAATCAGGCTTTCAGGAGACTGATTTACCCACCTAATGAGATCAACAGACAAATCAAGAGAGCCAGATCAACTTCCAAGGGGGATCTATTAAAAGACAGAACACAAAAACAGAGAACACCACCAGTTGTCACCTACAGCTCACAGCTCAAACCACTCAAAGGCATTATTAATAAACTACAACCCATACTGGACAATGACACTGCACATCCTCAGGCATTGGGTGATAGACCCATACTTGCCTATAAAGAACCACCCAACTTAAAGCAGATTCTTACAAGCAATCAGAAGCAACAGGAAAATGATGCTAACTTGAGAACCAGACCCTTCAACAAACCCAGCTGTCTACTTTGCCCCCACATTTATACCAACAACACCATGACAGGCCCCAACAACTTCATACAGAAGATTAGAGGAGCCTTCACAGGTTATTCCTCTAATGTGACATATCCCATCATCTGACAGCAATGTCCTTCTGGATTCTACACAGGATAAATGGGCCAGGCTTTGCACAAAGAACAAATTGGCGCGAGTTTGGTATTAGGAGTCAGATAAGGACAAAGTAAAGCAGAGCTTTTTAACCTCCCAGGATGCTCCATTACAGATCTCAGAGAGACCATTCTGGAACAAAGACACTTCACCAGAACTGGGTGAGAGTGCTGAACTCAAGTACATCAAAAAGTTTCAGACTATCTCATAACATTGTTTAAACAGATTACAATTGTTAATTGATAAGGCGTGTATAATCTGTCCAAAACGTAACCTGCATCTGCATAAGCCCTTTGTCTTCTTCCCCTTCCCTCCCACCTCATCCCAATTTAAAACCTCCCTTAGTTTAGGCCCACCATGCATCTGATGGAGTGAGCTGTAATTCACAAAAGCAAATGCCTTTTAATAAAACACGTTAGTTTGAAAAGATGCTACCAAGCCCCTCCAGATTTTAGGCCCCTCTCTGGGCCTGTCTGACTTGAAGCCCTGAGTTTTGAAAAATTGGGGTTGTTGTGAATCATACTGTTTTATACCTTATGCTGTTTTTTAAAATTTTATACTGTGTTATTTTACTTGATACTGCTTTTTATGGTTATTTATGACTGTAATGTATGTCCTAAAGAAACAAACAAATAAATGCAGATCATATGCAAAAGTACAATATAAATGACAGAAGCAGAATAAAGCAAATAGAACAGCTGGGTAAAATGGGTACCTGTTGTGTACACATGGGATCAAGTAGACTTATATTTTGATTATGTCAATCCTGCCCTTAATGTTCTCCAGAAAGCTCCTCAATATAAACAGTAAAGACAGGAACTAAAACACATTGTTCAGGGAAAAGGAGGTGGTTAAGCCACAATAGGGTAATTTAAAAATAAATCGCTTGCTGTGTTATGTAACTGAAAGCCAATCATCACTCATTAGTTCCTTTATTCTTTTGAAATCGGGAGTGAAGCAACAGAAACAAAAGCCAAGTCCCGAAAGGTGTCTGGGGTTACTCATTACATGATTCCTCTTCCTTTCCCATCCTCACGCACACAGGCAAACAGACACACGCACACATAGACACACCGAGGTTTTCAGGCAAAGAGGCATGGAAAAGAAGGGTGTTGTAATGAGCTGAGGAGGGTGAAATGTGTCATGTGAATTTCATAGCTGGGTGCAGTACCTTTCTATGCAACTTTGGATCATCAGGAAAACAGAAAGGGGGCATTTCCTGATTGGCTTAGGCTTCACTTGACAACATTTGGAATCTCCACCAAACTAGCCATGTGCCTTCCTAGACAGACCTCGCAGTGACATCCACTGGAAGGATGGCTGGATTCAGCCTTGGATCAGTGGGGAGTCTGAAAGCAGGAAGGATTCTTCCTGGCTGTAATGGGAAGAAGGAAAAACCTTGAGGAACAGGAGGAAGAGCCACAGCCAAGGCAATGGCCAGAGAAAAGAAATCTGAGTCAGGGCCAGAACTGTAATTTGAGAAAGTGTCTCAGACAGGACCTTCCCCAGTTCTCTGGAATGTGAAAACAGGGGAGCGGGGAAGTGCATTCAGACGTGCAAGGTTCTGTTACTGTAACATCATAAAAGTAGTATTAGTTTGCATGTCTTTGGTTTCCAAGTTTGGTCTACCTTGGAGGGCTGACACTGGCTCGTTCTGTGCTCATCTACATAGGCGATTTGCCATGGATCAAAATAAATATGTAAATATGTAAATGGCACCCCCATTCCCCCACCTGTTTGTTTTCCTGGCTGCTCCCTTTCCTTACTTCCCTTCCTGTACAATTTGCTTGCTTATTTTAAAATTCCATCGTGCTTTTCTTCTGCTTGGTTACGACAACTGGGTATGACCACTCAGTGCTGATAGAGTGGGGTAGCACCAAGCTGACCTTAAGTGACCCTTGGAGAAAAGCTAAGCAGGGTCAGAGTTCTTGGACAGCATCTGGAAGTGCTGTGCATTCAAACAGTCCTGCTCTGTTATCTTCCCCTCTTTAAGTTTTTTTTTTAATTAAGACAAATCATACTACTAAAACTATTGTATACATGTATGTATGTATGTATTTAATTTTATATTTCAAATTTCTATCACTGCCCATCTCTCCTGAAAAGGCGACTCTTTATACTTTTTCTTCTGCTCTTTAAGCTGATTTTACAAATATGTGTGTATAGACATGAAAATTTCTCCTAGTGTTATTGTATATCAGAATTTATGGAAGCAGAATTCTAGCTACGATCAGCTCCTAATAACTCAATCAGTGCATTCAGGGATGTCCAAATCCTGAGAAAGTTTGAGTGTGTCAATCTGACTATTCTTTACAGCACAAAAGGCTTCTTAGCTCACGGTAGCCTCTTTGGCAAGAAACCTGGAAAGGTATCCTGTCAGCACTCTTGGTATAAGAAGCTTCCTTTATCTCCTTTAACAAGTGGAAGCGGCATGCAGAGAAATGTCCCTCCGGTCGGAGGAGATGGGTGGTGACAAATTTGACAGATAAACAAACAAACGAACAAACAAACCCTACCCTGATATCCTAACATTGCCAGGTCAATGTCCCTCAGAGATTTGTGGCTAAAGAGAACGGCCTATCAAGCCAGCTTGGTTCCCCTTGTCTTCAGTCCTCCCAAGGACCTAAAGGGTGGGGAACTGATATGGTAGGCCAACTATATCTGGGCTCAAATGTCTAGAGGATCACTGTCATGCGCTGCCTACCTCTGAATAACGTTCAGACACTGGGTTGCAAAGCAGGCTCTGGTTTATTTCAGGATAGGTACAACGTTGTTAGAAAAAGCTGAGAGTGACAGGAGCGCGCCGGTGCGGGGTTTAAATACCCCGCGCCGGTCAGCACCCCCTCGCTCTCGGTCACGTCACCCCCCTTTGTCCCATGCGTTGCCCTGCCATTGGTTGAGGGTTTCTAGGATCGCCCATCCTCAGGTTTTCATTCTTCTGCTGATTGCTTTCAGCTGGGCGATCCCCGTGGTATTGCTGCTGATGGCTTGGGTGGCTCCGTGATCCGTTTATCTATTGTTTGTTAGCCGTTAGTCGTTGTGGGTTGATGGCTACTTAACTTGTACCCCTTCACCTATTTCCTTGTCATTGTCATGAGTGCCATTGCGCTGATTACTTTAGCTCAACGGCACTCATGACATACTGCCCCCTTTCCGAATAGTGTTCTCCCCCGGGTTTCTGGGTTTTCCCCCATGGAGCTGTCAAAACGCCATTTTTTTTTTTTTTTTTTTTTTTTTTTTTTTTTTTTCAAAGTTCCCGCCGGAGTAGTTGTCGCCCCTCCCTTTGCTCCTCCCTCTACCACGTGCCTTCCCAGGGTGTGTCCATGGTGCGCATGCTCGGGTTCTGACCTGGCGTGCGCATGCTCCAACCACACCCTGTTTGTTTGGCTCAGTTCGGCGAGGCGAGAGGCGTGGCTGGTCGGGTGCTGCTCAGCTCCAGGTAGGGCCCTTTTTTGCTTATTTGGAGTGCGTCGCCTTTGTTGTGTCTCCTGGGCGTTGCCCCCAGGTTGCCCTGTTGACTTGCTTGCCACTCCCCCGCGGCCAAGGGGCGGGGGGAGGGTGCTGGCGATCGTTTGTCACCACCCCGTGGGCCCGGGGCGGGGGGAGTGAGTCCCGGGGGGGGGAAGGTCCACCCAAGTCGCGGGCTTGGGGGGGGCCCTTTCCCTTGGGGCACGGGAGGCGGGGGGAGGCCTGCGGGGGGGGGGGTTGGTTTTGCTGACCTTGATTGCGGTTTGTCGGGGTATGCCCGGTGGAATGCTCTGGTCAGGTCAGGCGCTTTAACGTTGTGCGCCGCCACCCATTCCGGGTGGGGGAAGTGTTTCCACCTGACCAGATAGTGTAGGGTTCCTCGTTGCTTGCGTGAGTCGAGGATGTCCCTTATCTCGAAGTGGTGTTGCCCGTCGATCATAAGCGGTGCGGGCTGAGGCGTGCTTGGGTGCCATCGGGAGGTGGTTGCCGGTTTTAGGAGGCTGGTGTGGAACACCGGGTGGAGCCTCCGGAGGTTGTGTGGCAGGTCCAGGCGTATTGCTACCGGGTTCACTATTTGCGTGACTCGGAACGGCCCGATGTACTTAGGCCCCAGTTTTTTCGAGGGTTGGGTTGACTTTAGGAACTTGGTGGAGAGATAGGCCATGTCCCCCGCCTGGAACGTCGGTTGTTGGCGCCGGTGCTTGTCGGCCTGCTCTTTGTAAGCAGCCTGTGCCTCCTTCAGTGCCGCCGTGATTACTGGCCATGCTTCCGCGATCTTCCGTCCCCAGTCGCTGGCGTCCACCTGGGGTTCCGGGGGTTGAGGTAGCTCCGGTATGGGGACGAAGTCGCGCCCCGAGACTACTTCGAACGGGGTTTTTCCCGTGCTCGTGTGGACGGCGTTGTTGTATGCGACTTCGGCGAACGGGAGCAGTTCAGCCCAGTCGTCCTGGTGGTAGTTCGTATAGGATCGTATAAATTGCTCTAAGGTGGCATTAAGAACCTCAGTGGCTCCGTCCGTCTGCGGATGCCAAGCCGTAGACAGGGCCTGTTGGGTCCCCGTCAGCTTCAAGAAGGCCCGCCAGAATTTGGAGGTGAACTGTGTGCCCCTGTCGGTCACCACACGTGCGGGACATCCGTGTAGCCTGTACACGTGGATGAGGAAGAGTTTGGCTAGTTGTTGTGAGGATGGGACTGACGTGCAGGGGATGAAGTGGGCCTGCTTTGAGAAGTAGTCCTTCACCACCCAAATGGCCGTTTTCTTCTGGCTGGGTGGGAGGTCCACTATAAAATCCATAGAGATTTCCTCCCATGGGCGGGAGGGTTCTGCCACCCGTTGCAATAGCCCCGCGGGTTTGCCTGGTGCCCGTTTGGCCCGAGCGCACGTTGGGCAGGACGCCACGTAGGTTTTTACGTCTCGCCTGAGCGCGGGCCACCAGAATTGCCGCCGTGTTAGGTGTAGGGTCTTGAGGAACCCAAAGTGTCCCGCTTGCTTGGCGTCGTGTGACCTATGCAAGATCGCCTGGCGTTGCGAGTCCGGGACGTAGATTCTGCCTTCCCCCCATGCTAGGTCTTGCGCCATCGTTACCTTGTCGGGGTTTGCCAGGAACCAGGGGTCGGTTTTGAGGGCGGCGGCGAGGTCCGTGCGCATTCCCCCTGGTAGTTGCGGTTGCCTTCTTTCCGTCGCCGGTTGTCCCGCCGTCGGCTGCGCCGTAGCGTCGAGCTGCCTCCGTGCGCCGCTTCGGGTGGTCACGGCCATCCCCAGTTGCGAGGCGGATAGGACCGTCCCAATGGTGTCTGGGGCGGGCTCTTCGTCTTGGGGCAGCCGGGAGAGGGCGTCGGCCAGGAAGTTCTTCTTGCCCGGCATGAACTTCAACTGGAAATCAAAGCGGCTGAAGAATTGTGCCCATCGGACCTGTTTTGGGCTAAGGCGTCTAGGCGTTCGTAGGGCCTCGAGGTTCCGGTGGTCCGTCCAGACCTCGAATGGTTGGGTGGCTCCCTCGAGTAGGTGACGCCATGTTTCTAGTGCCGATTTCACCGCAAAGGCTTCTTTCTCCCAGACGTGCCATCGCCTCTCTGTCTCGGAGAACTTCCTTGACAGGTAGGCGCATGGTTTCAGGAGCCCCGTGGAGTCTTTTTGTAGGAGGATGGCTCCCAGGGAGAAGTCTGAGGCGTCGGCTTGGACCACGAACGGCCGTTCTGGGTCCGGGTGCGCGAGGATTGGCTCCGTCGTGAACAGCGCTTTCAGCTTGTCGAATGCGGTCTGGCACGCGGGAGTCCAATTCAGCACTGTGCCTGGGTTCTTGGCGCGTCTGGTGTCCCCCACCCCTTTGGTTTTGAGGAGGTCCGTTAAGGGTAGGGCTATCTCAGCGAACCCCCGGGCGAAGGACCTGTAGAAATTCGCGAATCCCAGGAAGCTCTGTAGTTGCCGTCTGTTGCGGGGCCGCTCCCAGTTTAGTACCGCTTCGACTTTTGCGGGGTCCATCTCGATGCCGTCCCCGGAGATTCGATACCCCAAATAGTCTAGGCGGTCTTTGTGAAACTCGCACTTTGTGGGCTTTGCATAGAGCTGCGCCCTTCTGAGCTTGTCGAGGACTTGCCTGACTAAGGTTACGTGTTCCTCGTATGTTTTTGTGTAAATAAGGACGTCGTCGATGTAGACCAGGACCCCTTTAAACAGATGTTCATGCAGTACCTCATTGATGAGCTGCATGAACACCCCAGGGGCCCCCGCGAGTCCGAAGGGCAGTACCTTGTACTGGAAAGCGCCTAGGGGGCAGTTGAACGCCGTCTTCCATTCGTCCCCCTCCCTGATTCGGATGCGATAGTACGCCTCGCGCAGGTCCAATTTGGAAAAGACTTTGCCCGTGGACAGGTGGGCGAGCATGTCCTTCACCAGGGGTAAGGGGTATTTGTTGGACAGGGAAGCCGCGTTTAGGCCCCGGTAGTCGGTACAGAGCCGTAGGGTCCCGTCTTTCTTTTCCCGGAATAGGACGGGGGCTCCGACCGGTGAGCATGCTGGCTCTATAAATCCCCTGTCTAGGTTTTTATCGATGAACTCCCGGAGGGTTGCCATCTCCTTCGGGGTCATCGAATAGATCTTTGGTCTAGGTAGGGGGACGTCGGGCAGTAGGTCGATTCGGCAATCCGTCTTGCGGTGGGGGGGTAGTTGGTCTGCCTCTGCTTCTCCGAAGACCTCGGAGAAGTCGGCATATTGTTCCGGTAGGTCTGCAGTGGTAGCGGCGTTGTCTTGTGTGGTCGCCTCCGCTCGTCCTACCGTGGGGTTGCTTTTGCCAGCTGGTACTGGTGCTCGATACTCGCCGTCGCCGAATGTGAAGGTGCGGGTCGCCCAGTTGATCCGCGGGTTGTTTTTCGCGAGCCATGGCATCCCCAGGACTGCAATGGGCCGTCCGATGGGCGTGACTACGAACGATGTGCGCTCGGTGTGAGTGCCCATTTGCAGGGTGACCGGCTCGGTTTGTAGCGTGGCTGGTTTCCCCCCCGCTGTGGAGCCGTCCAGCTGGTGGAATGCCAGCGGCGTGGGGAGGGGGAAGCAGCGGAGTTCGAGTTTGGCGACTAGGTCGGGGTGGATAAGGTTTTTTGAGCACCCCGAGTCCACTAGTGCCGCGGCCGTGGTGGCTCCGTTGCCGGCAGAGAGTTGAATTGCTGCCAATATTACGGAGCTTTTGTCGTTTCGTTGAGGTGGTTCGCGTTGCTGTCCCGCCGCCTGCCTCGCCACGCGTTTCAGGGCAAGCGGGGAGCATTTCCCGCCGGCTGGTCGGGGTCGGTATTGTCCTCTTCTCCCCAGTAAGCGTCCCAGCCCTCTTCCGGTGTCGCTGTGGCCACGGTCATTCGGCGGTGAGGGGGCGGCCCCGGGTTGGGTGGTTTGGGGCTAATTTTCGGGGCGGGCTTGGGCGCGCTGGTCGGCGGTCGGTTGGCGAAGCAGTCCGCCGTCTTGTGCCCTAATTTGCCACACCTCCCGCAGGGCTCCCGGTTGAACTTCTTTTTAGGGTATATGGGGCCGGCCATCCCCCCGTGTGGTGCGGGTACCTTTTTCCCGACGTAGTTTGTGTCTTCCGTGGTTGTCATAAGGAAGGTGCGGTGCGCGTGTTCGGCTTTCCCCGCGAGGTGGATCCACCCGTGTAACGTTTCTGGGTCGTCGCGGTAGAGGGCCCATTGGAGAACGTCGCGGTTGAGCCCCTTTTTGAAGATTTCCAGCAGGGTGGTCTCAGACCAGTCGCAGACCTTTCCCGCGAGGGCTTTGAACTCCAGGGCGTAGTCAGGGACCGTGCGTGCGCCCTGTTTAAGTCTCTGGAGTGCGCTTTTCGCCCGTACTTTGGCTAGGGGGTCTTCGAAATAGTTTTTCATCTCGTTGATGAAAGCAGGGAAGGTGGCGAGGGCGGGGGAGCTGGACTCGTACAGTTGGACGTACCAGTCCGCCGCCCTGTCTTGGAGTTTGATTGCCACGGCGCCGATCTTGTCGGCCTCGGAGTCATAGGAGTGTCCGTGCCTCCCCATGAACTCCCTAGCGTTGGTGACGAAAAACGAGAGTTTTGAGGGGGTCCCATCGAAGAAGATGGGAAAGTCCTTTGGGGCCCGGGCGTTTTGCGCGGCCCCGCCTCTCGCTTCCCGGGATGTGGTGTCGGCCGCCTGTGCCGTCTGCTGGCTTTCCGCTGGCTCGTGTGGGTTCGGTGCTTCGCTCGGGGTGTGGGCTTGTGCGGGGACGTCATTGGGTGGCGCGGGGGGCATAAGCGCCTGGAGCATGGTCCGGAGTTCCGTCAGCTGAGCCCGCATGGCCGCGAGTTCAGCTCGTGCCTCCTCGTCCACAGCCCGCACCGCCGCTGGGGCCGGTTCCGTTGGCGCGTCCTCGGGGGGGGGGGGTTCATCGTCCCTCCGCCGCGGGTCCGCTTCCTCCTCCGTCTGATGGGTGTCTCCGTCGTCCTCCTCCGTGTCGAGCACCGTGGGGCTGTCGCTCCACGCCCGTTGCTGGGGTGCGATGTGGGGCGCGGGGTCCTCCGCTGGTTTCGGAAGTCGTGCTGCTCCCTCCCGCGGTCGGGTTGCCTCCGTCGCCATCTCCCCTTGGGGTTGGAGCTGAGGCTCGGGTCGGGTGGGGCGGGCGTCCATGGCTCCGGGAGTCCGCGGTGCCTCTGGCCTCGGTCGGTCCTCCTCTGTCTCTTGCCGCGCGGCTCGCCCTCCTTGCCCGCGCCGTTCCGGCCTCATCTTGCTGGTCTTCTCGCCGTCTACTCCTCCCGCGGCTCGTTGTCGTCCGGTGGGGCTCGGCGAGGCTGAGTTCAGCACTCTCAGCTTTATGTCATGCGCTGCCTACCTCTGAATAACGTTCAGACACTGGGTTGCAAAGCAGGCTCTGGTTTATTTCAGGATAGGTACAACGTTGTTAGAAAAAGCTGAGAGTGACAGGAGCGCGCCGGTGCGGGGTTTAAATACCCCGCGCCGGTCAGCACCCCCTCGCTCTCGGTCACGTCACCCCCCTTTGTCCCATGCGTTGCCCTGCCATTGGTTGAGGGTTTCTAGGATCGCCCATCCTCAGGTTTTCATTCTTCTGCTGATTGCTTTCAGCTGGGCGATCCCCGTGGTATTGCTGCTGATGGCTTGGGTGGCTCCGTGATCCGTTTATCTATTGTTTGTTAGCCGTTAGTCGTTGTGGGTTGATGGCTACTTAACTTGTACCCCTTCACCTATTTCCTTGTCATTGTCATGAGTGCCATTGCGCTGATTACTTTAGCTCAACGGCACTCATGACAATCACTAGATAATGCAGCAAAAAGTTAGAACATCCTGTATCTCCTTGCTCCTGCGTTTCAAATGAAGATTTTTGCAGCCCAAATCTGGTAACCCAAAATATAGAACACTTGATTTTAGTCAAAAGGCTGAGAAGTGATAACCAAAATATAGAAAATACAGTAATGTGCAGTGGGAGGGGTGGATAGTGCTACCTGGTTGCAATGCATGGAGCTTCTGCTCATGATTTCATTTGTTCCAGTATTATTCCTCATCTGTTTTGTTTGCTGCTTGCCTGGCATCTGAGAAACCAGAAGATTCTGGGACTTCGAATGAGTGGATTAAAGTGATAGAAATTCATAAGTAGTACATTGCCACTGGTGGATGGATTGATGAATTTATTTGATTGCAGTGCGACCAAAACATTTAGTGTAAAAGAGTCATCAATGCTTTAAAAACAATTTGTGGAAATCATCAGCTTGGGTTTTCCTCCCTCCCTCCCTCCCTCCCTCCCTTCCCACTGTTATGAATAAGCTCTCATTTACAAGCATGAGGAGTTCTTTCTTAACATTACTATCTGTTATGCCAAGTTGGAGAGTGTGGCTTCTATAGGAATATAATGTTTGGAAGCTGCCCCAGAAGTTTGCCCTCCTCCGACAACTTTTTAATGTTTGCTGACATGGCAGATCTTGAAACTGTGCAAGAGTAAGCAAAATGGTGGTTGTTGTTTATTCGTTCAGTCGCTTCCGACTCTTCGTGACTTCATGGAGCAGCCCACGCCAGAGCTTCCTGTCGGTCATCGCCACTTGGGTTGCCTACCCAACCTGACTTAATGTTTTTAAGATTCTTTGAATGAAGCTAAATAAATGGGAAGCTGTTATGCCACAAATTCAAACACCAGTATTCCATATTCCCTTCCTATACAGCAATGCATCTCTGCTGCACACGAGTCCCACAAAGATTTCTTTCCCATGTTATTGTTTGAGCCTGCCCAAACAATGTGTTAAACAATAATGTGTTAAACTGGTGAATGGTTAAACTGGTGAATGGTGAAGAGGTCCTGGGTGGTTAGAAGGCCAGTGAAGAACACCTGACTACTGGTCCTTCTAGTTTCATGATCAGGATTTGGTTAATATCCTATAAGCCCCTCCCTTGCCTTCAGTTTTGTGAGAGACAACATGTTCTCAGACTGCAAAGATAGTGAAAACACTGTCTATGCCAGGGTCTGTCATTTGGGTTGTCCAAAGTCCATGAAAGAAAATAAATTAAAGCCAATGACAAGTGGGAAAAATATACTCACCCAAACATCATCATACATTCCATGAAATGAGAGTTCAGAACAGTTCCATCAAGTGGGGAGAATATGTCTTTTTGCTTGTATTTCCTCCAGTATAGTCAGAGTTTCTTTTGAGGCACCATTCAAGTCTATCTGGTCAATGATCTACCCAATATTTTGCATTGGTATTTCCATACATTTTAAGGAGATGCTGTAATAATTTTAAGGTAGTTACAGTTAATTATAGGAGATTATAAAGGTACTTAATTGTGCGCATTTATAATTGACTGATATCATCGCACTTAGCCAACAAAGACTGAATATGAAAAGGCCAAGTAGGGTTGAACCTGGTTAGTACTTGGATGGGAGATCACCAGGCAATTCCATGTCCGTGAAGTTGGAAAGAGTTGAGCCTATATATATATATATATATATATAGTATATAGTTCGTACTTTCCATATGTATGCATGTATGTATGGCGTGCGTGTGTGTGTGTATCCCCATATAATTATATCTAATTATAACACCTATATTATATGGAATGTAATAACCATATAAACCATATAATATAGTATTATAACGTAATATGGATATTAGTTATTCTTGGCTGTCATTCCTTTCATTTTTACTTTTGTTGTGTTGTTGTTATTATTTTGACCCTGTTCACCACCCAGAGTCACTTGGGTGAGATGGGTGGCCATGTAATTTGAAACAAACAAACAAACAAACAAACAAACATTTGATTTTCTATGTGTTTCCTTAAAACCTTCCATTTCCTCTAAGTCTGCTGGTGCCTACATAAGGCTCCATTCTCCGAGGATTAGATGATTTGCAAGTATGAAGCGGTTCTGTCTCCCATTCTTGGTGGAGCCTTGTCCTTTCTACTCCATTCCACTCTTCCTGCCAATCAGTGTTCCATTCCACTCAATGGTCCATCTGCAAAATGCCCAGTCCTCCTTCGGCATTTTAGAGAGAACTTCCAAGCAACTGTCTTTTGTGCTGGAAGGATACTTTGCTGGCTATGAAAGGACTGGCAGTCACCCTTGAACACTGGTAATACAGTAAGGGATCTATTGCTACAGGATTGTGGGTGATCCCCATTCAAGGAACCATTCAGGTCCACACCTGTTGCTACAGCAATACTGCCTCCTCAGATACTCTCAAGCCATTAGTTCGGACCCCGGTCTTCTGACCTGTTAACCTATCTAAGCTAAGGAAGTGGGTATCATCCATGTTCATTTCCTGATTCATTCATTTTAATGCCTATCAGCTGCCAAAGTGAGCATTGCTCACATACGACTGTAATGGCCAGCAAGAGTGGTTTCAGCGCCATCTTTGTGATTTCAGTTCTGGGAAGATAAAAATGGTGAGCTGGCAGTCACATTCCAGTCTATGATCATTTTGAAGGCAATCCTTGTTGAGGAAATTTCATGAAACAGTTTAATTGATTCTTTTCTCACTTACGCTAATACTGTTATGCCAGCAAATGATGGGTCTGGCAGAAGTCAGTTGTATTTTGCCACTGGGTTCCCCAGGATTTGTATCCTGAGATCTGAAGAAATTCTAACATAAAAGTGGTCATCAGTAAAAGATGTGATTAAATGGAGGCTCCCCCAAGGAAGTTAATCAGTGTGATTAGTAGTTGTGGGATTTGGCAGCCTCATAGTGGAAAAAAATAGTTTGTTTATTTCTGTATTTATCACATTTCTCCACTGCCCATCTCAACAGTGACTCTGGGCAGTTTACAAGCAAATTTAAAACAGTAAAAAATAAATATCAATTAAAAATACATTATAAAATATACATATACACTATACTAAAAACTCTAAAATATAAATATGAACTCTAAAACCCAAGATGGTAAGATCACAGTCTTGATAAAATTACCCAGGCTGCATCAAGGTGCCAGCCATCCCCATGACGAACTATCCCTCCTCCCACCCCAAGCGAGGTGGCACAGTTAGGTCTTGAGCCCCTTCTGGAAGGCCGGGAGAATGGGGGCTTGACTTATCCCTGGGGGTATCATATTCCAGAGGGCGGGGGCTATGGCAGAGAAGGCCCTCTTCCTGGACCCTGCCAATCAACAATCTCTCATGGACAGGGTCCGTAGCATGCCATCTCTGCCTGACCGGGTGAGATGGGTCAATGTGATGGGGGTGATGCAGTCCCTCAGGTAGCCTGGTCCCATGCCATATAGGGCTTTGAAGGTCATAACCAACACCTTGAATAGGACCTGGAAGCAAACCGGCACCCAATGCAGCTCACGCAGCAAAGGTGTTACATGGGCCTTTTTTTGCTGGCTCGGATTCCTAGATTTTATTCCATTTTTGAACAGCACAAGTATCTAAACATGAATATTAATAATGTAGGTTGGGGTGAATAGAAATCATTCAATTCCCTGAAGAGGAACAAAAGTATGTTCTTTTGAGTATATATTGTCAGTTGGGGAACAGGAGATTGGATTCCTCTTTTCCTCTCCCATGATCATTTTCTGATTCTTATATAGATATTAGCTGGGATCAGAAAAATACTATGGGGTTTTTCTCTCTGTGTATGTTTACAGGTAGGGAGAGAAATGGGGATTTATGATTTGCCCAGCCTGTTTGGAGCTGTCAGTGTTGTAACCCAGGGCATCATTAGGCAAATGAACTGATCTCTGAGATTACTGATCTTTGGAGAGCCCAAAAATGGGTATCACTTCTGCTTTTCTGGTGGACTCAGCTCTGTCACTCTAATTTGCCCTTGTTGGACTTAGCTGATGTAAGTGTACTTGCAATACCACCCCCACCTGTCTACCCAATGGGGGAATTCCCCACTATTTGCCTGAGTCACCTATAGGAGCAAAATAAATATGATCCTCTAACTCCCAGCCTCAAATAAGATTCTCTAGCATCATTCCAGGTTCAGTCTAAAATCTTCAGAGATGATGCTCAACCTACAGAGTCACTTGCAGAGCACCCTTCTTTACCTCCTCCTCCTATTTACTGCTTCCAGAGGAATGAGGCTGCCCAGGGAAAGTGATATAGACTGGCATGGATGCAAAAATGCCTCACAAGAGGTCCTCAGGCAGTTGTGGAAGCTGAATGTGAGTCAGATGGTGAGTAGAAGCAGGAGTCGAATGCCTTATCTTCTTCACAAAATACAGTGGGACCAAATTCCAGATAGGAAGTCTGGGCAGGAAATAAGAGTACTGTATAAGGAGAATCCAAAAATGTAGGCTTTTATTAATTCTTTTTGACAAATTGAAATGTTTCTTGGGTTTAGTTAGTTGGGAATGACTGAGCATTCCTCCCAGCTGAGTGATCTGAATGGGACTACAGTTTTATGGTGGGGCATCATGGTTGATATCTTCAAGTAGAGGTGGGACACTAGACTGAAATCCTTGTATGCATCCCTCTAGCCAGTCGTTTTTGAAAGCTGTGATTTATGATTTACCATGTTGTGTCAACCCAGCCAGATGTGGTTTGTTTAGTAAACTTTGGTTAGGCAAAGAATGGCTTAGAGCAGTGTTTCTCAGCCTTGGGAACTTTAAGAAATGTGGACTTCAACTCCCAGAATTCTCTAGCCAGAATTCTGGGAGTTGGTCCACACCTCTTAAAGTTCCCAAGGCTGTGAAACACTGAATTAGAGTGTTGCAAAAAGATGGTCTTAGCAGTTATATAAATGGGGTTGGATTCACGGCTGTATCAGAAAATTTTCCAATGGGCACTTTCTTTCCTGCAATGCAAATGGCAGCCATGAAGTGTGTGTGGAGGGTTAAATATATCTTATCTTGATTGGAAGAGCCATGCTTGGTCTGACTTTGAGGAAGAGTTTTCCTTTGCCTAAGGCAGGATCGTGTGGCATCTTCCTGATCAAGAGCAATACAAGAGTAGAAGGCTCCAAAATTAGTCTTTTTTTTTTTTACTTGGTGGAGTCAGGTCAGAAACAATATGTATTTTTATTTAATGTGCATTTATGTTTCTAACACCAAATGCAGCTAGCATTATTACTTTGGCTTACATGTTTAATAATGTTACAGTCAACAATGATTGGTGATTTCAGCTGCCTGTCAGGCTGGGCTCTTCATGCATCCCTTCACTAAGGAAAGAGGCAAGAGAAAGGGAAGGCAACTTCCAGTTGAGTTATTTCTTTTTGCTTAAGGAGAAGAATTTGGCTGAGGAAGGGGGGTTTGTTTTCAGATAGGAGAAAGCAGTGAAAGGGGAGTACTTCATGGGAAAGCTGATGAGATTTGAGAACAGGCTTGAACCAGGAATTATGTAGCAAGAAAATATCCTTTTATGAGGGAAATTGGGCAAGAATTGGGAATGGTCCTAAAATCACATCTGCCATGAATTGGCTCCAGATAAGGGCTCTTCCTCATAGTCTGCTAACCAAAGCATAAAGATGCCTCACTAACTGTTAAAAACTATCTCAAGTCCCTCTTTATATAGTCCAGGGTTAAAATACTGTTTTCACATTTCTCCCAGCACATGTCCTGCCATAGAAACTAATTACACAACGAAACTGAGGATGATGGGGTAAGGAGCTGGGATCTGCCCAGTCCTATTGGCAATTTTAGGCTGCACAGGCAAACCTTTCTGTTCTCTCTCTCTCTCTCCTCCATCCATCCATCCATTCTCCCTGATCATTTTGGAGAGACCAGGCACCTGATTTCCATACAGCTAGCTTCCAAATTGCCACACAACCCCATCTGTCACCTGCTTCTCAGGTAGGAAAAGTTGGGAGTGCTACTTTGAAAATATGGATCTTGTTGTTTTCCAGGAAACCACAAAGACACATGTCTAAGAATAGGACCCCCCACTTCTGCCAGCCCTCCAAATGGATGGTACTCAGGGAATACCCCTTTCTTTCCACCTGTCACCTCCTCTCCTGGTTTCCTGCGCAGAATCCCCTCCTTCCAATCCAATAGCTCAGTCCCAGGTTTTGAGAGAGGTTCTAATAATCTGTCAAGACTTCCCTCCATCCTCAGGAAGAGCGACTGGTGGTGTTTTTTTTCCACTGGCAGGTGATATCAGGGGAGTCTATCAACTGCTTTCCTTAATTTATCCCACATTAAATGTGAGAGGACATTACCAGGCAACCATTTTACCTAGTACCCAGGAACCACAGTAACCAAGAGTGGATGCAGAGTAGAATTCCCAGTACATCCATAAGCACAGCTGATGAAGAAAGTGAAACAAAATCCAGTTATGAAAGCAAATATTGACTGAGAAAGCCATTCCAAAATATTCTCATGTAAAATGGCATTCCAAAATCTTGACCACTTTTGCTGTTATCTAGAATATTTTCATCCCAATAAAACTTACATCTGATTCCAATATTTTTAATAGAAAATAATTCCCCCCACCTCCAACTTAATATGCTTTTAAAAGTTTCATATTCAATCTTGTTTCTCTTCATTTTGAAACCGTGTATTATGATGCAACTGCTGCTTTTTCTCCATTTAATATTCTAGTATTGCAGCATGGTTGGCCCCTGTGTTCACATGATTAAGGGGGGGAAAAACATCCTTTTCCCAATGCTTAGCCACACTGATGTAGCATAATTATTAATGTTCAGGCATCATGAATCTAGATAAAATTATTTTTAGGTGTCTGAGGTTCCTCTGTAGCTAAGGCTCTGCTAAATGAGTTTCAGCTGATTAGCCTAAATCAAGAGTTGTAGTATGCTTCATGTGTACAACATCTTGTTGGACATCATTTGTTTTGTTGGTTAATAATAATAATAATAATAAATTAAACTTGTATACTGGCCAACTCTCAATGACTTGCAACAATCAAAGAAATTACAATAAAACATAAATAATAAAAAAGATGGCAAGTGCAATGAAGTGAGGGGTCTCATTCTCCCTCATCAGAGGTTGGGGTAAAGAGTAAATGTAAATGTACTATTAAGCTAGTTGCCCTACACATTTTCAAAGCCAGTTAGGATTCACCTTTGATTTGTCATCTGAGACCCATTTTTTATTTTTTTTTTATCATTTGTATTCATCTGTCCATCTCTCTGTGTCTCTGTTAATTGGTCACTTGTAACCAGATGCAGAGGAGAATTAGGCTCCTATAAAAGACCACATTTTGCAGTTCACCTTTTCTTAGACTGTCATAAAACCTACAGATGTGACAAGATCCATTTCTCAGAACTGCTGAGAACAAACTATCTCACCTTTTCCATTTGATATTTCTCATCATTTATTTATTACATTTATATCCTGCCTTTTCTCTGGGAACTCAAGGGAGGTGTAAATTTCTTGTGGGGGGGCTGTCTCTCCTCATTTTATCACCATCACAACAATCTTGTGAAGTGGCTTGGGCTGAGAGTGTGTCTGGCCGAAAGTCACCGAGTAAGCTCTATGATCATGTGAGCTTCTGTCTCTGTAGTCCTAGTCATAAAAAATTAGCAATGTAGGTTGGAAAGGGTCATTTAATTTAATTTTGCAGGACTCCAAATTGAAGAATCCTTTAGAAATGGCTGCACAGTCTTTGCTTGAACACATCCAGAGAAGGGGGTGGGGGCAGACTGGTTCTATTATCAAAGTACTCTATCATCTATCATCTATCATCTATCACCTATCCACCCAACCATCCACCCATCCACCCATCCATCCATCCATCTCTATCATCTCTAATCATCTCTCTATTTTTCTATCCTTAGTTCAGGCTGCCTGGCTCAAAACTGACTCCTAGTGTTCACGAAAGTATACAATAGTAAACTATCAAACAAAACTAATGTAAATAGATATCCCAATACAGACTGGTGCCCACACAATCAGCAACCAATAACCAGCATCTAAATCCCAATGCCACTCATACCAGATGGTCTCAGCCAACTTGCAGAAGACCAGTAAATGAGGGTGTGAAATGCATCTCTGGCAATCACAACACAGGATTGTGAATTGTCCCATATTCAAGTAAGGAAGGGACACTGAGTATTCTGTCTCTTTACACAAGCATGGACCAGGCAAATTCCACAGATGAATATGGTCCCTAATATTATTGTTGTTGTTTTGGTGCCTTCAAGCAAGCTTTTTAACTCCTGGCGACTGCCTGGTTGAGTCCCTGCAGTTTTCTTGGCAAGGTTTTTCAGAAGTGGTTTGCCCTTGCCTCCTTCCCAGGGCTGAAAGAGAGGGACTGGCCCAAGGTCGCCCAGCTGGCTTTGTGCCAAAGGTGGGACTAGAACTCACGGTCTTCCAGTTTCTAGCCTGGTGCCTTAACCACTACCCCAAACTGGCTTTCTCCCTAATATTAGTAGGAAGTATTTCTAACATTTAATTGAAGTATTGAATATATTATTCTTGTGTCCTGCATTCTGGAAATATGGAGAACAGGTTTTGACCTTCTTTTGTGTGACTTCATTTCAAGTAGATGAAGAGAGCTTTTGTATCTCATTTCCTCCCCTGATTCATCCAGCCTTCTCTTCTCAAGGCTAAACATTCTTCCATCTCTCTTCATGGAACTTAGCTTCTGATCTCCTAATCATCTTCACTGCCTTTCTCTGTTCCAGTTTGTCTGAATCCTTCTTAAAGGGTGGTGCCCAGTAGGCGATACTGCACTTGAGATGAGGATCTGACCAACACAAAATAAATAAGCATTCTTCCCCATGATTTGAAAATAGCCTTCCAATGATGCAGCACAGAGTTACATTGTCCTTTTTTTGCCTTAATCACTACACTTCAGTAACAGAATTACATACAGATATGGACACATACGGGGCTCATTCTCACATTCCAGTACTATAGCCAAAGAAGGCCTCACTGATTGTTTTTCAAGGACGTATCCTCACATGATGTCACTTTCCTTTCATGCCTGGCCTGTTGCAGATTTAGCCTAACTCCATCTTTAGCCATTCTAGTTTTCCAGTGGTGTTTTTTCCCCCTTCTCTAAACCCAAGCCTTGCCATATGAATGACCTTGGATTCATCATTGACAATATTGGCCAATAACCACAAAGGCAGGGGCTGGAATCTGCCCATCCCTTATTGGCCATTTGAGACCGCTCCAGTCACAGGGCACTGCCCTCTATGGACATTTGGGTTTCTGCTGCAGTAGAGACCAAACACCAAACTCTGTGATTTCCACAGAGACATTTGCCTGCCTAATGCCTGATTAGCATCAGCACTTAAATATGGTTAGTACTCTTCTGGGAGGGTGCTAGACCTGGTTTTAAATGCTTGTTCAGTATTGTTTGGAAAGAGCACTAGACCTATCTGTTTAAAAAAAAAAATTGGCGCTCCAGTTGATTTAAAGTAGAAAAGAGGCAAGTTGTGCCAGCTGTTTGTTGCTGGTTCTATTCCAAATGAGTGCATTGCGAGTTTTCCATGCCTTCTGCTGGGAAAGGGTTTCCCATGGCCATACCCTCCATAGCTTTATTACTTTGGGGCAGGTGGTGCTACTTTGCCTACTCCAAGCCCATGGGCTACTTCTAGGTGTTGCTGCCCAGGCCACACATTGCCAGCACGGCCATTCCCTTGCACCTGGCTGGGTTGGGAGGGACAGAGGCTGAGATGAAATTGACTAGAGGCACAGCTGAGGGCATGGAATGAACTAGGACAGCAATTGGCAATTGTTCTTCCCACCAGTAGGTATTGCTGTATGGGAGGGGAAATGCGACCAGTGTAATATGCCAACTGCTGCCCTTAAATTGTCCCACATTAACCCTGTAATGACTGCAGTCACCAGCCTCATCACTAGGCAGAATGGAGCACAGCCTAGTGGCAACACAAGTTCCCTAACCGTACAGTTCCCAAACTGAGTGCTGTGGTGTCCTGGGGCATCACAGTGAACTCACAGGGGTGCTGCAGGATATTTGGAGTGTTTGCAACATCCATTTATGAAGCTGGGGTTTCTGCAATTTTTTGGCTTAGGGGCTCTGTGAAAAAATTACTGAGACACTAAGGGTGCCATGAACTGAGAGCACTTGGGAACCTCTGCCCTAGCTCTTGTCTACTGACTCGAGGACAAGATGAATGCAGATGAAGTCAGCCTTGAGGAAGAGCCCCAAAATTAGGCTGACCATACATCCCCTTTTGAATGGGACAGTCCCTTTTTTTAACATTTCCTGACCGTCCCATCATTTTAATATAAATGTCCATTTTGTCCCGTTTTCTTAAAAACCTTACTTAAAAATTTGAAAGTTCCCGCGAACCTGTCAGAATGCAGTCTGACTTTGAGTGGAAGGAGGGGGAGCTCAGCAGAAATGGTGGGAAAAAAGCCGCAGAGCTCAACCCGGCGGGAAACCTAAAAAGAAAAAAACAGGATCAGCTGATAGGCGGTGATCAAAGGGCAAGCGGATTGGCTCCTGCCTTGAAACGGCAGGAAGAAAAGAACGTAAAAGCATGGCCAGAGGAGGAACGGCTTGTCAGGGACAACCATTCTCTAGACTCTCCAGCCCAGCCTTGCCTCTCGCAAATGAAGGAATCTGAAGATTCCCGGCCTGAGAAAACTGGAGAAGTTCCTGCCTGCCGATCCTGCCCGTCGCCTAGCCCTGCCCCATTTTGCCATCCCAATGTCCCGTTTTTGTCTCAAGGAAATATGGTCAGCCTACCCAAAATAGCATGGTTTGGTTGGCTTTGGCTTAGTGTATTGCGTGAATGAAACTACACAAAACTTATGCGCTATACCAGAGGCACACAGTTTAAGAACCATGGGCTTAACAAACAATGAACTCATGGGGCACCAAGGGATGTTCTAAATTTTCAAGGAAAACACAGCGATACTAGGATAGTAGTTTGTGTGGTATCCAACAAATGTGGAGTATTGTACTGCTATATTTCCCTCAAAAATTTAAAATATCCTGTAGTGCCTCTGTGAGTTTGCTACAGTGCTCTGAGGTGCTGTGACAGTTTGAGAACCACAGCACTATATTATAATTAAACCACTCACAGCCTCTATTTTTTTCCCTAGGAAATAAACTCAACTATTCCATTTCCAGAGCGGATTGAATGCAGTGATCACTGTGATCCAGATTCCCTGGTCAAGAATAGCATGGTAATTATATCTATCCAAATCAAGCAGCCATATTGAACAGCATAAAAACATCACAAACAGTAAAACAATACCTCACTCTATGGACTGTGATTTCTGTAGTCTTTGTGGTTTTACTAATTAAAGAACAGTTGTAAAGCAGTTAAGACTCTAAAAATAATAATCCATCTGTTTATTTTCTACACATTTAGATCATTTCTACACTAGTGATGTATAGAGTTTCTAAAATCATCCCTTTGTAATTGTACAAAAATAATAGTTATGCAAACAGGTTTTATATTACTTAAGTGATGGCTGAATGATGCTGTGAAGACATTGTAGGCCCTTAGTCTGGAGATGATTGTAGAAACATAGAATAATAGTGCTTAAATTGTGTTTTAAGGAAAATGGAGGTTTCCTTCATGAAAAACTATTGTGGACATGCCAAATTTCCCTAAAAGGTGACTTGCTAGACCATGCTTGCTGGAGAATTCTGAGAGTTGAAGTCCATACCTCTTACAGTTCCCAAGGTTGAGAAACACTGTGCTAGACACGTACAATGCAGTATGCAGAGAATGCATCTCATTCACAAAGAACCATCACAAGATTGCCTGAGAAATCTGGCTAATGCCAAGTCTGAACCAAGAAGCCCCAAATCCTTTGTGGCATACATGAGTGGTCTTCCAGGAGTTGCCAATCTATGACCTTCAGCATCCCTCACTATTGGTACATTCTTGCCATACGCCTAAAATAGGAAGTTCTACAGGAGGTATTAAGGGACGCGGTGGCGCTGCAGGTTAAACCGCTGAGCTGCCGATCGGAAGGTCGGCGGTTCGAAACCGCGCGGCGGGGTGAGCTCCCGTTGCTAGTCCCAGCTCCTGCTCACCTAGCAGTTCGAAAACATGCAAAATGTGAGTAGATCAATAGGTACCGCTTCGGCGGGAAGGTAACGGCGTTCCGTGTCGTCATGCTGGCCACATGACCCGGAAGTGTCTACGGACAACGCCGGCTCTAAGGCTTAGAAACGGAGATGAGCACCGCCCCCTAGAGTCGGACACGACTGGACTTTACGTCAAGGGAAACCTTTACCTTTACCTTACAGGAGGTATTCAGGACTTACTTTATTTTCCTGTTGAAACTGTTAGTCAAGAGACTGAAAAACAAAAGTTTCAGATTGTAAAAAAAAGATTTTGGAAAGAAACCAGAGAATTAGGTTACACCTGACAAATAAACATCCAGTGAATAATTAAAGAGTTGAAAGTAAAGGCTGCAGGATTGTCCTTTTGGTTGAAAAAAAAAGTGAAGGCTGTCTTCATGGGAAGGCACAGGTACTTATAGTTGGCAGTCAGTGAAGAAAGAAGGGCAGAATGGAATTAAGAACCTTCCAGCTTTGCAAGACAAGAGAAAAAGTAGTACATACAGTAACTGATCTTGTTTTCTTCAATAAGTAACCTCAGTCAGACTTTATAATTCACATTTAGGAAGCAGAACACCCATTTTAAAGGATATGTTTTAAAACCAGCCTTGAGGCTGGCATTTTAAAAGGAGGATGGAGTGGGGAGAAGATTGCCTATGTTCTGTCCTTACCAGAGTTCCCCAACCCAGGGAGTGAAGAGATCCACACAAGCAAGCCTGTAGCTTTGAGTAAGTTCACTCCACTGCAGTGTTTCTCAACCGTGGCAACTTTTAAGATGTGTGGACTTCATCAACTCCCAACATGCCGGCTGGGGAATTCTGGGAGTTGAAGTCCACATGCCTTAAAGTTGCCAAGGTTGAGAAACACCACTCTACTGACTGATCTCCGATCCTGGTTTGTCGGCCAAATTAAAATGGCCCCTGGCTTTTGCTCTCTGTCTCAGCAGTGTCTGATGAAGATTCGCCAGGGTCTTCGCCATTATCAGGAACTTCTGAGGCAGTATTTAAAGCCGGATTCCGCCGCTGAGCTCCAAACTGCTGTGACTAACTTGTTGCAGCTCCTTCTAAAGGTGAGTATTCGGGAGAGGTAATGTGGATATTGAGGGAGAAGAATTTAAAAAGCCACTGAAACACGACCCAAACCCATGGAGGTGATCACCTCATCTTCCCCACCTGTCCCATCTTTGCTTCTGGATGGGCCTATTTTGCTACTTTACAGTACAGCTTTAACAAAGGTGACTTAGAAGGGAAGCCAGCAGCAAATCCAGCAGGGGATAATGGAAATGGCAATGCTGTGGGCTGGAAGAGTCCCTCTGGCATTGCGACAGAATCCAGTTGTACTAGGAAAAAGTGATCTCTCATACTGAGTAGGCTGATGGATTGTCCTCTCTGTGTCATCTGGAGGGGGTGCAGGGATTCTATAAAAGGGAAAAAAACTTTAAAAGGTGTTGATGCAAATTATGGAATCCAGTCCAGTGGGACAAAAGCTTGTGCCAGGGATAGCAACCAGTACTTTGGAAGTCTCCTCCTCTGCTACCCAATTTACATTAGCTCTCAAGAAACAGGAACGTTTCTCTCCTTAAAACAAGTAGGCAGATCTTCCTTTATTTTTATTTTATTTTACCTTTTTGCGCCTTCAAGTCAGTGCAGATTACCTGGACAAGGCCCTGTGCCTAAGGCAGGACTAGAACTCCCGGTCTCCCAGTTGCTAACCTGGTGCCTTAACCGCTAGGCCAAACTGGCTCTCGTCCTTTAAATATAGGCTGATCCAAATGGCAAAGAATATGTCAGTCCCTTCTGATTTTAAAATGGTCTAACTGTCATGTGAATAGAAACAGGCCCGCAACTAGGATCTGTGTCACCCGGGGCAAATATGGATTCTGCGCCCCCCCCCCCCATGGGTTGGTGAGGGAGGAAAGTAATAAAACATTCATTATACAAATAGCATTTTGTCCTTTTGGCGCCCCCCGCCCCCAGCATGGTGCCTGGGGCACATGCCCCACTTGCCCCCCCCACCCCAGTTGCAGCCTTGAATAGAAATGGAGAAGCTAGCTGTCTGCTGCCTCAAAGTGAGGAAAGTTCCAGCAGAAACATCACATCCCTTTGGTTATATTTTTGCACATCGTATCAGTAACCCTAAGGACTCCTTCCTAGTAACTGGGATAGTCTTCCCAATGACCACAGTGACTGGAATGAATAACCACTGTAGTCTATCAGTGTTAAGAAAGTACTAACAATGCTCTGAAATACCCACAATGGAGGAATGGCTGGTGATGACAGAAGTAGCAGAGATGGCAGAACTGACTTGTTTGATTAGAGAAAGGACAATAACTACCTTTATTACTTTTTGCTGAAAAAAGAAAACGAACTTGTGATTTATGAGCTTGATGATTAGACAGGGTAGACTATGGGATGAAGGAAACGTTATAACCTTAGAGAGAGCGTAAAACATAAATGTACTTGTAATTGCTGTTAAGAACGGCAGCTGCTTCTTTGTAACTTTTTTCTTTCTTCTTTCTTTGCACTTTTTTTCACTTACTTATTACTTGATTTCACTTGCCTTTTCTCTTTCAAAATTTGTATTGTTTCTGTGCAGGAAAGCTGTTTTCTGTACCCCTATAGTTCTCATAATCACTTTCATAATATAAACACAAGAAAGTTGAGCAGTTCCTCAAGGGGACTTGTATCCCCAGATGTCTCCCTTCAGCCCGTCAGTCACCAGCCCAGATGTCGCGAAACCATTTTCTGTTCTGAACACCCAGACTTGTTGCTGGGATGAGCATTCACAAGGACAGACACCTTGGTAATTGGGCAAAATGCATATTTGACTTACGTTATTCTTTTCTAACTACAGGATAGCGTTATTACTGGAGGCAGCAGCCCAGCCGAACAAACAGAGTCATGGGAGTACCCACATATAGAGAACCACATCCTGCAGCGGCTGCAGTCATTTGCCATTTTAGTGGCAAGAGTCCTTGCCCATTGTGCAGCGTTAAAATAGGAATGTGACTGTCTGAGCTAGAACAATGCCAGGGGTGCGGGAGAGAATATTCCATTATAAACCTTTACTCAATGCACTTACTCATTATCCAGAAATGCAATTCCTTGCCTGGGAATACAAAAATCTGTGAGAACAGAGAAGTTGGTGGGAGGGGTAACATAAGGGAAGTAGGTTATGTGTCCATTATGTGCTCATATTTATTTAATATACTTAATTTAATATATTTATTTTTATTTATATGGCCCAATTCCTGTTGGGAACTGCTGTGCCAGTGACCAAGAACGTATAGGAAAACTAGGTGCCAACTATTAATATAAAAAGGGGGGGAATCATTCAAGAATCTCACACCTTCATTTGCAATGTAAAAATGTACGTTCATCCTCTTTTGAAGGATGATTATGAGAAGTGTTTTGTATGATTGACTGCAATAAAATTCTATTCTTCAAGTTGTTGAAGTGTACTCATCAGTTCCATAAACGGAGAAAAGACAGAGGTGAGTGAGAGTCCCCCCACCCCCAAGTATCATAAAGGAGGCAGGGCATCCAGTCTGGCAATATACAAATTTAGTTAAGGTATCTAAGCAGCTTTCTTTGACTTATCTTTTATATAGCACTGGGATGACGGGAGCTATGGGGGCACCATTGATAGAGGGCTTGGCCTTCTATGTTTTCCTGGAATCTTCCCTTTCACTGGTAGTGTCCCCTATTAATACTTCCATTTCAATATTTTATTGTAAATCAGAATTTGCCAAACTTCATGTGGATTTAAAAAATTGAAAGGAAGAAATAACGTTATGAAAGCTGTGCTGTGCTGGCAGGCCAATGTCATCACCCCTACAATTTATTATCCCAGACCTCTCCATCTGTATCTACAGATCTCTATTGATCATGCCTGACAGGAATGAAATGCTAAACGCAGGAATTTGACAATCACCTGAATGTTTTATTAAAATAAAAGCAGTGAATAAAGGGACAGAGATTCCAGAGTTGCAGAGGACAGTAAAAATTACACACATGTATTTGAGGAAAGAGTTGGTGTGGATGCAGCTCATATTTGCTCAAATTTATCAAAATACAGTTTGATCTGATTGGTCCTTGACACTTCTCCAAATGATGGGAAATTCCAGAGCAGCTTGACTGGGCCAGCTTCCCATAAAGAATGCAGACAGAAATCATATTTTGTAGTATCTTTTTATCTACAAATGTACAGCTGAGCAGGCAAGGCATACAGAAATGAGAGCCACTTAGCTCACTATTAGTTAGCCATTGATTGCTGTCATCATAGCAACTCTGACCTTAATTCTAGCAAGCAGCAGCTGTGGTATTTTTTTCTTAAAACAAACAAACCTGCCAATAAATTTGCTTGATACAGAGCCATTAATTTCAAGATGTCCCCAACTTCTCCAATTAACTGAACAGGCACATCATTTTTATATTTCTGGTTGTCTTTTCTTCCACTACTTTTCTGGACTCTAATAAATAGTATTTCCTTCTCCCAAACATGCTTTTTGCAAATCCCTCAACTCAATGAAAAGCTATTTAACTTTTTCTCCACACTGCTCCAAGTTTAACCAAGAAATGGTCAACATGTAGCCTTTTGGAAGTCAGTGAATTTCAGCTTTCATGAGTTCTAAGCCAACAAGGCCAAGGGTGTGGGTGTGGGTATAGAAGAAAGTATTCAACAACTCCAGAGTGTTGTCTAACCCTGCATCCCTAGGTTTGCCCCAGGCCAGGCATGGATAAGGAAGTAGCTATAAGAAAAGATGTGAAGTGGTTAAGTAATGGAAATTTATGGGAGAAACGTATGTCCAAAGATCTTCTGGAGAGAAGCTAAGAGAAACCAGACAATTTTTTTCCTATATGAGTTGATGCCCTTGATTATCTATTATAGGCAAGAAAGAATGGCGGTGGGGGGAGGAGGACATGCAGAAAATTGTATGTCTGGGGGAAAGAATCTTGTCATTTCTTCTGTAAGTCTTCTCTCAGAAGCCACTTTGAATATATTCCTGCTGGCTAGTAGAGCTGCCGGCCAAATTCACTCATGGCTTGTGGGTCTTCTGCTCTTTTTATACTCACTTTACAACTGAAACCTAATTAATCCTGCTAAGTCATGGTTTGCTTTTCATTGAAAAATCCAGTGACTGGGTTAACACATAATGCTAAGCTGTAAGACATGGGTTAAAAACTACAATGGCTGACAAGTTCACATCTTATCAGGCAAAATCCAAACCACATTAAGACTTAGTGCAATGTCTGAATCCAGCCACATTTCATTGGACCTCACCAGTAGCCAGTCTCTGTCCAGATATTCAGAATAACTCTGGAAGCTCCAGTTTTCAAATTGGTTTGGCATTTTCACTGAATTAATAGGGATTCATTGGTTTACACAAAAATATGAAGGGAGCAGATCTACAGACCTATACTTCTACCTTAACATATACATTATTAAATCCTCAAGTTCACTTCCAAGATTGCCACTGCTTGTATTTTCAATGGGGGACGGAAATCGGAAATCTGATTCATCCACTTTCAGCTGTGGCATCTCAAAGGGGTTGGAAGAGTCCTGTAGCAGTTCCTGCCCTTCATTTGGCTGGGAAAAAAAAGGATCTAAGAAAAGAGAAAAAAAGCAGAACAAATTAGTGGAACTGAAGTCAGAAAAACAAATGGGAGAAATCCAAAGGAAAGGAGAGAAAATGGAAACAACACCCCACCCCCTGCAACTATAGTCCTAGGAGGATTACTTCTGGGACAGCAATTTCCCAACAAAGAGGTCCCAGGTCCATTACGTACCTTCCTTGGCAAGCAGCAAGTCTTCCAATTTATATTCAGGATTCTCCTGGAGCTCATCGGTTATCGACATATTGCTTATAGGAGGCAATTCATTCACATCTGGCGTCTGAGTCTCCCCTGGTTGCCTAGACAGAGGCGAATTAGTAGGAGAAAGGAAAAGAGAAGCATTCCATCACCTGCAGAAGCGAGAGCCAGTTTGGTCTAGTGGCTAAGGTTCTGGGCTAGAAACCAGGAGTCTGTGAGCTCTAATCCCGCCTTAGGCATGAAAGCCGGATGGGTGACCTTGGACCAGTCACTCTCTCTCAGCCCAACTTGGTGCAATGTAGACTAGCCTCCTCACGGTGCACCCCAGGCAACGTGACTTGTCACGGCAAAATAGTCTACACCTCTGGCTGCTGGACCTCACAAGGATTTCCAGCAAGAAAAAAAAAGCAGCATGAACACCCAACTGCTATGCCATACAATTAAAAAAAGAACCTCCAGAAGCATCCCTAATTGGGATGGGTGGCAGGGTCTTCTCTGGTGTGGCACCCAAGTTGGGGAATTCTTTTCCTAAAGAAGTTCAGCTGAAACCTCTTAAAACCTCTTTTAGGATTGAGGCGAGCATCTAAGATTTTATTTCTCCAATTTTTAAAACATGGGTTCAAGCCTTTGCCCCCAGTCAACTGACTTATATGAAAAGGTTTTGAGGCAGCACCTCCCACAGGGCAAGGCGGCAGCAACAATGGCCTGACGACAGGGGTTCCCCCATTCCGTTCCAGAGGTGCCCACCTAGCTAGCCAGCCTCTGGTTCAGGGAGAGAGGGATTAGCTAACCCACGGCAGAACGCAACCCAAAGGCCAAAGTCATCACTGCTGTGCAGGACACACGACATCAGGAAGGAGCTCCAGAAACAGGAAGACCCATTTGCTCTCTGGACTTCCCTTTCCTGGTCATTCTTTCCTCTAGTCAAGTAAAAGAAAGAGCTGGTGCTTGGCAAACTTCCCAATGGAAGCACCTACAATTCCCAGCTCCAACTGTGAGGGAGAGTGGGAAGAGCCTTATGCAAAGCTCCAGAAAGAGGGGCCAGAGAAGACCAGCAGGCTAGAGGTTCCCCGTCCTCAGTAAGGAACTGTTCATGAATAACAGACTCTTCAGTATTTATTCTTCCCTGGGCAGTTCGCCTGCTATGACTAGCGATAAAAGTTATTTGTCAATTTACATTTATAAATTTAAATTTGTTTTAAAAAACCACACTAGAATACAAAGGGGTGACGAAATGGGCTCAGGATTCAGCTTACATTAATTATACTATCATTTTATATGCAGATACCATATTGCATGTATGTTCCTCACTATTTCTCTGGTAGCTCCTTTAGGTATGGACTTCTTGTTGTGATGCCAACTGGTTGTCTGTTGGCGATTAAACCCCTGTAGAATTGATGCTCAAGCAGAAGCGGCAGATTCAAGGGTGTGTATGTACTGATGTGCCTCCTTAACTCACCCCACACCCCACCCCACCCCACCCCAGCAGTAAAGGACAGGGAAAGCTCCAAAGAAGGGATCTGCAGGACTTTCGCACCATGAATGACACCTGCCCCCCCTTTAGAATTCTCTTGCGTCTTTGTAAGTTGTAAAGCAATAGTCATCTTGTATCCTTATCACGTGTAAGGCAAATCTTTCCTTATTGAAGTCTCCCCCTAATGCATAGTATATGTGTGCTCAGACCACCTTCGATCAGCATTAAGAGCTATGTAAGTTCGGGGCTCTTACTCTCGGCTCATCTGGGTGCAAGAGACCAATGATTAATGATGACCAGCTAGCTGTGGATCCTCTGTGGTTGTTGGCTTTTACGGGGTGAGTTTTCCACAAAAAAAATTAACATTATAACCGTAGCCTTAACGTGTGGAAGAGCAGGCTGCTTAGAAAGACTACAGGCCCCTGTGCTGCCTCCCTACCCTCCCACTGAGCCTTCTCCCCAGTGACAGCATGGCAGAGGTGCTGCAACCTTGAAACCGGTGGGGGAGGTTTTGGGAGCTCTGCAGCCACCAGCAAACAGAGCAAAGCAGCCAACCAAAAGAAGGTGTTTTTCCTTCAGAGGGAGTGGATGGTCCAGAGGAAAAAGGAGTATAGAGGCACAGCAAGGAAAACTGCAAGCACAGCGTGGAAAGGTGCAGGTATTCTACATGCTGGCCATTAACGAAGAAGAAAAAAGTAGAAGAGGTCCCAGAGAGGAATTAAGGCAAAACAGTGTTTGTAAGAAGAAAACATTGCTATATAATAGTAATACTATAGAGTGTAGTATAGTAATAGTACAGGGGAAATATGGTAATATTAATAGAATAGTTATAGAGTATGGTATAGAGGAAATACTGTAATAGTAATTGAATACTAATATAGTAAATTTAATCATTAAGACTGGGGAAAATCTCTTCCCTCACCTCCATATACTTTCACATCAGATTTGAAAAAATGTGCTTTGTATACCCCACTGCTGCATACATATTTTGTATATTCAGGGAGACCCAGATTCAAGAGTCCACTCACTCATGAAGCCCATTACTGAGTGACTTTGAGTAAGTTATTTGCTCTCAGGCCCACTTACTGCACAGTTATTTTTGAAGATAAAATCAGGGGAAATTCGAGTATAAGACCCTTTATACTCTCAGACAAAATATACTATTATTGTTTAAAAAATATAAGCATAATGTACTGCAGAACTCTCTAGTCTAGTATATTCCATTCAAACCAAGTTTGGAAATTCTAACTTCTCTTAGCCTTTGTAACAATGAAAATTTTTTTATAAATGCAGGCATGGGATTCAGAGAAATATGAGAAAAAACATGTCAATGGAAAACAATTATCCTACTACCCCCAAGCAGTCTGCCTCAAAAGCTGGGGGACCCTTCAGAATGGGGAGGGCAGGAAGAAAGGGGGCAACTAGGGGGAAGCACTGTCTGCTTGCATTTCTCTGGATCCAAGTCAAGGCCTTTGCAGAAGGCTTTTCACCCTAGGAGATGAAGCAAGATGTCCTCTTTAGCTCAGCCTCTCATGTCTATCAGGAGGTACAGACCCCATGAGAAATGAGTTCATATTAGACTGCTGGTTTCAGGTGAACCAAAGACAATTTGGGAGTGGTGCAGGAGACAATTACAATTAAGTGCTTGAAGAGACAAAGAAAGGAGAAGATGGTGCTGCTCACTTAGAGGAGACTCTGATCAGGCGGCGGTTCAAATATTTTCTTTGTTCCATCATGCTTGCTGGAAAGAAAGAAACAGGATATAAAGGACGGAGAAGCAGCAACACCACCAACACTTTACAATCCTTGCACCAGATTTAACAGAGTTTCCTTGATATTACAATGTCCAAAGACTGCACAACCGTCACCCAATAGCATGTTGGGAAGAATTCCTGAAATGCACATCATTCCTAGGGAGATAAATGTTTGCACTATGATCCAATACCTTCCCGGCGTTCCTTGCAATAAGGACCAAAAGCTTCATCCCGTGGAATGTCAGGATACAGGTAGAGGAGTGGATTCTCTGGGATGACCTGCTCAGCCAGGAGTTGGTAATCTCGGATGATATCAGGCAGTGGAAGGGACTTCAGCTCGTTTCTGGTGTAGGGTTCAACTGACTGGATCTCAGGAGTACCTGCAGAAATTGGGATCTCAGTGATACAGAAAAATGTCTGCACCATCCTGAAATTTGAATCTGGGAGGCAATGTGCTTGATGAGAGAAGGGTGGCTTCATGATGGCACTGGATGAGCAGCTCCAAATCTAAGCTCTCCTATCCTTTTCATTTGCTATTCTCATTTTTATATACGGTTAATTTATTTTTATATTAATTAATTAATATTTTATTTTCTATCCCTTTATTATTTTTATATATAAATCAAGGCAGTGAACATGCCTAATACTCCTCCCTCCTCCTATTTTTCCCACAGCAACAACCCTGTGAGGTGAGTTGGGCTAAGAAAGAGTGACTGGCCCGAAGTCACCCTGTTGGCTTTCAGGCCTAAGGCAGGACTAGAACTCACAGACCCCGGTTTCTAGCCCATTGCCTTAACCATTAGACCAACCTGGCTCTTTTTATATACTGTTCATACTGTATATACTGTTAACACCTGGGAAGTCACTTGTCTGCTTCAGCTGCAACTCACTAAAACTGGCCTCATAAATATCGTAAGTGAAGGAAATTTATGAAAGGAGTCAAGAATGGGAAAAAGGAAGAAGACACAGCATGTACTTTCCACAACACAGATACCACCCAAGCCTTGGAAGCAGCAGAAAATGGATACAGTCGATATACGACAGACAGGAAACCTCAGTAACTCTGACCTTCCTTGCTCCCCAAATAGATGTAACTTTTACAACTCTTTGGAATGGGATCTTCAGAGACTGAAAGTCAACAGGTTACAGCACTTTCCCCTTCCCTGGCAGAGGATTCCCACCCCTCACAGCTTCTGCAAGATGGGGATGATACAAACTTTAAAAGAGAGAATGTAATGGACTTTATAACAAGGCAATACCTGCTAAGAGCGCAAATGGTACTTGATGAGAGAAACTGTAGGAAAGGGGAGAAACTCAATCCCCAAAGATTCAGACATGAAAAAGTTAAGGGAAAACTTAAATCTGACTTGTTAATTTTGATGGTGAGCAGAAACCATCAGAGTCTGTGAAAAACTCTGATGAACCAATCTGGAGCAGGAAAATTCCTCTCTTAGAAGGATTTTAAAAAGAGGAGAGGAAAACTCTTTTAAACTTTTGCTCTGTTATCTTCCATCCTTGGTGGAGAAGGTATCATTTCTCAGTCTGGTTTCTGCTGGTTAAGAAAAATGTCCCAACCCAGAGGAGGGTAACAGAATCAGAAGAAAATAGCCATACCGGGAAATATGGAAGCACAGAAGATGTGGATCAGGATCTTTTTCTTTGATTTCTTCCTTTCTATTCTTGGCCCTATTTTTTCCACCTATGTTATATGTACATATTCCTGTCTGGAGATTAGCAGCGGAGTTAAAGGCTGCAAGAGTCATTATAATTTCTTCCTCCCTTTCTCCATTGTCTTCAGCTCTCGAATATAATACTAGGATTCATAATAGAAGTCTGGCTTTCTTTATCATTCCCACTCATTCTGGGACATCTTTAACTTTAGCAAATGCCCTGTCAGACTCAGCTACTAAGAAAAAGAAGACAGAGGTGTTTCTAGTCTGCCCCTCCCAATTTAAAAAACAGTGCAGAGAGAGCCTTGCACTGGAATATACTGGATGGGGACAGCGAACCGGGGCATGGAGAATCTAGAGACTGCCTTGTGAGAGTCAGGGGGTTCAGTCCACCACATCTCCAAGTGTGTATGTGCTTCCAAGCAGTTGGCGCCATTACAGAAACCATCTAAACATGGATCTGAAAGCAGTCTTTTCAAGCTGGAGGACTTAAATAATGACTTGAACGGCTCAATCAGGAGTTTTCAAACTTTTTTCAGGCCACAGGACCTGTTGGTTAAAAAAAAAAAAAATCCTGGAACCCCTGATCCAGCGGCAAAGCTCAAAGGATAGAAAATTGGCTGCCTCTTTTAAAATTTGTCCTTAATCTCTTACAGAACCCCATCAAGTTCTTAAGGTATCCTATGGCTCTGCAGAGCACAGTCTGAAAAACCCTGGTCTATTATTATGCTAAAGCTTAATAAGCTGGTACAAGCCATTTTCCAAGGCATCACTGAAGATTATAAAAAGTAAGATAGAATCCAAAACTCACCATCACTGTTAAACTCTACCCAGGTACAGGTGATGCCACCGTTAAGGATACTCTCACTGAAACGTAGCAGGAAAGTGCCCGCTCTTTTCTTCTTCAGCAAGTGCTTTTCACGTTTGCGGCTCACAAATCCCATGACGAGACTAGTCAAATTTGGGAGTGGGGAAGATACGTCATCAGAAAAAGCCACTCATTCTCCCTTGCTTTCCCAATAGCTTTGGTTTCATCTCTTCCTCACTGTAACTTTACAAATCCTGGTTCCTGCATACAGGGTCATTCTTAGTAAATTGCTGCCTGGTGAATTCTGGGAGTTGAAGTCCCCACATCTTAAAGTTGCCAAGTTTTAAAAACACTGGTCTAGGACAATGTGGTGCTGAAGACTATGGGGGAAAGCTGCATCTCAGGAACGTGCCAAGTCCCAGCCTCCCCAGGTAGGGCTATCTTCTGGGAGAGATGCTGCCACTACCCCGATATTAGGGACTATCCCCTTAACAAACAATCTATGATTTGGCATGTCCCCCAAAGGCTAGCAGTAATCAAGACGTCCTCATTTTTATCACTTCTCCTTTCTCCCCACTCTTTACTTGTTCTTCCAGAGTGGAAGCAGATGCTCTTGAATCAGGAGCAGGATCCCATCAATCCAGGTCCAGAAAGAGAAGCTGACGTTATTGTCCTGTGGGAAGTTATGAGCCGCTTCCTGGGGAAAGAAGAGAGGACAGAGAAACAAGGATGCTACCAGCTGGCTGGCAGATGCCCTAAAGAGCTGTTTCTGGGACAACTCCTTACCTTTGAAAACTGGGTCCATGTGATGGTACTCTGTGAGTTCACACCTGGCCCTTTGATGGGAAGAAAAAGCAAGGAGAAAGCCATATAACTGCCTTGATAAGGATGTATGGCTGAGCAGGACACGATCATTTCCTTCACCGCTGCCATCCCTTGTCTCACTTTACAAGAAGAATGGAAATTGCTGGGGAGCAGAACTGAAGACCCTGAGCACAGCTCTCTAATGAATCAAGCATGACTACTGTCAATCCTGGTTCTACATTCACTGCTCTTAAGACTGTTTTATAATTCCCCATTTTGCCTAAAGTTCTGTGCTGAAAGGCCAAACAGAATACGCCTGTGCAAGACTTTCCATCCAGACCCGCCCGTGTCAATAAAATCCCCGCTTCACCCCCATATAGACAAATCTTCCCACTTTACCACAGAGTTTTTCTCCCAGCATCTTGAGCTGTTGGGGGTCCAGGCCTCGCTCAGTGGCTGCTGAGAACTGACAGGACAACAGAATGGAAAGCTGGGCCCAGGTGGCAACTGGTGGTTTGGAGAAAAACAGCTGGTTCTAGGAGGGAAAAAAAGCATTGATCAGGCACTTGATTTTATTTTAAATTGTTCTTTGCCCCCCATCATGCAAAGGCTCCCCAGGGAATGCACATGCTTTGTTTTATTGAATGTATTTTTATTGGTCAATGACTGAATAAAGTTTCTGTCCGCTTTCAGACAAGTATCAGCTATAAGACAAGAACAGTGTTAGGGTACTATGGATATATGAAAGTAGGCATCTTGCAAATCAGTAGGTGTGAACTATATCCCTTGATACAGGAGAAGCAGCATGGAAGCAACTGAAGGCATCCTGACATGGAAGAGCTTCCAAAGGAGTTAAAATGGCAAAGATTCAACGTAGGTCTTTGTCTGCCACACTTACTGGAAACAGTGAAGCAGCAAGCAGCATCCTGGAGTGAAATATTCAGCTGCCCCTTTTTGTAAGGGAAAAAAGACATCCTGCTGCAATTCTCTGAGTTATTTAGAGCCAACTTGGTAATTTAGGATAAGGTTTGCATAAAATGTGATACTACTAGGAAACTAGAGACAAAACAACAGGAGAGAGAGGGAGAGGGATGCACATTCTTTGAAAGTAAGCCAAACACTGCTTGAATTGCGACTAAACATCGTGGTCAAAGGCACTACTGGGGGCCTGGAGCTGACAGCTTCGTTTCTCAGGATGGCGAGATAATACTGATGGATCAAGGGTATCCGGGTGCTCTTGAATGATTTTTTTGTTTGAAAAGCCGGTGGCCTCTAATCAAAACTAAGACCAGAGCCTGGTGCAAAAGGGATGAAACAATGCTGTTGCAGGATCTATTTGTACACTCTCTCGTGCAGCTTCTGGACCTTTTTTCAGACTTAGTATCAAACAAGCTTCAGGTTTTTTCAGATTTAATACTGAACAAGCCACCTTGATCAAAAGGAATGTCATCCTAGCTTGTGCCTTTAGCATAAGTATAGTTGAATGGTGACAAAGTCCAAATGAGGATGTCATATGGTGACCTACATGAAGCTTCTATTTAGCAGCCTGGATAATTATATTTGTTGTGACAGATGGGATAAGAATGGATGTTACCTTCCCCTCCCCAAAGTGATGGTATCCTGCCACATATCCTTGTAGCTGGCTACGTAGAAGACAAGTGAGTATCAATGAAGAATGTAACTTGCAGTCAAGAACATAATTCTTCTGCTAGGCTCTCTACTCTCATTTATACGAGATTCTAAGGACAAAGAGTTCCAGAGGTGAAGTGCTACCAAAGAAAGTTTTCAGAAATTGAAGCTAAGCAGAGCTTTTTCAGATGACCTCAGTGTTCTTGAACTGCATACAAGAGGGGTGTGTGAGAGAAATGGTTCCTTCAGAGAACCTGGACCAGTAATTTATACATGCAGAAATCAGAGTCCTTCCCCATCCAAAACAGAGGAAACTTGGTTCCAATACAAGTGATAAGAAAATGACAATGGCCAATCTGTGCAGAAGAATTTTGGTATATTGTAGACGGAGATCGTGCCCAACTCTGAGAAACAGCTGGATAACCTAGTTTCTTACCTTTGTGTCGGTGCTGAGCATAATAAACCATAAAATGGAAGCCCAAGCGCTGGAGAATTGGTTGATATTGGAGGTAATCACCACTGGCAAGGTGGATGTCTGATGATGAAAATCACAAAGAAGTTGAAAAAGGGGGAATCAATACAAACAGACCACAAAGGCACCCCAGGGCTACAAAAGATTTATTCCTGTGTTGGTAGGTCCCTTCAGAGGCAGGAAAGCAAGATGTGCAGACAGCCCTTCAACCACAATGGATTATAGACACTTCAAGGACTCTCAGATACTCAGAAGTCCTTTGGGGAGGGATAGTCACAACCCCATACCTTGTAATGAGGGACTAGGAAAAGTGCCCCTCCTTGAATTGTATGCCATCAGGCACTAGTTGAAACACCAAGCGGCCCGACAGAAAGCAGGGGATAATGTGGAGTCATTTGGTTTTATAACCACTGTGAAATGGGATCCATCTTATGCCACCACTGACCAGAAACAGATCAGAGGAGAATCCAGTTAACCAGGATCTCCCCAACTTCAGTCTAAATCCCCCCCGCCACAATAATGCCCACATAAAGCAATAATAAAAGTACGGCTGCCTTCCCCTCCTAATTCTAATGAAACCAGCAAGATTCTCCTACCTGCAGCTGGCATCTGAGATTTTGATAGCAGTAGTCCAGGGTGAAAGTGATAATGTGCAACTCTTCAGTGACAGACAAGAGTCCCTATCCCCCAAACCCCAAGAGAAAATGAATGAACAAAGGCTGATCAGACCTCCTGAGGCTATTGTGTGGCATGTTACAGGTTTACTGCAGCATGGGCTTTTGTGGACAAGAGCCCACTTTGTAAGAAATATGTTCTGTTTTTGGTTGGTTTTGTTTATACATTCAGATAAATAAAGAAATCAATGCAGGTAGTCCTTGACCAGAATTTCCGTCGCTAAGTGATGTGGTCGTAAAGCACAACTGTATCACTTAGCGACAGCAATCCCTGCAGTCCCAGTTGCTGTCATTAACTGAATCCCAAGGTTGTTAGGTAAGGCAACTTCCTGCCAGCTTCCCACACCAAAGTCAATGGGGAAGCTAGCAGGAAGTTGCAAGTCCCAGGCCCGCAGGCAAGCAAGTGGCTGCTGCTGGATGGGGGAGGGAGCAAGGGGATGCGTGGGGCTGTGTCGGGGAGGGTGTGCGACAGGCGTAGTGTGGGGAAGGTGTGCGAGGGTGCATGAGGGTACAAGGATGTGCACAAAAGGTGCTGCATGGATCAGGGAGGGAACGTGAAGGCACACAGGGGTGCATGAGGGGTGTTGCGTGGGTCAGGGAGGGTGTACATGAGGCATGGCATGGGCCAGGTGCACAGGGGTATGAGGGGGTGCACAAGAGGCATGGCGTGGGTGCATGAGAGGAGCCATATGGGTCAGGGATGGTGCACAAGGGTGCGAGGTGGTGCACAAGAGGCGTAGGTCAGGGAGGGTGGAAGGGGGTTCAGCATGGGTTGGGGAGGGTGTGCAGGGGTGCCCGAGTGGCCAATGCAGCGTGGGCACAGGGTGTCTGGGGAGGGTGCACGGGTGGGGGAGATTTACTTCAGCAACTTGAGACCTTCTCTGCTGGCTTCCCTATTGACTTTCTTGGGAATCTGGCAGGGAAGGTTGCAAATGGCGATCACAGGGTGCTTGGCAACTGGTTGTAAGTGCAAACGGATTGCCAAGCACCCAGATCACAATCACGTGACTGCAGAGTTGCTGGGATGGCCAGAACTCCGAGGTCCGGTCATAACCACCATTCATCGTAACTTGGAACAGTCACTGACCAAATGGTCATAGGTCAAGGACTACTGTATACACAAATTTATACACCCAGTCCAGAAACCCTATAGATAAATAAAACCTCCAGCAGCAAATCAGAACCCCATAAAAACAACAAAAGAACTAAGCTGGGACTTTGTTTGTATCTTAATGGGGGACTCCCAGGGCTTAGGATAGAATGGGAAGCTGAAAATCAAACTGGAAGAAGGCAATGACAGCCACTTCCAAGAAAACTGCGTGAACATATCCATGAAGGCACCAGGAGCAGAGCCTGACTTGAAAATGGAAAAACTATACAGACATGAATATACAGTAAGTAAATGGAAGTGCAAGCAATGGGGCCAAAGATCAGTAAAGTACTGGAATTAGCAAGTATTCCTCATTTTTAACTTGAGACGTATTTCCCAATCTTTAAGCTTGTTCTACCACCCTAAGAAACAGATCCTTAACATATCCTGGGAATGAGAGAACATGGCCTCTCAGGATTGGTTATCAAGCTCAAATCTATGGCCAGGTCCACAGGTAACGCAGAGCATCCCTACACTAGACAATCACCTCTTATCTAACGGAAAACCTCACCTCAGTAATCCCTTTGTTGCCTTTCCCTGTACCACAGATTTTCTGCTCTTTCAGCATCTGCATCAGAAGAGGAGAGGAGAGATTTTGTATTCGTAGGGCTGAAAGGCGACAGAGATCAAACCAAATAATTGCTGAAACCACCTTTTCCAACCCATTGCCTTCCAGATACATCACTTCAGCAGGTTATCTTTTCAAAGGAATATTTATAGTATCTACTCAGTTGTACCAAAAAAAGAAAAAGCCTCTATTACAAAATAAACCTATTTTTACAGTAATTTTATTAAAAATTACAATTAAAAAGATAAAAATACAAATTAAAAAAGAAAAAAAAACAAAGTGCAGAAAAAATAGAAAGAAAAATAGAAAAGAAAAAAAAATAAAGAAATGACTTCCTCCTTCATCACAAGTATAAATACTTTTAGTAACTTATCACCTTCTCTTAAAATGCAACAAATGATCTCTTCCTCCCATGCCTCATCTCTTATCTATAAACAAATCCTTAGGGCCTTGTTGTTCAGTCGTAATCAGCAAGAGTCCATTAAGGGTTACCAGAAATAACAACATATCTATTTTAAGCTTGATCAAATAAATCTACTTTATATTCCTTCCTTTTACTTTTAACAATCTTGATCTTTAATCCTTTCAAATAATGTCATAGAACTTGGCATCTTTTCATTTTTTCTTTGTCCCTTCTCACAAAAATCTTCAAAGCTTTAACAAGTCTTTTTTGTAAATTCAATATAGGAAAGTTATCCAGGTTGCTCTTTTGGTTTGTTATTTGTACATCCCTTTTAATTTTTAAGACATCAGCCAGTTTCATTTGTATATCTAGTACAGCATCTTTTTCCATATCATTCTTGCAGCCTGTCTTTTTAAAATCCAGTTTCAAATCAGTCTCAGCCTTGTCCAGTAAAATTTGTTCCTCTTCCATACCCTTTTTTAGACACAGTCTGTCTATAATGGCAGACACTTTTAAAATTAATGTCTGGGTCCATTGTTCATAAATCCCTCAGTATGTCCAATGATAAAGTACTTTGATCCATTCTGTGTTAGTAATAAAGCTATTTTCTATGACTGTGAACCCTTTGAAAATAATTCTGAAGACGTGTTGGGCATCTTGTGCAAGCACAGCACCTCTCTGCTGTCCATTAAAACATGTAGCTCTTTTTAATCTTCCACATAAGCCTGAAAAAAAAACGCAGCTGCTTTAAATAAACAAATCATTAAAGCTGGACATCTTTAATGCAACTTTTGAAGCAATGGCGTCTTTCTTACAGGCTAACATAGATGTCTGGAAAAGGATGTCCATACTTTAATCAATAGCAGAAATATGGTGTGCTCGTGTGAGGCCTGAAGCATGTCTTCCAAATCATTTTTGTTTTTTCACCAATTTCAGCTTCTCCCCAACTTCTCTTGCATGTTGAACATTCAACATTGTTTTTAAAAATTGTTTAAGTAAAAGGGTGAAGAAGAACAGGAAAAATCACAGAGCTATTAATTTATGCAATTGAGAAAGCCAACATTCTCTGGCCTTGTTCCATATGCTCCTGACTCACAAAAGTCTTATTGGAGTATCATTGTTGTAACATCTTTTCTTTAGAAGTGGATATGTAGATTATTTGGGGCTTTGAGGTGCACCTGGCCACTGCAGTACCAAACATTGGAACCGCTCACTCCCTGAACTTGTGAACACTTGTTAAGGCGCTGGGCTAGAAACCAGGAGACTGGGAGTTCTAGTCCAGCCGGAGGCATGAAAGCCAGTTGGGTGACCTTGGGCCAGTCACCCTCTTTCAGCCCAACGCACTTCACAGGGTTGTTGTTGTGGGAAAAATAGGAGGAGGAAGGAATATTAGATCTGTTTGCCACCTTGAGTTATTTATAAAAAATAATGAAGGCAGGATAGAAAAAAATAAAATAAAATAAAATAAAAAAATAAATATTCTAGCCCCCTGAACGCCCTAATACATTCTGTGTGTTTGGCAAGGGTATACAAACAGCATAGGACAGGTGGTTGCAGGACAGATGGCTGCCTTGGGGCTCGCAGGTTCAGGTGGCCGAGGGCTCCTGCTTGTCCAACACCTTTCATCTCTAACAACCAACAGACCTGGTTGCATGGGGGTCTGATAGGAGCTGTAGCACAGGAGCAGCAGAGGAGGGAGGGAAGAGCTACTACTACATCACCTCCTCCCACACTGCAACCCCCAAGTCAGCCATCAACACCGTCCCTCTGTTCTGACGTAGTTGGTTAAGAGTGCTCCTCCTGGATCTCAGGCCATCTGTGGCTGTTGTTTGGAAGCAGTGGGAGCCTCATCTTTTCTTTTTCCTGCCCAGCCTCAAGTGCCACAGCCTTAATACCTGACCGCACAGGGCCCTTTTCACCCAGGGCAGACGTAAGGCTAATCCACGGAATGCATAAAAGAAATACAAGTGAACAAAACCTAACTTTCACCAGACCTTCATCTTCTCCCCCAACTAAATCACAATCATAGAAAAATTAAAATCTCTAAGAGTAACATGGAAGGGAAAGAACAAAAAGGAGAAAGGTGGTGATATTTTAGGCACATGAAGCAACGCATCCCACATGGAGAACTACTGAAGGTACCTTGCAGGAAATATGGGCCAAATTTCTTCTTCTCTTTCACCAAAATTTAGTATGGAGTGGGATGACAAGAAATTTGGTTTCTGTGTTTGCAATGGATTACCCCTTTGTGTGGGAAAGTTTGGATTTCCAGTCCCTTCTTCTATCATTTAAATGGATCACCTTGCTCCAACTAGCCTTTCCCCTTCCCATATTTAGAAAGGTTCTAATCACCAGACAATATTCCCATACAATGTGCTTAAAATCACAAATGAGTCCTTCCATTTGGGGCTTATCCATCATCAAGGTTTTGGTGTTGGATGTCAAAATATTGAACCTCCGGAACCTTCAAAATGAGAGACAGACAGACAGACAGACAGACAGAGAGAGAAGATAGAAATACAAGAATCAGTCACAACACATGCCATTTCCTGGTGGCCAAAGATGCATATATTTATATTTAGATATACTTTCTGCTTTAACCCAGTAATAATAAACCTTTTGGAACAGTTGGCAAATTTGGAATTCTGAAACTATGTTGTGAATGCTCTCCCAAAATGGCTACAATGTCCATTCACAAAATAGCTGCCATACTCTGTGAGTATGTGACTGTGTCATAAATACTAATTTTCCAGAAGGCAAACTGGGGAGGTTCCTCTCCGAATGCTCTCTACCATCACAACTGACCTTTCTTCCTGTTTTCTGGGCACACTCCCAAACGAAATACTGAACTGTAAATACTTATCCTTTTATTTTCAAAAAATGCCCATGGAGCCTATGAAGGATCAAGGGACATCCTTGGAAATGAAAATGGCCCTAGAGACTGGCTGCTTGATTTGTCACAACATCTCATTTAGCGCTGTACATTTAAAAAAAAATCATTGAAGAAATGAGGCTGGGAACTTGATGGGTACCAAGATGAGTTCTTGGATAAGGATTTGTCTACCCCTGGTTTACCATATTACTCATAGGGCAGGAACACTATCGCCTCCCACCAAAGTCTCCCCTCCAATATATCCACTGCAGTTTTCCAATCTCAGTTGCCACCTTTCCTTTCAATTCTGCTATGTAAGTGATTTTGGAGATGGGCCATGAGGACTGAAGGGTCCATGAGGACTTCAAATCTCACATCTATCAATAACCCACTTATCCCTTTCTGAGCTGGTAGCTGAAGGGTCCCCCGTGATCTCCTCCTCCATTAACCAGATAAATACTGTAAATCTTTACAATTTCCAGATTAAGAATCATGGTCCACCACCCTCCCAGACAGGAAAGACTCATTACTCCCCACTGTTTATATTCAGCCATCTCTTACCCTGCCAAATTAGTAGCATCCCTGCAAAAGATAAAACCAAGAAAGATCAATCAATACGTGATGGCCCATTTCTAGTCCCCTCCCGCCACAATGCTGCCAGCTCCATTAATAAGAACTATAAAGCAGAGAATTTTTTAAAAATACTTGATATTAAAGAGTTTTGCAATACTAAAAGATAATGCAAACTGAAATCAGAGGAAGAAAAGAATAGAAAGAAAAGAAACACAAAGTGCAAAATAAAAAGAAGAGAAAAAATAAGAAATAGAAAAAAGTATTATTTAAAGAAGCGACTCCCAATCTTCCTTGCATCAAGTACAGACTTCAACTGAACCCTGGTAAGACAGAGTGGCTGTGGATTGATGGCTCCTCTGTATCCAGGAAGTTATCATCTTTAGTTCTGGATAGGGTTGCACTGTCCCATTCAGACCTGGTGCGCAACTTGGGGGTCCTCCTGGACTCACAACTCCTGCTCAAAGAGCAGGTGGCAGTCCTGGTCAGAAGGGCCTTTGCACAACTTCGTGTTGTGCGCCAGTTATGCCCTTTCCTGGATCGAGAGGCCCTCCAAACAGTCACTCATGCCCTGGTCATCTCCCACATAGACTATTGCAATGCAGTCTACATGGGGCTACCCTTGAAGAGTATCCGGAAGCTTCAACTGGTCCAGAATGCAGCTGCGCGAGCAGTTATTGGTGCCCAGTTGTGTGAGCTTCACTGGGTGCCAGTTTGCTTCCGAGTCCAATTCAAGGTCTTGGTTATCACCTTTAAAGCCCTACATGGCATGGGGCCAGGCTCCTGAGGGGCTGTCTCATCCCCTTAACATCAACCCGACCCACCCAGTCATGCGGAGAGGGCATGTTATGGACACCATCTGTAAGAGAATTCCACCTGGCAGGGTCCCGGAAATGGGCCTTCTCTGCAGTGGCCCCCGCCCTCTGGAACATTCTGCCCCCAGAGGTGAGGCAGGCCCCTTCACTCCTGGCTTTCTGGAAGAACTTGAAAACCTGGTTCTTCCGCCTCGCCTGGGGTGGGAGGGGCACCAGTTCTTCTTGGGGGTGGCTAGCACCATAGATCTCTCCCCAGCGAATAAGATCTTCACCTCTTGGATTTTATATCTACTTTCTCTTTATTTATTGGTTTGTGATATTGTAACTTATATGCTTTTAAAAATTTTAATTTTATTGTAAACCGCCCAGAGTCCCTCCCCCTTTTGTGAGAGATGGGTGGTAATAAAAATTTGAAAAATACGTAAATAAATAAATTAGTATTTCCTCACCCCTATATTACATACATAGTTCACTTCTTCCCATGCCCCCCCATCCTTTCACAAATCCAAAAAACGTTGTCATTTCTGTTCAAGTATCAGCAAAAAGTCCATAAAGAGTTTCCAGAATTTTATAAAAATCTTTCTTATTTTAACCCTGATCAAACAAGTCAACTTCATAAAGCCTAGAGTTTCAGTAGGAGAACGCACCGGTCAATGTCAATCTTCACCTCCATTGAGTGGTTTCGATCCAGCAGCTTCACCAGTAATCTGAACCATTGAAAGAACAACCCATTACAATCCATGTGACCAAAAAAATGGCAGGTATCTGTATTTTCCAAGTGAATTATTTTCCTACTGTTTAAAAGTGGTAATGCAATATACTGTTTATTAACAATGTCTTGAAATGTTTTTGCATACTTTTTCCTAACTGACCAAATACATCAGTCTTAGCTCAGATGGAAAAACTGCTCTTTCCTTGATCTTGGCATTAAGAGTTCATGGAGCAGAGTAAGTTCATTCTGTTTTGCTGTCTAAATTTCCGATTAGTCCAGAACTACTGTACACAGGAGAAATCTATGGTCATAAGAGCATTCAAGAGCTGGAAAAAGTAACTGTTCTTCAAAAACCTTGTTGCTGCTTAGTTTTTTTTTAATGCTTAAGAAAAGAAAACTACTATTTCTCAGTTTCCTGCTAAAGCTTCTAATATTAAATGCAAACCTTGTCCATTCCCACCACGGATATTTTCTGGGAAAGGAGAGATGCTAGCTGCAATTCTTCCTGGTTAGGCTCCATCATACCCAGAATCCTGTTAAGTGTGACTACCCAAATTTACCCCTTCCAGCATTCCAGCTAGAGTTTGCTTTAGCATCTTAATGGGCAATAATTGGCTCCAGGGGTTGGGTGTGTGTGTCACTGTATTGTGGAGGCTCTCTTCCTTCCTCTGAGGCCAGTTCCTGTCAATGTTGATGGGAGAAGAGCCCACCCTCAGCCCCTGCTTTGAGGGATGCCATAGGCTGGGTACTTTCTCCTCTCCTGTTTAAGGTCTACATGAAGCCGCTGGGTGAGGTTATACAACAGCACAGGGCAAGGTATCATCAGTATGCTGATGGTACCCAGCTTTGTGTCTCCACCCTGGGCCAACTAAGTGATGCTGTGGAGGTCCTGTCTCGGTGCCTGGAGGCTGTGGGGGTTTGGATGGGGAACAACAGGCCTCAGCTCAACCCAAGTAAGTCTGAGTGGCTTTGAGTGTTGGGTCCCCGTTTCTACAGACTTTCCGTCTCTTGTTCTGGATGGGGTTGTACTACCCCAAACAGGACCTGTACCCAATCTGGGGGTCCTTCTGGACTCGTGGCTCCAGTTCAAAGAACAGGTGGCGGCCACGGCCAGGAGGGCCCTTGGACAACTTTGTGTTGTGTACAGGTTGCACCCGTTCCTGGACTGGGAGGCCCTGCTCCCAGTCACTCATGCTTTAGTCACCTCTTGTATGGATTGCTGCAATGCGCTCTACATGGGGCTGCCCTTGAAGAGTATTTGGAAGCTTCAACTGCTTCAAAATGCAGCCGCGTGGGCAGTTATGCGTGCTCCATGATCTGTGCACGTTACACCTCTGCTCCACGGGCTGCACCGGCTGCCAGAATGCTTCCGGGTTCAACTCAAGGTGCTGGTAATGACCTATAAAGCCCTACGTGGCATGGGACCGGGTTATCTGAGGGACCGCCTCTCCCCAGTGACATCCAGCAGGAGAGCCACGCTTCAGGTCCTGTCTACTAAGGAGTGTCATCTGACGAGGCCCGGGAAGAGAGCCTTTTCGGTCATGGCGCCTGCCCCTTGGAACATCATTCCCCTGGAGTTTAGAATGGCCCTGACCCTGCTGGCCTTTCAAAAGACCATGAAAACAGGGTTTTGCCAATGGCATGGGGACCAGGGAACGTGGCAGAGCTGGCACAATGCTGTACTAGTGTTATTGTTAGATGTGATTACCTCAGCCGTGAGTTTTTATGAATTTATTATGATGGGTTTTTGAATGTGCTTTTATATTGTTTTTTTCTTGTTTTTTAAATTGTTATATTGTTCTTTTTTGTTGTTTTTACATTTGTTTTAATTGAAAGCTGCCTAGAGTCACATTTATGAGAATGGCGGCTATAGAAATCTGAACAATAAATAAATAAATAAATAACCCAGCTAGTTTCTGTGTACAGATGAACTAGCTCAATGACCATAGATTTCTCCTGTGTACAGTAGTTCTCTAAGAGGATGATAACAACAATAACAACAACAACAACAACAACAATACTGAAAATGTTCTGTGACCAACATCCTTTGATCTGACCCCTTCTAAAGTTTTCAGTTTCCTGCCCAAAACAGTCCCCAGGAGAGGCCATGGTTGGAAGAAGGGTGCTCTTACCTGGCACGGACAGAGAACTTGTTGTTGACTTTCAGCACCAGTGGACGTTGACTGGGATAGGGCATCTTAGGCTGTACCTCCACCACAAAAGCACTGGCAGGAGCAGAGCAACATTAGGCTTCTACAACTCATGCATTCCTTCCCACCTCCCCCTAGCATTTCCTTACTGGCAGAATCCTTCCTCTCCCTTGTCACCTTTTCAAGAGGCAGATTATTTGCTCCTGAAGCCGCCGGACCAGAAGGGGCAACTGGACCTTGAAGGGATCTGTCTCATAGGTCACCTTTTGGTACATCTCATCCAGCATCTTCAACAGCTGCAGCAACTGGAAGAGGTCCTCAGCATTCTTCGTGAACCTGCAATACATGGGGAAGATTGGTGGATAACAGGACCCTCAATGAATGGGCTGTGAAGAGGAGTGTAGAGATCTGCAAGAGTTAAAAAAGCCTATCATCTAACTAGAAGCACTGGCAGGGAGGCCTGAAATAAGTAGCCTAGAACATCCTTTCTCAACCTTTTGACCTTGGAGAAACCCTTGAAATATTTTTCAGGCCCCAGGGAGCCCCTGCACATTCAGGCTCAAAGATAGGCCAGAAGTTACACAATTATTATATTTGTTTCCTGGGTAGGCCTGTATATATGCATTAGCCATGTTCTTAAACTAAAAATAAAGAATGAAACTTACCTCTTTAATGTGAAGTTGCCCGAATGTGAAATAATTTTTTAAATAAATTGTGATTTCCCAAGGAATCCCTAGTACCCTCTCGTGGAACCCTAGGGCTCCGCAGTACCCTGGTGGAGAAACCCTGGCCTAGAAGTTCCTTTCAACAACTTTGATAGGGAATTAAAGGAAGAAAAACAGGAAGTGTAGTAACGTCAGACCACAATGCCCAACCTACCTTTACAAGGAAAATAACAAGTCACCTTCTAACAATCAAAGCTACTATGGGGCTATTCAGGAAACTAGCAAATTACACAAATGGCCCTTTAAAGAGTAAATTCACAGGCATCCTGATCCACTAGAAGCTGGGAGATACTTAAAACCTGGCCCAATTGCTTGGTTGTGATCATGACTGCCTTGCTCCTCATGCGATTGCTCTTAAAACAGGTTTTTATGCAATTGCTAAGCACATGAAATACTGGCTGAGTTTACACATCATAAGAAGGATTGGTAGTTTGGTTGGTTTTGACTTAGATTTGTATGAACCCAGCTACTGCAGCTTGCAAACCATGGTTTATGGCTTACTGTGTTGCATGAAACCAGCCAATTGTGCTTCATTCAATAAAGCATGATTAGACCAAACATAGCTCAGTGTGATCATGACTTAATTTAGTTAGGATCACATTTAAGTGTTGCCCTAAGTCACCAACTCAGGACCATCTTCTAACTGAAGATTAATGATTCAGACAGATGTATAACTGCCAGTCCTGGGATAACTAACTGCAGTTTCCCTTGCCTTATAAAATGGTTTAAAAAGCCATGTTGTTGTTGTTTATTCGTTCAGTCGCTTCCGACTCTTCGTGACTTCATGGACCAGCCCACGCCAGAGCTTCCTGTCGGTCGTCAACACCCCCAGCTCCCTCAGGGACGAGTCCCCCATTATGTGGCCAAAGTATTTCAGTTTGGCCTTTAATATCGTTCCCTCAAGTGAGCAGTCTGGCTTGATTTCCTGGAGGATGGACTGGTTTGATCTTCTTGCAGTCCAAGGCACTCTCAGAATTTTCCTCCAACACCACAGTTCAAAAGCATCGATCTTCCTTCTCTCAGCCTTCCTTATGGTCCAGCTCTCGCAGCCATATGTTACTACTGGGAATACCATTGCTTTAACTATGTGGACCTTTGTTAGTGTGATGTCTCTGCTCTTAACTATTTTATCGAGATTTGTCATTGCTCTTCTCCCAAGGATTAAGTGTCTTCTGATTTCCTGACTGCAGTCAGCATCTGCAGTAATCTTTGCACCTAGGAATACAAAGTCTTTCACTGCTTCTACATTTTCTCCCTCTATTTGCCAGTTACCAATCAAGCCAGTTGCCATAATCTTGGTTTTTTTGAGGTTTAGCTGCAAGCCAGCTTTTGCACTTTCTTCTTTCACCTTCATCATAAGGCTCCTCAGTTCCTCTTCGCTTTCAGCCATCCAAGTGGTATCATCTGCATATCTGAGATGGTTAATGTTTCTTCCAGCCATTTTAACTCCAGCCTTGGATTCCTCAAGCCCAGCTTGTCGCATGATGCGTTCTGCATACAAGTTGAATAGGTAGGGTGAGAGTATACAGCCCTGCCGTACTCCTTTCCCAATCTTAAACCAGTCTGTTGTTCCGTGGTCTGTTCTTACTGTTGCTGCTTGGTCGTTATACAGATTACCACCAAAAGCCTAATGTATTTCTTCAAGAAGACACTTTACAGAAATGTCTCATTAAAAACAACAAGCAACTGGACCATCTGGACCCATTAGTGTGACTTACCACTCTTCCAGATGTCCTAAACTGGTATCACGTGTATCTCCAATGCAAGCTAACCGTTGGCGATCTTGCCATTCTACTACCTCATCCAGTAGCAGACCTCTTAGAGTATCAGAGCGTCCAAGAAGTTCCTGGATTTGGTCCAGCATCTCCTGATTAAAAATATACCTAACATATAATTACATTCCCATGTACGTTTTTTTTTTAAATTTAATTGCATCTTTAAAATGTGTAATGTATGTTTTTGCATTAGTAAGTTCAAATCACATGCTTTTGCAGCATTTGAAATTTACTGAAATTAGAACTTTTTTTTTAAGCTATGAAAGGGGAAAAAAGATCATGGTACCGTACTGGCCAGTACTCATACTCACCTTGCGGAAATGGTCCAACTTATTTATCATGTCTTGTAACTTTTTATGCTTTCTGGACCGAATAGATTCACTAGCAGGGGTGGTTCTTTCTGCAAGAAAAGAGTGCACTGTAGAGTAAGACTCTGACCCCATGTTTCTCAACCTCAGCGACTTTAAGACCTGTGGACTCCAACTCCCAGAATTCCCCAGCCAGCCATGGCTGGCTGGGGAATTCTGAGAGTTGGAGTCCACAGGTCTTAAAGTCGCTGAGGTTGAGAAACACAGCTCTAACCTCTCTATAAGCCTGCTCTCCTATGAGTGCTGACTGCCAAGAGTGCTGATTCTCCAGATCAAAGCTGCCAATGATTTTGAAGGAGCAACTGAGTCCGTCTGATCTTCCCGTCTGGAAAGAGCAGACAGGAAACAGGATTCATCTCTAACAAGGAGCTGCCTACGATGGATGATTTGACTTCCTAAGCTGACTGTGGACTGACAGGACCCATTTCACTTTTGTCAGTGTGGACTAGCAGCAGTAGGACCAAGGATGACATGCTCTTAACAAATTTCAAACATCTGGATTGTGGTGAAGCAGCATCTTTCTCTACCACTAAGATTATGTATATAATCCAAATTTCTGCAATCAGATTCACTTCAGATTTACTCAGCTTTCCAATTCATACATTGGCAACCTACTGGCCATGAACTTCCTCTAAGCCTACATAGTCTTGAGCTGAGATTGTGTAGGTGAGACAGTGTATGTGGGTGTTTGTTACACCAGCTCTGAAAAGTTTAATGTTGGTCAATGAGCCTCATCCTCAGTCCAGAAGAGTTGCTCAACCTGTCCCTCCCCAGTCACAAACATGGGTCTGGAACAAATGATTACTGAATCCATTAAGCACCCAGGATCAGAATGTATGCACAAGGGCCAACTGAGCTTGTTGGACTCTCATTAGTTACTCACTGCAGGACTAATGGTAAAGCATAATGGGAGCTAATGTTCAACAGATCCATAATTTTGTGAAGCAACAGTCTGGTTGCTCTTGCTATGTCTCTGTCCTCAGAATTTGGCAAGAAAAGGACATTTCTGAGCTGAACACATAGAGACTACTCATTAAAAAATGCAGCTGTCCATTCTTCCCAAATCCACTTTGGATGATGGGCATAATAAGCACACAGGTTTTAGCTGTTTTCAAGTAATCTTCAAGGAAGGATTGTATCATAAATTGAAAGCTATATCCTTGGATGACTTTGTACAGTATATTGTGGGGACGCATAAGTGACTTGCCTCATTTTGGGAGAGTCTGGTCAACAAGTACCTCAGGACTCCTGAGTGATTTCTTTGGGAAGATTTCACCAACCATCATTAACACACAAAGAAAACTGCCCTCTTCCTATTATGGCTTCCAAATAAAGGAGGCTCTCATTAGCTTCCTCACCTAAATGCGTGTGTGTCCGAAAACAGAAATCAAAATTATCCTGCAGATCGCCAAGTTGATCAATCGAACATTTCAGACCCTGTGGAATACAGCCAGACATCAAAGCTCAGACAAAGCAAGGCATTTCGAACAAGTGGAACAATTAGTAGGACGCGATGAAAAGACAGGCCCTCAGGATGAATCTCCATACTTTGATGCACAGCTAGAAACAGCAATCAATACAGAGAAGGCCAGTTGCGAACAGCAGGCAGTTCAGTGTGCTCCATTTGAAGCATCCCAGTATAAGTCTGTGCCAATAAAATTAGTTTTGGGGCTTCCCATTCAAAATTAAATGTCTGCTCCCATTTCCAGTCTTAGTAACCCCCAAAGAAAATCCTTTGGCATGTCTTTCAGGATGCAAATGAGAGGTTTCTGGAAGACAAAATGCTCCTGTCTTTTCCCTTAAGCCCCTCACTGCTCTCCCCAGGAAGGTTTTATTAATAACTAATGCAAAGCAAACAATAGGAATAAATCCTTATAATACATAACTTGAATGGGCGCAAAATTAATTTCACCTTCCTGTACCTACCACATAAATGAAATGAGAATTTGGGAATAGAACCTTAATAAAATAAAAATGAAATAGCTTGGTTCAAATATTGCACACAGCCATGTTTCATTTTAACCATGTTTGGCTAAGGAAGTCAGTGGTCTAATTCTGTATAATGCTAAATCACAATATGGTTGTTTGCAGATTACTGTAGCATGTGAATCCAGCCACGGTAGTTTACAAACCTTGATATAGGGTTTAGCATTGCATTAACTCAGCCACTGTTAATACAAGCACAGTTCAAGCAGACCAGCAGGCTTAGTATGAGGTGTGATCTTGAGGTGGAATTGGAATTAGGGTCAAGGAAACAACAGAGAACTAAAGCCCTTCATCAGGCAATTGGTTATTGCAAGCGAACTATCTGTTGCAAGTGTGGAATGTGGGGAAGAGCCGGACGGGCAGATAAGAAACAGGAATGTATGTGTATTCTGTAGCAGCTAATTGAGCAAAGATAAGGGACGGGAGGGAAGCCCACCAGCTCCTCCAGGCTTTTCTCACCCAGCTTGCTTTTAAAGTTGTATCATATATCTCGAAGTTGACACTTAGTCTATGCTGTATAATCACCCAATGGGGGGGTATAAAAGAAGTAGGACCCCGTACCTTCGGGGTTCAGAATTTGAAGCTTGAGCTTGTCTGAACCTATGCGCATATTAAACTCTTTTCCTGGATGAAGACCCGAGCGTCCTAGTCTTCATTTCTACAACAATCTAAACCATGTTGTGGCTTGCATTAACCTGAAATGACATATCCAGCAAACTGGAATTTTGCAGGAAAGAGTTAAAAAGCACTCCCGGTCTTCACACTCACCTGAATTGTCTTGTGCATCTCCATTAGCCGCCCCTCAATCTTGTGCTGATGGCTGGTAACCACAGGGGAATCACGTGGGGTTTCCACACTTGCCTGCAGAGAGAGGAAAAGAAAATGCACAGGAATTGCTAACACACTGTATTTGTATGGATCATTTCTGAAGGGTTTTTAAGTTGCTGTCATTAAAAGAGACACTCCGTATCTTGGGTGAATGCTGAAGTCCTCAGATCTTTCTCCCTACCTTTATAGCACTGCTATTTTGTCATTCATTTATTCCTATTTTTCTTTTTCCCACCATAGCACACAAGAATTTCTCTCTCTCCAGATTTGCCTTTCAGTTTCAGTTTCAGTTTCAGTGCCCAGTGAAAGTGTTCAAACAAAACAAATATAACATTAGAATCTTGGGATGCATTTTGCTTTGGTGGAGACCTGGGACAGGAGAATATTAAAATTATGCTGAGAATGTGATGCTGGTGTAATAGAAAATACGGCATTAGTATTTGCAAATTACCCCTGCCCCAAATCCACATTCCCAGGGAAAACAAACTCTAAGCACAACCACAGAAGCATTTAGCCATAAAGAATATTGATTAAAACACCAGGAGATAAGAGGTAACACCCAGCAAAGTAACACATCAGTCTTATTCCAAGCACACAGCTCTTGACTAATTCAATAAGCTATTGTCTTTGTAATGCTACCCTCATTACCTCATTGTTCCACTCTCACTGAACGCGCATCAAATCAAATATGCTGCTGCAAGCCAACTCCTAATTTTACTGAATCATATGTACAGTGTAATTTGTGTTAAGTCTATATAAAGAGGGGGATGCATAACCCTTTTTGGGTTAGCGACAGCTGCCCCCAGCACTGTAATAAACCAATTTGTGCTTCAGTGGAATTATGTGCTGGAATGTTTCCTACACTAGGGACGGGATGGGCTTGTACGAAAGAACTAGAAGATAGCCAGAGCGACATCAATTTTTAAAAAGGGATCCAAGGGATGTTCGGAAAATTATAGCCTAGTCAATTTAATGCCTCTTTTGGACAAATTGGTAGAAAAAGTTAAAAAGAACAACATATAAAGTACACAAAGGAACAAATCAAGGGTGATCAAGTATTGCTAGATGGAAAAATCTCTGTTGTGTGACTTTGTGACTGCACAAAGCAGGCAGAAGAGGACCAAGCAGGTGTTTTTTTTACCTGAGAGGCGGAAAAGGCTTCAGACAGAATTGCTCGCTCCTGCCTCAGCAAACCATCAATGGCAATGGCTAGTTCCTGGGGATGTTCTTGATACTTGCTCTGGAAGGCAGAGCACAGCAAGATAGAAAAACATAAGGCTGTACCCCAAACAAGAACTTTTTATATCATCTGCTGCCAATATCACCGGACCTTTTTGAATCACCGTTTATAGGTGATCTGGGCGGCTCCAGTGAAAAATGAGATACTCATATTATTGCAAAGCCTTTTGTTCCTTGTTTCTAGGCAGACCTCCACTGTCGCTCACTAGGTTCCTTTTCCTACCTATGGTACGAAATCTCACCAGGATATCCATGATGGCCATCATTTGAGTGCAGGAAAGGCCCACCATGGCAACTGAGAGAACCCCCCCAACACATGCACACACATTTTGTTTCTCTTGATCAGTGAGGATAAAGTTCTAAACTACAAATGTGATTGCTACAGGAGCAACTTGTAATTACTCTGAAGCAAGGCTCCTTGAATGGATCTACATGATGCAGCCAAGTTCCTCAGTCACTCCACTCCTCTGTGGGCTCACAGGACTTGAACAGAGGTGCCCTGGGCAAAGGGGGGTGGGGTGGGGTGGTTGGCCAGCTTTGACTGACTCCCAGCTGTCACAAAGGTGTGGTTTTTCCTGTAATGTAAGGGCGGAGGTAGCTTACACACCAAAAAATAATGCCTAGAGAAGACCCATTTTTGCAAGGCTGCTCTAGGAATTTAATTTGTCTCTATTCTGGAAGCAGGAAGAGAGAATTAACACTCTGTTAAGTCTTTTTTTTTTTCTTGTTAACACAACATGTCTGGAAATAATTAGCTCTACCCCAAACTCTGTAGCACTACTGATTATGCACATTATTTTATACTAATTTTAGCTTTCCAGTTTAAGTCCTTTGGAAAGAATAAATATAAGCTGTTTCTTATTCCACTTAACATGCTAAATTTAAAAAACACGACACAATGTCAAATTCTGAAGTTTTAATACAACTTCAATTCTGGGGATGGGGATTAAATTTTGTCTTGTGAGAGTTTAATGCAAAGATTTTCAAACTCTGTGGTGTTATGACTCCCTAAAATGATAAATACATTTGTTGACATCCCCACAATGAATAAATCCAATGATTTCATTGAGGTTAGAGTTGGACAAGAAATAAATATATCTCTTTCTTTAATAACTGAATATTAATCTATCAAATAAGTTAGCATCTTGCAACTTTGAAAATAAAGCCCTTTCACTGGAATAAACAAACTTAAAACCATATTTTTATTATTGTTAATGGGAAAAATAAGCTTGCCTAGTTTTCCATAATCCCTGAACTCTGGCTTTTACCTTTGAGAAATCCATTCTCAATTCTCACTCCACACACTTATTTTGGACTAAGATCTGGTCTTTAAAGCAGCACCAGTTGAAAACTCTGACTTGCATCCACAGGATGTTGCAGATGGAATTAGAATGCTCACAAGCTTTCTCACTTAATCCTTTGTACTCGTTTTGCACACTGATCCAAAATTCAGAGAAACATTGTCAGGTACTTTATTTTCAAAGAAGTCTCAAAAGAGACATGAATTTATTTATCAAATTTTTATCACTGCCCATCTCCCCCCACAAGGAGGGACTTGTTGAATTGATTGAATTGATGTCAGTTCAATGTATTGAACTTCCAGTTGCTATTGTTCCAAGCCAGAACAAAAGTGGAAGGAGTTTGGAAGGCTTCAGACTGGACGAGATGGTTCTAGAGCAGTAGGTATGCTCAGGCTGGTCTGGCCCTGCCTACCAGGATGACTATATATATGGGAAGGGCTGAAAAGACGTTCCTGTTGGGCTGCCCTTCCTGGCAATCTCTTTGCTCTGCTGTGTCCTTCAGTTCTTCCTCCTGTCCTGGCCTCTTGAAGGGCGACTCTCATGTCATTCTCACCCTTGCCCGCTGTCAGGCACACACATATGCAGGTTCTATGCATACCTGTAGGTGTAATTTGGAGCGGCGTAAGTTGTGCTTGAGTACCATGTTAGCATTGTTTTCTTCCCCCAATCCCAGACGTCCAAGCTGATCGTCCAGTAAAGTCAGCATGGTATGGAAAAGATAGCAGGCTTGCGAGGAGTCCAATTCTACTGCTTGGCTCCTAAAAGCACACAATGGAGAAAATGCAAAGCAAGACTCAGACAGCCTTGGCTGAGATAAGCAGGAAGCCATTGCCCAAAAGGCATCCCATAGAGTTTTGGGGGTGGGAGGGAAGGAGGCTGTTGGTAGTCAGAAAATGCAACCTTGGCAAACCAGCTCCTATAGTTGTTGGGTCACAATCTAAGTAAAATAAGGCCCTGAGAAAAAGTTTGGCCTAGTGGTCAAGGCACAGGGCTAGAAACCAGGAGAATGGGAGTTCTAGTCCCGCCTTGGGCACGAAGCCAGCTGGGTGACCCTGGGCCAGTCCCTCTCTCCCTGGGAAGGCGGCAAGGGCAAACCACTTCCGAAAAACCTTGCCAAGACAACTGCAGGGACTCGTCCAGGCAGCCATCAGGAGTCAAGACTGACTCAAACCCATTATTTGGGAGTATTTTAATGAAGTTCCTGAACTTACAGCTAAGACAAGAAAGCCTGCAAAATGCGTTGCAAAGCAACGCAAGGCCTGCTTACTTTAATGAAGCATAGTGTAAGAACTGCTCTTGCTCTGACAATGCTGAGGAGAATGTCACCTGCCAGATCGTTAGATTAATAAATGTTCCTCGATCACCGTCTCCTCCTTTTTAAGGACTATCTTTTTGACAGAGCGTTTGGGTGGGCTTCTCAAGCTATTACTGATTCTCATGCCGGAGTAAACATGCAGTTGTCACTACATCTGGGTAGTGCATCCAGTTAAACCCACCAGGGAAACACTTCCTTTACCGTTCTACCAGTGTTTGCACTTAGTAGTGATATACAATCCGTTGACCGACTGCACTGTCCACTTTTATTCAGGTGGACCAACTTCAGGATGCAAGGTTCTGATGGCTGTCCCCTGGTACCACCTGTACATTCACTATTCCATCGGGGTCTATCATTTCAGAGTTATCTGATAGCCATGTTCCAACCACATGATACTGTATATGTCAGAAAACCTTCATTCATAGCTGGAAAAAAACCCCATTGTACAGAAAGAGACGTCGATAATAAAAAGCAGTAGATCAGAGAAGAGTTACTTCTGTGGATATGTCTAGGACAGAAATAGCATTACCAGTTCTGCTCCTCGATCCAGTAGGCTAAATACTGACGCGCTTCCATGGATATGCAGTCATCTGAGTAGAGGCAGTCTATCTGGTCCATGTGAGTCTTGTCCAGCATTTGGATCTGTTGCCATTGGGACATGTTGGAAGCTGCTGCTGACTCCCCACACCTAAGCAAGCAAGGAGATCAGGAACCCGTTCCTAGTGCACTGAAGAGGTCACTCTTTTGCATCACAGATATTCTCTCTCAGGGGATTGTCAACATTAAGTACAAAATAAAAGATAGATTTTGTGGACAGTTCCCACGTATGATGGCTTGTGCATGGCATAAGCATGAGAAAGGTGCAGAAATACAAAGGAGCTGCTAAACTAAAGCCCCCTGATGACTCTGGAGAAAGAGGAGACAAAAAACAGAAATGAGACGGCAGTCTTTCCTTTGGTGTGAAGGGAGGCAGTATAATATTGGAAATGCCACTGTGGTACATGGGGTTAATTTCTGTAATTAGGGTGGGTCAGAGTCCCATTAGTAGAGAAAAACATAGAGATGCTGGGATAGCCGTAGTAAGGTCATCCCATCGTGTTATCAGGTGTTACATTCCACTTGTAAAGGTCACAGTGTGGTTTACATTGCTTTCTTCATCATTCCTATGCAACCTTTCTGGAGGCATAACGTTGCCTAGTTCTGAGCTCTCTTGCAATCTTTTGGGCCAGAGCTTAGTCCACCCTGTAGCTGTGCATGCCAATAAAAGATACGTTCCTCCATCTAGCTCCAAATGCTTTGGTTCCCTATTGAAGTGGTCATTTTCCCCACAACTTCTTACCAGACACTTAAAAGTGTGTGTGTGTGTGTGTGTGTGTGTGTGTGTAGGTTTCAGTAAGTACTTCCTGTTGGCATGTGGTGTTTTCTGCAAAGAAATTTTAGCTGCAGGGAAGTTACTATGGTAACAAATCACTTTGGCAGAGTCAGAAGGTCAGACTTAACTGTCCTCAGGCTGGTGTGTGAAAACGATGACCATATAAGCTAAAGCTGCTGATTGCCTGGAGGAAACTTGCCTAGACTTGATACATGCAGTTTCAGTTTCTATTTTGCAGCCTCCCTTCCAGTCCAGCTCTGCGCGTGTGAATGTATGAGCTTGTAAAGCTTTTGCAACTCCAGCTCTGGATATGGAAACAATTTATGTTTTATGTAAATACATTTACTTTTATAGAAATGCCTGGTGTGTGTTTTTTCTGATCTCTCGGGCCAAACGCTTTCCAGCACTCTGAACACTTCCAAGCTGGAAAAGAGCTCACGGTGCAGGTGCTACGTACAGACTCCAAGTTTCTGTTTAATGGCGCCAGTCAGAAGCCTGCACAAGGACCAAAACGAAGGTATCCCTTTGCAAGGGAGGACGGTCCTCATTTTCAAAACATTCTAACAACCATGCCTCACTACGAAAGAGCATGTGATTTAAGCCCCAATATTCCTTTTACAGCAACATCTTTTTCACTTTGATTTCCGGAAGTTCTTTTGTCTTCTCTGTGGTTGCAAGTAAGAGAACAAGAGAGAGAGAGCAAAGAGCGCAATGTCAATCAAATGAAGACCTCATGAATCTCGAAAACACGAGTTCCGCTGTTTTCATCAACTCTGTCAGCATAAGGCTGAAATAACTGTGAGTTTCACAGCTGAACGAAAGCAAAGGGGGATGTGAAACAAAGAAAGGAAAATGTCAGAATGAATGAGATATTGTAAACAAAGAAAGCAGGCAAATGTCTAGAGTTTTAGAAACCAGGAAGTCCAGTTCTTGACAGCGTAACCCAGCTCAGTCCAAGAAGTGGTGAAAAGCAGAAAGGATTTGCTCAGATAGAGGGGAGATCCTTGGTGCAGTTCAACTGCCCAAAACTTCGTTAGATTTTTTAAAAAAAAATTATTTATTTTAATCCTGCCTTTATTATTTTTATAAATAACTCAAGGCGGGGAACTACCTAATCCTCCTGCATCCTCCTATTTTCCCCACGACAACCACCCTGTGAGGTGGGTTGGGCTGAGAGACAGGGACTGGCCCAAGATCACCCAGCTGGCTTTCATGCCTGAGGCGGGACTAGAACTCTCAGTCTCCTGGTTTCTAGCCTGTTGCCTTAACCACTAGGGAACTCCCATTTTAATTGGTTTTTTAAGGGACCAATCCTATGCTTCCTAGGAATATTGCAAAGGAGCTGTCTGAAGTTGTGGACCACCTTCTTTGTGAATAGAAAGAAAAATCTAACTAAAGGTGCTTTCCACAGCTTCTAATGGCCAAAGAGTAAAAAACAATATTGGTTGGAACATAAAATCATTGAGAATCTACAGGATAGGATTCTTGTTCCGCTAATATGCCCCCAGACAGAGCTGATAACTATGCCAAGCTTAGGGTTGCAATAAATTATCGTGCTTTTTGGAGTGACAGGATTAGAACCTCTGTGCCCTTTCCACCTCACCAGCAAAGAGTTGGGAGTGGTGTGCTATGCTGTCCTAGAGCCACAGGTTGTCTTCCCCTAATTTAGATTAATAACCCTGTAACAGAACAGACCTATGCCTATTTAGCCAGATAGAAACCCTCTTGGGTTCAGTGGGATTTACTAGGTGTGCATCAAAAGGTTTTCAACCAGAACCTTCTCCGTTTTGGCATTTCATCATTTCAATCAGACTACAGTCTTTTTCTGCAGTCATGAATTCTGATGAGGGAAAGGGTCTTCACATTTGGCAGGGAGGGAGTCTTTTCTCAAGTATATTTTGTTGACTATCTTTGATGCGGATTTAATTTGATTTTAATATAGCCGCCCACTCCAGAAGACAAATAAAACATTTGTTTTAGTTGATGAAGATAGCAATTGTATTTTTAATAGACTTTGAAATGCCTTATGTGATTGGGCTTCCCTGTTTCCCCGTCGATAAGAAACAAGTCTTTAAATCTTGGGCTTAGTTATATATTACGTCAGCCCTCCCAGGTAAATCAGACAGGAAACACAACTAGATGAACTAATTCTCCTTTATTGTAAGGCTACATTAACAGAATCTTGCAAGTCTGAAAGTACAAATCTCCCACCCTCCCTATTTATCACTTGAGTGGTCAGGGTGGGTCTTTCCTGAGTTTCTTCTTTAGACTGTTACCCTCTTGTGGACTGCCTTTCCTTTTATCTGATCGTTCCCTAGGCAGCATCTCTTCCCTCTGTTCCCCAAGGTCACACTCACATTCCATCACATCTTATCAGGTCCAGAGATTTTCTTTCCAGTATAAAATTTTCCTTCCAGTATAAAAAGACCTGACGTTGGGGCTTATCATTCTTCAGCTAAATCTTCTGCTTTCTGTGCTTCTAACTTTGTTTGGTTGTTTACAATTTTGAAAAAAAAAGAAAAAAGTAAAGGAACACAGAAAGTGCATAAATATATCAAGTTTCATACTGAATATCAAAATATATATTTACTGTAAACCACTTCAAGATTGTATGGGAAGTACTGTTGAAATATATAGCATAACATAGAGCCCATGTGGTGTGGTGGTGATGGTGCTGGACTAGGAGCACCGAGATCCAAGTTCTAGTCCTTCTTCAGCCCCAGAAGCTCCTGGGTGACTTTGGGCCAGTCATTCCCTCTCAGCCCAGCCAACTTTATATGGTTACTGTTGTGGGGCATATTAAGAAGACAGGGTCACATTAAGGTCCTACAGAAAATGAGGGATATAAATCTACTAAAGAAATAAATAAACAGGGAGAGCCAGTTTGGTGTAATGGTTAAGGCATCAGATCGTTAAAAGTAACAGGAAGGAATATAAAGTTGGTTTATTTGATCAAGGTTACAGTAGTTATGAGAGCCAGTTTGGTCCAGTGGTTAAGGCACTGGGCTAGAAACCAGGAGACTGAATTCTAGTCCCACCTGAGGCACAAAGCCAGCTGGGTGACCTTGGGCCAGTCACTCTCTTTCAGCCCCATGAAGAAGGCAATGGCAAACCACTTTGAAGATCTTGCCAAGAAAACTGCAGGGGCTTGTCCAGGCAGTCGCCAGGAGTCAAAACTGACTCAAACAGCCCACTGGGATCTGAACTGCAGGTTGTCCTATTTCCTCCTGGTCTATTTCCTGCTTGTTAGCAGAACTGCTAAGTTTTTAGACAAGGCAGTTCAGCCAAGAATCCATTATATTGAACAGATCAAAATTCCCTGTAAAGGCGATCCTTTGTATTTAGCACACATGTATTTTATCATTGTATTTTCTTTTACCTATTTTATCTTGGAAATAGACCTTGTATTTTGCCTTTACTTTATTGATATGGTCATAAGACTACTCAATAAACAAAACTAAACTAAAACCAACTTGAAAAGGCACACACACACAAATTAAATAAATAAGTAGATGCCACACAGACTGAGAGAGAGAAACAGGTTGGAAGACTGATGAATGGGATTGCAGCTCAATAGTTTCTTTTTGAAAATTAAATCTGGAAGAAAGGAAAAGTGTTTAATATTGGATTAACTGGCTCACAGCAGTCTAAGGCAGTTTTCTGGCTCTGCCCAATTTCTTGAAAATGAAACTGGACTTCATCACACCTCCAGCTCCTAGATGAAACAATTTTTGCTCAACCTATGCCAAGAAGGAATATCAACTAAATTAATGCTAATCTTTTTGTCAGAAACCAAACTCTTGTCTGACCCCACCAGCCAGTCCTTGAGCTCAAGCAAGTCTCAGGAAAGTCTGCCTTCCCCTCCCACATCCACAGAAGCTCTAGGCAGCAACCTACAACCATGGTTAGAGCACTTGGCTGAAAACAGGGCCACCACCTTTCCAGCATCACAGCTAGCAGGAGCTTTTTGACTGAAATAGAAGAGAGGCTCCTTCCGCAGCAGCTGGTTTCCTGGCTCCAGACCTCTGCTTTACTGTGTGTGCTTGCGAATGGCCGGCAGAAGCACCCACGATGTCCTGAAACTGTGCATGGCGGTAGTGGAAGAAGGGATGGGAGTGTAACAAACCCAGGCCATCCTGGAGTGCCTTTCAGGCGCAAGGAAGCGACCCAGCGCGATCAGAGGACGCCGCCAGGGGGACCGCGGACGGGATATTCAGGGGGAGGCAACAGCCCCGGGTTCGAAAGAAAAGACAGGACGGTTTTCTTCAGCGAACTTCTTTCATTTACCATTTTTTCTCAAGACTTTTGCAAAGGCCTTTATATCTGTGTTGAAGAAGGTCGGAAGTCACCCGCGTCTTGTTTTCTATCTATTCCTGCACTGTTTTAGTTTTTCCTGTTTCTTTTTAGTCTTGTATTTTATCTGTTCTGTACTCTATATTTTGTACTTTTATTATACTGTGAAAAAATTAATAAAGCTTTAATAAAAAATTTTTTGCAAAGGCCTTCGGGCTTCGCCAAACTAACCGAGATTAATTCCACAATCCTTCGCTCCCCAGAAGGAGCACAAAGCGAGTAGCCAGCCTTGCTTTCCATGCCGGACTTTCGATCCCTTCTTTTTACGCGCTGCTCCCCTCCGAATGGACCTACCTTCCTACCCATTCACCGCCCCAGTTTAAAACTCCAGAGTGGCCCCAAAGGATGCATCCCGTCCGGCTCATTACAGACGCCCAGGGTCCCCCGTCACCTGACCTGAGCCGTGCAGGTCCCCGCCGCGCAGCGAACCCGCTACCTGCCAAAAGGAGCCGCAGCTCTTCGTCCCGGGAATGCAATTTCAAAGCTTCCAATTCAAGCTCTTCCCAAAACCTGCCCTCCGCTGCGCTGGCAGGAACGAGGATTTTCCCGTCTTTTCCGTGATTGGATGAAAGACTGAGCCTTCATCTAGAAGCGGAGGGAGAATGTCCTGTTGGAAAGAAGAGCCGACGTTCGCTGCTCAGAATTTCGATTTCCCAAGAATGATGTCAGCAATGGAGGCGAGGCTTAAAGGGAATTATGGAAATGAGGTGAACTCTGACTGGCTATTGGCCGGGAGAGTGCAAGCGTGTTGACGTTCCGGTTTTCGTCTGCGTTGTTGATGTTGGTGTTGTCTGCGGTGCTTCGTTGGGGAAGCGAATCTAATTCAAGGCCTCGAGGGACGTTGCTGCTATGAAATGAACTGGATGCGTTTTTCAGCCATCTTCCCTCAATATGAGCGCTTAATGGCAGTGCAGGATTCTTAAGAGTAATTCGTTGCTGCGCATTGTAAGGGTGTATATTGAATACGAGATGGGCGGCAGAGAAATTTGACAAGCCAGCCAGCCAGCCAGCAAATATTGTATTCCTTCAAGCATTCCTTTTAGGAACCATTTGCTCCTTTTTCCTGTTAGTATATTTATTAAGTTTATTTTAGTCTGTCTCATGGGAGACAGACTAAGTGATCAAATTATCTCATGGGAAAATTGATGCTGTAAAAATAGGAAGAAATATCATTTTACTCTATTTGTATATAAAATGCATTTCCCTCCCCAGTAAGTAACTCTGGAATTAAGCAAAGTGCATAATTTCAGTGTTTTGGTGGGTTAGGTAGACTTAAGAAACTTAGAACTAGTCAATGCAGTTACCAGAGCCATTTTCTATTATGCTTCCAAGTTATATTTCTGTGTTTCTCTCCCACCCCACCCCCTTTTCTACTGTTCACACTTCCCTCAAAATTCTTAAGAGCCTATTTGTGGAATTCACTTTTATTTAAGGCAGTATCCCATTTGAGACGATTCATGGTGGGATTCTTGAGTTACTGTCAGTCTTCACATACAACAGTGAGGACTCTGGGGATATTGTAGCAAACTTATATATACATTCTCCCTCCACCTCCCTTCTTTTTTCAAGTTGGGAGACCTATAATAAAATATTCTGAATGATGATAGTACAGAATTCCAGTTGCTCTAATCCATTCCACCTCCCCCAATTATCTGTCCCCTCAACAGCCAGCATTCCATAGTCAAGCCTTACAGCTGTTCTTGTTTTGTTTTTGAAACCCTGCAGTCCCCCAGCTTTGCTGATACATTCCTCTTTGGATGGGTAGTGTTGTTTTGACAGTGGAAGCAGCGATGCTCACAACTTGAAATTGGAAATAGAGTGATTCTGGTAAGAATAGTTCATTGGTCACATTTCTTCAAGAATTAAAGGACATATTTGTCAATAAAACATTCCCACTCACCAATGTCCTGCCATGGGTGGCCTTTGATGATGTTCCTTTGAAATGGCGAAAATGGGAGTAATGGCGAAAATGGGGGTAATGGCGAAAATGGGAGTAATGGTGAAAATGGGAGTTCTAGCCATCATTAGAACTGACACAGAACAACAGAATCCTCACGACAATTCGGCCTATGCGACTGGCACCTAAAAGCCAATGGGTTGGAAAAGAAAATAGCAAAGCATCTGCCATTTCTTGTCACATATGCTTAAGCATCAGCACAAATTTTTAAAATACTGGTATAATTTGTAATAGCTTCAATCAAGAATTCTCAGACTTTGGGTTGTGACATCCCCACTGGGGGGTGAACAGTGTAAATGGGAGGCTGTCACATTAAAAAAAAACAAACCGCTGTTCAGACTTGGATAAGCAATGCTTGAGGGCTGTCAAAATTCATATATCAGTCTTCAGTCCCTGCGGTGGTCCCTGCTTGATGGCCCAAGCCCATCGAACTGAGAACCGTGGTAATTATGTAGGTTAAAATTTAATTCTGTAAAGTAAGTGGTATATTTATTTCTTGCCCAGACTTACTCCAAAGAAATCAGTTTTATTGGGTGGGTTGCACATATGCATTTATTATTTTAGGTAGTCGTAGCAGTGTAAGGTTTGAGAACGCCTGGGTTAGATGATGGTGATGGGGCCCGAGTAACTGGTGGGGACTGGATGCAGTAGCCCTTTCTCCTGATAGTGGTCAACTAGAGTCTGTACACCTATTTTGACCACTGGTTTCAGTGCTGTGGCAACCACTGCCCTAAGTGGAGTTGCAGCCCCCCCACTTAAAGCAACTAAGAAATCATAGCCCAAGTCCATGGCCCCCTCTATAGCACGCTCCTTGGCCAAGTCAGTGCAATCTTGGGTCGCGTAGTAGATGCCAGTTGCAAAATTATATAGAGTGCTGGCTCCAGGTATGAACCCCACGACTGTGTGCACATTTTGCTCCTTTACACTTAGACAGTGTTCTGGTGAGAAACGTCGCATTCGTGCATGCCTGTGGCACTGATGAAGCCAGGAATTTGAACCATGGTGTGGCAGGAAGTAGCTGCCATCTCTAAGCACCACTTGGAAGGACCCGTTGCCATTGGTGACCACTCCAGCACAAACATTTCCCAAATAGTGACAGGCTGCGGCAGCTGCTGAAAACCACCTGTAGACACGGTACACCTGTCCATGCAGAAGAGATCCATCGACCTGCATCAGGCCTTGGCAGTGCCAAGCTTGTTTGTGTGCCAGCTGGTCCAAATTGAACTGTAGGGCAGCGAGGCTTTTATTTTCACCTGTGGAATTAGCTGTGCCCAGGGCCTTTATAATTATAAACAGGAGGGCACTTGCATCTTTCTGCCCCAATTCCTGGTAGAGATCCAGCCCAAGGGTTTTGGCATGCTGGCTGCAGCCTGCATTTTGCAAGGCAAGCACCAGCACAGCCTGAATGAGAATCTGGGCTGGCCGAGGCACACTGTTAAAACGTTCTAGGGTATCAGGCATTAAGTCACTGCAGGAAATCCCCTTCTCGGGCAACTGGGTGGAATTAGATGAGATGGAACTGAGCAAAGTGCGGAGTGGAGCAAGGCTGGAATCCAAGGTGGAATGGTGGGTTTCAGCACTGTTTCTTGGATCAGTTATAGCCACAAATTGCCTTCCCAAACCATGATGCAGCCGGAGGCCAAGGAAAGTCAAGACCATCAGAAATGGTGATGTGTACATGTCAGCTTCTTTGGCACTGCTGCAGTGGGAAGAAATGTATTTGTGTATTTATTTAGGTAAGATAGACAGCCACCCACCTCACAGAAGTGACTCTGGGCAGCGTACATTAAAAGAATCAGCAGTTAAAAAAACAATAACCCATGATGCCTGAGGTAAATGATACATTCCAGTGCTAAAATTCCATCCACAACAGAAACAGCCAGGTCTTCAGAGCCTTACGCAAGGCAAATCAGGTCATGGCCATCCAGATCTCTGGCGGGGATGTTGTTGCACAAGGCAGGTGCTACCACACAGAAGGCCCAGTTCCTGGGTCCAACAAGATGACAGTGTTTAATGGAAGGGACCTGGAGCATGCACCGCCTGCTAGATCTGATGGGGTGAGCAGAAATAAGAAAGGTGGTCCTGCAAAGAGCCTGTCCCTATGCCATGGCGGGCTTTATAGGTGATGACCAGCACCTTGAATTGCACCTAGAAGCCGACTGGGAGCCAGTGCAGCTCGCGGAGCAGGGGTGTTATATGGGTATAGCAAGAGATGCCAAAAACTGCCCTCACTGCTGCATTCTGCACCAACAGCAGCTTCTGAATGCTCTTCAAAGACAGCCCCATGTAGAGCATGTTACAGTAATCCAACAGAAAGTGACTAAGGCATGAGTTACTATGAGCAAGACCTTCCAATCCAGAAATAGGAGCAATTGGTTACTCTGAACTGGTTGGCATTCTGCAGATGCAATAAGGGTGGAGAAATAGCTACATTTTGCCACCTTTATCACCAGAAGGTAATCCCTAAGAAAGGCTTTTACCTGAGTTTGGTTGGGTTCATTTTCCTACAGCAGCGTTCTAAGTGTCTCTTATGGCCACTTCATCACCCGGAGTTCCTCTGAAAAACCAGGCACTTGGGATCCATGTGCATGGAGAAGCCATAGAGGCATGATCCGATCCAAGGCCAAGGTCACCCTCTCATTCCAAGTGGCAACCAAGGCCTCAGTCAAACTGTGTACCAGAGCCCCAGGAACAACTCCCTCTGGAGCCCAGTAGGGTCCATCACGTGCTCCAGGTGGACTGTTTGAATAGGATCTGCCTTCCTGCAGGGAGGTGCAGCACCAGAAAACTTGAAAGCCAACAGGGACCAATCCGTCCATGGTAAGGGATTGATGGTAACTTCCCCCAACTCCACAACATGTTGCCACTGCCCCCAAATAAAAACCAGGTTTCTTGTGTGACCTCTGCTGTGAGTCAGGCCAAAGACAACTTGGTTTAGGTCCATGGTTGTCATGGTGGCCACAAATTCCTGAGCCACTTCTGAGTCCACACCCAGGGATGGCAGACTGAAGTCCCCCAGAACCATAAGCGGAGGGAACTCCACTGCCAATCCAGCCATAGACTCAAACAGTTCAGCTAGGGAGGTTGCCATGCAGCAGGGAGGCTGGTACAACAGCAACAGTCCTTCTGATCCCCACAGCCCAACTTCACAAACAACAGCTCACACCCAGTAATCTGCAGAGCCATGCCCCTGAAAGCTGCTAGGGTTTCATGGATAACAACTGCTAGACCACCACCCCAATCCTGACTCCATGGCTGATGCCACACATAAAACCCATCTGGACACATCTCAGAGAGGGGAAACCCCCCTCTCTGGGCCCAGCCAGGTTTTGGTAATGCAAACAAGGTAAGCCACAATTAAGTTATGGATGAGGCTAGCTTTGGTACAGGCTGACTATACATTAAACAGCAACAGCCAGAAGCTTGGGTCTCTGGAGCCCTTGTTACCAGGCTTTGGGGTAGAGCCCAGGGAGTTAGAAGGTGATGGTGATACCAAACATCAAGGCCTCCTTCCCTGAGACCAGCCTGTCCCCTGCCATATCTCCCTCTGCCCATCACCACTTCAATAGTCTCACCTGCCCTTTTCCCCCCAGCCCAATTTCCCCTGACCCAGGCTGCTCCACCGCAGTCCAGAATGCCCCAGCACCCCATCCAACCTAAAAACTACATCACCAGCCTCAAGAATGCTTCTGCCTTGCACTCAGCATCCCTTAGCTCAGGCACCAGCCACCTCATCACTTTTCCTAACCACACATCCACCAACCATCCACTCTTCACAATCCATGCCACCCCCACCCACTCGGCTCTCACCTGCATGGGAGGGAAGAGCCACACCGAACTACGGGGCAGGAGTGATCCAGGGCCTGTCCCTGCCCACCCCATCTCTCATCCAGGAAAAAAACAGTAATAATGCTCCAGAAGACAAGCCCCCAGAAAACCCTCACCGAAAACCCCTCAAACCAAAGGACAAAGGTCCGATGCTGTACAGGTACAAACTCTCCAAACAGTGAAGGAAGGGAAGTCCTGAAGTTAGTGGGAATTAAGAGTTGGGTGAGCTGTCATGGCAGCCTGCCAAGATGGATGAAACTAGCAAGAAAGGTGAAGATGACAAAATAGCCACTACTCCATGTGAACAGCCCAACGGCAGCCACAGGACACAGGTTGATCCCACCCAGGAATCTTCTGCCTGCTCCTGTTCCCACTGCCATCCCATGTCAAAACCAGGAGATCAGCAGTCCCCCCAAAAGCTAGGTAGGGCCTCATTTGGCTCATGTAGTCCTGCCACTGCCCAAGAGCCTGGTTGGACATAAATATAATAAATATTACAATATTTTGTTTCAAAGCTTGAATTTCTCTGTCCTGGAGCACCAAGCCATAAATAGTTGAATTGATACTGGTCCTAATGTTGGTAAAGTGAGTAACATAGCCTAAATTAGGCCAGATCCATTTACTGTTCACAATAATCAGACTGATACTGATACTGCATTTCAGTAGTTACATCCAGCTGCTAGTGACAAACAAAACCACAACCAACACCTTGATGTGCACCTGATATCTGACAAGATCCAGTTGGCTTAGCTAGAGACTTAGCCTGGACGAGATGGAGGTTGGCTTGATGCAGTCAAGCTGATTCCTAGCCACAGGTGGGTGCAAGAGTGCAAATTCAATGGTCTGATTTAATCTGAATTCAGTTTAAGGTCAGACTTGCACACTCAAGAGAGACATTAGAGATCTTTATATAGTTGGCTTAGGACTTACCCTTCCCTATAGATAATATACACTTCATAGAAGTCTAGGGCTACGTTTTTCAGAATAAGGAACCATGTTCCTCATGCTCAAATAATGAACAGGAAGCAACCTTTGACAAAACAAGATTGTTAATCTACCTCCCTAGTGTCACCCATTCTGGGGATTACAATACCCACATCCCTTAGCCAAAATGCCTTGCTCAGGGATGGCCGGTTAGTTCAGCACATCTAGAGAACCACAGGTTGTGGAAACTGGTTTAAAAACAAATTGCAAACAGCAGGCTTCTCCAAAATCAGTAATTCAAACAAAGGGTGACCAACTTGCTGAAGCAAGGAGCCAACTGGTTTGTATAAAGTGGTCTGCATCAACTCATCGCATTTAAGCTGTTTGCTTGTCACAACCAGCTATGTTAAGATGCCAGTAAGGTTTTTCCCTGGATGCCCATCTCCCACTAATGAAACACAGGAGGCTTGATTAGCATGGCACATCATTCTCACTTCAGAATTAACCTATTTCTTTGCCCCACATTGACAGCTATTGTATGCCTGTCCTTCCCCGCATCCTCCCCCGCAGTCAGGAAAGAGCAGCTTACCTGCTTAATGAGGCAAGGCAAACACAAAATGCTCCAGAGGGAACTGGGAACTGTTTAAAGTCTGTGTTTATACACCCTTATCTCTGGCAACCAGTCTTATCAGTAGACCCCATTACAACACTCTGTGCCCCAGGAAAGTTCTGGCCTATTTCTTAACTTTCTGCCAAAGCCCGCAGGGTTACTTCTCTGACTAACTCCTATGCTTCATGCAGTTTTCCTTTATTTTATTTTATGGTGACAGGGGAGGGGGGGAGGATTCCTGAGAGTAGTCCACAAGCACTTTGCAAAGTGGCAGAAACCAGGTGGAATCAGGAGAAGAGGGAGCAGCAGGCAATGCTGAGTAATATGTTGGGTTAAGGGAAGAAAGGGAGGGGCAGCCCGTCAGTTGTTTTGTTTGCATAGAACAAACAGCCGTGTCCATAACATCTAAAGTTAGGATGCAGTGAATGATGGTCATAGGCACTCTGATCTCTGATCCCCTACCAGACATTCTGGTTAGTCATCCAGTAAGAGCCTCCTGTCCGGCCACCCTCCCCTTCCAGCCCTCCCTCTTAAGGCCAATGTATCCTACTGTCATGGCATTTGGAATTCAGGACATGAGTAGTAACCCACAGGGGCTTAGTCTGTGTGTGTCAAGTAACCAGAAACAACAAAGAGGCTGTTGTTTTGCCCTGGGAGCAATATTTGGCACAACTTGAAGTCTTCTAGAGTTGTTGCTTTAACTAGAATAACTCAATTGTAACAAATTAACTCTTTTGCATACTAGAGAGAGCCAATAATCAGACTGTGGCAGTTTGGTTTATTGATTTATTTATGTGCAGGCAGAGGTCAGCTATAAAAATGAATGTCCCTGAACATCCTGGAAACCAAGGGACCCTAAACCGAACAGCTTTCTATAGCTTATGTTTCATGTGACAGGTGAACGTCTTAAGGAGTTTGTTTCACTCCAGGAAAAAGGAAGCATTGGGTAGGGAGGAGTGAGAAATAGTTTCTTAACCGCAGGGCCAATGACAGCATGCTAATTCATAATTGTTTTGCCAGTTTTACTGAGAGGGGCTAATTGATCTAGGGATAAAACAAATCCAATTTAGGGAAGATAAGTGGGCTTAGAAAGAGGCATGCCAGCAGTTGCCTCCTCATACTTGATCCATAAATAGGAAATAATGCTCACTATCGCAATGGGGACAAAAAAAGTCACACGCATGTTGAACCCTGAAAATGCTAGGAATTACTACGATCATCCTGCTTCTATTGAAAGCAAAACAGATATATCAGTATGATAATTCTTCACAATACTCCCATCTCTGTCCAGCTCCCAGATCCTCTGGCTGTTTTGAGCAGCCACAAAGACAAGGCACAGAAATCTCAAGATATTTTATACTTTATTTTTTAGAATTAAAGTTCCTTTAAAAAAAAAAAGCTATCAAAAATGCAACAGACATGCACAAATACCCAAAAATGTTACACATCATCCTGCTGATGCTGGGCAGATTCCAGAAAGATCAAATGTAAAAACAACTCTTACGAACAAAGAAGGCAAAGCAGAAATGTCAGAGATATCTGCTCCTCATGCAGTTGCATCTTTAAAATCTCTTGTATCATCCCACCGCTATTTTTAGCAATGCTTGGTATTAATGTGATAGCACATTCCGGTTCCTGCTTCCCCCCCCCCTTTTTTATTTTTGAGAAGGAATTTCACGGACAGAAAAAAGCAGAGGAGCAGCAGAGACCAAAATAGATGTGTTCAGGTAATTAAGGCAAAACGTGACATGTATGTTCATGACACCTTAGCCAAACCAGAAACAAAAGAGGCAGATCCACAAAAAAACCCGAACACTATGAAAAACCAGCATGTCCCATTTCTGCTTGGCAATCTAGCTGGTAAGGGTGGCTTTCAGTGACTCTAAGCACACATATTGAGGAATGCTGGGTGAGCAAGGGCAGGCAGGCATCCATGGTCATATACAAACCTGGAGCAGTTTGAAAGGAGACTGTCATATTAGCATTAACATTAACTGTATATCATCATGGGGCAGAAGTTATGAGCTGTTTAATCTTTTCTTATCTATTCCCTCCACATTGGTGATCATACAGATTTTAAAATTGTTATATAGGAGCTCAGTTTCTGTATCCTTTCCCTAAAATTTTCAGTGTTGTGCACGGAGAATCTGGGGATGCTGACTGCTCCCAATCTTGTCCATTCCAGTTTTTGAGGTGACTGGTGGCAGCCCCACAGCTGGGTTTCACTGGCCTTATCGACCTGCTAAAGGAGTGGCTTTCTACTTCATCAGTCCTCGTCTTCCTCAATTCGCAGGCACTTCCTCTTACTGGAGGGATGTGGTCCGTCCTCATCACTGGAATCTGTAGTGCCAAAGCCAGATGTAGAGTATGTGAGTGTAGGGGATAGATAAAAGCGGTGCTAGGAATTCTTGCTGTCACTTATTCATATGTTCTAATATCACAAAGCTTATTGAAGCTAAGATACTGGCACAGCTCCTCTATGGAGCATTATTAAATCCAGGAGTCAACTATGAGAAACTGGAGAGCGTTCATGTTGGCTTAAGAAAGCTATTTCAGGTAGCAAAATGTGTGCCTAACGTTGCTCTATGTTTGGAGGCAGGTTTTATAAAAACTGAAACAAGAGTCTGGTTGTGGGAACCCAGGTATTGGCAAAAAGCCCACTTTCACCCTCAAGGTCTGGTACGTCTTATCCTGACAGATAATTATAAGTCTTCTTGGAAACATCAAGTACATGACAAATAACACAAATCGGGGTTCTCAGATAAGATGCTAATGTACCTGGGACAAGAGCTGGGAATAGTAGTTCTTAAAAGAATTCTTGATATAGAATCATAAACAGAATATATCAATATGTCACTCAGAGCTCAATTGGGGCAGACCAAATGTCCATTTAAACCAGCATTATATCTGACCCAACTTAACAAATAGCAAACTTTACATCTGTAGCTTGTAGAACCTGTGTACTGTTGACAGCAAAATAGGCTTTGCATGACTACAGGTCTTTGTCATGCTTTTTGATCATGTCACATTATAGTTTGTATTACATATCAGCTTTGTTTTCTAAACAAAATCTGGGTCAGTGACTTGTAATAATTTGACTTGACTTGACATATCATAAAAACTAGAAACAGATGTTTAAAGCCCCAGAGTTTTAAAAGCCCTAACATACTTTGGCTGTGGCTTTCCTCCTGATCACCCAAGTGGCTTCTTTTGGGGCCCAAAGGATGCTGGATATGCTCCTCTCTGCAAGTAAGAAGAAAAAAGAGCTTGTCAGAGTAAAACCAACAGAGGGGGATCAAGAATACAGATCGCTTGCTACAGTCACCAAGCCATTTCTCTTACACTTGTTCTCTTCTTCCACCCTCAGAACACTCTGTAGGAAAATTCACTTCTAACAAGTCTCTGCTACCAAATTTCCATTTCCCAAGTGCAGGCCAGTGTTGAAACTAAAGCTCAGTCTAAAAGAAGAGATTTGCACCAAACTGATAACTGATTATGTGCCATCAAGTTGTTTTCAACTTGTAGTGACCACACAGATAGATTTTCTCCATGATGATCTATCCCTAACCTCTTCTTTTAAGTCTCCTAATGATGTACTCATCACCACGGTAACGGATAATAAATGTTTTAAAAAATCCAGAGCAGCACATTTGTAGGTTTTCAAGGCCATTGGCTGATCATTATATGGCACAGCTATATATAGCTGAGCCAGTATTGGGCAACAGGTATAAAATCTCACAGCCAAGGAGGAATCCCTGTCCTGTGACTGCTCAGAATGTAGTCACTTTCCAACTGATGGCTGGAATTGTGGGACGGGCTGAGGATCCTGTCTCTACAAAGTGGATAAGTAATTCTGAGTTTGAAGGGCAGCCCTGCCCAGTTCCAAGATCCACTAGAAATGGCGGGGGGGGGGGGGGGGGAAACATACCTTTGGCAGAAAAGAAATACTAATACGCCAAAAAGCAAAGACAAGCTCAAGGAAGTGCAGTTATGAGTTGTTTCTTCCTGCTTGCCCAGCAACTCTTCATTACTTTGAAACGTGTAAGATTGTTCTAACCCCTCCAGTCTCTTTCCTCCTCCTGTAAGGTGTTTTCCCCAGTTCTGAGGTTCTCTTTCCATTCCCCTGTTCTTTACCCAATACTCACTTTTTTGCTTTCAGCCATCTTGGTTCCACTGCATCAAGATGATCTTCTGAAACCAACAAGAGAAAACATATCAACTGGGAAAAGCCAAGACACCTCAGGAAAAGGCTGGAGCGATTTAGTAGTGAGGAAATTGTGGGCAGAGTAATTCATTTCTGACACTCTCTATTTGGAAACATCAAGCAGTGGCACTGGAACATCCTGTTATAGCAAACCACCAACCACGTATGGGATTCTTTCTTGTGTGGAGAATATCTTACTGCAAGAATGGACATAGCAGGAATATCACAGTCTGGAAATATGGTGACACCACTAGGCTGCTTGCACCTCAAAGTACTTTGTACTAGGGGGGTGAACACATAGAACTGCTTGTCAGTTTGGGATTCATTCTTCTTAAGCTGCGTTGTTTTGATAAGCAGGACATGGCACAATCCAGGATTTTCCACTGATGAGTCAACATCATCGATCGCTTACGTATTCCCATCAGCCACATGCTTGCCAGCCTTCTGTGTTGTAGAATGAAAATGTAATAAGCCACCATACAAATCTGGAGATCTGTTTGACAGATTAGCTAGGTTAGGCCTGTAATATGCCATATCCCAGTAACAGAGGCTGGGGATAAGAAATCTAGTTTGTACTATGAGCCTGGGGGTGGGGGTTGGCAAAAGCTGCTCCTCCCTTGGACAGGAAAATGAGGCAGTATTAGAAGGCAGCAACCTATTTCCCCCAGTCATGTGTGTTTTGAGAAACGAAAGTCAGCAGAATATCACTCCATACAAAAAGTTTTGTGTAATTTTGAGAGAGCACGGGAATATCAAGAGGACCTGAAAGGTAAACTGGGCAAGAGATCAGCAGTAGTGAGAAAATATTTTGGGCTTGATTTTGCAATCAGCAGAGCTGACCTTCAGTGTCAATGGGTACCTCTTCTTGTCTACTGCTTATTGAAATATTTAGATACCTGAATACAAAAACAAGTAATTCAAACCAAGTATGCATAATTGCAAAGGCAGGGAGAGAGAAAATGGCAGTGCATAAAGACCCACCATTTTACAACTGCTCCTTTATATTACTATACACCAAGGATGGGCAACTTTATCTGTTGGCTGAGAGCCGCTGAGGGTGGCTAGGATATGGTGGCGACATCAGCCGATGAGACCAAGCCCGCATTCCTGCTTCTTTTGGCTTTTCGTGAGAATGGGTGAGTTGCTTAAACTCAAAAGGGAGGTCCCTATCAGAAGCTTATTGCACATATGTGGGGTGGGGGTTTAAATAATTAACAACAGAAAATGTATGTCTCAGAATTGCAACTTGTGTGAAGTTCAGCAGTGTGAACTTGGGGATGGGGGATGTTGGATGGAGGCCAGCTGCAGCACATAGTTTGCCCACCTGGCTGTCATGTTCACTGTTTCAATGTGCACTGTACATCGTAACGTTTCACATGCCATGGCGCTGACACGCGTTTCTGTTTGGGAGGAAGCTGCTGTGAAACCTTGTACCAAGCTCTGTATCTGTATTCATTACAATGGAATGTGTTTGGGTTATGTGCTCTGTTCATGGACTTTTCCCGCAGACCATCAGAAGCCATTAGGAGCACCTGGGATTGTGAACATGGGAAGATTCTACGGGGGGAGGAATCTCATTTGCACTGAGGGTTTTTAGTTTGCGTTTGGTGCGCTTTTATCATTCTCAGCTTTCTTTGTGATCCTGCATACTATTCTTTAATAAATCAGATATCTTTGAATTCCTGCTCATGAGTCTGATAGTGTTTTAGAATAGGCATTCATTGCACTGGCTTAGTGATGTGTTAGTGAATTACCCCCACCCCTTTTAGATTTCCCTTCTCTTTACATATAACTTACCAGCTTGCTGGTCTTGAGTCTCTCTCTCCATTTCTTGGGGGGCAATGCAAGCAGCCATGTGGCGTAGTTGTTCTGGGCTGAGTTTAGCTGGGATGCGCCAGAAGGACTCCTACAGGAAGCACAAAGGCAAAGAGTGATCTAGTTACTGACCACATGAGATTACAATTCACATCCGCTGCTGGTTTTATTCCCTTGCAAGCCTCTTACTGCAGCACTATTAAGTCAGCCTTTAACTGCAATCTTTTTTAATCTGTTCACTTGTGTCCAATTCTCGGAGACTGCCTGGACAAGCCCCAGCAGTTTTCTTGGCAAGGGTTTTCAGAAGTGGTTTGCCCTTGCCTGCTCCCTAGGGCTGAGAGAGAGTGACTGGCCCGAGGTCACCCAGCTGGCTTCGTGCCTAAGGCGGGACTAGAACTCACAGTCTCCCGGTTTCTAGCCTGATGCCTTATCCACTACACCAAATTGGCTCTCCTTAATTGCAAATGGTAACAGTTAAAGTCACATCAGCCTAAAGGAAAGAAAACCATGACTAGAAAATGTTATTGGAAATCCAAATGAGAAAGAACAGATACTAGGATAAAAAGCTAACTGTTCACAGAATACATATACATGTACAGTAATAAAGGTATTCACAAAATGACTCTATCTTGAACTGAGGTCAGTACACAGCAGAGACCCTGTAAGTATTTGGAAATGTTGTTCTTTGGAACTGAGGAGGGTTGGTAAATTTTCCTCTTGCTTATTCCAGCATTCAGTTCTATATGAATCTCAACACATGCAGAACAGTTTCTCTCAACATCTCCAGGAATACAGTCAAACCAAATATTTGCAAATGGGATTGTATCAAAACATTCTGTGAGTTCATGCTTTTTATGTCCACTGACACTTGTGTTCTGAGGATTTCCTAGGTCTCTTTAACCTAGAAGGTCCCCCGCCCCCCCCCCCCCAGCCAAAAAGGCAAAGGAAAACAGTCTCCCCACTGAGCTCAGCAGCTTATCTAATTAATAAAGGTAACAGTAGAACACTGATGGTCAATAAATGGAAGATCTATCAAGCAGATGAAGTCTTTCAAATATTTAGGCATTTACTTCAGTTCTCTACCTGCTGGGGCAATCAAGCAAGGGAACTAACTATACAGGCTCGAAGAGCATTTCTAGCAAGTACAAAATTTGCAAACTGGCATGGGAATAATTTTGTCCTAGTTGGTATTATTCAAATCAAATTTCAAATTTGGGGTATGCTGCTCTATGGTACCCATATGTGTGTCTATAAAAAGATTTCCATCTTTGACTTCATACAAGCTAAGTTTCTAAAAACAATACCATGCATCCCTCTCTCAACCTCTAAAGCTGTATCAAAATTAGAAATGGGTTGTCTCTCACAGCCCGTGCAAGACTATGCCATTTCAGATCACGGCCAAGGGAAATCCTCTGAGGGAACCTCCTTGGTTCATCTTACCTTGAACAACAGATTTGTATCCACCCTACAAAGGCAAATGGATCAAGACCTGATATACTGTTATCTGTCAATACCAGTTTTACTTACTTTAGGCCTCAATAAAGTCTTAGCAGAACTCAAACAGAGGGTCTGGGACTCAGATATTCAGTCAATCAGGGCCAAAATCTCCCACCTCTATTATGGAAGAATCGCCCCGTCCTTCCTATTTTTTAACGTTCCCTATAGGCAGCTTTTTTCTCTGGCCCAAACTGATGCATTACCCATCATGGTGACAACTGGAAGATACTTCAACCTCCCATATGAAAATCGTATTTGTATATTTTCAAATATGGAGATTGAATCTACTGTATATGCTATGTCCTATTAAAATGTACACTTTATACACAATGGCAATTAAAAGGTATAACACCAATTATACAAAGTTTAATTTCCCTCATGATGATGAGATCATTGCTTTCCTTTTAAGTGATCCATTTTTAAATGTATCAAGGGTAGTAGCAAATTTTTTATCTGTAGTTTTAGCTCAGGAATCAGCTGGTGTCTTCCTCACAACATTGATTGTCTTTGGTTTTCATGTAATTTATATATATGATTTTTTTTAACTGCTGTATATGTTTTCAAATTTGTTGGTTTGGTCCTGGACTGTAAATTAATTAAATTAATTAATTAATAACAACAGCAACAACAACAACCTAGAAGGTACATGATTACCTTATTCAAAAAAAAAAAAGAAAACGAATCAGCAAAACTTGTTTTGTTTTGCTACAAAACAAAGGGCATGGGGAAGGAAGGGCTAGGAAACTCAATACGTGCTTTTCAATAACATTTCTGGTATAGTATTTAGACAAAAGAAACAGTTGGAGATGGGGAAAAAATAGTTTGCCCATTTAGAACAAATAATAATACAAATAACATGACTCCTTTAAACCACAGAACACATTTCCTATAGTCTCCCTGTTTAATTTGGGCACACACAACCTTCCTTGGGCTGAGGGAGCTATTTCAAAAGTGAAAGGGGCCAAGACAAAAACTTGTTTGGTTTGATTTAAATTAAATTAAGTTCATTAAGTACGGTTCACATGATTATTTCTTGGGCATTTCATTTTTCCCCATCGATCAGAAGAAATACTACAATTTGGTGGCAACTTTTGGAAGGGCCTCAGAGCTGCACTCAAGGCACAAAGAGGTCCCCTGTAGTCCTCGGGTTGTCTTCCCCCACATCAAAAACCTTACCTGTTCGTTGGCTGGAGATCGCACCCCCAGCTTCCACAGCAGGTTCTGGAAATCTTTGTGTTCCATGGCATCCTCAGTTTCTTCAGTCAATGGCACCAAAGGAACAGCCTGGGCACACCCTGGGGAAACAAAAATCTATCCAGCTACATCTAGAACAAGCAGAAGAATGTCCTTCTCCATGCAGGCCTTGGAAGTAGGTGGCTCTTCCCTGTGAAGGAAACTAGAGCACAGCCCTGGACATTACTTTATGAAGATTGGCATAATTAGTAGTATAAAGTAACAACTTTTCATGCTCAAGAATTTCACCTCCCAAATGGACTACTGTAACACACGCTACACGTGGCTGCCCTTAAAGAGTATCCAGAAGCTTCAGCTGGTCAGGCAATTATGGGTGTCCCTAGATGGACACATGTGACACCTCTGCTGCGTGAGCTGCACTGGGTGCCAGTTTGCTTCTGGGTCCAATTCAAGGTGCTGGTTTTGACCTTTAAAGCCCTACATGGCTCGGGGCCAGGTTATCTGAAGGACCGCCGTTTCCCTATTACATCTACCTGTCCCATCAGGTCCATCAGGACAGACACGTGGCGGGTCCTGTCTGCAAAAGAGTTCCATCTGACAGGAGCCTTTTCTGCTGTGGAACCTGCCCTCTGGAACATCTTCCCTCCTGAAGGGAGGTTAGCCTCAACCTGATGGCCTTCTGGAAAGCGTTCCTAACGTGGTTTTTTCAGCAAGCCGGAGGATCCCCTGGTAATAGGGAGCCTGCATGCTCGTTGTATTGTATGTAACATCTTCCCTCTGATAGACTTGTTTTAACTATTCTTATTGTTTTAACGGGTTTTTAAAATGTTTTAATTCCTGGTTTTATTGTACCGCAGTTTGCTAGTATTTACCATCCTGTCCTCGGTCAGCAGCTGTTCTGTTCAAGCAATTCTGAAGCCACAGCAAGGGGCCAGCAAAACCTGCTGGACAAAAACGCATGACAAAAATGAGCAGGCCTGGGGAGCAAGCAACAGCAAAAAGATAATATAGGCACAATGATGTAATCATGCAGATGCCCCAATTACATACTGACATCATGTGCAGCTCCCAGAATTCTACTGGTATCATGTTGAACACCTCTGCATGATTATATCATCACACAAATATGGAAAAACACCCCCGCTCCACCCTGGCCTTCTTCAGATATCCATCAGCAGTCCTCCTAGATCAAAGGTCCACATTATTGTATTCCTGAAAGCCAACTCTACACAAAGAGAAGGATAAGGTCATGGAATGGGCAGCACCATTTCAGAACACAGCTTGTTGGGGAGCCCGAGGAAAAGACACCACACTTTAATGGTTGAACCTACATTAAAGTCCTTGTAAACAGGAATACCAGCAAAACTAGAAAAAATATTGGTGTAGGTTTTCATGGCCTGAAGCCCAACACTGCCCAACAGAAAAAAAATTGATTTGGAAAATCTCTCCCAGGAGTTGGGGCTTCTTATTTGCAAGATAATTTTATGAGTAAACAATGGGGAAGGGAAAAGTGAGAAGCAAATTATGAAAGGGAAAGAAAATCCCATTTGAGTCAAAGTGATAAGATCTATTCTAATACACACGCTTAAGTATGGATAACACAAGGGGATTATGGGAGAAATGCATGGAAAAAGTTCACCCTGGAACTTCAATTAGTGATCTCCAAAAACTTCCACCCCCCATACGGATTGGATTACTTATCTCTCTGGGTAATCCCCTTACACGGCCACAGGGGACGCACGGCTATGTAGCTTGGCAGCCATACCTAGGAAATCTGGCTAGCCCACACCCCACAGCACTCCAGGTGCTTGTGAAGGAGATATCTAGGGAATTCTTTAAGAGATCATTTGAAGGGGGAGGAATTCTCTGAAGTTAGAAAGCTGAGAAATCTGTGTCCCAAAGCACTAGTTTTGCGTCACTAGAGAACACCGCTGAGCATCGTCGCAGTATACCACAGTTCCTCCTCCTGCAACCAGGAAGACCCAATTTCTCACCTTCTTGCCTCAGACTTTGTGCAAGTTTTCTCTCTGGAGCAGCTCCCCGCGTCTGGTTAGTCTGCCCGCCCCAGGACTTTTTATCCTCGTCATTTCCACAGTCCTCCTTGGCCAGTTCTTCCCCTTCTTCACTATCCCAATCACCCTTTTCCTCCTCATCTTCATCATCTACCTCATCCCGATCAGGCACTGGGGGGAAGGGGATCTTATCCTGAAAGGAAGAAACCAAGAGTCAATTTCCAACAGTACAGAACAGCAAGAGACACTAAATCAGGGTGCTCTTCCTTCAGTAATCCACACTACAGAGAAAATGAAACCCCCCCCCCCCCAGATGTAATAAGGCCAGTCTTATCACCCCCAACACCTTTGGCTGATTCAAATTAGATCACAGCTCTGCCTCTAGGAGGGTATTTTACATTAAAAGAAAGGCAGTACCTGGATGTCGCCTGTGAGCTACCCTCGTTTTAGCTGCTGTTGTGAAAGGCTCGGTTAGAAAAGACTGACAAGGGAAGCAAATGTCAACTTGACTAGAACTAGAACAAGGATTCTGTGCTGCTGGGAGGAAGCATGGACGTTTGAAGAGGTCGAGCTGAAGGGCAAGAAGGAAGCTAAGAGGACCACACCTGAGAAGCTGCATCTGTGAGAACTAAATCTATACCCCTTCCCTCTCACCGTTAAACAAATCGAACTAGCCCAGGATTGATCACGCTGTAGAGGCGCACGCATGCGGGCTCACGTCGCTGTGAGGTGTGCGGGCAGACAGGGCAGAGGACAGGGGGTAGCGTACCGCTCCAAGGGGACCAGATTTGCGCTTGCGCTTCTTGTAGAGCTCCTTACGATCAGACGCCAGCCCCATGCTGAGCATCTTCTCAATAATGCGAGCTTTGGATCGTTTCGCTGTGATGTGCTTCATTACATTGGACAGGATATCTACACAGGGAAGGAAGAGGCAACGGCAGCATGAGCAAACAGAAGGACTATGCCAGCATATTTGGTTCCTCCCCACCAGCTCCAGGGATTTCACTTTATCTAGTGACCCACGGCACATAAATGTCTTGTAAATCCCTATTTTGATGCCACCTCTACTAATGTTTCCACAGACTGAGTATAAAGTACTACAGGTAGGCCTTGTTTAGTGACTGCCTCATTTAGTGACCATTTGCAGTAATGCCTGAGATGAAAAAAATAACTTTATGACCAATCCTCACATTTATGACCTTTGCAGGTCTGTAAAGCAAAGCTGAAGGAAGACCATAAGCACAGCTGCGGTTTCGCTTAGTGACCACTTTGCTTAACCACCGAGTTGCTGGTCCCAATTGTGGCTGCTAAATGAGGACTACCTGCAATGATTTGAGACAAGCCAATTCAAAACTTGGTGATGGGGAGACAGAGAAAAAGCAGAGATGGACCAACAGGGATGAGTAACTCTTAGCTTTAGGAGGCACACTGGAAAATAATCCCTCCACAGTAACAAACTCACCACCAAAAAAAGTTTGAGAGGGTAGCTTTAAAAACGTTTCTGGTCCCAGCTCCTTCATCCCCACCCACCCAGCCTATCTCAGTCCTCCAGCTGCAAGAGGCCTCCTAACTTGGCTGCGGATGAAGTTCCTGCCAGCCAGGCATTCTCACCGTCAGTGTCCCGAAACTCCTCAAAGAGCCGACAAAGCTCTAGCTCCTGATCCTCTGTCCACAGCACAATGCCAGCCCCTTTCCTGCTGAAGGGAAAATACCAGGCTTGCGACTACGGAACAGGTTGTAACAGTCCACCTTTCCAGCAGAAAATACCCTAGAGCTGAACGCTGGTATCAAACTGTACAGTCTTGTTTTTTGTTTCCTTTTTTTGAAAGATGTCTCTAGAGCGCAGTCTTCTAATCGAGAAAGGCAGTCTTCTGGTGGCTAAGGGCCCACGTTAATCTTGGTGGACAACAGAGGCTGCAGTGGGCAGAATGTCAGTAACACCCAAATGAGCGGGGCTAGGGTTTCTAGGGATAAGGTGAAACGCGGAGGGGTATTATGGCTTGTTTTGTTTTCTAAGTGGGTCAAAACTATTGGTGGTCCTTGCTTAATGACCACTCATTCAGCAACCATTCCAAGTAACGGTGCGGAACGAGTGGTACTTACAACTGATCCTCAAAGTTCCAGCCGTCCCAGCACCCCTGCAGTCACATGATCCCAATCCGGGCCCTTGGCAGCTGGCTCGCATTTGTGACGGTTGCAGCGTCCCGCGGTCACAGGATCACCATTTGCAACCTTCCCTGCCAGCTTCCCACAAGCAAAGACAATGGGAAAGCTGGCAGAGGAGGTCGCAAATTGCCCTGATAAGTCACTTGCACCCTCCGCCCCCGGCAGCAGCCACCCTGGCCCTACCATGCTTTACCTGCCTGCGAGCCACCTGGGGCTCATTTAACAACCTGCAATCCTCACTTAACAATGGCAACGGGGAGTACCAAGATTGCCATTGCTAAGTGATGCAGTCACATGACATTGCACTTTACGACCGCATTGCTTAGCAATGGAAATTCCAGTCCCAATTACCGTTGTTAACCGAGGACTACCTGTAGCCTACAACTTACACATCCTTGTTTTATTTATTTCTTAAATAAATTTTATAGCCACCCATCTCAAGTACGTGACTCTGGGTGGCTCACAACATAAAAATAAATAAAAATATATACAGATACAAAATAAAATGAGAAATAAAACACAGAGTAGTCAGAGAATCATAAAAAGCCCTCAGCATAACCAGGAAACGGGCTCCATCAGGCCCCAGGCTTGAGCACATCTCCCACCACGACAGGAAATTGCACCTCTTTATTGTCTTTGAAGCCTGCAAGTAACCCACAAGCCTTAGGATGCTTATCCCTATTCTATGTACTTACTCAGGAGTCAAGCCCTGAATGAAACTTGGTTTGGAGTATGCTTTAAGTCTGCAGCTCCAATGCCAAGTGCTTTAGCTAAACACAGAAACAAAATCAATACAGTTCCTAAGGGCTGTTCCTGAGAGGTATTTCCCAAGAACGTTCAGATTCTGTTATCCAAGCAAACTGTCTTTATGTACCAGGATCAGACGATCTTGAAAAGAAATTTGCAAGGTAGTTTCAAGAACATTTCAGGTTCAGAGTTCCACTTGCACCTAAATACTTGCTGTACTGCAGAGATCAGCAACATTCAGGCAGCCAGCCAGGACTCCTTCTGCACCCCCAAATTAGCCCTGGAGTACATGGGGGCCAGAATGTGGGGGTTGCTTTTTCAGGATGTAATTTTTTCCTCCTTTTACAAGATGTTAAGAGGTGAAGAAGCAGACACCCATTTCATCCTCTAACCGCCTTTCCCACCATACCTCTTCTGGTACTGCAGCTCCTAGCCACAGAAAAGGTATCCACTTACTAAAAGGTGTTGGCAACTGTGATGGAAGTAGCATAAGCAACACATTTTTGCTTAAACAAGAAAGAGACTAAGGGTAGAAGGATTCAGGGAAACATGACTGGAGTTATCAGAAAGAAAGAGCTATGGGCAGAGAGTGCAGTAGCTCATCTCAAGGAATCTGAGCCTTTTCTGGTAACATCTGTATGCATCAAAATCAATTCATTCCAATCATCATTTGCTTTTTTAAAAAATCTGTTTATGAAGATCCTGAATTTATGAGAAATCTTATGACCTACCGCTCCTGTGGGAAGTCTTGCATACTGCTCACCAACCCCAAGCGCACCAGTTTCCTGGCCACCTGCTTTCGCGTCCGGTGATGAGTGCTGAGCTCTGACAGAATGTTGTCAAGCACATCTTGACCTGGCGTTGGAAAACAAGGTTGAGAGGAACAGAAGTCCTGATGCATCAGCTTTGGGTAAAGATGGTGGAGAGAAGCAAAAGGTCTCCACTTAAGAGCTGGGCTGGGCATTATACACACACGTGCCTACCTATGGCTCTGATAGCCATTTGTGGCACTTAAAAGGGTCATTTTCCCTGCCTAAGTGGCATTCCTTCACTGCAGTCGTTCTTCTTGACTAGTAGCCTTTAATTTTTCTGCAATATAGCACCAGTTTCAAAACTCCAGCTCCCATTTCTAAATACGCACATACACCATTTCCCTTATTTTCTTTAGGGGAACAAAATGTGAAAGAGGCAGGAAGCCTTTGCTCATAAGAGCTGCATAAACAGAGCATACTCTGACAGTGCAGTTGTCATGCCACGATAAAAGTACCATGCTAATACTGCCTTCTATGCAACTATGAAAAAAAAAGAGGGGGGTCTTTATTTATTTATTTAGATAATTTATACAGCCTCCCATCTCATACAAGTGACTCTGGGTGGCTAACAAGATTCAAAACAAACCCACCGGGCACCCAAGGCTCAACTATTAACCACCCATAGTAGCAGAGCTCATCTCCACCCAGCGCTGCCAGGCTCTAGATCAGGTTGGAACCTGAGAACCTATCAGCTGAAGAGCGGCAGCCCAGGACATCAGCTGAACGATTTCATCGCACAGCTGATGAAAGAACCTGGAAATCTCTTCCCTCAGAAACTTCTCTTCTTTCATTTCAAAACCAGGGCTCAAAGAAAGAGGAGCCAGGAACCCACTGGAGATAGTTGTGCAGTGAGCCACCAAACAGAGCCCATTCTTCCTCAGGTGGCCCCAAACTTTTCTTACGAAAGCTTCAGCTCACCCGCTAGAGCTCAGTTATATTCCCATCGGCCACAGAACGGAATGCTTTATTGTGAGTTTTGATCTTGCACGGCTTATCATCCTGCTCTGCTGCAGTCCCCCACCTCTCCCCTCCCTGCAAGTTGGTATCTACCTTCCACTTCTTTATACTTGTAGTAGAGCTTCTGTAGCTCCTCCTCCTCTTCTTCAGTCCATTGGGAGGCTCTGTGAGAATGAGAACAGGGAAGGAAAGGAATATCCTAGTGAGAAAATCTCCCCACGAAATATTATCTAAAAGTTGAACATTTTGTAGAAAGAAAAACATTTGTAGAATTTCAGGATCTATGAGGAGTAGATCTGATGGTGTGAAACAAAAATAACTCAGTGATTGTTTGATATGGCTTCCTACACACTGATCTGAAGTTAACCTGCCCTCTGCCACATAGGGATTTATCAGCGATCACTGGCACCCTGATTTGCACCCAGAAGCCTATCAGGAGCCAGTACAACTTGCAGAATAGTGGTGTTACGTGGGCACATTGAGGTGCACCCATTATTAAGTTAAGTCAAAGCCTGTTCTTCTCCATCCAGACCACCACAACTTCCAGATACTGAGAAAGAACCAAGACACATCTCTTGGTCAGGCAGGGAAAATGATGTATAGCTGAGTATAATCAGCATACTGATGATACTTAATCACTTGCCAATGGATGACATCACCAAGCGGCTTCATATTTATATGTGGATGTCCATATATATGAGAACCAATTTGGCGTAGTGGTTAAGGCACTGGGCTAGAACCTGGGAGACCGGGAGTTCTAGTCCCGCCTTAGGCACAAAGCCAGCTGGGTGACCTTGGGCCAGTCCCTCTCTCTCAGCCCTATGAAGCAGGCAAGGGCAAACCACTTCTGAAATCTTGCCAAGAAAACCGGAGAGACTAGTCTAGGCAGTCGCCGGGAGTCAAGAGTGACTCAAAGGGACACACATTCACACAAATGTCCTTATATCCCGGAAGCCTGCTTACTCAGAAAAATTAGGGTGGCTGTCCTTTTTCCTCACCTCAATTTTAGCAGCCTGGGTATGAGATAGCAACTCCTGGTTTTCCTTTCTATTTTGCTTGGACAAATCAATGGCTGGAACAAGAGCAAGTTTTGACAGGACTTTGGATAGCCCCCTAAAACACACAGCCTCCCTTAAATCGTGGTTCCCATAGTCTGAGAACATCTGCTTAAATGGCTGGAGGTACTTCCCTCTGCTATTCAATTGTTAACCTGGAGACAACACAATGGGGGAAGTAGTCCAGCATCCAGTGCAACCTATTTCTCAAAATGCACCCCACCCCTGGAAATTAGATGTTAACCCAAATTCCAGTGCTCACCTTTCATTCTCCTGCAACACTGTGTAGCCTTCAGTCATTTCTCGTACCACAGCTGTGCTTTTCCAGAACAACAGTTCCATGTAGGCCTTTTTGTTGGTCGATGCCAATGCAAAAAACTTGCCCACAATGTATTTGGCAAAGGTCACCAGCTCCTAAAATTTACAGGCATTTTGTTTGTGGTAAGTCCAAAAGCTCTACAGTACAGGTAGTCCTCGCTTAACGTCCACTCGTTCAGTGACTGTTCAAAGTTACGATGAAGCTGAATGAGGGGGGACTTACGACAGGTCCTTGTAGTTGTTGTCATCACAGAGTCCCTGCAGCCACGTGACTGTGGTTCAGGTGCTTGGCAACTGGCTTGCAGTGACTGTATCGCAGCATCCCATGGTCACATGATCACCACTTCAGACAAGCAAAGTCAATGAGGTTGCAAATGGCGATCACATGACTGCAGGACGCTGTGACCGTGCGGGATTCGCCTAACAACGGCAACTGGGACTGCTTGAATTGCTGTCGTAAGTCAGCGTGGTCACGTGACATCGTGCCTTATGGCCGTGTCACTTAGTAATGGAGTTTCCAGTCCCAATTATCATTGGTAAGCGAGGACTAACTGTATTTCTACAGTCAATATTTGGAAATATTTAATTAAAGAAGAGGAAATGTTCCCTCACCTTCCCAGTGTAGCAGACTGCTGACCCCTATTCTGCGTAACGTTTAGTTCTGCTTAAAGATATTGTACCAGATGGGAGAAAGTAGGAGGCATGTCCAAATTAAGTCAACACAGAAAGGGAGTCTTTGAATTTGGGATATACATATATGTATGTGTGTGTGAGATTTGTGGATCAATTTTTTTTTTGCAGACACCTTTTCCATAGGTCTTGCTGTCTGATTTCCACATTCAAACAAGACTTTACAAAAGAGCTGTTTCAATACTGGTTAAGAATGCTGAAATCTGACATCCCAATACATCCACAGAGCTAAGAAAGGCTATCTTATCTTGCCCTATCTTTCTCCACTGGAACAAGCTCATCAGGACTGCAGGATTCTGTGTCCTGCCACCCTGCATATATTTAAATCATAGGATGGTGTTCTGCAGCTTCACAGATGCAAGTACCCCCATTATAGCATGATTCCTGCATTTTGAGCTGCAGTTGAAGTCCTGAAATATGTTTGACAGTTTAAAAAAAAGCGCCCACTAGCCAATTTGTATTATGCAGATGGGTGCATTTGACATTGCTCAAAAGACAGTAATCAAAAAGACACCCACCAATTTTAAATACAGAAGTCAGTAAATCAACCTAAAATCCTATATGTATGTTATAGATATAATTGATTTATATGGCTGCTTATCTTGCAAATGTGACTCTGGGCAGCTAACAACACATTAAAACAATAAAAACACATATGCGAAATAAAGAAAACAACAGTGTCACCAAGGATGAATCCAACAAGATGAATAAATAGAAACCACTCAATGGGCCATCTAACTTCCCAACCCCCAGGCCCTGGAACATATCCAGGTCTTCAGTGCTTTATGCAAGGCCAGCAGGGGCCAATCTGAACTTGGGGGGTAGGGTGTTTCAGAGGGCAAGCACTGCAGCAGAAAAGACATGCAGTATGTATGAACATCTGCTCCCTCCCTCTGTTGTAGCTGATGGTCTTAATAATGCCTAGTACCATGAAAGACTTACACTTCAATCATAACCTCCAATCAAACCTAACCAACCACATCCTGTTCAATCTCAACAGGCCTCTCACCTTATAAGCTCCAGCTGCAGGGTCACTGAGGAGGCGGTTGAAAAGACAGAAGGCAGAAAGCTGAAAGAGTAAGGCCTCCATCTTGAGGTCGTAGGCAATGCGGTGCAACATCTTGACCACGCAGTGGTTAGTGTGGGGACTGTTCTGTTGGTAGTTTCTGAACAGCAGGACATAGGCCTTGACTACGTTAGCACTAGCAAACCTGCACCGCAGGATACAGACAGGAAGACATGTTCAAGGAAACAGCAGGGTAAGATTGTTTACGCGTACAGGCTGGAACTCAGAACACCAAGGGAGTAACAAATTCAGCTTCCTAAGTGTTTCAGATGTATTTATTACTGTTTCTGGTCCTTATTATAAAATAGTGTAATATCATGGGTAGGATAAGAATGCACAGGTGATATCTGTCATCTGAACTACTCCTTGCATGCAGAAGATAAATAGACTGAGAAAGAACTTACCGCTTCACATAGTCTAGGAAGCTGAACTCTTTTTCGGATACCTGCGCAGATGCCAACTCTTCCTCAGCAACTTCCTCATCCTCAGCAGCCTCCTCAGATTCATCTGGGTCAGTTGCTGCCTGCCCTGAGTATGTGCAGGGAGTTTAAAGAAAACTATCATTAATCCAGTTCAGAAACACAGAAATCCTGCCTGAGAAAAGCATGGTTGTGCATATATGTGTGAGCAATATGAGAAATGCTGGCCTGGGGATTTGTACTGGTGTGCTGCTATTGGGAAAACAGCCCAGGCTGCCCAGCCAGAAAGAGACCAGGGTATCCTAAACTGTTGAAGGAATCCATGAAGGGCAGATGTAAGAAGAAGCCTGAGTCTCAAGGAAGCTGCGTACTCACGAGGGAGGCTGGCAAAGAAGATCTGCTTCAGCAGCTCCGTTTCTTCAACCGGATCAACAGTGGATGATCCAAACACGTCCCCTTCGGGCCACACCTCCCTTATGGAACAGAACAAGGGCAAAAAACTTAGCTAGATGCAGGTGATAGAGATTTCCCTCCTCCTCAGCATCAAGCACTGCAGACTCTAGAGGCAGGGTTAAACACAGAGCCACCAATATCTAGCCACTCATTAGCAAGTATTATTGTAACAATAGTAAAAGTCCAGAAAATATCACTTATTTTGGGGTGTATAAATCACAAATAGTCATGATTGAGAAACGCAAATATGTTATAAAGAAGTGGCTTCCGATCTTCTTAACAGAAGTATATTTATATTTTACCCTCTGTCTCTAAATTTACATCATATAGACTACTGCAATGCACTCTACATGGGGCTACCCTTGAAGAGTATCCAGAAGCTTCAGCTAGCCCAGAATGCGGCCGCGCAGGCAGTTATGGGTGCCCCAAGATCGGCACATGTGACACCACTGCTATGCAAGCTGCACTGGGTGCCAGTTTGCTTCCGGGTCCAATTCAAGGTGCTGGTTATGACCTTTAAAGCCCTATATGGCATGGGGCCAGATTACCTGAGGGACCATCTCATCCCCTTAACATCAACCTGTCCTACCCAGTCATGCAGAGAGGGCATGCTGCGAACCCTGCCAGTAAGGGAATTCCACCTGGCAGGGTCCAGGAGGCAGGCCTTCTCTGCAGTGGCACCCGCCCTCTGGAACATTCTGCCCCTGGAGGTGAGGCAGGCCCCTTCGCTCCCGACCTTCCAGAAGGGTTTGGAAGACCTGGCTCTGCCACCTCTCCTGGGGTGGGAGGGGTACCAGTTCTTGGGGGTGGCTAGTATCATAGATCTCTCCCCAACGATTAAGATCTTCGCCTCTTGGATTTTAAATCTATTTTATCTTTATTTATTGGTTGGTATATTGTAATTTATATGCTTTTAATTTTTGATTTTATTGTAAAACACCCAGAGTCCCCCTTTTTGAGGGGAGATGGGTGGTAATAGAAATTTGAAAAATAAATAAATTTTTCTTTCCATAATCTACCCATTCTAATCATCAGATCTGTAAATAACAAGTTCATTTTTTTTTTCAGCAAAAAAGTCCATAAGGGATTTCCAGTCACTAATAAATGTAGTAGTTGATCTTTCTCTAAGCAAAGTTAATTTTGCCATCTCTGCTAGTTCCATCATCTTCACCAACCATTCCTCTGTTGTAGGTACTTCAGAGGCTTTCCATTTTTGTGCATATAGTAGTCTCACAGCAGTGATCATATATAAAAATAATCTTCCATGGCTCTTTTCTAATTGCATGTCCATTAATCCCAAAAACAAAAGTTCTGGTTTCAGTTGAGTATTAGTCTTTAAACTTTGTATCATTATATGTATTTGAATCCAAAATCTTCTGGCTTTTTTACAAGTCCAAGATAATTTTCTGGAGTCATATACCAATGGTACATCATTTTATAAAAATTCTCTTTTAAGTTATAGTGTGAATTTCAATCCTTTCAACCACAAATTTTCCCACTGTTCCATCAATATGTTATATCCAAAGTTCTTAGCCCATTTTATCATATACTCTTTTACTTCTTGTTTCAAATTTCAAAAGTTTATGCATTTTAGCAATTACATGTTCATCATTTGTACATAATTCAACTTCAACTTCTGTCTTCTGCTGCTCAATTCCTAGTGTCCTATTGTCTACCTTAAATCTTTCTCTTAACTGTGCACAAGAAAACCATTGAAAACTAAATCCCTCTGCAGTCAGTTGCTGTCTTGATTTCATCTTATATTTTCCATGGTCTTGTTCTTACAACTCTTGACAGGTTAACCATTTCTCTTTACCTGCTGTTTCTTTCCTATAAAATGCTTCTTTACAACTTTTTCTTTTCTGTTTTTTTTCACTCACTTACTACTTTTCCCTGTTCTTTTTATCTTCAATTCAAAATCTGTACTGTTTTTATTCTTTTGAAAACATCTGCATATATATATATATGTGTGTGTGTGTGTGTGTGTGTATATATATATATAAGATATGTAAATATGTATCTTCCCACAAGGGCACACAAAAGTTCCATTTCAAACCCTTTGAAGTACAAAACTTTGTGAAACTTCACATTGCTCCTTGCTTGCAGTGTGAAACTCCTGTTACTTGGAACAGTAGTTTTGCTCTTAAAATTTCATTGTAAACTTTCCAGAGTCGCTCTTTGAGTGAGATGGGCAGTGACTACATTTGAAATATAAATAATAAAAATAAATAAAATGGTTTCAAACCAATTGTTTTTCACATCTGTATCTTCCTGTCTAGTTGAATGTGTCTGAGAATATCTTGCATCTTAATAAAGAGAACTGTGTGAAACACATGAGCTTTTCTTAGCTTTTTGGAGGAAAAAGAGAACTAATTTCCCCCCACCATTATTATATTTTTAGGTATTAATGCACTTGTAAGCTGCTTAGGTTCAACTGACAGAAGTGGCATAGAAGTACCAGCATAAATAAATTTACCCTTGCTATTTCATTAGATTTAGACACCACCTGACTCCAAAGCAACTCTGGGAAGCTCACAATAAGCTGAATAACAAACAGCAATACACAAAATACAATATAAAATATACAAAAAACACTATCTGTCCAGGCAACACATTACATGTACAACCGCCCCCCCCCAATCTAACAACGGACCACTTCACCCTACCCCAACCCCTTGAAGACAGCCAGGTTTTCAAGGTCTTATCTTACAGAATAGCATCAGAGTGGGAGCCAAATGGATCTTTGGGAGGCACCTCATTCCTGAGGGCAGGTGTTACTATAGAGAAGGCATGCTTCCTGAATGTTGACAAACAATATTGTTTAATCAAAGGGACCTGGAGTGCACCAATTATGCCAGCTCTTACTGGTCAGGCAGAAACCATGGAAGACAGGCAGTCCCTCAAATAACCAGGCCCTATGCCATGTAGTTATAAGTGATAACCAGCCTTAAAAACACTGGCAACCAGTGCAGCTCACCAAGCAATGATGTCATATGGATATACTGAGGATGCCCATCACTGTCCGCACTGCTGCATTCTGGACCAGCGGAGGTCTCTACACAGTGTTCAAGGGCAGCCCCATGTAAATTGCAGCAGTCACGTTTGAGGGAACTGTAGCATGATTGACCATCTGAAAGGCCTCCCAATCCAGGAAGGGGTGCAACTGGTACACAAGAAGGAGCTGTGCAAAAGCCTTCCTGCCACAACCACTACCTGCTCTTCAAGCAGGAGCTGTGAGTTCAAGACAAACCCCAGACTGGGTACCAATCTTGATTGGGGAACTGTAACCCCATTCAAGACTAACAATGGAAAATCCCCAGATCCGGGGGGCGGGGCTGATATCCACAGCCACTCAGTCTTGGGGTAGGATTAAGCCAGTCAGTTTCTCCCATCCAGACCCACACAACCTGCAGAAACTGGGACAAGGCATTGAGGGCATCATTTGGCTGGCTCCTTGAGGCAGGGACCTGGCTCCTCTCCCTTACACATCATGCACCTTGATGGGACTCTATGAGCACCAAGTCTTGATTTGTTTGTTAAATAAGACTGCTAACATAATTCTTAATTTTTTTAAATAAACAGCTTGGTTAACTTCTTGAAGAATCATAAAGTTGGAAGGGATCATTTGAGACCAATGAGGCCTCCTCAGTGCAGGAATTCAGAACATCTGCTTATGTTTTTGACGAGCAATGTCTCCTACCCAATCATTCTCCTCCTAGTCCCATTTCCAGCTTCTGGAAAGCAACAACCTGGCTGAATCAGGATAAGATATTGCTCTAAACTTTATGGGGTACACAAAGAGATGCATACAGACCGGCACATTTTCACCTGCAAGCTAAAAAGACACACATACATCCTTGAAGTTGCTCTCTTACCTTGCTGAGCGCAAGAGTGAGAGAGCTTCTGGCGCCTGGCCGGTTAATAAGCTGTCCTGGATCCGTATCATGGCATCAGCTCGCTGCTCCTCTAGTGGAACTTCTGATGCAGCATCAAAAGGAATGACTTGATCTGGAAGAGACTCAAAACCCTGGCAAGAAAAGATATTGGATGGAAGCCTGTGACAGCAAGATACAGGTTTTTCTGCAAAAGGAAGAAATTTCAGCAAGAAATGTTACAGATCCTAACAAAAGATTCTGCATTTTGCCACCCCCAACCAATGCATTTCAGGTATCCCAAGCAAGCTTTACAGAGGTGTAAATTAATCAAGGAATGTTTTAAAAGGACAAGTTGGAAGAGCATGGACATCCACAGGTGTGGCTTGAAAGGATGGGAAAGGCTTGAAAAGTCTGGGAAAAGCAACACCAAGCACCACCCTTCTTTCTAGCCTGCATTCTGCCCACTTTTATGAAGTCTTGGGAAACTGTCCTAGCCTGTAATATTAGGATGAACCATTTTAAAAGATCAGTTTATTGTCTCAAAAGGTCAAACTGGGCTTGGAGCTGGAAAATATGGGAAGAAAACCTGGCACTGAAAGTAAACTAGCAGCAGGCTGTTAAGAGTCAACTATGTAAACAAAAGGAGTAAGGCCACCACCCACAATCCCATCTCTTTAGAGAAAGGAGAGAAGGAAGAAAAGTGCTACTGATCCAGTGTTCATATTCCAGCTGCAGAGGTTGATCTGGAAACAAGGTAACACATTTTCCGCAAGAGTGAGCAGCTATGAAGTTGTCCAAGAGAGCTTTTCTTTTGTTTGTAAGGGTTGTGTGCAACTGAAGATGGAAAATATTAAATATGTGACAATGGGCACTTTTTTTCTATACCTCACCTACAGAAGAATTCATACAAAAATTTGTATGACTTTTAGAGAAAGGCCATAGCTCAGCAGCAGAGTACTTGCTTTGCATGCAAAAGACAACAGGTTCCAGCCCTGGCATCTCCAGGCAGAAGAAGAAAAGACGTTTCCTTGGAAGCCTAGCCTTTGCCAATCACCTCAAGAAGTGTCCAGCTGGCACGTTCTGCAACTTGGATCCTTTCTTGTTTTATGAGAGAACATGCCAAAGAGGAGAGGACTTCGGTGCTGCCCTTCTCATTGTGAGCAAGATGGAACCCAGAAATCCTGGCTTCTGCACTCTGTAGAATGACCTCCTGCCAACTAGATTCATCTTACCTTGATGCACTTATTGATTTGCTCCACCAGCTTTAGCCACACCTCCTCCAGCTCTTCAGGAGTCTGGGGCTGCACACCTGGGCCAGCAGAATGAGCTTTGGAGTTCTTTTTCCTCCGGTATTTCTTGCTCTGCAGCAAAACAAGTCAGGTTTTGAGTCATGCTTTGAGAAAAGAGAATACTGATACAAGCGTAGCATTTCCAGAAGCATTTTTCTTCATTTGATTGTGTAGAGAAAGGGAAAGAGAATAGCTTTTTGAGAAGGCATATGCCCAGAAGGCTTGGGCCACTACTGTGAAAGTCCCACTTTTGTCTTGCTCCATGGCTTCTCCTTTCTTGATAGGCAATGGGTGAGGATAAAGGAATTTTTTTTCCTAATTTTTTTTGCAGATTTGGATTGTCAAGACTGCTCTGATTATTGGGAGACAACTGTGGCAAAGAACAAAGAACAGGTGAGTAGACTGGTTCTATGGAACCTCTCTGCATAAGGCTAGGACAGGAGATTACCCACATGTGCTCCAGACGGTTGCTCCTCACAAGGAGACCACAGGGCAGTGGGCTCCCTTGAGTTTGAGTGCCAGGAGAAAAAGGGAACAGCCATCCTGCTCACAACCGTGGCGGAACCTTTTAAGGGACACTGGGTTCACTACCCTCACTTTCTAATCACTTTCGAAAATCGCCTATTTACTAACTTAAGGCTATTAGAGATCTTCAGAATGACAAGTCTGAAAAGCCACCTTGTGAGTTTACCTTCATTCTTGAATAAAAGAAACATTAACTACAAGCTTAAGAATTTAAAGAACTGGAAATATACAGCAAAAAGTGGACTTCCGGGGAAGAAATGGCAAACTGAAGACAGCTCCACTACAAGCAGAGATGATGACAGTGGCGGAATGAAGAGCCAGCAAGTAGACTGGCTCTTCGTAATTCCTCTCTGGACAAGAAATTAAGAAGAAGAAAGGAAGCAGTTAGCCCCTTGAAGAAAGAATTGGGTACCAATGAAAAGAATAAATATATACATTAGTTGGGTATCTTCCTAAGAGAATAAGTAAGAACTGGAAACTCAAAGGAAAGGAACTCAATCCCCATATCCCAAGATACCTGGACCACTAGGTTGTTCCTTCCTTTGCAAAATTTCTCCAGCATCTTCAAGAAAAGATGAGTGGTCTCCACTAGATCTCTGAGGAATGACCTGGGCTGCTTTTTCTCATCAAACTTACGGAGAAGAGTGAGGAACAGCTCACGATATTCCATCAGGTAGAAAATGTTATCTAGAGGAAGGAAGTGCTTGTCATTAGTTGTATACAAACAAAGCCAACATTCCCTAAATAATGGAGATGGGAGGCAATAATAAGCAGATAAGACATTTTCCTCCCCACATAGTTTATTTTGGGAACCGAAAGGCCACTGTTGCTTTTCTTTTCATTCTCCATTTGCTCAGCAAAGATATTTTACTTAGCCTTTCCGACTAAATCCGATATGAAAAACACTGAGACTCCTAGGGGTACATTGTTCAGTGATAGAGAACAGCGAAGCAGTTCAGAAGACTCCAGGTTCAATTCCTAGCATCTCCAGGGATGGCTGGAAAACTCCTATTTAAAATCTTTCAGTTAAGTTGCCCATTCACGTTAGCAGTTCTGGGCTAGCCAGACCAATGGTCTATCTATGATCCTATCCCTCCAAGCACATGTAATTCTGAGCCTTTGCCTGAGAATTGGTACAGATTACAATTGGCTTCTACTTCCAGCAGGAAACCTAGAATGTTACCCCAGGAAATAACTTGGTATATAATGAAAAATCCTCACTCTTAAGTATGTGGCTGCTGTTGCGCACAGCTTCTTCTTGTGAACGGTCCATTTCATGCATAGTCATCAGCAATTCTTGGTAAGCCTTGAGAGCCAGATGCATCCTGAAAGACAAGGAAAACAAGTTGACAAGTAGGACTTCCTCTGACTTTGCATAGGAAGGTGAGATAAATGAAATTATTTAAAACTGCACAGGGAAAAAGAATCCCATAGGATTACTCCACAGCAAACTAAGCTGTCACCTCACCTTTTAGACCAAGATGTGATATCCTTCTTATCTACAAGGCTCATTTCATAGTAGTTAGTCAGACTCCGTTCAATGAAGTGGAAGGTCCGGACACCAACTGTCTCAGAAACCAGCTGAGGCTGGAAAGAATAGGCCCGGTTGAAGGCCATGAAAAAAGCCATGGCCCATAAGTAGTATGTCTCATCATGCTGTTGGGCCTTTTCTCTGATCAAGTGATCCTGGGGAAGGAAAGGGAGAGAATGTCCAAGGGCAGCCATGGTCTCATAGCCTCTGCTCTTTTGGCTCCATATCAGATGCATTCAGTTTCAGAATACAATCAGATCTTAAAAGCCAAGATAGCTAAAAACCCTAAAATACAAACAATGGAGATAAAACAGGCACAAAATAGCATTTAACCATTTAGAGCAGTGTCATGACAGCATAAATGAATTTGAGCCAATTTAATCACATGTTCCCTCAATAATAGATTAAAGGAATGGCAGAATTGGAAAAAATATTTGGTGCCCTTCTGAGAGAGAGAACCTCTCAGGGAAGGAAAGCTTACAACTGTGCAATGACATCAAGAAACTCCGCTTTTTCACCCCACCAAACCTATCTCCAAAGGTGGCAGAACATACAGCACAGCCTTAGATGTTGAACACAATGGAAATGGAAGTGACCCTTCAGATATCCTGGTCTTTGACTTTAAAGGGAACAGCCTGCATTTTAATAGCATCCAAGAACTGTTCACTGTGGATAAAGAGCAGTAACATTCTTATTCTTCCCTTTGGCACAAGAGAAGGAACAAGAATCACTGAAGAGTAATACATGTGACTTTTAATATCTCCAGCATGGGTGCAAATTGGCTCAGTGAAGCCACTCCAATCCCATTGAATCTGTTTGCTGCACAGCCCTATAAACAAAGGACACACACACACACACACACAAAAAGTACCAGCAAAAAAACCACACCTAACATTTTTCAAGTTCTGCTAAGGGAAATCCTGCCTTCAGGAAACAGGATCCTGAAGGAAGCAACATAAGCCAACATGTCTCTGACATGGGCAAGACATCTTCCTCTTCTCTTTCATGGCACCCTGCAATTGGCCAGCTCCACACCTGAACCTCCTTCTCACCTTGACCAGGTACATGAGGCGATTGTAGCAGTTCTCCAAGAACTCCACACAGAACTCCTGAAGGAAGCGCCGCACATTTAGGGCAGAGCGACGAGGGGTTCCTTCACCATCACTGGCTCGCTGCTGCCTTTTTGGCACCTGGCGGACCTCCTTGCATAGATCGTGGCTGTAGTTCTTCACCTGTCCAGGAATGGGGCAGAATATGAGTACGATGGAAAATGTAGACTCAGCTTCTTCCTTCTTAGTTCCAGTAATACTAAATGGAAAATTTACCACAGCTATATTGTTTTCTACAGAAAAATTTCCATTTCTTAATGAAGTGCAGATAGACAAGCTTGGCAGTTTCACTGTTTTTCAGGTGATCATCTCCAATGAGTATGCAACGTAGATAAATGACATTGATCAGAATACTTTCCAATGCACACTGAACATTTTCTGTAAAAATTGGCTTAGCCTCAGAGGGAAAAATCCAGTTTTTCCAGAAAAAATTATTTACTTCTCTGACTAATATGGTCTGCTTACCCTGGCAAATATGGTTGATAATGATGCAACTACTTCCTTACAACTGTGGATTGATCTAGTTTGTAATCCGGCAGTCTTACAAGGTAATGAAACTAGATCCCAACCAGACATTGATAAGCTAAGAAAACTGGAAGTCAACTTCTGAAAAAGCAATGAGCTGTGCAGGGGCCTGGAGGAAGACCACTGGCACTAGCCAGGAACTTCTGTAGGCAGAAACGATGGCAATTTAAACGTGGGACTAGGAAACAGTAGCCTTTTATTAAAACCCTCTGTGAGGGTTACCATAACAAAGCTTTAGACAGATAAACAGATTTGAGGACAAAAAACAAACTAGATGATCCATGTGCCCACAGCATCCCATGTTTTCCTTTCTCCATTTCCTTCTTGTTTAGTACAAGAAGAGCAGCATCTCACCTCTGAAGAAACACCCTCAACTTTATACAGCTGGGCAGATGCTACATTCTGAATAAAAATCCACCCTCTCTAACCCTGGACATAGTAGCTTGAACTGACTTACATTGTGTAGCCCCTTATGCATCACCACATCTCTATCCCCAATAGCCTTCAAGCCCTGAATGACATAGCAGCCACCAAATCGAGTGTGTCTGGGGAAGAAGAAAACAGGGTGAAATCTATCAGAACAGACTCTTTTACCAAAACAGCACATTTTGAATGAAAGGTCAATGAGAAGAGGCAGAAACTGACTTTAGAGAATGCCAAACTACTTCTGTCCAGCCTACCCACTGTTGTCTACTCTGACAGCAGATGCTTTGCTCTTAGGCAGACAACAACTGCATTCATTTCTCTCTCTCCATTTCTGTCTCTTAAATGCTGCCCAGTGAAGCATGCATGATGAGGACCGACTGAAAGGTGTGGAAGAAGCCACTACCAGAGTGCTGGACTTCAGTCCTGCAAGATTCCTTTTCCCATGCACACCCAATCCCATTCTATCATTGGGATTCATTCATGTGTTCTGGCAGCATTAATGGGCTTGCAGTGCTAAACAATTATCTTAATCAGCCAGTAATGTTTTGCCTACAGACTATTGCCCTACACATAAAGCTATGGAATTCACATTTTGTATCTAAACCTTACTTGAGAAGTCTAGAAAAGCTGGAAATGGTTCAGATCCCTTCTTCTTCCCCTCTTCTTCCATTCCTTAATCACCCAAATTTTAAGATCCCTTCTTCTTCCATTCCTTAATCACCCAAATTTTAAACAGTTTGATAAACAAGATTAGTTCAACAAATGGGAAGATGAATTATTGTACAAGATTAGAAACTTGGCTCTTGTAGGACACCTATTCTGTTGAATATATTCTGCAGAAGAAGCAGTCACAAGTTCTATCTTGATTTCACATGAGCAAGTGCAGTAATTTATCGATCAAGAACATCAACCATGTTTGAAGAATGATACCTATCTACTCATTTCAGATCAAAGGAAACTCTTCAATATTAAACAAAACCTTTTTCAAATACAATTGACTCTGCTGAAATCTTAAAATATACAAGAATAGGATTTAGGATTTGAACTGAGTAACTCAGCTTAGAACTCCTTGTTGAACAAAAAAAAATTTTGGACCTTATTTGGGAAAGTCTTCAAAAACAGACTATAAAAATAATTCATATACTTTTTGAAAAAATTGAAAAATGTTAGTGACAGCAGCTGTTCCAGATTAGTTTTATGAACCATGACATTCTGACTAACTAAAAAGTTACACAGGCTAAAGAGCCGTCTTTTGTATGGAAAGTATAATTCACGCCTCCTTAAACCACATTGTAACAGTCAAAGACTTTCTAAATTGTGTTGAGGAAGTACATATTTCCATCTCTAATCATAATGGCCACTCATTTTGGTTTAAGGACTTTTTTAGAAACTGGAAAAATTGCACAGAACTTTAATAGCTAATGCTAGAGTTGCTCTCCTGTCCAATTTTTCCAGGTTTCCCAAAGTATGCAGTAACTTCTTTAATGTTTCATTTTCAGTGGTCACTGTTGCGCTTAAAAAGGTGCAGTCTTGTTTGCAGAGCTCGAGCAGGAGGTTTATATACCATAAACCAGAGGGGTTCAGTATCTGAATCTGAAGGAAGTAAGGGTATTTGATTCTGGCATGGTCCCCCCCCCCTTTTTTAAGGGCTGCTCCTTAAAGAGTTATGCTTTTTCTGGATTTTGCAGTAACACATGGTTGCACCCTGTTGTCGCCTTGTTAACTCAAATACACATTTCTGTGAGCCGGTGCAGCTACTCTGCACAGTTCCTTCAAGAAGCAGCTGATAGGAAGAGAGGCTGCCCACAGTAGCTCTGAAGCATCCCTACCCATTTTGGATCTGAATATTGCACAAGAAACCATGGCTGGGATAGGAGTAAATTATCTTTGCAAGAAAGAGTGTTTTTTGGAAGGTTGCCCAGCCTAGAGTTAAAATTTAAAGGAAGGGAGAATGGCTTTCTTTGTTAAAGGTCGCAGGTTCAATTCTTGACGTTTATAGGATGACACAGCAGAGAACAGAGAGGATCCTTTCCCCCCAAAATTATCCTCAGTGTCAGGGATTGGCTGGGAAAGCCAGGTGGAAGACTTCCAACTTCACTTCCTCACCTGCTACTCCGCTGGAATACGCGGGTCTTCTTCTCAGTCTGTTCCTTCTGTCTCAAGACCTCCAGTTCTGCTACATCTGTGCTCTTCTCCTTGGATGAACGGGTCTGCCCTGTGGCTGCCAATTGCTCTGGATTCTATTGGGAACAGTGTTCTTAGTTTCTTCCATGAACCCAAGCAATGTTTGTTCACCCTCCTCCCTCAAATCCATGTACCACAGCAGAAAGCAAACCAACAGAAGTTGCATTAGATACGGCAGCTTCTGTCTCCCCACAATGGTGAAGTAGCTTTTTAAAAAATGTTAATGACAGCAGCTGTTCTAGGTTAGATTTATGAACCATGACATTCTGACTCTGACAGAGGCCAGCCAGAAACAGAGGATTAAAAAATTACATGGGCTAAAGGGCCATATTTTCTAATAGAAGGTACAACTATCAATCTTTTTGACAGCTCAACTATCTCTCAGCCTCCTTTCCCCTCTTCTACTTTCTGAAGCTATAAAAGCTTCAAGGGCCACAAAATTCCTCGAAATCTCTTTGGACTTCCGACCTAGAAACACAGTATCCTTTGCCTCTTTCTGCCACTTGCAGAAACGTCCCCACCCTACCCCAGCCTTCACTTCTGGTCTGAACAGACTTGCTTGCTTACCTGGTCACGGAACATAAGGGAGATTATCTCCAGCACGTGCAGACTCCACTGCTGTTCGCTCGGGGAGCTGGCCAAGAATTTGAGCAAATCATCCAACCCGCTGATGTGCATAGCCCAGAGCACCTGGTCATGGACGTTGGCATCGTCGTCAATGTTCTATGGGAGAGATCAGATGGGCCTAACCATTAGAATAATGGAATTTTCAATCACAAGAAGAAAAAAATACCCATTTTGCTCAGCCTCAGGCCACTGTGCAGCAGACACGAGTGTCCACTGACACACTCATGCCCATTTTCTCGCTGCAGATATAATGGTCTTTGGGAATATCCTCGAGAGACAGGAGGAGGAAGAGCTGCCACAAGGGCAACAGTCAGATAAGAGACATCTCAGTCCACAGAAGGAATGGGGGTGGAGAAAGCATCTCAGAAGGGACCCTCCCTAGTTTCCTGGAAGGTAAAGGCAAGGGAGGGAGGGAGGGAGGGAGGGAGGGAGGGGAGAAATGCTTTCAGATGCGCAAGATTCTGTTAGTGTGACCTTACAATACAGGTAGTGTTAGTACCCATAGAATTGGTTTCTTGTCTGAAGGGCTGATGGCACAGAAACCTCCCACCTCATATAAAAGAAGAGCTGGCAGGACACAAACAATAATAAAGACCATGTTCTACTCAGTACGTTAAGGAAAAAGGGAAACCACAGTGACAGCACTCTGGACAGCAGCATGCTCTCCCGCAACTTTTTCTTTGGTTCTTCTGCTATATGATTCAGTTGAGGTACACTGGCTACCTAAATAGTCAATATCCAAAACATTAAAACCATGCAAGAAGCAAGGCACTGTTTGCTAAGCTTAAGGCAAGCCACAGCACATGGAAGAAATGTGGAGAGCGATACAACAGTACTACAGTGAGTCGTTGAGATAATACAGATGAAACCCTGGAGAGGAAACCCCTAATTCTCTAAGCACCATTAACATCACCTACAAGAGCATTGGCTAGCATAGCTCAACGAGGGAGGGGTGCTGGGTGCCCAGGTTCCTTGTCTCTCCAGGTATGTGCTTGTATTTCCACTCCCGTGCACTGTCCTAGGCTGGCATCTATCCAGACAGAACCAGGGCCAGCCTTCTACACCAATACCTTCTCTTCGTCAGGATCAGCTGGCACATGCAACACGTTGCGCACCAGCAGCAAGATGCGCTCAATCAGCAGGTTATCTTCTTCCTGGCGCTGCTCCCAGTCCTAAGAGGAGAAAGAGCAGATCGTCATAAAAGATGCACACACACACACACTGGGAGCACATGAAAAAGCTGAACTCAAGGAGCAGGCTGCTGCCTTCACTGCCCGCACCCCAGTCTTGTTCAGTTAAGTCTTGTTTCCTTTCACAACCCTCCTTGTCCTTGAGCCACCTCCCTTTGACTTTGGGAAACAGCTCCACATGAAACTCACCAGCTGCAGCAGATCATACAGCTTCTCACTCAATACCCCAAAGACCTTCTCATTGGCAAACGCCTAGGGATTGGAAAAAGAATATATTAGGAATCCCCCGGAGACAGAGCAACCCCAGAAGAGCAAGGCAAGACCCCAAAGCAGGCTACAAAGACTTAGCCTAGAAACTGTTATCTGCTTCTTCCCTCCCTCCTGCCTTCTGTTTCTCTTTACATCTTCCGAAGCTTCACCCCCTGGGTCTTCTTCAAGTTAGCTGTTAGCCAGAAACTACCATCCTTCCTTCCTTCAAGGATCTTCAGTTTAAGTACAGCAAAGGTTACTGTAGAAAGCTTCATGCTTAACTACAAAGAGAACACTGCCATTCAGAAAAGCAGACTATTTTTCCGCATTATCCTGTTACCCCCCGAACAACGGAACAGAAGACTGGAGAAGGCCTCCCACTCACTTCTTTGTAAGCCTGCAGGTAGGAGACGATCTGCAGGAAGTGATGGCGGAAGTTAACATCCTGGGGGATTTTTCCAAAGCAGAGGATAGCTGGCTGAGTTAAATTTACCATTAACCTAGGAAAATAAAATATAAAGACTTTGTCAATGATTGCAATAGAAACTTGTCTTATCCTTAATCCACTTCAGCATTAAAACACTTTACAAGTATCTTAAAGTTCTATTTTCCCACTGACAAATTTAAGCAATAAATACATTTCTACACTGCTATTGATATTTGTCCTTAACTAAGCAATTTGGATGGCTTCATTAGTATTTTGTTTTTGTAAGTATTTTCCAATAGTGAGTTCTTAATTGCCACCTATATAACATGCAGTTCCAGTTCAGGGTTTGGTTGTTTTAAATTTAAGTTCATAGTGGCTTGACCCAGACTGGGATCATCATGTGTGATGAATGGGAAATCATTCTATTAATCTTTTTATTTTTTAAAAAAAATACAAATTTCTTGCATGGGATTAAAAAAAATCTCTTGGAGATTCTTTCTTTAAACCCCATATTGGCCTACGGGTTTAATTTTCTAAACAGGGTAGACTTCTGCCTTTTCAATCTCTAAGATCCAACCTGGATTGCCTTCACCTCTAGAGATAATAAAAAGGTGTGACAGCTGCAGGCTACACATTTTGAAATCTGGTTCTTAGAAGGATCCTATGGTTCTTCCTCCTAGCACAATCAAACCAGTCTCCCTCTAGGCCATATCCAGGCCTGGAGTTAAAGTAAATGAATTTATAATTTGCTTTATCCAGAAACAAGAGGAGATGAGATGCCACCATATCTTGCTGAAAAATGGATGTTAAGCTTTGTTGATTCTGTGAGGGCTAAAATAAGGTGAAAGAAATGATTTTATTCAGGACACTTTCCCCAAACTGCCCATCCTCCAGGTATGTAGACTTCAATTCCCAGAATTCTCAGCAACTGACTGAGGATACAACAGATGTATATATTTCTTGGGGCTCTAATAAGATTCTGCTAAAATTCTCAGTCTTACGGTATATTTTAAGGAATACACAGATTATTCAAACTGACTATGCTCAGATATAAAAAACTGCCCAGCATAGACATCCATCAATCCCATTTATATCTAGAGCCCTCAACTGTTTGGGACTAAAATTATCATAATCTCTTGCCACTGACCAGAGAGTTAAGCCTTATGGGATATGACAAGACAGAACATGGATTGTTTCGTGATCTCTGTAATGCACACTCCTTCATTGCTATCTGCTCCTGACATTCTTCATAATTAAAACCTTATATTAACTATAACCAATCATCTTTCCTCCCATCTTCTTCCACACACCTCACACTGCCATTCCTACCTGATGACAGCATCAAATAGCTGCTTATCTTGGGGGTACTGGTTGATAATAGGGATCAGGTCATTTTGTAGAATCTGAGCAGCCCCCAGCTGTTGCCGGATATCCCGAGTCTCATCTTCATGGCGCAGATAGCGGATTAAATCTTTCACACTCTCTGGAGGAATTCAAGCCAAGCAGGAGACAAAACTCAAATGGGTGCAAAGCTATTGCTCACGGAATTGCTATCCCACTATATATATATATTAGTTATACTAATATACTAAAGGAGGGGTAGGCAACAAGTGGCTATGCTGTCCAACTACGATTCCCATCGTACAGTCATGGGGGGCTCGGAGTCAAGAGTCAGACAACAAGGACGGGCGGCCAGCCTCTGACGCAGAGTTGGAGGGCGAGCAGAAAGCTCCGGATAAACGGCCGCCTGAGCAGTCCGAGGAGGCGGGGCTGGTCAGCAAGCAGCAGGCACAGGCGCTGCTGATGGGTGAGGACGGGAACTCAGAGCTGCCGCCCCCTCCCGGTGCTCAAGAAAGGGGAGCGGAAAGCAGGGAGGAACTGCGGAGGTTGGCGAGGCCACGTGCGAGAAAGCAGCCCCGCCCTCCTAAAGAAGCTCCGCCCCAGTCGGCCTCTATAAAAAGGGAGCCACAAGCCCTGACCGATCGTTGGAGACAACTGTCTGCTTACTGGACTGCATGTGCCTCGACTCCTGATCGGAAACCTGGTGACCTGACTCTTGACTCTTGGACTCGCTTGACTGATCTGGTTTTGAACGTGAAACCCCCTTAGGGCAAGCTTGCAGGACTTTTCGGGCTTGCTTCTGTAGCGTGTGCGCGTTTGAGCTCTCACATCTTTGCCGCCTGCTTGTTACCTCCCAAGTTTCTCAGTAAAGTCTTACAACTGCCTCCCTGGTGTATTGCGTGTGATTGGGCTGGGACGGGACACATATTTCACCATAGCTGGCTAGAACTGATGAGAGTTAGAGTAACAACATCTGGAAGGTAACGAATTGTTCACACCTTTAGCAGTATTTATTTTATTTATTTATCTATCAAGTTTTGTCGCCACTCATCTCCCTCAAAAGAGAGTATGCTCCCTCAGAAAAGTACGCTTTAGGGTCGAAGTTGTAGGACTAGAGAATTAAGCCATCTTGTTGTGTCCTGGGGCCATCCAAAGAAGGAGGAAGAGCAGATAGCTCCTAACGTCTTCAAAACTGAAACAAAAAGTTGGAAAGCCCCTTTATAGAGCGCTAGTTTTCCCTACTTCATGACTTAGTTGCCTCCATCTAACAGTCAAGAGCTTGAGACATGCGTAGCCCTCAGGCCATCCTCCAGTATCTACCTCCCCATCTGGATCTCTCACCTATGCAGTCTGGTTCTTTATGGTAGGTGTCCCCTTCTAAGAATCCAAGGGCACTGCAAGTTGCTAGGAGTTCACAATTCATCATGTACAAGTCCATAAATCTCAGGTTAAGAGAAAGAAGGGAGCCTGCAGAGGACAGAGAGACAGTTTAGTTGTGCAATATGAGCTGAACTATTCATAAAGCAAGGAAATAACCTGATGAAACAAAACAGTACTTGCTTAACATCTACTACAGAAGCCTGCAAAAATCAAAAGCAGTTCTGACATTAGAGTTTTTACTAATGTCAAGGTATTTTAAGATTTTACATGGGTCTAGCCATTGCTGGTGTTTTACATTCCAGATCGGGTCTTAAAAGATATGAGGGATAGCTTAATAAACTATCTAGCCTTTTATTTCTTAAGTTAGAATTATTTTATAAGGATCTTTTAAAAAAATGTCTGGGATAGGGTTGCAACAAGCCAGCAGGCTTTATTATGGGCTAGTCTGTTTCCCCTGTTCATGTATTAAAGGCATGGTTAAAGTTACTACCACATACACACTCTACAAATACGTAGAAGAAGGTCATTAAAGAAGTTTGAGGTATCTGGAACACATATAAAGCAATTTCATGACCTTCAAGGAAATAATATTCACTTCTGGTAGAAATCCCAATTTGCAATTAAAATACCGCCTTACCAAAGTATCATAAAATAAACCAGCCTTTTTTATGGCTCCACCTGTATTCCAGTTTCCAAATTGTTACAGTGGCAAATAACAATGTGAGATGCATCATATTACTCTAGTGGGCTATCACTGCCATTCTTAATCTGAATTAAACTCCCACTTAACCACCCCATGTGGTTTTTTCCAAGGGATGTCCTTAACAGCAAAATTTCCCATCAAGAGAAATAATGCAATCAAGCGATAAAGTAGCTTGACACTGTTTTCTTAAGGCTCTTCAACATCTTGGGCTTGATTTCAACAATGCCCTTTGAAGTGTGTGGGAACAGGAATCCAGCACCTATCTCCAATTCCTGAAAGCAGCCCCATTTTTTCCCCATGTTCTCTCTGCAGCTATAACATGACCTAGGAACAAATGCAGCTGCTTTAAAAAGCTGCTAAGCATTATTGTCTTTGTGCCCCTGAACGCTCCAAATTATATTTTAGGAATCCAATCCAAAGCATTGTATATCTCTCCTGTTTTACAGTCATATTAAGGCAGAGTAAATTAGATAAAAACTGAAACACTTGCTAATTAATTAATGTGCAACTGGCTATTAGATAAACATGATGAAGCTCCTTCTTTGCACTTGAGTTAAACCTGTACTCCTTATATACAGATCTGAATCCATATTCTCTGTCTACTTATTGTCCTACAAATTAATTATGTGGACAGGTACAACATACTTATACACCAAGCCCCCTTGCATGTGACAAACTTCAGAAGCCAGCTACTGTGTTTATATAACACATCAAACCAGAAACGAAATAACCACATTTTAACCTTAAATGAACCCAAACCCATACGTTGGTTAAAGATTCAGTGTATCACGTGAACACAGAAAACTATAGGTACGAATGACCTTAGAATTCAGCCGATGTATCTGCTTCTTTTTTCTGTACAAAACTACCCCTGCCAGTCTGTGGACAGAAAACGGCATGCTTACTTTCCCCTTATAGAGCAAGAAACAAATAAGCAAAACCTCTCCACTTTCTAAGTTAAAAGTTGGCTACCAAGCCCAACGAAAACATGGGGACTACCAGCTCAGACCATCAGTTTAGTAACAACATGTCTAGGACTAAGGAAATCCTGTTTCAAGTCTACCTCCAACCACGGGTCAGTCAGTCACGCTTTATTATTGCAATTACAAATCGAAGTAACAGCCTCAGCTATAGAAGATTTAGGGCCAGTCGCTCTTTCAATCCAGCCTTTCTCTCAAAGCTGCTGTTATGGGGGGAAAAATGGAAGAGGAAATGCCGTGCATGTCACCTCCTTCTCCTGGAGGAAAGATAGGATATAAATCTAACAAACGAATAATAAAGATACCAAAACAGACATCCTCCTTGTCATGCGCTGCCTACCTTTGAATAATGCTCAGACACTGGTTCGGTGGATCAGGCTCTGGTTTATTCACAGCGCAGGTACAGCGTCGGGAAAAAAGCTGAGAGTGACAGGAGCGCGCCGGTGCGGGGTTTAAATACCCTGCGCCGGTCAGCGCCCCCTCACTCGCGGTCACGTCACCCCCCTTTGTCCAATACGTTGCCCTGCCGGTGGGTGAGGGGTTGCGAGGCCCCGCTGGCGTTCCGGGATCACCCATCATCGGGTTTTCTATTCATCCGGTGATTGCTGTCAGCTGGGCGATCTCCGTTGTATTAGCGCTGATGGCTTGGGTGTACTCCGTGATCCGTTTAGCTATTGTTTATTGGCCGTTAGTCGTTGTGAGTTGATGGCTACTTATCTTGAGCCCCTTCTCCTGTTTCCTTGCTATTGTCATGTGTGCCATTGCGCTGATGACTTCAGCTCAACGGCACTCATGACATACTGCCCCCTGTCCGAATAGTGCTCCCCCCCAGTTTTCTGGTTTTTTCCTTTTTCTCGGTGGAGCTGTCAAACGGCACTTTTTTTTTTTTTTGAAATTCCCGCCGGAGTAGTTGTCGCCCCTCCCTTTGCTCCTCCCTCTGCCACGTGCCTTCCCAGGGTGTGTCCTTAGTGCGCATGCCCGGGTCACGCCCTGGCGTGCGCATGCTCCAGCCACACCCTGTTTGTTTGGCTCAGTTCGGCGAGGAGAGAGGCGTGGCTGGTCGGGTGCTTATCAGCTCCAGGTAGGGCCCTTCTTTTTTATTTAAAGTGCGTCGCCTTTGTTATTTGTGCTCCTGGGCGTTGCCCCCAGGTTGCCCTGTTGACTTGCTTGCCACTCCCCCGTGGCCGGGGGGAGGGTGCTGGCGAACGCTTGTCACTGCCTCGTGGGCCCGGGGCGGGGGGAGTGAGTCCCGGGGGGGGAGGTCCACCCAAGTCGCGGGCTTGGGGGGGCCCTTTCCCTTGGGGCACGGTAGGCGGGGGGGCCCGCGGGGGGGGTTTGCAGGGGACGGCTTGCTAACCTTGGTTGTGGCTTGTCGGGGTATGCCCGGTGAAATGCCCGGGTCAGGTCAGGCGCGTTAACGTTGTGCGCCGCCACCCATTCCGGGTGGGGGAAGTGTTTCCACCTGACCAAATAGTGTAGAGTTCCTCGTTGCTTGCGGGAGTCGAGTATGTCCCTTATCTCAAAGTGATGTTGCCCGTCGATCATCACCGGTGGGGGCTGTGGCGTGCTTGGGTGCCATCGAGAGGTGGTTGCCGGTTTCAGGAGGCTGGTGTGGAACACCGGGTGGAGTCTCCGTAGGTTGTGTGGCAGGTCCAAGCATATTGCTACCGGGTTCACTATTTGCGTGACTCGGAACGGCCCGATGTACTTAGGCCCCAGTTTTTTCGAGGGTTGGGGTGACTTTAGGAATTTGGTGGATAGGTAGACCATATCCCCCGCTTGGAACGTCGGTTGTTGGCGCCGGTGCTTGTCGGCCTGCTCTTTGTAGGCTGCCTGTGCATCCTTCAGCGCCGCCGTGATTATTGGCCATGATTCCGCGATCTTCCGTCCCCAGTCGCTAGCGTCCACCTGGGGTTCCGGGGGTTGAGGTAGCTCCGGTATGGGGACGAAGTCGCGCCCCGAGACTACCTCGAACGGAGTTTTCCCCGTGCTCGTGTGGACGGCGTTGTTGTATGCGACTTCGGCGAACGGGAGCAGTTCAGCCCAGTCGTCTTGGTGATAGTTAGTATATGAGCGTATGAATTGCTCTAAGGTGGCATTGAGGACCTCTGTGGCTCCGTCCGTCTGGGGGTGCCAGGCAGTGGATAGGGCCTGTTGGGTCCCCGTCAGCTTTAGGAAGGCCCGCCAGAATTTGGAGGTGAACTGTGTGCCCGTCGGTCACCACACGTGCGGGACATCCGTGTAGCCTGTACACGTGGATGAGGAAGAGTTTGGCTAGTTGTTGTGCGGATGGGACCGACGTGCAGGGGATGAAGTGGGCCTGCTTTGAGAAGTAATCCTTCACCACCCAAATGGCCGTTTTCTTCTGGCTGGGTGGGAGGTCCACTATAAAATCCATAGAGATTTCCTGCCACCCGTTGTAATAGCCCCGCGGGTTTGCCTGGTGCCCGTTTGGCCCTAGCGCACGTTGGGCAGGACGCTACGTAGGCTTTTACGTCTCGCCTGAGCACGGGCCACCAGAATTGACGCCGTGTTAGGTGTAGGGTCTTGAGGAACCCAAAGTGTCCCGCTTGTTTGGCGTCGTGTGACCTATGCAAGATCGCCTGGCGTTGCGAGTCCGGGACATAGATTCTGCCTTCCCCCCATGCCAGGTCCTGTGCCATCGTTACCTTGTCGGGGTTTGCCAGGAACCAGGGGTCGGTTTTGAGGGCGGCGGCAAGGTCCGTGCGCATTCCCCCTGGTAGTTGCGGTTGGCTTCGTCTGGTCGCAGGTTGTCCCGCCGTCGGCTGCGCCGTAGAGTCGAGCTGCCTCCGAGCGCCGCTTCGGGTGGTCACGGCCATCCCCAGTTGCGAGGCGGATAGGACCGTCCCGATGGTGTCTGGGGCGGGCTCTTCGTCTTGGGGCAGTCGGGAGAGGGCGTCGGCCAGGAAGTTCTTTTTGCCCGGCATGAACTTCAGCTGGAAATTAAAGCGGCTGAAGAATTGGGCCCATCGGACCTGTTTTGGGCTAAGGCGTCTGGGCGTTCGTAGGGCCTCGAGGTTCCGGTGGTCGGTCCAGACCTCGAATGGTTGGGTGGCTCCCTCGAGTAGGTGTCGCCATGTCTCTAGCGCCGATTTTACCGCGAAGGCTTCTTTCTCCCAGACGTGCCATCGCCTTTCTGTCTCGGAGAACTTCCTTGACAGGTAGGCGCATGGTTTCAGGAGTCCCGTGGGGTCCTTTTGGAGTAGGATGGCCCCCAGGGAGAAGTCTGAGGCGTCGGCTTGGACCACGAACGGCCGTTCTGGGTCCGGGTGCGTGAGGATTGGCTCCGTGGTGAACAGCGCTTTCAGCTTGTTGAATGCGGTCTGGCACGCGGGAGTCCAATTCAACACTGTGCCCGGGTTCTTGGCGCGTCGGGTGTCCCCCACCCCTTTGGTTTTGAGGAGGTCCGTTAGGGGGAGGGCTATCTCTGCGAACCCCCGGGCGAATGACCTGTAAAAATTCGCGAAGCCGAGGAAGCTCTGGAGTTGGCGTCTGTTGTGGGGGCGCTCCCAGTTTAGCACCGCCTCGACTTTTGCGGGGTCCATTTCTATGCCGTCCCCGGAGATTCGGTACCCCAGGTAGTCTAGGCGCGCTTTGTGAAACTCGCACTTTGTAGGCTTGGCATAGAGCTGCGCCCTTCTGAGCTTGTCGAGGACTTGCCTGACTAGGTTCACATGTTCCTCGTGCGTTTTTGTGTAAATAAGGACGTCGTCGATGTAGACCAGGACCCCTTTGAACAGATGTTCATGCAGTACCTCATTGATGAGCTGCATGAACACCCCAGGGGCCCCCGCGAGTCCGAAGGGCAGCACTTTGTACTGGAAGGCGCCTAGGGGGCAGTTGAACGCAGTCTTCCATTCGTCCCCCTCCCTGATTCGGATGCGATAGTACGCCTCGCGAAGGTCCAATTTGGAAAAGACTTTGCCCGTGGACAGGTGGGCGAGCATGTCCTTCACCAGGGGTAAGGGGTATTTGTTGGACAGGGAAGCCGCGTTTAGGCCCCGGTAGTTGGTGCAGAGCCGTAGGGTGCCGTCTTTCTTCTCCCGGAATAAGACGGGGGCTCCGACCGGTGAGCATGCTGGCTCTATGAATCCCCTGTCTAGGTTTTTATCGATGAACTCCCGGAGGGTTGCCATCTCCTTCGGGGTCATCGAGTAGATCTTTGGTCTAGGTAAGGGGACGTCGGGCAGCAGGTCGATCCGGCAATCCGTCTTGCAGTGGGGGGATAGTTGGTCAGCTTCCGCCTCTCCGAAGACCTCGGAGAAGTCGGTGTATTGTTCCGATAGGTCTGCTATGGTAGCGGCGTTGTCCTGTGTAGTCGCCTCCGCTCGTCCCACAGTGGGGTTGGTTCTGCCCGCTGGAACTGGTGCCCGGTACTCGCCGTCGCCGAATGTGAAGGTGCGGGTCTCCCAGTTGATGCGCGGGTTGTTTGTCGCGAGCCATGGCATCCCCAGGACTGCAATGGGCCGTCCGATGTGAGTGACGACGAACGATGTGCGTTCAGTGTGAGTGCCCATTTGCAGGGTGACCGGCTCGGTTTGCAGCGTGGCTGGTTTCCCTCCCGCTGTAGAGCCATCCAGCTGGTGGAATGCCAACGGCGTGGGGAGGGGGAAGCAGCGGAGGTCGAGTTTGGCGACTAGGTCGGGGTGGATGAGGTTTTTTGAGCACCCCGAGTCCACTAGTGCCGCGGCCGTGGTGGCTCCGTTGTCGGCAGAGAGTTTGATTGCCGCCATTATTACGGGGCTTTCGTCGTTCCATCGAGGTGGTCCGCGCTGCTGTCCCACCGCCTGCCTCGCAACGCGTTTCAGGGCAGGCGGGGAGCTTTTCCTGCTGGCTGGTCGGGGTCTACGTTATCCTCTTCCCCCCAGTAGGCGTCCCAGCCTTCCTCTGGTGTCGCTGTGGCCACGGTCATTCGGCGGTGAGGGGGCGGCCCCAGGTTGGGTGGTTTGGGGCTGATTTTCGGGGTGGGTTTAGGCGCACTGGTCGGCGGTCGGTTGGCGAAGCAATCCACCGTCTTGTGCCCTAGTTTGCCACACTTCCCGCAGGGCTCCCGATTGAATTTCTTTTTTGGGTATATGGGGCCGGCCATCCCCACGTGTGGTGCGGGTACCTTTTTGCAGGCATAGTTTGTGTCTTCCGTGGTTGTCATGAGGAAGGTGCGGTGCGCGTGTTCGGCTTTCCCCGCGAGGTGGATCCACCCGTGTAGCGTTTCTGGGTCGTCGCGGTAGAGGGCCCATTGGAGAACGTCGCGATTGAGCCCCCTTTTGAACATTTCCAGCAGGGTGGTCTCGGACCAGTCGCTGACCTTCCCCGCGAGGGCTTTGAACTCCAGGGCGTAGTCTGGAACAGTGCGTGTGCCCTGTTTAAGTCTTTGGAGTGCGCTTTTCACCCTCACTTTGGCTAGGGGGTCTTCGAAGTAGTTTTTCATCTCATTGATGAAGGCAGGGAAGTTGGCGAGGGCAGGGGAGCTGGACTCGTACAGTTGGACGTACCAGTCCGCCGCCCTGTCTTGTAGTTTGATCGCCACGGCGGCGATCTTGTCGGCTTCGGAGTCGTAGGAGTGTCCGTGCCTCCCCATGAACTCCCTGGCGTTCGTTATGAAGAACGACAGTTTCGTGGGGTTCCCATCGAAGAAGATGGGGAAGTCCTTTGGGGCCCGGGCGTTTTGCGCGGCCCTTCCTCTCGCTTCCCGGCCTGTGGTGTCGTCCGCCTGGGCTGTCTGCTGACCTTCCGCTGGCCCGTGGGGGTTCGGTGCTTCGCTCGGGGTGTGGGCCTGTGCGGGGACGTCGTTGGGTGGCGCGGGGGGCATAAGCGACTGGAGCATGGTCCGGAGTTCCGTCAGTTGGGCCCGCATGGCCGCGAGTTCAGCTCGTGCCTCCTCGTCCACGGTCCGCGCCGCCGCTGGGGCCGGTTCCGTCGGTGTGTCGGCGGGGGTGGGTTGCCGGCGGGGTTCATCCTCCCTCTGCCGTTGGTCCGCTTGCTCCGCCGTCTGCTGGGTGTCTCCATCGTCCTCCTCCGTGCTGACCGCCGTTGGGCTGTCGCTCCACGTCCATTGCTGGGGTGCGATGTGGGGCGCGGGGTCCTCCGCTGGTTTCGGAAGGTATGTTGCTCTCTCCCGCGGTCGGGTTGCCTCCGTCGCCATCTCCCCTTGGGGTTGGAGCTGCGGCTCGGGTCGGGTGGGGTGGGCGTCCATGGCTCCGGGAGTCCGCGGTGCCTCTGGCCTCGGTCGGTCCTCCTCTGTTTCTTGCCGTGCGGCTCGCCCTCCTTGCCCGCGTCGCTCCGGTTTCATCTTGCTGGTCTTCTCGCCGTCTATTCCTCCCGCGGCTCGTTGTCGTCCGGTGGGGCTCGGCGAGGCTGAATTTATGACTCTCAGCTTTATGTCATGCGCTGCCTACCTTTGAATAATGCTCAGACACTGGTTCGGTGGATCAGGCTCTGGTTTATTCACAGCGCAGGTACAGCGTCGGGAAAAAAGCTGAGAGTGACAGGAGCGCGCCGGTGCGGGGTTTAAATACCCCGCGCCGGTCAGCGCCCCCTCACTCGCGGTCACGTCACCCCCCTTTGTCCAATATGTTGCCCTGCCGGTGGGTGAGGGGTTGCGAGGCCCCGCTGGCGTTCCGGGATCGCCCATCATCGGGTTTTCTATTCATCCGGTGATTGCTGTCAGCTGGGCGATCTCCGTTGTATTAGCGCTGATGGCTTGGGTGTACTCCGTGATCCGTTTAGCTATTGTTTATTGACCGTTAGTCGTTGTGAGTTGATGGCTACTTATCTTGAGCCCCTTCTCCTGTTTCCTTGCTATTGTCATGTGTGCCATTGCGCTGATGACTTCAGCTCAACGGCACTCATGACACTCCTCCTTTCTCTGTTCATAGATTCTCCACCCTCCATGACTCCTCCATTCTCAGTTCATAGACTCTTTAAGGAGCAAAATAAAATCAAACCAGCAAACTAGGTTTTCATACTGATTACAAATTACCTGGACTTGTAAGGTAATTAATGCACATATATATAACTACACTCTATGCCAAGCAGCTCCGCCTTGATCCCCAAACAAGAGGAGCCAAATGAAAGTTAGGGCAACCCCAGACTAAAGAAGTTCACAAGACAGCAAGTCATTCTTGGTGTCTAAAGAACAGAAACAATGGACTTTTCCCCATCAACTCCATATAAACTACTGCACAACTTATTTACCAGCCAAATCTTCTGCCTCCTGTGACCTTCATGCACACAAACTCCTCAGATAAGGTAACGCTGCAATCCTTCCAAACTTCCAGAGGCTGTGAGAGGGGGGCAGACAAACGGAGAGACTGCAGGGGACAGCAGGTCTGACTGCATCTAGCAAAACCCTCTGACTCCTTAAAAAAGGCTGTGTGGGGAAGCGGGGAAAGGGGACTACTTGTTTTCTCCACCCACCTCTGACTAGGCAATTCCCTATTTCCCAAGTCCTAGCTCCTGCTTTGTTCACACTGCTTTCAAGACAACAGCATAACCTGGTTTACGTAACTGGTCCACTTACCCAGCCTGCTATAGGGATCTAACCTACTTTCCAACAACCTAGGAGGTAATATAACCAAGGTCACTGTGCACAAATGTTGGAGAATGGGAAATGCACAACTATTCTGCAGAACCTTATTAGAAGTACATGAACATGTGGAAGATTTTTTTTTTATCCCGCATTTATTATTTTTATAAATAACTCAAGGCGGCGAACATACCAAATACTCCTCCCTCCTCCTATTTTCCCCACAACAGCAACCCTGTGGGATGAGTTGGGCTGAGAGAGAGAATGACTGGCCCAAGGTCACCCAGCCGGCTTTCATGCCTAAGGCTGGACTAGAACTCCCAGTCTCCTGGTTTCTAGCCCAGCACCTTCACCACTAGACCAAAATGGCTCTATAACGTAATGATTAAGAGGTTGAACTGGGAGACTAAGATTCAAGACCCTCTTCAAACTCACCAAGTAATTTTGGGCCACTCATACTTTCTCAGTGCATTCCCCTCAATCACTGTGGAGATAAAATTAGGAAATGTATTAGGGTTGCACAGCCCTTTGTAATTTGGAATAGGGGTTCCAGAGAAGGCAGGAGCAGTGGTGTTTTTTACCTGAATCATGCAGCTGCTTTAAAGAGTTGCAGGCAGGATATAGTACAACACAGAGGTAAAACTGCCCACCCCTTTGACATCATCTTCTAAAACCTGTCTACCATAGTACATTTTTCTTCAGAGAAATGCAGTCTATCGGTGCAATCACCTTGGTTTCAGTATTTGATTGACAGGCTTTCAAGATTCTGTTATTATACCCTACAACAAGATAGCAGCATTCCTGGAATCCTAGCAGTGTTCTGACTGGTCCTACCTCAAAAGGCTGACAAGTTCAATACAGCTAGGGTACCAATTAAACCGGGGAAGGCTCTGTTAGAGGAGAGATTTCATAGAGCTGTTCTCTTTCTTGGCTTGGCCATTCCAACTCTTCTTCTGTTTTAACCATCCTTTGGTCATACGACTTGTGTGTTTTGGGTCATCGTCTTGCTGCATGATCCACTTTCTCTTGAGCTTCAGTTCACAGACAGATACCCTGACATTTTCCTGTAGAATTTGCTGGTACAATTCAGAATTCACAGTTCCATCAATGATGGCAAGCCGTCCTGGTCCAGAGGCAGCAAAGCAGGCCCAAACCAGGATACTGCCACCACATTTCACAGATGGGATAAAGTTCTTATGCTGGAATGCAGCGTTTGCCTTTTGCCAAACATAATGCTTTTCATTCAAGCCAAAAAGTTCAATTTGGTCTCATCCATTCACAGACCATTCCCCAATAACCTTCTGGCTTATTCATATGGTCTTTCGCAAAGTGTAGACGTGCAGCAATGTTCTTTTTGGAGAGTAGTGGCTTTCTCCTTGCAACCCTGCCATGCACACCGTTGTTGTTCAGTGTTCTCCTGAGGGTGGTCTCAGGACATTCGCCAACAAAAGAGAGGCCTTTAGTTCCTCAGAAATAACTATGGGGAACTAAGAAATCTCCCAGAGTATTACACACCTTGCTTTTGGTGTGATGTTGTTTGGTTGACCACTCCTGAGGAGGGTAACAATGGTGTTGAATTGCCTCCATTTGTACATGATCTGCCTGACAGTGGACAGAGTCCAAAATCTTTGGAAATAGTTTTGTGACCTTTTCCAGCCTGCTATCAACAACTGTTTTTTGGAGGTCCTCAGAAATCTTTGTTTGAGCCATGACACACTTCCACATACCTGTGTTCTGAAGATCAGACTTTGATAGTGAATACCCAGTGTTTTATTCTTTAAATAAGGCAGGCCCTCCCACACTCACACCTGATTATCATCCCATTGATTAAAACACCTGACTCTAATTTCCCCTTCAAATGAACTGATAATCCTAGGTTCACATACTTTTGCCATACACAAATATGTAGCTTTAGATCATTTTCCTCAATGAATAAATGAATGTATAATGTTTTTGACTCAGTTGTTTAATTTGGTTCCCTTTATCTAGTTTTAGGACTTGTGTTGAGAACAGATTGCATTTTAGGTCATACTTACGCAGAAATATTGAAAATTCAAAAAGGTTCACAAACTTTAAAGCACCACTGTACATGCACTACAGCATATTACTTTCCAAGATTAAAAAAAAAATCTAAAAACCATGAATAATTGTCATTCTGAAACATTTGGAGGGAGGCAGGTTGGGAAAGATTGATACAGCATGTTAACTAAGAGACTAGCTTGTGAATCACCAAAACACTGGCTCATAATGAAGGCTCCTTGGTTACTTTCCCCTCAATATAAGAAAAAAAAACCTGATCACCTTGCCTTATAACGTTGTTTTTAAGATCACCAAGAAACTGTATTTCTTAAATACAGTTAAACTTAAAAGCAACAAGTAAACCAAAGCAATACCTGCAACTTAGAGGAAAGAGGTAATTAACATGAGTACAATTAAGAAAAGCTGAGAGATGATTTAATATCAGAAGGATAGAGGTGCCAATGGTTTTCACGTGTACAATTAACAGACAGATTTAAAGTTGATAAAAAGTGTTTTGGTTCTGAATGTGATAAAACTGGATTTGAAATTGAGTTATGTACTAACGAAGAACATCGTATTGCTAAAATGTATAAGCTTTTGTTGAGACTTGAAACTGAGGATGAACAAGTTAAAGATTGTATGACAAAGTGGGATAAAAACGTTGGGTATAATATACAAATGGAACAATGAAAAGACATGTGGATAAAAGGGCTAATTTACATTGTTACAACCTTAAAGAGAATTTTTATAAAATGATGTATCCATGGTATTTATCACTGGAAAGATTGTTAAAATGTATAATGGGACTTCAAATATTTGTTGGAAATGTGAACAAGAAGGAGGGATGTTTTATCATCTTTGGTAGGCATGTAAAAAAGCTAAAACAATTTGGACTCAAATACATATATTAATCCAGAAGATTTAAAGGTTAATATACAATCGAAACCAGAGACTGATGGATAAACAATTGGAAAAAATCATATGAACTTTGTTTTCATATATGGTAACTGCAGCAAGACTTTTATATACTCAAAGGTGGAGAGATTCGATATTATCTACAATGGAAGGATGGATGGTAAAGTTGATTAAGTTGACTGAGATGGTGAAACTGACAGCTTTGATTAGAGAAAAGACATTGAGTCAAATGGCAAAGTAGAAGCCCCTTTTGGACTTTTTGCATGAAACAGAAAAGAATGAAATTATGATATATGGATTTGATGATTAATAATATTAGTTGCCAATATAAAAAATGGATGTTATGTTGTAAACTTATAGTAAGAGTTTTATTTATATCTGTTGTAAAAGGAGTCGGGAGTTATTCCTTTTTCTATTTGTTTTCTTCTTTTTCTACACTTCTGTTCTCTCTCTTTCAGTTTCTGTTAGATTTTATCTCTTTGTTTTAAAAGTTAATAAAGTTATTATAGAAAAAGAAAAAAAGAAAAGCTGAGAAGTTACTAAAAAAAAAAGCATTGTGTAAACACACAGTAAATGCTTAAAACATCTGGCCCTTATTTTTCCTTTGGTGGCAGGTGAGGAAAACAAAACCCCTGATGAAAATGCTTTTCAGCAGTAATTGGCCTCAATCGCAACAATGCAGCTGCATTGATCCATGATTCTCCTGTGAGCCCCCAAGTGTTCATGAAGGACAATTCAAGTGATGTGCAGACGGTGGAAACCCAGTTCCATTCAAGCTTCTGAGAAAAGTGCTCCTCTGGAAATGAATGAGAGAGTCAAGAACCTATCAGAAGACCCAGGACTGAGTTACACAACAAACCTCATTCTCAACTGAAGTCCACACTGCTCTGCACTAACAATGCCAGACAAATACAAAAAAAAAAAAAAAAATGGGTCAAGAAAAAACCCCTCCCTACATTTCCAGACTGGCACCAGATCTTTGAAGAGACATGCAAAGCTCAACGAAAGGCTTATAAAGTGGTAAAGCAAATGCTTTCTTTTTGGTCCAAACAAATTTGACCAATTTGACCAGGTGCGAGAAACTCACAAGGCCTGGACATCGCTCACTTACACAGCTCTTTACTTTCTACGGTAAAACTTTGAATTAATGGACCATTTGGGGGGGAAGGGGTATCTGCTAAACCTGAATTTATATTTTTGATATGATTGACATCATTTGCACAATTACATTCCATGTTTTATGTATTTTTGCATCAATCATGTAATTATATAAGTGACTAAACTGATGCAAATGACATAATTAAATTGTACCGACTGCTCTGTCTGTTGTTTAGGGGTGAAGTCCAAAATAAAATTTTACCCATCGCTTCTGAAGTCCACTGTATGGAGATCTGAGGACCTTTCCTATACCACAAGCTGCATTTTCCACCATCACCAGCATTTTTTTCTTGTGCAAATTGGCCTTTTGCACATAACATGTAAAATAAGTGATTAAATTCAAAATGTTTCTATTGTTGTAAGAGTCAGATTTATATATATTAGAAAAGAAAAAGGCACCTGTTTTATATGTACTAATCATGTGAATTAGCACAGACAAGTAATTTCTACAAATGTTGAAAAGAATGTTAAGCTTTTGGAGCCTTTTGAATTTTTAAAATATTTTACAATTAACTTTTAGATCATGCTTTTAGATCCTTTGAACTTTGAACTTTTATATTTATGTAAGTATATATAATATACTTTTTTGGCATAAGCACCAAATATCATAGTTGCAGAACAGAACTCTAAGACCCTGTAAATTGCAATGATATCTGAAAAATAAAATGAGCCACATGAAGATGCTCTAAATCAGGGTTTCTCAACCAGGGCTCCACAAGAGGTCACTAGGGGTTCCCCGGGAGATCACTATTTATTTTAAAAATTATTTCAAATTTGGGCAACTTCACATTAAAGAAGCAACATTCATTCCTTATTTTTGGCTTAAGAACACTGTTAATGCATATATACTGTACAGGCCTATACATGAAACAAATATAATAATTTCTGGTCTATAGTTGAGCCTGAAGGTGCAGGGGTTCCCCGAGGCCTGAAAAATATTTCAGGAGTTCCTCCAGGATCAAAAGGTTGAGAAAGGCTGCTCTAAATAATTACAGTACAGCTAATCTTCCTCATGCAGATCCCTAAGCCAAAATCACTTAGCAAAATAATTAGCATGATGCATGATCTGAATCACTGCCAAATACATCATATGAACTTTGTCACCAGGATACATGAGATTGGACACTAAAATCTTTATTCTGACATGGATACTGTCAGAATGAAAAAGATTTTTCCTACTGCAAAAAAATTGGTTCCTTTCCTATTTAAAATGCAGAGTGGAAACTCAATTTCATATTTTAAATGTGGGGTATTGCCATATATCAAAGGTTTAGATGTGAAGTATTTCCATATATCAAAATAGCCGGAAATTCTAGTCAAATACTCTTGTTCTGTCCATTCTGATTCAGCAATCTAACTTTCAAAATGTTGACAGCTGTTTAAAAACCTAGTGACAATTACTTGACTTATAATATCATTATGTTCCACAATATCCTTGTGATGCTGAATTTTTAAAATACTAAATCATTTTCACATCTTAAAAATAAATTGATTTAAAAGCCTAATCTATTTATAGTCCCAAGGACATTTAAACTACCAACACTTTGCCTTCTCCCACAAATTATTATTAACAGTTCAGGGCAAAAAGTGTACCTTGAAACCATGATTCAATTAGCCTGAACTAACCTCATTTGATGATTGGAAATTTGAGAATGAATACTGCAAGGCTGATTGGCTAGCATAGACTGTGCTATGTCTTTCAAACATGCAAGTTTTTGTGTAGAGAATTGAGCAAGCAGAGCATAGAGCCTTCTGCTGGCATTCTAAACAGATAGCTATGTTAATCTCTTTTAACAAAAAGAAGTAAGTCTGTGGATCTAGCTTTTCTGGGCTAGATTATACCTCCTCAGAAATCTTGAATTACAAGTGAATACATGACACATGCATATTTTTCAGGGTGTGAAAATTATACACAGTGAGACCAGAGGGGCTTGCAATATAGGGTACCATTATGAGAGACAGTGTGGTGTAGCGGTTAAGGCATCAGGATAGAAACCAGGAGACTGGGAGTTCTAGTCCTGCCTTGGGCACAAAGCCAGCTGGGTGACCCTGGGCCCGTTACTCACTCTCAGCCTCAGGAAGGAGGAAAGAACAAACCACTTCCGAAAAACCTTGCCAAGAAAACTGCAGGGATTTGTCCAGGCAGTCTCTAAGAATCAGACATGATTGAATGGATTAAAAAAAAAAACCTCTGTAATTATAAAGATGACTTAGCTGTACTTGTATTCATGACTGATACATATTTGTCCCTATTCAAGATATAGGGAATATGGAAAGAACTGAATCTCTTGATGAGTTTTATTTCAGCTCTTTCATGTTGAAGCCTATCTTTGTTCTAAAATTGCCACCTGATAAATTATGTCTCACCCGCTCTTAATACTGTCATGTCTGGTTTGTTTGTTTTTCAAATTTCTATCACCTCCCATCTCCCCCAAAAAGGGGGACTCTGGTTGCAGAGTATTAAAAAACAAATGAAAAAACTATAAATTTGTCTGCTATACAATTCAGTGTGATACATGCCATCATTTACCAGAATAAAAAGCGGCACCTTTCTTATGCCCCTAAAGTCCTGTGATCATACACAAATTAAAACAAAATAATTGGGAGTTGGTATGCAGCGAAGTGCCAACTTCCATCACCATCACTGTCAAGATTGCCTCTTTGCTCAACATGATGGTATCTTACATGTGTTTATGAATTTCATTACATAAATTATGCTTGATTCTCCCCCACCCCACCCCGTTAATGTTAATTTTGTCTATATGGCTGAATACTGCTGAACATCCACCTTTCTGCCTTTGCAACATGGGAATGGAAGATGACCTAAATTTACTACCCCCTGCAATCCAAGACTCTCAACAGTTCACAATAATAAAATATATAAAACACTCACAGTAAAAAGTTAAAATTACATATTTATAAAATCTGAAGACAGTAGTAGAGCCAGCCTAGGTGTCATGAATCACTCCAGGGCCTCTAGAACAACTCTGTTTTCATGGTTTCCAAAAGGCCAAAACTGGGTCAACCTCAGTTCACGTGAGAAGCTGTTTCAAAGAAAGGTGCTGCCACAAAATAGCTAGCTATAAGCCTCCTTGCAGAAATGGGGGACTGCCAGCAATTTTTCTCAGACCTACATGTCCAGCAGGTCAATTCTGGCTGGAGAAAGCTGTCCTGAAGATACTTCAATGCCAAGTTATATAGAGGTTCATGGGTCACAACTAGCAGCTTGAATTGCACTTGGAAGCTATACAGAAGCCAGTGTAGACTCAGAGCATGGGTTTAATCTGTTCATGGTTGCAGGTGCCAGCTAATAAACCAGAGACTGTATTCTGAACTATTGAAACTTCCAGGTGGTCTTCATGGGCAGCCCTATGTAGAGTGCACTGCAGTAATCCAGCCTTGTGGTGATGAGGGCATGAGTCACAGTACTGTTGTGAGGTGCTCCCACCCTAGGGCACAGCCTAGGCAAACCATGACAAAGGCCATTCTAGCCACCTGCCCATGAAACAATAGCTGTAAGCCCAGAAGGACACCCAAATTATGGACCTGCTCTTTTGGGGATAGCACTATTCCCTGAAGAGACAACACCAGAACTTGTCAGAGGCTTGTCCCAGAAACCACAAAACGTTTCTGGTTCTTCTCCTTTGTCGTGAACTGTGCAGGAACGAGGGGCGTGGACTGATTGCCGCTTGGGAACAGAGACATCGCCAGCAGACACAGCGGAGATGGGACCGAACTGTTTTGGCGATCGCCTTATCTACAATTAACACCAGCCCGAGGAATGCAGCCTGGGAACTGAGTTGTAAAACCGAAAGCAGTTGCAAGGATTCAGTCTCAAAAGAAAGGCGGGAAGACGTGATGAGTTTAAGGGAGGGATGCAGGGAATCTCATTCACTTGTGTCTCTGAATGGCAAGGGACTGTATCTTAATAAAATTTCCTTCCTGAAACCTAAATGGCTTATAGGGGGGATTATTGCTATTGAGATATCTGCCCCCACATTCCTCACAGAACTACTGAGCGCCTGAATGAATAAATAACAGCTCCGTCTTCCTGGAATTCAACTTCAGCCTCTTTTATCCCATTCATACCACAACAGCCTCTGAACACCTCTAAGTACACAGCAGTGTTTTGACCAAATTACCTCTTTCCCCTTCCATCAAATGGGTGTTTGCTCAAACGACTGTCCTGAAGTTTTAGAAAACAGACACCACCTCTGCCTTGTGCTCCATTCTTAAGATAAGTCACTTTTCTTTCAACTTCAGGAAATGGGTATTTTGGAGCAGGCAACTACAGCAACAAATCTGTGAACGACAAATGACAGTCCTACCCACAAGAGCATATAACATGCTCTTAAAATTCCAAGTGCACCCACTACACTGAAAAGGCTTGGGAAACCTGTCCTATTACATTAGATGTTCTTTAAGGTATATTTCAAGGTTCTTCATGTTTTTTCCTGTAGCTAACAGTCAATCAGCAAATGTCAAGCATTAATCCCATGACTCACTGGCTTCTCCATCAGACTGCCACTCTGTTGCTTTTTTTCCTGACTTTCCTGACTGGAAGGTGAAGTCCACACATCTTAAAGTTGCCAAGGTTGAGAAACACTGTGTTGATGTATGAAAATAATGTAATAAATACTACTTTAACTAACAGTACTATGAATAACAATAATAGATAATGACTTCATAAAAATAGGTAATGTTTAAAATCTGAGAAAGATTTAGCATGCCTTTTTTACCGAAACTGTTGATATCCACCTCACCCTCAGGACTAGGGACTGGCATGCAGCTCTACAGAAACCTAAAAGATAAACTGACTCCAATCAACCATCATTTATCAACCACCTATTGTCCCCCAGTTATTTGCTCACCCCTTTTTGACCGCCAGCTATTTATAGACCCCTTGGATAGTCCCATCGACCTTGACCACTTTGGGGAATCCTGCTATAAATAATGGATTGAAGATGATGGATTAGGCACCTGGTTTTCTTGTTTTTGCATTTATTATTGTTGAGTTACCCAGAGTTGTGTTTTCAAGATGGGTTGCAACATAAATCTTATAAATCAAATGACAAACCAATAGCCATTCTAGTTAGGAACTGTGGGAGTTGTTGTCCAACTATCTGGATGGCACCAGACAGAAAAAAACATCTGTAACAATTCTTTTACAAACACTCATTACTGCAGTCAGTCAGTTTTTTTATAAACATTGCTACAGTAGAATTCCCTCTCTCTCTTCAATACTGAAGTTCTAAACCAGAAGCTGGGAAGGTGGAAGAGGAAGTGACAATTGACTCTGACTTAACACAGTGACCAACATCAAAGCTAATCCCGTGGATGACCGGGACAGATGTTTGGAGTCAGGGATAGGAATGATTGGGGGTGGGAGGCACAAAACACTTCTTAAAAGTACAGAATGACTAGCTGGTAGCAAGAATGGAAGGTTTCCAAATTGTAATGGGTTCCGCTTCACTCTATCGGTTCCACCAAGTTTAACAGCCTCATTGCAATGCGTTTCTGTGGGGGCCACCCTAAACTGGGAACAGTAGAGAACTGGGTAGAAGTCAGCTGTCCTGATCGTAACCATTTCTCCACAACTCATTCAGCCCTCCCTCGCTTTACTCAACCCTCGCCCCTCAGAAGCAGCCACGGTTTTTCTAAGCCACGTGTAGCTCAGCCCGCTCACATGGTGAGGGCTGGGTTCCAGAGCCACCAAAATCGTCCCCAAACGAATCGCGCGACCTAAATACCCAACCCATTTCCCGCCGCGCAGGCAAATTGGTGTTTTTGCGCACCCCCAAGCCGAGCGCAGGAGGAAGGCGCGGCTCCTAAGAGAAGCAGCCGGCAGACCCACGTGAGCAGCTGCGAACAGCCGAGGCGCAGCCGGCCCAGAGCAGAGGCCAAGGCGGGCGCTAGACTGCGATCACGCGTTCCTTCTGTCGGGAAAAGGAGGGAAAGGGTGAAGGGAAGCAGGCTCACACGGGCCCCGCAGGTGCCAAGCCCTGAAGAAACCGCATAGGGACTTAATACCGCGAGATCACGTGCAGCGTTGAGGAACTGGAGCGCATCCCCCTGTTTTAAGGAAAGCATCCTCCTAAGTAAATGTTGGCATTGTAGGGTCCAACTGCCTGCTCAGTGCAAGAATCCAAATTAAAGCACCCCTGACAGATGGCTGTGCTACAGCAGGTGGCAGTACCTCATGGACCTAGCTAATCTCAAAAAGCTAAGTAAGGCCGATGGATGGTTAGTTCGTGGACAGGAGACCACTAGGAAATACCAAGGCTCTTGGAAGTTGGAAAAACATTGGAGAAGAGAGCAGCAAACCATTGTCATATTGTTGACAAGAAAATGCAACCTTTAGGTCCATTCAGTCACCACACTCAAGTTCCACTTAAGTTCTTATCACTTGCAAATGGCCATCTAGCCTTTCTCTGAAGACACAAAGTGACGGAAGGAGAGCTCCTGTGCTTGGTAATGGGTGCCACTACTAAACTGCTATTACTGTTTAAATGTTAGGGACAGATTTCTAACAGCCCTCCTGTAACTTAAAAAATGATTATTCGGTGTCCTGTGTTCTGGAATGACAGTGGAGAAGTCAGGGCCTCTGTGATACCCCCTCCATGTACTTTTAGAGGCTGGGTTCATACAACATACTACAGGATCTTACAGGCTAGTCGATGAACTATAATGGGACATACAGACAACACAGCAAGCCAAAATGAAGCAGACTAAATTAATGCATGAAACCCTAATTATGGGGAACCTGGGTAAATAATAGTGTTATCAATTAAAGTTTCTTCCAAAGCACTAGATTTGCATTGAAACTGACCAGCACTATTTGTGCTGTTGTTCTCATGGGATACAAAGATTTATGAATAGTGGGGGTAGGATATAACATCTGAAACATTTCCAATGTTATAAATAATGAGAAGTCTGAGCTCTAAAGGATGAAGTCCAAAGGTTTTACAAATCTAAAGCAAATATATATTTAGACTGCCAATTTGGAACTGCAATAGATAACATCCACAAATAACTGATCTAATAGTATCTGTTTTATGTTGTTTTTAATTTTTAAGATATCCACTGAATGACAACAGTATAAAAGTTACTCTATTTCACTCTGGTTGTTTAGTGTATTTAAATCACAATAAACTTATGGAGAGATGTGTAGTCAGCAGCATTCAAGGGAGTGAAATGGCAGGAGGAGATGTTTTGAGTTTGAGTGATGCAGGAAAGGAGGTAGATTCAAATAGTAGCAGCTTATGAGGAATAAAATATGCCGGTGCTATTTTTTAGTTTTCTGCTCCACTTTTTTTAACAAAACCCAAAATATTTATCATTGGATATATAAGACAGCAACATAAAACAACGATGCTTGTGAACTGTATTCCACATAGCAATCCTGACCACAATGGACATGCTAAAATCCTGGATATATATGGTGATTTATAGTGCTTCCAAAGAATACCCATAACTATCAATACAAGAAAGCCACCTTCCTTCTATTTAAGAAACAATATCCAAAGAAAAAGATACCTAGACCCTTTATAATAAATGATGACCTGGGGTCATTTTTTAAAAAAAAATTACTTGAAAACATACTGGAATCCACTTCCTTCAATAATGTACCACTGAAATGCATTCAACTGATAACTATTAACTATTGCTAATATTTGCACATTTGTTAAAACCAAAACATGACATTTTGGCAATACATTGTATCTTTTTCCTAGATAGCTTACTTAACGCACAATTCCAGTTACGCACCCGAACCAACATTTTTTGGGTGCAGTAAACCAGACCAACAGGAAGCACCACAAATAATAATTTATACAATAGCAGAAACGTGCCATCCTTACCTCAGAATCACCTTGCATATGGTTGCCGATTGAATGGGAAACCTTATTTCCTGTGCTGAGTCCTGCTACTAGTACTGTTATTATTGTTTAGCACTATTAAAGATCGTCTTCCCGTACACCGCAAAACACCCCATTGGGGAACTGGAGAATCAAAGGACAGAAGAAGGCGGGGCTTCGCATCTTAAGACGGTCGCCGCTCTGCCCCTAGAACTTAACAAGCAGAGCGGCAGCCAATGAAAAGCCGCAGGAGCTAAAGCGAATGGGCAGAAGGTTCCCTCTTGCTGGGTTAAGCGTAACTCGGATAAAGCCACGTGGAAGACCCGCCTTTCCTTTACGGTAACATCTGAACTGCTTTGACCGGTGAAGAAGCACTAGCAGCATTTGTAAAGTCTCATCCTATAAACACCTTCGGCAGTAGGGCAGATGCACCGTGTAAAGGGTACAATTTTGCCCCTCGTGGGGCTCCTTGAATCCCTTCGATTTAATGAAGTTAAAGCAACCTACCTGGACGCGATTTACTGCCGCAAGCGCCAGGGATGGACTAAATCACTCCCTATGTTCGCATAATGTCCTGATTCATGGTTGACTTAATGGCCCGGAATTGGTCAAGCGTAGCTATACTGGCCGGGTTCACACGACACACTGAACTATAAACCCCTTTAGGTACAGCAGCTTGTGTAAATCCAGCCAGAGGGTCCACTATTTATCCTACTGGAACGACGTTAATAGTTTTCAACGACACAGATCCAACTCTTAATTGATCTAAGTCAGAAGTAGGAGCCCACTTCATACTTTTTTTTACAGATCCCTTCAATGCTCCATTTCAGCTTTCTCTTAATGGCCCAGATCCTCCGCACGTGATTCAACCCGAGTCTGCACACGTCAGGCTTACCTAGGGATAGCCACGGTTTACTCAACCCAGTTTCTCAGAACCACTCGAACTGTACATAGCAGATTAAGAGGCGTTTGGCTAACACGCAGTCCTCTATGTTTTGCAAAGACAGCCAAGAAGATTTACTTCGGAGTACACACGGACGCAGTGAGCTACATCCTCCCCAGAAAATATAATTCGGGTGTCATAACCGTCATCGCCTAACCAAACCCACCCTGAACATTTTTCAGAGTTCCCCACAAAGTTTAGCTCTTAGGAAATGATTCCAAAACTATTCAATCAGAAGTTAAGCTCCTCAGAATTCAATAGCATTCATTCCCGAATAAATGGCCGCTGGGTGGCAGCCACAGAATCCAGTGAGATGTATATTATTCAGAAGAAAGAAGCCCCATTAAAATCACTAGGGCTTTCTCTCCGATAGTCACTGCCCTCACGCCCGTGCACAGATATACCCAATTTACGAGCCTCTCCATTGGGGCTCCCGAGTCCTGCTTTCGCTGCGGCGGGAGAAGCAACTCGGTCCCGGCGTCCTCCACTGCAATTCCCGCCTCCTAAACTCGAAATGGCGCTCAAATGATCTCTAGCTCTTTAAAGGGTCAATGCCGACCGCGGGGCTCGCTCAAACGTTGCTCATGCGGAGGCAAGTCTGTCAAAATCAGTCGGCTTCCCTGCCCCTTCCCGTGCAGGCTTGCAGCAGTAAGCCGAGTACTGGAAAGGTAGACCCGCTGACCGGCTGTGCTCGCTCACCTCGCTTTGCTGAATAAATCACAATTTGCAGTGGTCGCACAGCACATTAAACCATAGTTTACAAAGCAGAATAACCGGGCTCGTTCGACGCGCTAAATCACAAGCAGGATCGCGGTATGAACCGTAAATTAGGTTTCAGGTACAAGATGTTCTAAGAATCCGGGCAATTGAATTAATTCCGCTTTGTTTGCCTACGGGAACCATTCTTTTCATGTTTTCAGTGGCCCACAACTAGGCAGTTTTCAGCAGGGAAGCTGCATGTTCCGGATTCTGGTTGCAGTGCCTGACGCGTTTACCTGAGAGTAAGGCAAAATGAAATTCACACCCCTGCCGCCCGAGTATTTTTTGACCCCACTCTTCCACTTCGGCTGCAGCATTGCCTTTTTAAGTGAAAGCTACACTAAGCAGTTCAGGGGGTGGAGCAAGCTAAAATTGCAAGAAGACCGGGAAGCTCATACGTATCTTCCAAGCGGTAAAGCTTACCCCGTTGATCGTTCCTTTATGTTTGCTTTGCATATTGTATTATAATACTTGCTTACTGTATTTTCTACCCTTGCAACCTATCAGTCAATCTACCGGGTTCTAAGCCGGTTTACCGGACACATTAACACCCATCAAATCATGTCACAGTGCAAAGCAGCAGTCAGAGAAACTTGCTTGGCCCTAGAGAATCAAACAGTATTTGATTATTACAGGAATATGTAACAATCAGAAGTTCAGGAAAACCCTTGCGCTAAGTTTACTAGGGAGACGCCTTCTGGCTTGCCACGGCAGAGCCCTCTTTGCGCCCAATTTGTAGGGTAAAGAAGGGCCGTTCCCTTTAATTACGTTTAGTGGGCGGTTCCCCAAGGGAGGCCCCCTGATGAAAGAGGACTGCGGGGGAACGCCAAACCTTTGGCTGTTTTGTGTCTTAACGTAATTGCATTTTCGGAGTCAGAAAAACGGATGGAGTAACGAAGGGGGATGAATAAGAAAGGGGGGAAGGAGCTGACTGCTGACCTGGAAACTGTAGGCATGTAAACTCCCTCATGTTCTATTTTCTGAAACAAAAAAACGTTTTTAAAGAAAAAGCCCTGTGTTCAGTGACTTTTCTTGCAAGGAAAAAAAGTGCTTCTTTTATTTATTTATTTATTTTAAGCAAAAGAGCTTCCCACTCCACATTTACACATTGCTCCACATTATGTGGTCCCTGCCCCCAACGACCTCTGCATGGAACGCATTTGCTGTGTATTCAGGTCTCTACATACCGGTTGGTATGATCAGCAGGTGATTTGTTGTTTTTTTCTTTAGAGAAGTTGATGTAATATTGCCCAATCTTCTGGTAAAGCCCTGCTATTTTAGCGTTCCTTTGTTACTCCTTTCATTTCTTAGATTTATGTCCCTTCTTTTCTCCAGAAGCAAAAGACACCTTATATCTTAATCTCCGTTTAATTCCCACAACACCAATCCAGTGAGATAGGTTGGGCTGATAGTGGCCCAGAATCGTCCAGCGGGCAGGGCCATTCATGTGCATGTGTGTCATCTGTATATTATATTTGCGCCTTTGAGTCAGTCTTGACTCCTGGCAAATGCCTGGACTAGTCCCTGCAGTTTTCTTGGCAAGTTTTCAGAAGTGGTTTGCCCTTGCCGCCTTCCCAGGGCTGAGAGAGGGGGACTGGCTCAGGGTCACCCAGCTGACTTTGTGCCTAAGGGGGGACTAGAACTCATGGTCTCCCGGTTTTCTAGCCTGATGCCTAACCACTACAAATCGAAAAATAACCTGCCATGTTCTATAAAATGTACAGTTAATACAGTTAAAAGCTGAGGGGGAGGGGCTGGCCCAAGGTCACCCAAATGGCTTTGTTCCTATGGCAGGACTAGAACTCAGGGTCTCCCAGTTTCTAGCCTAGTGCCTTAACCACTACACCAAACTGGCTCTTGTGTCATCCATACGGAGGCTGAATAATTTATGGATGCTTCAACCTTTATAAATAACAAATTTCCCCCATCTAAGGTCCAGGCAGACAACAGAGATCTTACTGAGGGACTAACTTCATTGTGGTTTGAAGAGAACTGGAAGTCAGCAGTAACCTGGAACCAGCACCCAGCCATTATTTGAAAGTTTAGAGCAGCATATTCCGTTCTTTGCACTCACATGGGTGGGGTGTATGAATACTAGATAGGTCTTGCAGTTCAAATCCTTGACTCCATGTTAGTAGGGCCATCTACCTCACCTATGATAGCCATTCTGGAAGAAGAAGCAACCATCATTAAGGCCACTAATTCCCATCTCCTATGATCCTGAGAACCTCACCATTTTTAATGCCTATCATTAAACACCTACCATTTCTGCTGAAGTATAAAATAGGTGAGTGGGCTGCACCTCAAGAATGGTTTCAAACTAAGCACATGTACAAGTGTCACCGAGATAGGTGCAAAGCCATTGGAGACAGGTACAGACTACCAACAACAGCGTGAGGCACTAGAAGCATGAATACTTTCTAATCCTATAAAATCCTCATAAATGGATGCTAAAACCAATTAATGAAATGCTATTGTAACTTGAAGGAGGGTAACACTGTGTTGCTGAAGGACAAAGAAGTTTACCATCATGTATGGAAATGGGCAGGATCTTAAAGAGGCATTGGGTTGCCCGTCCTCAAGAAGCCATTGCTAGACCTAACCATACTGGAGGACTTTCATCCAGTATCTAACCTTACCTTTTTAAAGAAGGTTGTTGAGAAGGTGGTCATATAACTGCTTCAGAAGATGCTGGATAAGGCAGATTATCTGGACCCCTTCCAGTCAGGTTTCAGACCTGGGTATGGGACTGAAAGAGTACTGATCATGCTTGTCAATCACCTCTGGCGTAATTGGGATGGGGGTAGTGCATCCATCCTTGCTCTTCTTGACCTCTCAGTGGCTTTCAATATCATTGACCATGGTATCCTTCTGGTTGGCTCTGGGGATTGGGGGTGGGTTGCACTGTATTGTGCTGGTTCTCCTTCTTCCTCCAGGGCCATTTCCAGTCGATGATGATTGGGAGTGAGAAGTCCCACCCTCAGCCCCTGCTTTGTGGGGTTTGGTACTCTCTTTGCTTCTGTTTAACACCTACAGGAAGCCACTGGGTGAGGTTATCTGTCACCATAGGGTGAGGTATCATCAGTATGCTGATGATACTCAGCTTTACAAGTGATGCTGCTGATATTCTGTCTTGGTGTCTGGGGGCTGTGGGGGTCTGAATGGGGAAAACAGGTTTCAGCTCAACCCTAGCAAAACTGAGTGGCTTTGGGTTTTAGGACCTTCTGGTTCCGGGGACTTACCACCCCTTGTTCTGGATGGGGTGCAACCAGGGGGTCCTCTGGACTCATGACTCCTATTTGAAGAACTTCATGTTGTGCACCAGTTTCGCCCATTCCTGTACAGGGAGGCTCTACTCTCGGCCACTCATGTTGGGTCACCTCCCAAATGGATTGCTGTAATGTGTTGTACATAGGGTTGCCCTTGAAGAGCATCTGGAAGCTGCAGTTGGTGCAAAATGCAGCCATGTGGGCAGTTACGTGCACACCCCGATCAGCGCACATTACACCTCTACTCTGCAAGCTCTCTTGGTTGCCAGTTTGCTTCTGGGTTCAAGTCAAGGTGCTGATAATGACCTATAAAGCCCTACATGGCATGGGACTGGGTTATCTGAGGGACCACCTCTCCCCAGTTACATCTACCCATTCCATCAGATCTGGCAAAAGAGGCATGCTTCGGGTCCCGTCCACTAAGGAGCATCATCTGACAAGGCCCAGGAAGAGAGCCTTTTCTGTTGTGGCACCCACCCCTTGGAACATCATTCCCCTGGAGAATAGAATGGCTCAGACCCTGCTGGCCTTTCGGAAGGCTCTGAAGACATGGCTTTGTCACCGGGCTTCAGCTGTGGAGTATAGCCCTTCAGTGGTTGTGTTGCATGCTGTGAATATTGTTTGTACTCGGCTGCTATGTATGTTTTATGGCTTTAATATGGTCTTATCATAGTGTTATATGTTTTGATTGTTTTGATTTGTATTTTGCTGTTTGAAAATATAGTATTCCAATTATCAAGTAGCTAAAAAAGAACCGGAAAGAACAGGGTTTATTCTGTCATAATAAAAGGAAAGAGAAGTGATTACAGGAATTAAAAAGTATTAGCAGTTTTCATGGTAGTGATCCATAACGGCTTACAGTGCCACTCAGCCATGCTATGGCAATACAAAGTGTTATTGGTATGTTGACACAATGCTAGCTAGACTCTAGGGTAGAAATGGCCATTTGCCACACAGGCATAATGGGGTGCTTCAGTCAAGCGGGTTTGGGGGCCAAAATGTATATTACATACAAAAATTAATTTTCCAGCCATAACGTCCACCAGCAGATCATAGATATACAGTAGAAGTTAAATGAGGCTATCAGATAATCTCCTATAAAAGCTGATAATCTACCTTAAAGACATAGTTATTTAGAGGATGGGGAAATACACTTCTTCACTAGAACAGATGTAGCAGTTATCTTGGTCAGTTCTTATTTTTCATTGGAGGAGAGGGGGCAGGGAACTTTAGCTTTTGAAAACCTCAATGGATTCCAAAAAGAACCAAATGTTCTGACCTACATCATATCAGAATTCAGGGGCTGAACATGTAACTAAAAAAACTACATTATGATTTGACATGTCATTACGTGGTTTGTTTAGTTACATGTTTCTCTCATCTTTGTCATGAGTAAGGATGGCGAGCAGGGGGCTCCCATCCAGACTGTCAAGCGCATGCGTAGCACTGAGGAATTGTTCAGCCATTCAAAGAGACACAGATCGGGACCGCCTTAACCCTTGGGGGTTATATGTCTGGGTTTTTCCCACGCTTCTTCAGTTTGTTAGGATTCCTGTTAAGTACTAGTAATAAATATTAGAGACCAGTTCATTGTCTCAGTGTGTTTCCTGGTTGTTAGGACATCTTGTAGTAAAAAAACTTGATTGATTGATTGATTTGATTCACTGTACATAGCTGCCCATCTCACACAAGTGACTCTGGGCAGTTTACAGGATTAAAACACATAAACCCACCAAGCATTACCCCCCAGCACCCCAGGATAAAAAATGACCCCACTCACCATCAATAGTAAACCTGACTCAAATGCCTGGGAAAAATCCCTGGAACAGGGGGCCTTAAACCCACAGTGACTCTGCCTTGCCAGGGTTGAGCTGAAGCCTGTCCTCCCCGATCTAGACCCTCATAGCCTCCAGGCACTGGGAAAGGACTTTGACAGCATCACTTGGTTGGCCCAGGGAGGAGATGTACAACTGGGTATCATCAGTGCACCGATGATCCCACAACCCCAGCCAATGGATGACCTCACCCAGTGGCTTCATGTCGATGTTAAAGAGGAGTAAGGAAAGAGTAGAGTCCTGACACACCCCACAAAGCAAGGGCCTCAGGCTCTCACCAGCTGGAATCGGCCCTGGAGAAAGGAGTACAACCATCATATTGTGGTGCCTTCCACTCCCAACCCCCTAAACTGGGCCAGATGTATAATGATTGATGGCACTGAAAGCAACTGGGAGATCAAAAGGGTCAGAATGGATGTACTACATCCATCCCAAGCCCACCAGAAGTCACCCAGAAGCATGATCAATGCTGCCTCAGTACTATAACCAGGCCTGAATCCTGACTGAAAGGAATCCAGATGGATCTCTTTCTCATTACATAAAATACAAACGTGTCTGTGTGTGTACACACATACACATGATTGTATTCTTTTATAACTTACAGTATGTAGCATGCTTCATTAATCCCACACATATGGCTGTTTTAAAGGTACAATCAATTATTTTAACATCCTCCCAGCAGACACGGTTAAATGTACAAGAATAAAGTAGTGTAAGACACCTTCCAGGAGTGCAGTGCTTGGCAATAATTATGGGAATACTACTCATGTGTTCATGTAAAGGCACGCTTTATATTTGCCAAATATAAATATTTCCATGGGAATTCACAATATTAATAAATAAAGAATTGGATGCATTAGAAATAATATAGACAGTGTTGGTGTAAATGTGAATAGAACATCAAGGGACCTTTCTCATTCCCTTTAGTTCTCTCTTTCTTCATTTAATTTCATTATACAACATACTTATGAAAGCCTTTAGAGGAGTTTGTGTGGATCCACAGCATGGAGGTACTGATGTTTTGTCTGACACTGTCAATTACTGTATTTTTAATCTAGCAACATTTTACAGATTGAGCTGCTTAATTTTAGAGGATGATTTAATTTAATTATATACTTGTGAAAGCCTTTACAGGAGTTTATCTGAACACAGAGCATGGAGGTAATGATGTTTTGTTTGTCACTGTCAATTATTGTATTTTTATCCTAGCAACATTTTACAAATTGAGCTGCTTTATCTTGGAGGTTGAGATAAAAAATTAGACTTGTCATTTCCTAGGCATATAAATCAAATGGGAAATACACTGAACTTTAATTAAAATTACCTATTTTTTATATTCTATCTTTTATTAGCCACATGTGTGCATTCAGGACAGAATATAAACTTTACATGCCTTTTAAAAATACACTTGACTCCACTTTGCAATAAACTTCAGTCATCCTGGCTTTGAGGCAGCTTTTTATCTTCCAATCTCAAACATGAGGGACATAATAAGAACCTTGCTAGGTAAGAAGTAGGATCTTAATATAGTATTTTCTTTCTGAAGCCCACAAACAGCCATGAAAACAATCACTCTCAATTGCCAGGTTGGGGCAGGTTGAATGTTGAACAGTTGTCGCCCTGTTCCCTTCTGTGCATTGAGGACATGGTTCCTTTCCTACTATTTAAGAAAGACTTACCAGTCCAGTTAGGTTTTGCATGTGGAACAAGAGAGGGAACTATCTTCTCCTTTTGCTAACATTCAATACGTATTTTGTTGGCCATCCACAGTGGTTCTGAAACTGAAAGGTTGCATAGATCTATTTATAAATTTAGCTTCCTATACAATTCCCTAGTATAACTGCATTAGGAAGAAAGCACCACTATATTCAATGTAGATTTTGGAATTACAGTAATTACTCTCTATTCTGAAGTCCTGTAGGTCCTTGGACAGAATAGGGATTGGTGTGATTTAGACCTGAATGTATAAAATACCAGATTACTTTTCTGCTGCATGCCATGTCAGGTTGCCAGATTTCTCTGATGCAGAGCTATTAGCAAAAATAAATTATAGCATTTAATTAAATAAATTCCAACACAACAGCTAAAGAGTTCTTTATACCTGGAAACAGAAAGTTAAACTGCTCATTGAAAAAGATGAAAATCTTGGCATCATGTAGCAGGAAAAATGAAAGCAAGACATAAAAAATAAATTGTCATCTCATATAAATAATCTGAATGGAAGAGTTTTCAACTGCAGTGCAAATCTATCCTAATAAAATGACTCTATTGTAGTAGAAAGATTCATCCTGTTTGTGCTGATTTATAACTTAGCTGGACTGATGATGGACCTGGTGGAGTGATTCCAAGTTGATTCTGTTGACTGACCTTGAATTCACACCATTTTTGTAATAACAGTTGTAGTAGAGAGATTGAAAAAAAACTGTTCACAGCAATATATCTGAAAATAGGATCTACCTCAAAAATGTGAATACTGCAGAATTCATAAGCATTCACATCATTTCAGAAGGAAATATCTGCACCCCATCACTCACCATTCCTCCCCTTTCGAGATATGAGTCACCAGTTTCCATTCCAATACCAGTTTGTCTGTGAAATCTCTTGCATCACAGCTACTATTAGAACTGCCTGCCCAGTAAATAAACCACTCTGTACTCACAGGTTGTCCTTTCCTAACCTGGCACCCTCCAACTTGTTGGGATTGCAACTCTTAGTTCTTAATAAGCCTAATGATATCCAGGAACTTCTAGAACTGCAATTCCAACCCATCTGATTGGGGAAACTGCTGTTAAGAGATAAAGAGCCTAAAAACCACCATGCCGGATAAAATAAACAATTCACCTAGCTCATCAGAGTATGAGAGAAGTTCTGCTGGATCACGTGGTCAACCTAGCTATTTACAACATACAGCAACTAGAAAGGGAAGCCCAGAAACACAGTATTCCAGGCTCTTCCACAGGGGGTTTAGTTCCATCAGTGAAGCAAAATGACTCACCCCCTCCACCCATCAGATCTTGGCTTCCTCCTGCTTCATTAGCTGAGTATATCTATGCTGACACTCCAAAATAACTCTAATAATTTGCTCGGCCAAAAAACCCCTATCCTTAACTCTTTCTAAAAGCCATGTCAGCAAGAACTGGAGGATCATTCTAATTTTAATCATTTTTATCAACCAATTTAGCTGAACTTCTGAAGCAGATACTCCAGTAAAGATGCCAGATTTCCTGACAAGATGTATATATTTTAGAAGACCAACAATTTACATATGAATCTTATGACATTGGCTGAGCTCATACAGTGTGTTAAATCATAAAGCGGTTTCTTCAGATTTGGTATAGCATGATGTTAGAATGCAGCCATTCTGGCTTATCAGCTGTGGCTTATAGCATAGGTTGATGTATGAAACCAGCCACTGGGCAACAAATAGTGCTTTTGAAATATGGCTTAGAATGATGAACCAAGCCAAAGACATGGAGGAATAAACTTGAGTTCCATGGAAGCAAGATGAGATACAAGTGGAGGATTACTTTGCATTACTAAGCATGCTGCCAGACCAGGGATTAAAGCAATTTGTTTTTAGTGAATGAATGTGAAGAGGCTGGATTTAAGGGCTCTCAAGTGTACAGTGTTTGCATTTGTTAATTTGGTGGAGAATAGTAGTAATTTGGTTTGGTTTGGTTAGAGTTGTGCTCTTTATTACTTTGAACATCTGAGCAGAACTTTCAATTTAAAAAAAGTATGTCATCCTTTATAGCTTTATTGATCCTCCAGGCTGAGGGCCTAGAGGATTCTACAAAAAAGGCTATTTCCATGCAGTATCTTCATAGCAAATAGGAAAAGGGTGGTGAAATGGTATCAGGGAATATGATGGAATAGGCTATCGTAGAAATAGAAAATGGTGCCCACAACATTTCACAAGTTCTATATTTATGGAAGGAACCTCACTGAAGCTACATGTATAGCTAGGGCCTGCAATCTAAAAGGCAATTCACAAAAGCTGGCTTGCAGGAGGGGAAGATTATAGAGATTCGTATTCTTCAACATCAAGTCTCCTTTGTATTTGATTTATTACTCTGACCCCTTGCCCTAAGTTTGCCTTTGAGGATAAAGCTACAGGGCTTGAAAGTTTAATTTCAAATTAGGGTAAACTCAAATTGATGGAACAGTTTCAGTCTGCCTAATGTAGGATTCCCGTATGTACAATAAGCTAGATGATCATTAGATGGCAGCAGAGAGATCCATGAAACACTTTTGGTACCATCTACTGGCTGCCTCTATTTCTGCACTCTAGATATGGCAACCCTAGCCTAAAGACAAGTGGGACCCCGCCGGAATTCTATTTCACTTCATTTTTCGCACTGGGATGAATTATGTGGGACATTGAGGAAGATGAAGCAGTAGCAGCAGCAGCATCTGATGGGAAGACAGGACACAAATTTAACACATCAATAAATATTTTAAATAAAAAGCTAGAGCCTTTTTTCCCCTCAGGAAGCTCGTTTTGATTTCGGTGTTTGAAAGAGGCTTTATAAGACATTCCTACCTCAGGCTGCTAAATCCCTACCTGGCATTTTGAATGTTATGGTGGAAAGCTGTTGCGTAGCACAAAATACCAGAGCTGGCACTAGCAGCAGGCCCAGGATCAGCACTGAGCATATTGAGGTTGCTATCTGAGATGCCAGGAATTCAACTGAGACCTTCTCTATGTAAGCACATGCTTTATTAGGCAATGTTCGTTCCCTGCTGGGGTTCTGACTCTGGCTCTACTTTTGCTTCCCCTCCCCCAAATAATTTCTCACATATGCACAAGCAAAAATTATATATATGTATGTATGTATGTATGTATGTATACTACATGGGCACAAATCACTTTCTCTCCCTCACTACTTTCACCAGCCTGTGTCAGTAGATAATCTGAGCATGGTTCCTCCAAGGGGGAAGCTACCTTCATGGAGGGAAAGAAAGGACTTGCCCTTGTTCCTCCTATTCAAGTGACTATAAACATGAGCCAAGGGTTCATGCCTTGCTGGCATAGCCCAACATGCTGGAGCCGGAATATTAAGGCAGCAGGGGAAATGAAAGATGCCAATGGCAAACTCACAAAGAACTCTAGCAATCCCACACTAAACAATCTGCCTCCCACAATAACTCAGGAGCAGGAGGGAGAGCAGCAATAGATGTGAAAGGAATGCAGATGCCATTCAAAGCTTCAAAGATGCTCTTACACACACACGCACACTCACACGCACTCACATACCAAAGTGCCTCACTGGCGAGGACTTCACACGTATAATTATACACACAGAGGCAGCTCTGGGTTTTGCAAGAATTCAAAGCAGAAGGTCAGGCAGAGTTATTCTCTTATACCTTTTGATTCCCCCACAAAGCTGTTTTTAGACTTCTCACTGCAAAATAAATGGTTTAAAAATCAGGCAATGACATAGTTCCCCTCCCCTCCCAACCGCACTCTCTGCATTCCATTATCCCATTTTTTGTGTATGTGTCTGTTACTTTGTTTTAATGAGAGAGAAAGACTGGATAACGTATTTCCCCTTCTGATTTGTGCCTCCTTTGTACAACCACTTCCCACTGGCCAGGAGCAATCACAGTCTGTATACTGGGCCAGTTATTCTGCCCCCTCTCTCCCCGGAGCAGGGATGTGTGTATGAGCTATGACTGTGGCACCTATGGTCACTGTTTATAGTGCTTGTGTCTTCAGCTCAATAGGTTCCCCTGGAAGTTCTCGGGGTGTGCTGGTTTCAGTGGGCCGGTCACCTCTGAGAATAGATAAACGTTCTGAGAGACCACGCATCCGAGGGAAGAAGATGAAGTCATACAAAAAGCCACCCATCAAACCACCAATAATTGGTCCAACCCAATACACCTAGAAGAACAAAAGAACAAAGCATGGGAAGGGGGAACAAGAAGATAGGTTAGAGATGCAGAAACAGCTTAGGCTATAGCATTGCAGAAAAAAAAATACTTCAGGAGCTTCAGGGCCTTTCATAAACCATGCAGTGCTGGCACAAAATTGGCTGTTCCTATTGCTGATTGCTATCCTATCTCTGTACTGCTCCGTACTCTGTATTGCTATCCTATCTCTATTCCTATGCTGGCTGGGGAATTCTGGGAATTGAAGTCCACACAGCTTGAAGTTGCCAAGGTTGAGAAACAGTGCTTTGTAGCCTCTGTTCTGGCTTGCCAGTGAATGGTGGTGTCCTGATTTCAGGTGAGCAAGGCATCTTGAGCAAAGGGACTGGCACACCTGTTGGCTCTACTACCCTCCACCTTTATGGACATCACCAGCCAGTGGGAATCCATTTGCCAGTCAGGGCAGTGAGGTCAGATGGGACTTGAGAAAGTGGTAACTTAGGACAAGCGACAGGCTCATGTCTGCTGCTCTGCATGCATGAAGTAGAAGCACACCCTTGTCAAAGCACTCCCCTTCAAATCATATCCCTTCACAACTTGAAAGTTCCCCTTAGCCCACAAAACAGCTGTTTGGGGGGCTGTAGACAGCTGCCAGGTTTAGAAACAGCCAGCCTCTTCTGCTTCTTTCTGAAGGCTGCAGAGGCAGTCCAGAAGCTGGAGAGTCTGCCTCTGGCAAAATGGAGCACACACACCCCAACAGCCATTTCTCTGGCTTCTTTGGAGTCCACACTTTCCACATCTTGGCTTGCAGAGGTGCAGTGAATTGGAAGAGTGTTAAACCCTCCCTCAAAGCACTTGCAGCCCACCCTGCAGCTCTAGTCAGCTAGTCTCTTCTACTTTACCAGCCCCATCTCTGAGCCTGGACACTGATTCCTGGGGCCCGAGAGGAGACAAGTAAAGCAATGGCTCTTCCATAATTGCCAGATCTCCAGTTCCATTGACTTAAGCTTGCTGATTCATATATTGTCATATACCTGGTTATTAGCAGAATAATCTTAAAGTGAGGCGAAAGAAGTGTGACATTGGGATGCTCTCAACCTTTTTTTTTTTTAATCAGTCTTGACTCTGGGCAACTGCCTGGACAAGTCCCTGCAGTTTTCTTGGCAAGGTTTTTTGGAAGTGGTTTGCCATTGCCTGCTTCCCAGGGTTGAGAGAGAGTGACTGGCCCAAGGTCACCCAGCTGGCTCTGTGCCCAAGGCGGGACTAGAACTCCCAGTCTCCCAGTTTCTAGCCTGGTGCCTTAACCACTGCACCAAACTGGTTCCCTCCTCTCAACTATACCAACAGAATAAAAATTGGAACTGAGTGTCATTTCTTTTTGGGACTATTAAAAATATTTACTTTAATGGAAGATTGAAATGCACCCAAGTTGCTCCTGCCATGTTTTTTCCTCAACCACACACTACCTTACAGTATTTGGGACTTCCTGAGAGCCAAATTTCAAGAATTCAGAGGCTGCTTGGGATAAAGGAGTAATCGGACATGATTCCCCCTTCTGAAGCTGGAATTGTATCTCCAAACTCAGAGGGGGAAAACCTGATAATCCTTCAGCCCCTAGACTGTTGTTTCAAAGCACTGTAAGATGGCATCTTTCCCTATCCTTACAAACCAATTCCTTACCCAGTGGTTGGTGAAGTTACGGGTTAGGACAGCTGGGGCAAAGGATCGGGCAGGGTTCATGCCAGCTCCTGTGTAGTACATCTGAAAAAAGAGTAAGGTTAGATAGGAAAAGATTTCTTTTTTTCATCATGCTGTTGATGTTCCTAGCCCAAAGGGTCCAACTCCTTTATTTATTTGTTTGCTTAAATATCAACATTTGTATACTGCCTTTAGGCAGATGCACAAGACAAACAGTAAATACATAAGTAAATAAAGCAACAACAATTACGTTAAAGCACCAAAATCAAGCTTAAAACTGTCCTAAGGCACCAAAAACAATGTATACCCACTGAAAGGCAGTTTAAAGGGCCCAATTAAATTTTTTCTGGAAGGGGCAAGCTGTTACTCCGAAGAGAATAGACTTGATCAGTTTTAAACAACTCAAGAGAAGGCCCTTTTTCTGGTGCCTGACAAGAGGGTTACCGCGGGTGACAATGTCCTCAAAAGGGCCTCTTTGCAGATGTTAATGATAGGCCCGCTTCATAATGACAGAGCGGTCATCTCAGTAGCCTAAGCCATTTAGGCCCTTCAACTTTAAAATCAGCCACCCCGAAATGAAAAACAACTGGCAGTCCAGCTAAAATCATGCTGGAATTTGTATATAGTAACCTATACTGAATTTCTCAAATAAACATCTCTCACAAGCTACCCATGCCATTCAAGACTGAGCCTTACAGAAGATAGGCAGGCACTTCAGTTGGCAGCTGTGATTCAAAGTATGGATTTTGCGTTATTGCTTTCAGTGTTTTATCCCAACTGTTGGAAAGTCTGAGAAACAGGATTCCTGCAGAAGCAAACTGGAAACGCTTTCTGGCAGGAGTGGTTCACCTGAATTCCAAGGACCACTGAACTCATTTCACGTGGCCATAGGCTTAATTTCAAAAGCCTTCTTCAAATCCAGACCGGAATAAAAGCTGCTTCAGGAAAAGGCATGACCCCCATCCCCAAAGATTCTCTTTGGAAGAATGGTGTGCTTGATGGAAAAAAATCCCCCATTTTATAGAAGAAAGATCTGAAGCTAAACTGAGAGAAGGATAAGATGCAGTTAAGAATGAGGGGAAGTATTGGGGGGAACTAATCCTCCACCCAGGCAGGGTCAGGTGGCTACTACAGAGACTGCCTAAATGTATTACAGCTAGCTATACATTGGTGCATCTTGCACATGGAATCATTACCCCAAAGAGGTGTCCAAGTGTGAGGGAGAATCCAACTGCCAGGGCCACGGATCCCATGCGTCCATTACGTCTCTCATCATAGGTGGCAAAGACACAGAGGACAAACTGTAGGGTCAGGATGATTTCCACAATGGTAGCTTGGCTTACGTTTACACTGGGGTGCATCTGTAGCCAGGGAGATATGGTGAAGGATAGAACTATGAGGAACAGCAGAAGTTATCATTCATTCCATACCTAACTATACCTCGTAGGGGCTTTGGTTTCCAGACATTCTTTATACACATCAGAAGGGAGCACTGATTGCACTTACATCTAGCATAGGTTTGTGGAGCTGGATATGGCAATCAGATTACATTTTAATAGTGGCCATGTGACTATCTGCCAGACCTGATTCTAGTCAAGCTAGAGGCTTGGTAAGGTGAGCTAAAGATACGGGAAAGTAAGGTTGGCCTATAAAGCAACAGAAAGCCTGTAGCCAGGAGGAGAGATGCTTAGGTGAAGGAGCAAGACAAATCTGAGAGTCTACCATCTATATCTTTATATCAAGTGGCTAAATCAAACACAGTGGCACTTTCTAATATAAGTCTGTCTCTCAAGTATAGCTGATTTTCCTCCTTCAATTCTCTCTTAATTTTAGGAATAATCAATAAATCATTCCTAAAAGCCATCTAGTCTGACTTTTCCACACTACATCTCTACCCAAAGAAGGAGCAGCTGTTTATTAGTACATTACATATTTTCTTCATCTGAAACCTGAACCCAAAGGCCCCCCCTTTGTTTATCCCACCATACTCTGTGTCAGTGGGTGAAAGAAGTGGAAAAATGCAAGGGCAGGGACTTTTAAATCCACAAACTCCATTGCTGACTCCAACCAGTTTTAACCAAATTATGTCATTCCATACCACTGCCACCACCACCATACTCTTTGAAAATAGGAGTTAAAGGGGGGTGCACAGAGTAAGCCCTTTCTGCCTGCAGTGAAGTTCAAGCACCAATTTGTGGATTGTGGATTTGTAGCCTCCCTACATCACTGGCCCACAGCTGCTTGCAGAGTCCTCTTTTACTCCCAGATGACTAGTCTTCTGAGCCAGCTCCTGGTCTGAGTAGGTTTGGGGAAGTGTGTTTTGATGGCCATCCATCTTTGCTGAATAGTGGGTTTAAAGGGGGAGAATTTAATGGGGGGGCAATATTTTAATTTCCCACAATGACACCCAAAGTGATGGTTTGGCAGAAATTAAAATGGCAGCTAGACTCACTCCTTTTCAGTACTCAGAGCACCAAGCAGTGAAGTAAAATATAACGGGAGGCGTAGCGAAGCCCTGCTAGTTTTCCTTCAGTCTACTGTCTCTCAAGCTTATTGTCTTCCTTTTATTGCATCTTCCTTTTGAGACTGAACTGGGCTTAATATTCTAACAGATTGCAGTCACTCATCAAGGAGCCCATCTCATTCTTAACACATCGGGTTAGGGTTCCCCACCCACCCCAAATTTCTAACTGCCTGGATGAATACTGCGGTCCAATTGCATACAATTTTCTCCTCAGGGTCAAGGACTTGGGGACAGCAGGCTGGCACATCTCACATTGAATAGGTTATTTGTACTATTTCAGAGCTGAAGGTGAAAACTTCCTATCTCAGGTGACAGGAAAATCAGTGATATGGTGGAATTTTACTGATTAAAAAAATAAAGCACAGAGAGACTTGAAAAATAATCATAACGATAATAATGCCCCTGCTGAGTTTCAAAACAGCAACATTTGACTTGCAAGGCAAAATTTATATTGACTACAGGTAGTCCTCATTTAGCAACCACAATTGGGACTGGCAGCTTGGTCATTAAGTGAAGCAGTTGCTAAGTGAAACCATGACTATGCTTATGATCTTACTTTAGCTTTCCTTTGCTTTACAGACCTGCGAAGGTTGTAAATGCGAGGATTGGTTGTAAAGTTACCTTTTCATCACCATCATAACTGCGAATAATCACTAAACAAGGCAGGCGCTAAATTAGGACTACCTGTATTCTAGTGCAATAATTATTGATCTAAAAGCCACTAGAGGTCATGCATTGGCTCAACTGAAGGGATGGTCCTTTTTCTGTAAAGTAGCCAATGAGCTGCTGAGACTAGCCTGCCACAAGCTGTGCTGTCCCCATGGGACACTGTCACTAAAGGTGTTGTAAGATGGAAAAGTGTACAGTATTTTGGAAGCAGAGCAGAGCAATGTGCCTTGAGGTTGCTTGGCAGGTGAGTGAAGGATTAAGAGAGGGCAATATCATCCATTTCTGCCCTTCTGAAACATTTGCCTGCCTATTCTAGCAGCAGGACAACTAGACAGTCCTGAGAAGCCCTGAATCAGCAAGGGAACTGATGGGTATATACATCAGTTTTTCCCATAGGAAAAATGGGAGGAAACTGGTTCAATTTAGGGCTTTCCACTAGTACTAACCGTGATATAAATATATCATGGCAATGCCTTTTTTCTGCTGTGTCCCCATGAGATCACCTTCATTGCATCCCCAGTCTGTTCATCAGTGACATTTCTAGTTGGGTAATGAAATGTCTGCAAGCAAACAACCAAGCACAGAGAGCACCAAGGACTCCACAGTTCAACCCTGAGCTACATGTATTATCTTCTATTGGCATGCCCAGTCTGTGAGTAAGATAGACTTAAGCCAGCCTTAATTGCACCAGTGTTAAAATAACCCTATTAGGCCTTGTCACCAAACCTCTAAAAAGAATTAAAATAGTTTCACAGTCTGTAAGAGAAGGATGAGTACAGATGCCTTCCATTCATCTGGAACAGAACTGTATCATCATAAGAATTCTTCTAGGAATTTTAACATCCATTATTGTGCACCTCCAAAATTTGCTATCTGGAATTAGATTGCCAGCAAAATGTAAAAATATGACATGTACAGTAACTAACACAGATTGTATTTAATACCATTTAATTCACTCAGTCTCTGAATATTTCAAGATACATTCCTGGTATAATTTTCATTCAGATAATTGATATTTGAATATGCAACAATTACTGCTCAAATACAAAATACACAGATACAAAATCCATAATTAAAAGGCTTTTAAACTCAGCTGAAATGCTAGTTTGAGGGCTTTAAAAATACTTTTTCCTCCTGAAAACAGTTCATTTACTACCTAAGGGTATATCCATGGGAAGTTTGTAATGTGCCATTACCCTGCCTAGCGATGAGGATCCTGAACTTTATCTTTCACTTGAAATGTTCCTGTGTTTTTGCACAAATTCTAACTTTTCTCTTTTCACAAAAATAAAAATTACAGTTTCACAATTAGTAGTATTGATAGTTTTAGCAGACTTCCATTTGGGAATGTTCTAGCAGTACAGTGGGTTTACATCAAGAACGGAAGGGCTTCTTCACATAGGAAAGTTCATTAATTTCATTCTAATTCACATATAATATATCTGAAAACTCTCAAATTAGGATTGTTTTTGACAAGAGCAATGTTCTCTGATATGTGGTTTGGAGAGCAACGCTTGCTTTTCTTTCAAAATGTGGAAGGGCTGATTTACGTTAGAACTAACTGCAGATCTGATTAAAAGTTACAACAATGATAAAATTGTTTCATTAAGAGTGCCTTTGATATCACTCCTATCATCCTAAAATACTTAATCTGCATCTCTCTTCTCACAGATCCCATTCTTTTACTAACCCTCTTACTACATCCTATTGCACTGATATCAAATTCTATCATATTCTCCTTTGTACTTTGCACTCTCACACCACTCAGACAAAGAAGCATGCAAAGTATCTTGGGCAATCTGGCTACTCCAAGAGACTAGCTGAGACAAAAATAGTTTGCCTGCTCCCATAAAAACAGTTCAGGCCTTGTTTCAGGCTCTGTGCTAACAGATCTGTCCTTACAGATTTAGGGTGAAAAAATCCTCCTGTATGGGATGGTACTTTCTACCTTCATACTTCTACATCCCCGATTAGTCTCCCCAGCAATCCAGATTTTAAATGTCACAATGTGTAGCCCTTTAGAGGATCTCCTGCATACAGCAATGCTAACTCTTTGCTTGTTAATAGCTGTAGGGATACCGCCCCCCGTAAAAAGCATTCCTAGACGGCTCTGCATGATCCAATTACCGTATTGAGCGCCAGGTTACCCCGTAGTGCTGCTGGGGTGACTCCATAAAGCACAGCTGCACCGGCCAGTCCTCCCAACACCTGGGCAACCATGTAGAAGACAGCACGGAAGAGGGAAAGCTGCGAGCCCAACAGAAAGGCCATGGTGACAGCTGGGTTGATGTGGGCACCACTCACATGGCCTAGAGACTGCACCATGGTGGCTGCTACCAAGCCAAAGGCCAGAGCCACCTGTAGAACATTTGAGGGGCCAACAATCCAGCGAAGTGAAGCCCCCAGGCCAAAAAACACGTAGAACATAGTCCCGAAGAACTCAGCAAAAACAGCTCTCCAAAAGGAGAATGAGCGTGCCTCCCACATGACGTGTCAGGAGGAGGACAGAGACTGAACAGGGTGCAGCAGGATGATCTTGGAGCTCACTGCTGCTTGCTTCACTACCCCTCCACCTAAGCCCCTTGCTTTCTATTGTGGCTGTGAACTTTATAAGGTTTGCTAGTCTAGTCCAGCCCAGGAGGTGGGAACACAGATTGACTGATGGGGGTCTCTTAACTCTTCACTGCCTGACCTAAAGGTTTAGGCATAAGCTGATTCCTAGATCCTGTGGCTCCTATCAGAGCTTTAACTCCAGTAAGTCGACCCCTTTCACTTCAACTTTTCTCTTTCCCTTGCTCATCTCTCAACTAAGATGCCTTACTTTCGTTTTCTGCTTAGCAACTATTGGAGAAAGACCCCAAGCATGGTTTGCAAATGGCTTCAGTGGAGGTCACTGGGAGGTGGGGGAGGTGGTATGGAGTTGTCCTTCACAATCCAGATCAAAGGCTGGGGAACACACTTGCATGTTCTTCCTGATGCAGAGGTGCATGAGAGGGAAACAGCCTAATTTCCAACAGTTGCAAGCAGCCAGAGCTTCTGACTACTTGTGACATGCCATTGTTGGATCATGTGTGTGAATGCCAGGGAAGCATCAGCTGCTATCATAGGGTATTGTCTCTTGACTTTTCCCCATTGCTGAACTGAAGAACTCTCAACCCATTCATGTCATGTCAACCTGAGTTGTCAGAAAACTATACTTGCATGAAGTTTGCTATCTTGATTGATGATCACTATCATCTCTCTATCACCTCTGAGTGCATCTCCACTGCCACCTTGCTGTGGTCGTAAAGTGCCCATTTAGTTTTTGCTCACCATACGTCTTCATAATGTTGCCTCTGTCTCATTGTCAGCGTGCTGTTAGGGGAGAATGAAGACAACTTTAGGTGTTCCGGAATGGAAGTAGTGTTTTCAATGTTATGCCAACAGAAGACCTTCCATGTGGACAACCTTAGGCACATGGAGAAGGCTGCTTGAGATGATGTGGTCAGGGTTCCTCTGTCAGGTCTGCGTTGGGACTTCCCCCTTTCATTTGGATACTGGGCTCTGTGCCTGTGCTGCAGGGCTGTTTTGGCGTAGACCTGAAACAAGGCTTCTGCAGCCATTTTGTGGTTTCCTTTTTTGTTGTTGTTCTAATAATTCTGTCAACTGAAGTAGTTGCTTCCTCAGCTGAGGGACCACAACCCAAAGCACCTGACAGATGGACACTGCACAAACACCATCCCTATCCACCACATTTCCATACAAGTTGGGATGGTAGGTGGGCAGAGGGCCTTCCTCTGGTTTTCTGGTTTTCCTCTGCTCTGGCTGTGGGGGAGACTGGAACCCACCTTCTGCAACTGCTTTAGGTGCTGTATTTTGAAGAGCAGGTTGACCTATCCACCTGTACACAGATAAAAAACCCCCTTTCTCAAAATCGAGCTCCTCAACCACACTAATCCAGCAGATGCCTCTCAGTTGCACAGATTGGTTGACTGCTAGATGGAAGCCAAGAGGTATCTCTCTCCTGCCACCTACTGATCAGTAGGTTGACAGGTCAATACAGTAATCAATTTGAGAAAAAGATATGGCACGTATCCAAGAGCACAGCTTAACACTTCTCTCACATACACCAGTTCTTAGGAACATTGTATCAGTGGCTGCATCTGAGCAGAACAAATCAGGGTGACTGCTATGTCGCCCTCAGGAGAGACAACTCTTCATTGTCAACTAGTGGTCATTACCCCGATAGGTCAACAGTCCTTTGGAAAAACAAACAGGAAAAAAAATGGATTGGCAGAGTGCTAGGACCTTGCAAGCCTTGGCCCAGCATATATCCTATTCAGTGATTGGGGCTGGTTTTTCCTACTGTTGGTGACATTCAGATTTCAGCCAGAGGAAACATCGATCACTGCCTATACAGTATTATGCAGTACAGCTGTACAGACAGCAACACAGGACGGTCCTGCTCTGGACACACAGTAAGGATGCATTCTGGGGCAGCAAGATTTAAGGTGGCAGGATTCCCTCATGGTCCCAGAACGGAAGGAAAGCACAGCAGAAGCAGATGCACGGAGACATCTGTGTCAGTTCTGTGCTGTACCAACATCATATTTTACACATCTGGTGGCTGGTCTTGGGTAAGGGGGGGAACAGGAGGAGAGAAATGCTACTTTAGCGTCAGTACATCTAAGAAAGCGTTAAGGCTGTCTCACTCCGGGGCTGCGGGCAAGACGAAGGCAGCATCAGAGGGACTCGACAGAAAAAATATGTGGTCAGGAGCATGTTTGTCCTAAAGTTAGGTGTGAGTAGGAAAAGACCCTGTGTCTCTTAAGGCTCTTTGTGATATTGTTTCTGACTAGCACTGGAAACCGGAGCATGTCAGATGTTTTATGATTTTATATTTTCTGTATTTTTTCCCTTTTCCTTCTGGATTCAGCACCCCATAGGATATGCTGACTGTTCTGCCAGTGAGGTAAGAGCTGTTCCACTACTTCCAGCCTAATTCGAGCACAGAACTATCAACATGTCATTAGCAAGTTAAAAGGAATACCAATACGTTGCTTCGTTCCGTAGTCCTAAACCAAATAATTTCTCTGTATATCACTGGACATTTTTCTCCTAGAAGATTAGTATTTCTTGACGTGTAATCATCATGTCAATGGGAAACTTGCATGTTATGCTGCACTGAGACCACAATAAGTTTGTCACGAGATGTGTAAATCCATCCCAGATGTGTATTTCCTCCCAACAAGGAAGGAAAAAATGTTTTGCCTTCAACGTTCTGGAAATACCTATGAGGACCTGCCTTAATTTTCATGCCATGTGCTTAGTAAGGCTGAGGTGGGCAGTCCTATCATGACCGTTGAAAGCTTTTGATCAGTCAGTAAGCATAAAATCAGCATAAGACACTGAATGTCTCTGCTTCTGATATTTTTCCTAGAGGTAGGCACGGGTTTGAAAAGCCCCTCTGCCTGGTAAGACTCTTCATGACATTGCGTCTGACTGGCACTGGAAACTGGAAGCATGTCTGATGTTTTATGATGGTTTTGTGTCTTCTGTACAGTATTTCTCCTCCAGCTGTCTACTTCTGATGACGGTTTTTCTTCTGAAACCATTCATTCATTAGCTATCCCAGAATCTATTGTGTCCTTAAAACAGGATTGCACAACTTGTGGCCTTGTAGATTTAGTTGAAATAAAATTCCCATAATGCTGGTCATCACAGTGAGCTGATACAAGGTGGTAAGAGCTACTAATACAAACCATATTAGTTTATCCCAGGGATTCCCCCAATTCTATCCAATTTATAGACCACCTATTTCTCCTCCACTGTTTCCCCCCCCCCCCCAAATGAGCTCAGGGCTATTTTCAGACTGAGATCTTATGAGTTAGCTCACAAACTGGGGGGTAGCATTACAGAACAACTGTGGAGGATGATTGCTAGTAGTGGTGAATTTTATCAATGTGTTGGTTAAAAAACAAGGATACCACTCACAACAGTCAAGACAGAATGTTGGTTCTGACAATGTCCTGAGTACCAGTTTGGTGACTACAGCTTACTTGAGTTGTAAGCAGTTGCTGCTAATGCTACGCTACGTGCTGATGCTGCTGGACTAAGTGATGATAAGGAGCTGTTGAGAATGCTGTACAGTATTTCAGCCTTCCCAAACCTGGTGCTCTGCTGATATATTGAGCTTCAACTCCCACCATGATCACCTATAACTCCTATCAACAAAATACGTTGCAAATAAAAAGCTCTTCGTATTCAATACTCCATCATCATTCCTGGGGTACAATTATTATGTTGAATGACACAAAGAATGCCATCTTCTGCCATAAAGCAAGGTAAGTAGGCCACGTGAAGCTCTTGAATCTCTCTTCTGCAACCCCAAAGTTGCATTATCTATGATTTTCAGTGGAAAAGAAGAAAAATCAAAATGGAAAACCGGCCAAAGGTTGCCCTCAACCCACAAAATATTGTCTGCCCAAAGCATGTGTTCCCTGCATGTTGAAAGAGTACTTACCTCAATATACTCAATAGTTTGATATAATCAAATGATGGATGCAGGTTAAATTAGGAGGGGTATTTCTAGACAGAGGACTCCTGGCATTTCCATCCAACAAAAAAATACAGAAAAATAGACTGAAGTTACAGATAAGGACAATATTGTCTGGATCCCTGTAACATTTCTGAATGAGGCAGGGTAATTGTGCAATAAAAGTTTTATCAGGAAGTACCCAGATATATCAGGCAATACCTTGACAGAATTGATTCTGCCCATCCAGTCAAGTTATCAAAAGAGAGGCTGTTGCAGGTCCTCCCTCCTCACAAGGTACACAGGGTATAAACCAGGTGACAGGCCTTCTCAAGGGTGGCCCCCATTTTATGGAATATTCTCTTCCTGGAGGTCCAGATGACACCAGCCCTGCTGGCCTTTCATAAGCAAGCTAAAACAGTTCTAATCCACCTTATGATCATTAGTGTAGTTTTATGGGTTTCTGTGATGTTTAGATTTCGGATGGTTTATTCTAATTGTTTTTTAAATTAAGTGTATCTAAAATCAATCAGGTGGGTAATCCTCTTGACCATGTTGTACCCTGCCCAGAGTCCATTGGGACTGGGGCCAGTTATAAATACTGTAAACAAACAAACAAAGCTAAATAAAGAGAGCAACCAAGATAGAAATACATCTATGGAGGTGGAAACTTAGGGGTTAACTGCTCAGTGAAGGGATGAGGACAAAACCACCAGGGCCCTCTGTGCTTCAAAAGAGGCCTCTCTGGAATATTTGTCACCGTAGCATTTTGAAGCAGCAATTTAATCAGAACTGTTCAACAGACTCTAATTCTCTCTCTGCGCTAGGGGATTTATCTGCCTGCCCTGGGATTGGGCAAGTGGAGGAAAAACTGCCAAGTCGGAAAGAAGCAAGGACAATGGGATATGCTGGGATCAGCATTTGACCAGGGCCAGCATGTTTGAGGTACACAGGAGAGGGGAATCAGCATATGCACCACTAGCTCAATCACAGTCTCCTACTGTATTGCACATCAGGTCCAGGGGTGGGTGTGAGTGTGCTGGCTTAGGCCTCTTGTCAAACTCCATCCATGTGGCAAAGAGAAACACTGGTGCTTTTCCTGACATGTTTACTTATCAGGGTGGATAGATCTCAGGCTTCCAGAATCTATTTTGGCTTTTACTAGAACTCTGGTTCCACTAAATACAACTTCGGTAAAAAAAAAGTTCACATAACATTCTGAAGGGAAGAATTTGGAGCCTAGGAACTGGTCCCGAATACTGACTATCAGCAGTCTAATTTAGGAGGAAGGAGTAATACTGTGGCTGGTTGTCAAACAACTGGAAATTGGACATTCTTGACAATCTACTTTCGATTGCCCATAGACATATCAGTACAGCAGTATGGAACAGTACAGTGGTGCAACCCAGAAGGGAAAATGAGACACAAATCTGGGGGAAAGCTGTTGTCTAAGGTCATGCAATAAAATAAGAAGCAGGATTTGGAACAGAAGGCAGAAGGCCTAGTTTCCAATCCTTCAGCTCACGGATTATCATATCAGCCCTTAGAACAGAAACGAGAACACCCTTTTTTTTCTTAGTTCCTTTAGATCCATCTCACTAAATCATGGGGTCAGCAAACTTTTTGGGCCAGTGGGCACATCTGGAATTTCTAGAGCATGTCATGAGCACCCTGTAAAACCTCTGCCATTGCAGGAGTGATACATTAGCTTTCCATTTACATGTTTTTTAATTAAGTGTATCTAAAATCAGTCAGGTGGGTCATGGAGACTGATACCAGGTATACTGAAGCCAATGAGCATCATGTTGGGGACCCATGCTTTAGGTCCCATCTAGAAACAATGAGAATCCAGGAATCCTGGTTTCTATCCTTCCTTGGATTACTCTATTTGATTCTACTTATGCTGTAAACTGTGAACAGAATTAGAGAGTTCTAGCAGAGTCATGATGGCTGTGCTGTGCTTTAAGAGCTCCAATCTCAGTCTCAACTTAATGCCGGTACACATGCAAATATATAGGAAGCTGGATAAGATGGAAGGAAGCTGGAAGCTGAACAGAGGGCTTTACAAGAAGACAAAGAGATGGGAAATTGCTGTTGCTTCCTACTCGGTGCCATGTTCTTCCCTGTCAGGTGGTTTAGCCTGAACAGCAGCAGAGAGTGAAGACCGAGACATGCTGGCCACCTCCACAATTTCAATGTCACGACAGGTCAGGCAGGCAACAAGCTTTTCCCGTGAAGCACTGTCAGCAAAGAAGAATTCATAGGAGACTCCAGCCGCAACAGCACCCAGAATAGGGCCAAGCCAATACACCTGGAAGACGGGAATGAGAGAGTGTGAGAGCCACAATGTAGCTTCCAGAGCAGTGCATATCAGCCCTTGGAAGGGTGGGAGAAGATGATACAAGAGCCAACAGATTGGCAAGAAGGTGGTTGTAAAGTAGCCTAGCTAAGGCTCAAGCAACATAATGGTAAGCATAAGGGAAGATTAATAGAGAGAGAGAGGAAGCAGGTAAACCCACCATGGAGGGAAAAAATACCTAACCCTGGCTAAAACCAGTAAAGACGGGGAGTGGAAGATCAACCAAAATACTATTTTAAAAAAGTGAAGTGTGCATTTCTATTCTCCAGGAAGTTCCAGGTAGCTTATAGTCAATTAATATCAATATCTTGGCTGCAGAAAATGCAATCCAGCAGCAGAACATTTAAAAGGTTCCAAATTACAGATTTAAATGCTGAGTTTAATCATCCATTCACTGTCTTCCTAAAAAGGAATTTTCAGAAGGTCACCCAAGAGGAAGCAGGAGAGCCTCTCTTGGATGGGCAATCCAGAGACAACTATGGAAAATGACTCTCCCCCTCTCTGGTGCCCAAGGGATGGGAGGCCTTGGGCCATTCCTCTCAACAGGGTTTGCAGTAACCACTCACCCAGTGATGTTCCCAGAATCCTGTGATGACAGCTGGACCCAAGGATCGGGCTGGATTCATACTGCCTCCAGAGAAGGTACCCTGTGGAAGAGTAAGTTTGATACAAGCTGTAATGGTGTTTCATCTCCTCCTTTGGCAGATTGTTCTGTGAATTTTTTTCCTGTTTATTATTTTTAAAAAGGAGGTCTTCCTGCTAGCTGCTGTTGGTGCACCAGCTGAGCTTCAGGACCACTCACTGCCCCTGAAATTCTTGGCTGGGACCCGTTTGGTGTAGTGGTGAAGGTGCTGGCCTAGAAAGCAGGAGACGGTGAATTCTAGTCTCACCTTAAGCATGAAAGCCGGCTGGGTGACTTTCGGCCAACCTCTCTCTCTCAGCCCAACCCATCTCACAGGGTTTTGTTGTGGGGAAAATAGGAGGCAGGAGTATTAGATATATTTGCCACCTTGAGTTATATATAAGAAAGTTGGGATAAAATAGTAACAACAACATTCCAGAAAGGATCCAGAGAGAGTACAGTTAACAGGATGACCCTGACAAGAGAGAGGGAAGATCTCTACCAAGACTACAACGAGGGCCAGACAAGGGCTATTTCTTGATCTGGTCTACCTGCTAGGGCTGACAGTATCACACATTGTAATTTTTCATAGGAGAAAGGAATTTATTAAATGCATAGGTAGTAATCATATTAACTGTAATGGGATTTTTCAATCAACATGTAATTAAATTTAAACAAGTTTAGGTTTTGCCCTGGGGGAACCCATTTCCTTGCTTGTGCCAACTACTTTTGGGAACCCGGTCCCCAAACCTCACCCCAGGGCCAAATGTGGCATACAGGCCCTCAAATATTGCACAATCCTGATGTAACTAATGTAACTGATCTTATGTAGCACCTAATAAGTTGCAAGTAATGCATATGTATGTATACACAGAGAGATATATAAAACCCTCAAATTTTATCTATGCAGTCATTTTCCCCCAATAATTGATATTCAGTCTGTTGAAATTCTGAAGCATTTTTAAGGCATTACTTGCTTATTTTAGTTTTGGGGTTAGCTCCAAGAGCTCAAGGCGGTATACTCTACACTTGCTCCTGGTTTTTCCTACAACAGCAACTCTGTTAGGTAGGTTGGGCTGAGAGAATGAGAGACTAGCCTAAAGTGACACGGGGAATCTTCATGGCCAAGGTGGACTAGAATCGGAGTCTTCCTGTTCCTAGTTTGTAATGGTATGTGGGAATGGCCTTGGGAGGTGGAGGAAGAGCCGCAGACTAGACAACTGTCATGTAAAAAATATCTCAGTCCACAGAAGAAGGGGAGGCATGGGGAGCGTTTCAGAAGGGACCCTCCCTAATTTTCTGGAGAGTAAAAGGAGAGGAGGGGAGAAATACTTTCAGTCGTGCAAGATTCAGTTAATGTAACTTTACAATAGAGTCAGTACTCATAGTTGTGGTTTTTGACCAGACTACCTCTAAGGACTAACACAGCCTAATGCTGTGTGATATGAACCTTTTTTTTTAATTACAACTAAAGGCCAGCCACCTAAGGTAGCCTACTAAAACATCCAGACGATAAAGCAGCACACAGTATAACACACAGGAATGTAAAAAGCAATAGGAAATTATATGCTACAACTGCGGAGAGAGATGGATTACACTTTTGCTGGTGACTGTTCATTATCTGTTGCTGCACTCTACACCCTGCTGTGCAAAAGTTTACAACTGTACAGGTAGCAGCAGGCTGCCTGTCCCTGGGTAGTCTAACGGGCAAAACAGGTTTACTGTTTAGATTCCTATAAAATGTACAATATAGTAGGACATGCTCAACTGGTTTGACCAGCCATGAAGGGCAGATGTGTATTAAAGCGGCCTTCCAGCTGCGCAGATGGAAGTAAGTTAAATTGAGCCTGAGAAAAAGCTCTGTGATAGGCATTTCCAAGGTGGTAAGATATTTGGTGGGCTGCAGATTCAGATTCGGACTCCAGAACCTAACATCCACAGCAGTAGGTTCAATTCATTTTGTCACTTGCCTTCCAGGACTTTCTGTTTAAGAATCATCCTAGTTTTGCCACTGCCTATTGACAGCAAACACTGTGGATAAAAGCTGTAACTGCACTTTATACAATAGGGTCCACTTCCAGAGGAGGCACTCCATTGAACAAAAGTGAAGCTTTCCACCGTGATTAAAGATCACCGGCCAAACACAAGTCTCCACCTTAAGTAGACCAACCTTCAGCTGCATGTTGGTACTTGGAACGTATTTGGGGAGCTGAAGCTCTGCCATCCATTAGGAATTTGGACTGAGCAGCTTACTTGGCTGGGCTCTTACCGCAGCGAGAGCTCCTGCTATCACAGAGAAACCAATAGCCAAGACCCCCGCAGGCTCCCTTAGTTCATGCCTCCAGTGATCTTCTACCGCAAAAATTGTAAGAGCCAGCTGGAAAGTGGAAAACGCCTCCATCCCCAGAGCCTGTCCTGCATTCCCCTCAGCGCTGACCTAAAATAGAGAAGGGAAAGGAGGAAGGGTCAGAGTGAGGGCTGTGACCTCCTGCAAGTCATCCAAGGGCTTGACATGTTAACCCGCATAGGTTTTGACTGTCCCCTAAAATATTTTGCAGTCCAAATTTTAACTGTGGAAACTCTGCTCAAGCTGCTTGGATGCAAGACTACGAAGGCTATACATCCTGGAAGAAAGCAGCGGCAAACAATTGTCATATTGTTGCTAAGAAAGCTACATGGACATGTCTATGAAGTCACCAGGAGTCAGAGAGACTTTACTTTTATGATTGCAAAATTATTAATATATAACATTTTTAGACAGGTGACATTAAAGAGCTCTTATGATTTAATCACTTTTTTTATCCCACTATATTAACAGCACTGATGTAATCAAAAGGATTCAGATATCAACTAATCAGATATAAAGTGGATATGATATATAGGTTGGCACATTTAATCGCTGATGTATACTGTAATAGAATCTAAATAACAACCAAAACTTTACTTGACAAAGGTTTAGTTTAAACTCATACAAATAAAGGGGATATGTGTGAGAGAGGATAAGTCCTATAAACTGGGTTACTTGTATATATCTTGAGTTTGTTCCTTGTTTTTGTTGCAGAATGCTGGGAAAGGCTTTAGCCCAGGAGAGGTCAAAAAAGTCACACACCAAGCATTTCTATAAAAATAATTTATTTACAGAAAACAAAAACAAAAGCAAAACATTTAAAGGACCTAGCTCCCTTTTTGGAGCAAGCCTTGCTGAGCTACATTTCCAGCAGAGAGAAAAAGAAGAAGTGAAGAACAAGTCCGGGCAGGATTCCTCCCCCCAGGCTATTTTGCATGAAGCACGTGAGAGGAGACAATCACTTGCAACCTTTTCACCCGGCCAAATGATTAGGTATAAAAGTAGCTTAATCTGTTAGTAGGGAAACCTTAACACTCCCCTTTTTACACTACAGATTAAGATGCAAACCAATCTTCTCTGACTTTATATGTCTTTCCATTCACATTACCATTATCTCCCCTTTGGTTTAACAGAAAGTTACCATTTTTCTTCCTGTGTTTTTCCAAACCTAGGTTGTTATAATTCCAAGGCTTTTTAATGTGAAATGGCTTTTCATGCAGGCTTCAAAATCAAGCCTTTGTTTTTCTGTTGATGTGAATAGCAGCAAATCATCAACATAAATGCACAGATACATACAGCCTTGTTTGTCCTTCTTCATATATACACAGGGATCTGCTTTTCCTTTTTCAAAACCAAAATTCTGCAGTTTTTCATCTACTTTTTGGTTCCAGGATCTAGCAGCTTGTTTTAACCCATAGATTGACTTCTGCAGTTCACAGACTAGATTCTCCCCTTTTTCATAGCCAGGGGGTTGCTGCATGTATAATCTGTGGTCTAAATCACCATAGAGAAATGCAGTTTGAATGTCATAGTGGTTAACTGACATTCCCTTGAGTGCAGCAACTTTTAACAGTAATCTAATTGATTCACCTTTAGTAACTGGTGCAAAAGTCTTGTCAAAGTCTAAATCTTTCCTTTGAGTGAACCCTTTTGCAACCAACCTTGCTTTATATTTTTGGATTTTGCCATCAGCATCCCTTTTCAGTTTGAAAACCCACCTACAACCCAGACAGCGTTCATTGGGAGGTAGATTTACCAGTTTCCATGTTTTATTTTCTTTCAAGGATGCTAATTCCTGTTGCATGGCAGAATGCCAATTTTGTGCAATCTCAGGTGGTAAAGCATTCACTTGTTCTAAAGACTCAGGTTCTGTGAATATGTGAAAAGCCTTTACTGTTTCAGCCTGAAAACGTGATGGAGGAACGCCTTTATTACTCCTCTGAGATCTGCGAGGTAATACAGGGCTTAAATTTTGACTCCTATCACTTTCCTGAGAAGCATCTATCTCATCAGACAGATCTTCAATTTGCTTTTCTGGTTTAATGTCCTCATCAGGCAAAAGATCACCATCAGCAAGTCCTTGCTGTTCTCTTGTGGTGGTCAGTTCAACTGGAGAGCTAGAATTTAATCTCCCCCAGTTTTGTTCAGCAAAAGATGCGCTTTTGCTAATTATTAATTTCTCTCCCATTATGAACCTGTAGCTCCTCTGGCTTTGTTCATAGCCAACAAAGATGGCTTTCTTTGTTGTGGGGCCTCCTTTCCTTCTCTGCTGTTTTGGAATGTGAACCCATGCAGTGCTACCAAACACTCTAAGATGGCTTACCTTTGGTTTCACACCATAAAACAAATGGAATGGAGTGTCCTGAATCATAGAGTTATACAACC